>NC_092521.1:77302897-78002897 GCF_037038585.1 Patagioenas fasciata
TTACAGTTAAACTGAGGAAGTGCGGTCTGGACAACTGAGTAGTGAGGTGGGCTGTGAACTGGCTGAAGGAAAGAAGCCAGAGAGTTGTGGTCAATGGGGCAGAGTCTAGCTGGAGGCCTCAGGGGTCAGTACTGGGGCCTGTATTATTCAATCAGTGACTGGGATGAGGGAATAGAGTGCACTATCAGCAAGTTTGTCAATGACACCAAACTGGGAGGAGTGGCTGACACGCCAGAAGGCTGTACTACCATCCAGCAAGACCTTGACAGGCTGGAGAGTTGGGCGGGGAAAAATTTAATGAAATATAACAAGGGCAAGTGTAGAATCTTACATCTGGGTAGGAACAACCACAGGTTCCAGTATAAGTTGGGAAATGACCTATTAGAGAGCAGTGTAGGGGAAAGGGACCTGGGGGTCCTGGTGGACAGCAGGATGACCATGAGCCAGCACTGTGCCCTTGTGGCTAGGAAGGCCAATGGCATCCTGGGGTGTATTAGAACGGGGCCGGTTAGTAGGTCAAGAAAGGTTCTCCTTCCCCTCTACTCTGCCCTGGTGAGACCGCACCTGGAGTATTGTGTCCAGTTCTGGGCCCCTCAGTTCAAGAAGGACAGGGAACTGCTGGAGAGACTCCAGCACAGGACAACAAAGATGATGAAGGGAGTGGAGCATCTCCCTTTTGAGGAAAGGTTGAGGGAGCTGGGTCTCTTTAGTTTGGAGAAGAGGAGACTGAGTGGTGACGTCCTTAATGTTTATAAATATATAAAGGGTGAGTGTCACGAGGATGGAGCCAGGCTCTTCTCGGTGACAACCAACGGTAGGACAAGGGGTAATGAGTTCAAACTGGAACACAAGAGGTTCCACTTAAATTTGAGAAGAAACTTCTTCTCAGTGAGGGTGACAGAACACTGGAACAGGCTGCCCAGGGGGGTTGTGGAGTCTCCTTCTCTGGAGACATTCAAAACCCGCCTGGACACCTTCCTGTGTAACCTCATCTAGGTGTTCCTGCTTCGGCAGGGGGATTGGACTAGATGATCTTTTGAGGTCCCTTCCAATCCCTAACATTCTGTGATTCTGTGGTTCTGTTTTGTCTCCAGAATCTAAATGTGGTGTTTTTTTTTTTTTTTTTCAGCCTTGCTTGGTTAGTAAGAAAATCCTGGTCGATGTTTGACAATTTATCAATACATAAATTATATTATTTTGCAATATATAATTAATTTTAATATTGAATATGTAGTGCCTTTGAAAGCAAAGACACATTTATACTAGAAGAACAAATCAGGTATTAAGAGTTTCTAGAATTATTCCTATGTATCAAAATCATAAAAGGGCATAGTCAAAATTCTCTGTAAGTTAAAATAATTGATTTTAAAGCTAAAATCCTTCTAAGGTGAAAGTGTTATTTTATAGTGACAGTATTTTCTCTCTTGAAAATAATGCTTTTATGTAAACAGTTTGGCATAGGATATAACAGCTAGTTCAACAGCACTAGTGCTGACTCTGTTTCCTTTATTTGAGATGAAACAAGTTACTGAGGCTTGAGTGAGCTTGTCTGCACCCTAAGGACTGTAAAGGAAGAAATATGCTCTTTGGCTGGAGTAGCCCCTAGCATTTATAGTTTTTGCAATCAACAAAGGTTGCTGCTGCCAAAAAGATTACTTTCTGTGGCCTCACTAATGCCTGTGAGCCTGTGTAGAACAATCTGCATCCTGCAATACATACACAAGTCATGACTACAATGACCCAGAGAAACCCTCCAGCACCCATGACTTAGTGAAATCTTGTTTCAAACTAATCTGCAACGAGAATGTAATAATCATCTTCACTCCCAGACGCCTTGTCTCTGATAGTGTCGGGAACCAGAAGTGCACATTGGAGGCAGCTTCAGGCCAAAGTGCAAAATTCTCTCCTACAGAAAATCACTGTATTGAGAACCTAGTGACTTGCTGGACGTTTTGTTTGGAGGGATGTTATCTGTGTTTCCTCTTGAAGAATTAAATCCTTCCTTTTGAAATTCTAAAGCCTCTATAATGTGGCAATCATCACAGCTGTAAGTGATAGTGACAGATGGTCTCAAATGCTCAGACCCAGAAAGTATAATATCTTCAAGGGTATCAGTGAGCAGGTCTTCTTAAACATAAAGCTTAGAAAGTGGTAATTAGCCATTTATTTTGTTGGTTTATTTGCTGTAGTTTCCAGAGGTTTCAAAATGGAAATTCCTATTTAAAAATGCCTTCTTAAACAGTAAATTCTACCTGATTGTAATTAAAGAATTACCTTGCAATTCCAAAGGCTACAGTATTTGAGGAGGCTCTGCGTGGCACGGGGTCTTCCAAGTATATCAGTTTGCAGGATTGAAGCTTTTCTGAGCTGCCAATGAAGGGAAAGGTTTGAACAGCCATGCAAATAATATCAGAAAGATCTGGTGTGCTTTGCTAAAGTACTGAGGTTTTAATTTTGTGCTCATTGCTTAGTGGCCAACATACTTAGGCACTCACTGAGCTGGCTGGATTTTGTCCTGCTACACAAATATTTGCTCACATACTCCTGGGAGCTGCAAAAGCAAAACCCTGCCCAGCAAAAAGCCGTCAGACTCTTGTTGCAATTTAATTGTGACTTTATTTCTTTGTGGTTACAGTTTTACATCACGTACATTCATATGTAAAGATCTCAAAGTAGCTTAAAAGTAAAAAAAAAATAATAATCCTGAGAGAATGTGTGAGAACCAGCAAATCAGAGAAACTCTGTGAAAGAAAAGAAAATAGTTTTAATCCTTCTGCCACTAAGCTCTCCTCTTTTTTTTTTCCACATGTCAAGCACAGAAAAGCTGTACACGTGGAGTTTGACATCTTCCTAACCCTTCTGCTAACTTCTGAAAATCAGCAGGGCAGAAGATATGCGAGTTTATGGTTGGTTCTCAACACACATTTTTGGGGCATGACAGCTTCCATAAAGATGCTGTAAAACCAGCCGTAACTAGACAAAGTCCCATGGTGAGTATGGGGCTAAGCAAAGTAGTCACCTACCTTCTGGTTAAAGCCATGGGGAAGCAAAATGATTACTGGGTGCTGGGGAGGAGAAGGAGAAGGCTACCTATTTTACCTATGGTCAGTCCTAAAATGCCAGGCTGGCCACTGCTATGCATGTCACAGCTGGAGCCAGATGACAGAGATAATTTAGAATCTGGAAGATACCTAATTCATAAATAAAATATCAGCTACAGAAATCAATGCAACTCTCTCCATGAAGTAGTGTAGATTGACTGAGACAAGCTCAAGGAAATTAAATTGTTATGTCACCTGCAGTGCATAACATAATCCCCTTCAACCACAGATGTGCATCTCCCCATCATCAATTTTCTGGAGGAAACTTCAGCTTACTGAGAGTCGTCAGCCTTCCAGACCTTCCTTAACCAAATTCCATGCATTTCATACTCATATGCCAACCGTCACCAATGGCGGTGTTGTGAAATGGAAAAGTCAGGCAGGGGACATCAGAAATGTCCCAGAATACTTAGAGGGAGCAGGTTAGTATGGGGTGATAAAAAATGAGGAGCTGAGGTTTCATGACTGTTACAATGACACCTTATATCACCCAGAGCACTGAAACGGAATTATTGGACCTCTCTTTGTGGTCAGGACATCAAAACAGCGGATAAAAACTGAAGTCAGTTTGTACCATAAACTAAAAGACTAAACATTTTCAAAAAAAAAAAGAAAATTCAGGAGGAAAATGAGCAGAAATAAAAGGACTTTTTTACAAGTCTTCATTATGCCACCATGTCTTTGCAGGGTGAGTACCTTCTTACAGACTTGCTACTTGCTAACTTCTGGTTGTAATAAGACCTGGGCCATCTCCTGTGGCCCTGTAGGAAACATTCTTCTGCTGTAACATGTCCATCTGTTTTTTGCTTTTCTCAATAGGCCCTTCTGCAGACTCCTTGCTGGCCATGCTCAGTGGCTCCCAGAGGAAGGACTGTCTTCTGCTCCATCCAGAGGTTCCTCCTAACTTGACTGCAGCAGCCAGGACAAGGCTGTGGGATAAGATAATGCACATTACATAGTAAACCACAAACACAGCAGATGTTAACTGCCAAAGCTACTCACTTCCTTCAGTTGTCTTTCTGTTGGTTTTGTGGGTCTGTGTGCAAGAAATGGCACTTAATACTAACAATGTGTGCTAGAAATACTGTTTCTACAAACAAAGGCTACAATAAACACTGGTGGTAACACATGGGTAATGAAGAGACTTCACTCACAGAAAAAATCAAGGAAACTGTGCATAAGCACCTAGAAGATAATGAGGTAAGGTGGCACAACTAGCATGGACTTCTCAATCTGTTTTTATCTTATGCCAGAATTGTAAGTGTTGTGCATACGGAGGAAGCATCAGGTTAGATCCATCTTGACTTTAGAAAGACATTGCCTTACATCACAGTGTAAGTAAGTTAAAGAAACATAGTTTACTACATGAATTAATTTTACACAGGGTAAACTGTCTAGAAAATGAGACACTGTTTCAACAACAATTCACTGTCAAAATGGGAGAAAATAAATCAAGCAGCATTCCACTAAGGGTTGGTAGGCATACAGTGGGTTTTAACCTTTTCATTAATCTGCCTCAGGGGATTTGGGAGCAGAAAGTGGGACAGTGGAAGCAATGGAATGAATCTGCAGGTGGTGTCAGACTAGGAAAGACCTTAGAGAGCTGTGATGTGTTGACCTTGGCTGGATGCCAGATGCTCACCAAGCCACTCTATCACTCTCCCTCCTCAACTGGACAGGGAAGATAAAATATAATGAAGGGCTTGTTGGTTGGCATAAGGACAAGGAGAGATCACTCACAAATTACTGTCATGGGCAAAACAGTCTTGACTTGGGGAAATTAGTTCAATTTATTATCAATCAAATCAGAGCAGGATAATGAGAAATAAGCCAAATCTTAAAAAACACCTTCCTGCAACCCCTCCCGTCTTCCCAGGTTTAATTTTACTCCTGAATTCTCTATCTCCTCCTGCCAAGTGGTGCAGGGAGATGGGAGTTGTGGTCAGTTCATCACATGTTGTCTCTGCTACTCCTTCCTCCTCAGAGGAAGGACTCCTCACACTCTCCTCCGACTCCAGTGTGGGGTCCCTCCCACAGGAAACAGTCCTCCATGAACTTCTCCAATATGACTCCTCCACATGGGCTGCAGTTCTTCATTAACTGCTCCAGTGTGTGTCCCTTCCGTGGGGTGCAGTCCTTCAGGAACAAACTGCTTCAGTATGGGTCCCCCATGGGGTCACGGGTCCTGCCAGTAAACCTGCTCCAGCCTGGGCTTCTCTCTCTATGGGACCACAGGTCCTTCCAGGAGCCAAATCCAGTGTACGCTTCTCACAGGGCCTCAGCCTTCTTTGGGTATCCACCTGCTCCAGTGTGCAGACTTCTCCAGGCTGCAGGTGGAGATTTGCTCCACCATGGACCTCCATGGGCTGGAGTGAGCAGCCAGCCTTACCATGGTCTGCACCACAGGCTGCAGGGGAATCTCTGCTCTGGCACCTGAAGCATCTTCTCCCATCCTTCTTCACTGGCCTTGGTGTCTGTAGAGTTGTTTCTCTCATATTCTTACTCACCTCTCTGGCTGCAGTTGTACATGTCTTTTTTGCCCTTCTTGAATACAAAGGTGCTACCTCCATCACTGATGGGCTCGGCCTTGGCCAGTGGCAGGTCCATCTTGGAACCTTTATGTAAACAGTCCTTTATGTAAACAGAATAGGAGCAAGAACTGGCAAGAAATCACTTTGCAGGAAAAGAAAAAATATTTTATATTTAAGAACATATGTCAGCAGTGTCATGTTCTTGCTAGAAAAGAAAAAAAGCAGCACTAAACCCATTATACTTAAAGATATTTTCTATTCTAATATTTCTAATATCTCTTTATATAGGTAGAGAAAGAAGTGATTGTAGCTGAAAAGACTGAATTCCACTGTGGTCAGCATTGCCAAGGTCTCAGCATGAGGACTACATCCACTTTTGGTGACATGTTTTAAAAAAGATGTGCAAAAAAAGCATTGTAGAGACAACAATGAGAGCACTGAAAAACATCACATACAGGGAAAAGTTAAGTCAGTTGAGGTTATTTAATCTAGAGAGAAAAATGTCAAGGAGAAGAGTAACAACAGTCTTTGGATGTGTAAAGATGTTACTGCTAAAAGCGAGTGAATAAGCTCTTTTCTATGTCCGTAATAGGCAGGAGATAAAGTAATAGGTTTCAAGTCAGGAGGAAAGATTCAGGTTAGACATCTGGATATCAGGCATACTACATGTTTCCACAGAAAGAAGCAAATTTAAGTCAATTGAGGTTGATTTATCTCAGCAAGGGGACTGCACATAATAGGGACTCAGGGAATGATCAAAACTTTCCTGACAATTACTGAATTTGGTGCTACTGTACTGATGCCAGAGAATGAAAGAAATGGAGGAAATAATACACATTGTGATGTGGAGAGAGAAAGTGTGGAGTACAGTGTAAATAACATTGCAGAAGGAAGATTAAAGAGAAGAAGTAGGAGGCAGTAGGTGAGAAGAACCAATGGGGAATAAATTAAAGTGGTGAAGGTATAGCAAGGATACACCTGGAAGATGGAAAGGTGAGGATGGGTGTGAGAAAGAGAGGACTTGACACAGAAGATCTAATCCTAGTTATATCCCTTTAGAGGTCTGGGGTATAGACACAGAAAGATGGTCAGAAAGATCTATTGCTTCCCAGATCACACTGCTTTCCAAACATTTCCACAAAGTTGTCTGTTTTCATTATTCTGTGTTCATGAAACTGACTGGCTGAGAGTTTCATCACTTTCCTCTGCCTTGTTTTCTCATAACAGTTCACTGCACAGACCCAAGATTTCTCACTCATTGTTCTCAGAAATCAACACTTCGGCAAACCCAGCTCTTTCTGTGCTTAATTTTGGGTACCAAGGAACTAATTACTATCTAAAGTTTAATAATGAGCATCATGTAGGAATTCTCCATCAGGAAGTTGTGGGATAAAGCACATTTCTGCATGGCACCATTACACTGGCTTATCTTGTCTTCCTATTCCTGCAGGCTCCTTCTTTACTCTCCACATACTTCCCAAAAGCTGTGACATGGGAATCAAGAGTGCTACAGGCAACAACACAGTTTGATATTTCACTGTCCCTTCTACCTGCACTTAGTTTGCTCTCACTCCAGATGCGGCACAACAAACAAGACCCGGAAGTCAGGCATCCAAATAATACTTCTGAGGGTCCAGCAGTAACATGGTGGTGTCATTCATTGCTGCTGTAGTATAAATATAAAATAATAATCATAAACATGCAGAGTATAGGTATCTACACTTGAAGAAAGGATGTATAAATAGCACAAAGATGGCTATTTGGGCAGGTAGTTACATGCTCCCACTTTTTCCGTGGGAGTGGAAAAGTATCACCAGTCATGATGATTGCTTTGTGCAATGCTGGTGTCATTTGCAAAATGACAGGGAGGAGAACAATCAAACATCACACAAGAGGGAACAATGTCTGAGCAATTTGCTTCCCATTGCACCAAGTGTAGTGTTGCATCATTGGACTGCCAAATACTTTAACTGCTAAGATCACACAGAGGAGGCATTAAGAGTTTGTTGCAAAAAATCCAAGTTCTTAAAAATACATCTCCCCATTAATGTTCTCCGCCATGTGTCTGTTTTTCATTTATCAGCTAATTCTCTGCAGGTGCGTTGTCTTCGAAGTACAACTTTTTCCCTCTCAGTGACACTGTCTAAGGTGATGAGCAATGTTGTCATGATGAGCATCAGTAGCTTTCCCCTAGCCAATAATTCATTGAATTACAGCCATACTAGAGGAACTTTATGGATTAAAAAAAAGCCCCCAACACATCCTTTTGTGAGAAAAGGTACTGAGCACTCTGGTGCTTTATTGCCCAGAAATGGGATAAGATCACTGTGTCACCAGCTTAAAGAAGTCACAAGCACAGACCTGGTAAGGTTATTGGGGAGTCTGGGGCTGCTACTATAAGCAAACATTTTTCACCATTTTAGGAAAAAAAACCCCATGAAAAATAGAGAAGCTTCCAGTTTTTATGAAGCCTTGTTTCTCATGCCTTTTTTTACCTTTCGAGAATGCTTTCTAGATATAGTACCATTAACATCAGTATACTTTTTTCAATGCAGGTTGTTTAGCTAGGTAGCAAAATTCAGAGAAGAAAATCCTGGTAATGGACACTGAAATCTGTCAGGCTGAAGAAAAAGTCATGAACACAAGTAAAGCAAGGTAAAAAGGGTAAATACAGCAAACAGTCTCCAAATTTTGTGTGCAATAAAGCTCTCAGAGGCTGAACACAAAGCCCTACGTCTGTCTTTCTGCCCTTTTTGGCCTATTGTATCCTCACTTTTAAGACTATTTCCTAATCACAAGGGAAGGAAACCGGACAACCCTGAGGTGCTGGCAACTGTACAGTGCCCCTCTGCACATCCTTATCTGACACAGAGGAGCATCCCTAGTGTACGAAGAAAATGTGTTAATGATCTTGTTTCATCTCCCACCTCAAAGATAAAAGAGACTTCTCCTGAAAGGGAGTTGCTGTTATATCAATGGCAACTCTTTGAAGTAAATCAGCAGCAAGCAGCAGGTTGCCATCATTTCTGGATTTCACCAAGACCAGAGGAAATTATCTTCTTGTTTTGAACAGCAGATCAATTTATGCATTTGAAAACAAAATTCAAAAGTGTTACAATATAAATCTAGCTTCCTGCTTTCACCTCATTTAACAGGTTCTCTCCCTGTTGTCTTCTCCACTAGCAAAAATGCACGGCTTCCTTAAGATTTCCTCATACAGGGATTATGAAATCTCAGCTCACAGTCTTCCTCCACCTTTTCAGTGGTAATTTTCAAAAAAGATGAAAGCATGAGAAAGTGTTTATTAGATGTCCCAGGGTATTTCTTCCATATTGGAAACCGAACAGTCTCCAATGATAACAAAATATCTCTTGGTTTCAAAAGACTCTTCATTAACAGGAGGACTAACTCTACTTTTACTTTTTTATTTATGTCTTAGTGGTGGTTTGTGTTTACTTTTTACAGATTCAGTAGTCCTTAAAAAGAAAGCTATGTTTTCTACCCTTCTCAGAAATGGAGAACCCTGCTTTATGACAGAAGAAAACCAAGCTGCTCAAGGATCATTGCACATAGCTAGAAAGAGTATCTTCTGAAATCCCCCAACACACTGCTTTTTGTTTAGTCAGACAGATTTTTATATAGAAGATTGTTCATGAAGGAATAAAAAGGAAATAAGAGTAGAGCAGGCACAACGTTCTTGCAAGTGAGCTACCATGCATGACTAGCTATTTAAAGATGGGAAACTGTGCAGCGTTGCAGGATTGGTACTGCAGAAGAAAGAGCAATGCTTCTATGCATCAACTTGAAAAGAAAAGCAGAGGATGAATACAATGACCTTAGGTACTGTGCCCCGGCCATTTGCCTTGGTGGTGAGGTACTGCCAGAGGCTTCCCTGGGTGACAGCTTCCAAGGACCCCAATCCTTCATTTCCCCTGGATACGCCACAAACTGGTGACAAGGATGCGCCCTCAATTTAGCTTCACTGTTCCTGCAGTGTCTGCTGGGGCCTGCAGTTCCCATGACTGGATCAGGGTGTTCGAAATTATGTACTTGCAGTCAATGACAAAGAGCTTTCTGAAGCATGAAGGCAGGCCAGATTGTACTCTACATGCTTCTCTTTAGCAATGAAAAACATCACATTGCCCCCATGGCATTAAAGATCTGAACCAAATGGTCTCTCTGACTGAATATTTTTGGCCACCCCAGACAAAGATCAGATGGTCAAAGAACAGAAAGCTGCTTTTTTCCTGGAACTGATCATCGAATGCCTGTCTGGAAACAGAGTAGATGCTCTGTGATGAGAACATCTCAGAACAAAAACAGTGACAGATACAGTTCAGAGGGCAACTTGTGAAAATTTACAAAGGTAACACATGTGGAGCTGCAAGACAGCAAATCTAAAACACACAAAAAACTCAATTTTACAGCTGTGGTATATGGTCAGTTATTGCAGACGTCTTGCAAAAATGTGAAAATACTGTAGATACAGCAAACATTGTGTTCAGGTTTTCCACAGTCCAGCCTAAAGTAGACGAAGTTACTGTAGTAGATGTGCTTGTGCTGAGCAGGAGTAGAATCAGTGTCTGCTGTGGATGGAAGGAGGTGCATTGTTGAGGTATATCAGGATGATTCTAGAACACTAAATGTTGGAATTGACTTAGTCATTTCTATACATATTTGAATCCATTATCCCACAGCTCTTTTTGAGTTTATAACTTCTTTACCCTAAATTATGTGGCTGGTTGGCTGCATGCAGTAGACAGTGAATCCTGTATAATGCACAGTCGTACTGCTGTGCCAGAGATTTGCTTGTAGCACTTAATATGTAAATAGCAACTGATCCACTGTTTCAATACTACCAACACCATTAAAATGCAAACTACAGTTCCTGTTATTACAGTAGACAGTACTGTGAAGGGTCTTGGTTGTGCAGTTTGCTCAAAAAAATAAAGTTTAACAGAATGTGGCTTTTATATGAAAAATAAATCCCTCTTGTTTGTGTGAGAGAGGTAATTCCACAAAACTTAAAAAAACTCAAACAAGTTGTTTTCTGGTTGGCTGGGGTTTTTTTGTTTGTTTTTCTCACCTAGGCTTCACTAGGATGTCTTTTCATTACTTTAAGAGAATCAAATAGAGCTGTGCAACTGACAGTCTTTCACTGTCCAGGATAGTCAGGGACCTGCAGTTAGAGGGAGCTGGGCTTGTGTAGTCTGCAGGAGAGGACAAGGGGCATGTAGCAGCTGCCCACAGCAACTTCAGGGAAAGTCACCAAGATGTGGGAGCTGAATTGTGTATAAGAGTTTCAGGTGATACAGTGATGTGCAAAGGACACTGATTGTGGTTTGGGATGTTCAGATGGACTTGAGGAAAAACTTCTTCACTAAGAGCTTAGTGCAGCAGAAGAACAGATTACCTGGGACAGTGGGAAACCTTGAAGATTTTCAAGAACTGGCCTGAAAAGACCATGGTGACCTGATTGGTCATTACTATATGGTGATACTTTTGCTTTGAGTAGCATGTTGGGCACGATAGTCTTTAGAGGTCCCTCCCCACCACATCTATGATTCTTTCATCTGCTTACCAGTCTGCAGTACAAATGAGAGTTTTTGTGCCATCAGCAATCGCAAGCCATTTTCGATCATGTATCCACAGGGACTACAAGCACAATGTTCATTTCCCGGAAGAACTATATTACATTTTTTCTGATAAGAAACAGTTCCAGCTGTTCATTTTTCAATTTTACCTTCTACTTTAGGCACAAGATGTTCAAAATAAGAGTGATTTCCTGAAATAAGGACATATACAATATCATTAATATAGGCCTTCATTCTGATGATTGTTGTTATATTGAACAAGACTGGCTAAACAGTTTCGGTTTTTTTGCATAATAATGGCATTTAATAGTGCCGAAACATCTTTCACTACTGTGTCTGTTGCTACCCATAGTAAGAGTGAGTCATTGCCTTAATGAATGGGCAGCCTAAGGCAAACAAAGAATGGAAGAGAGAAAATAGAGTGGAAAGTTGAGACAGGGAGATACACTGTGATTCACAGAAGTTTGCTCAGGACAGGGAAAGATGAGCTATTAGATAAATGCTATTGTCCTAAGGTCTAGCTCAGTATTAGCACAACACAGCTATCTTCTAGTAATTGCTAAAATTGGTGAAGTGTTTTCTTTTTTTTTTTTTTTTCCCAATAAGTAATAGAAAGGAGTTTTCATAAATTAGTATTCTTCAGCCTCCCAAAGAAAAAAGACACTTTCATAATGCTTTTGATGAAGTGTCTTGGGTCGTTGCCCCTGCTCCTTGCAGGCAGAAAATCTCTCCAAGCAGAGAAGCTCCCACAGATTTTTTCATAAAGAACTGCAGACAGTTTGGCTGACAGCTTTATTTCATTCACTGCCTTGGCAAGTGTATTCATATTGCCCAGGGCAGAACCACAACTCAGTGGCAAATTATTGAAGTCACAATTAGTATTTGGATGTTCCAACAGCAGAGTCCTGGCTGACTCATTTATAAGCGGGGAGAAACAATAACATCAGAAACAAAGCTGTGGATGTAAAGCTAAGGTTTGCAGTGTACAAACACAGGAAACAGTTACCTAAGCTGATTTGTTTCTTGGGTTTAGCTAATCTGACAGATTTTTCTTGTGCTGTACTGCATTTTTTCTAAACCAAGGGTGAACACCAAAGCCAGACATCTCAAATATTGTTTCCTCCTTTAGGAATTCCAGATTCTGTTCAAACCTCACCTCTTTTCTTCTGCCTACAAGACACTTAAGTAAATGCACTTCAGCTACCAGTAGTAGGTACCAAAGTCAACCATTCCACACAGTTGAAGAACAGCATAGATTAAGCTTTGTGGACACTAAGAAGATGTTGGTATGAATATTGTAACAATATGCATAGCGATATGGTCTTGCACATCTTTACAGTTCTGGAGAAGTTTCTGCAAATTTTAATGACAACATGGGAATTTCTATTTTTCTGTAATGTAAAGCAGAGCAGGTTTACAAAATGCACATGTCTCAAAGCCCTCATTCAGCTCACTGGTTCCTCTGAGACAACATGATGTACGCTCAACCTTGCAAGAGAAGTGATCTTCACGGGTTTAAAAAGTGACTGGACAAAATCATGATAGAAACAGCGCATTCACAGCTACTAACTATAGAGACACCAGCTTTGGTTCAGGAAGTCCCTAGAGGGGTGGCAATTTACTGAAAGCTGTTTACACTCAGAATCTATTTGCTCTCAAAATCTTGTTATTGGCAAAAGGGAACATAGTTTAGCATCAGCTCCATTGATGTTTCAACAGTCTAATAGTCCAAACTACATGCATTTACAATAACATACACTCTGAGTCTGAATTTAATATAGATAAACCTCATTAATAATACAGTTAAATTTGTTTTACAAGAAGATTAATTGATATATCCTCCTTTTCTCTGGTGCTCTGAAGGACTTTCCAAAGTCCCTCTTGGTGCTAAGGTCAAGGATCAGAGTCTACCTCACGAAAAATGAAGTGGGATTTCAACAAGCCATCAGTGTCCTGAGGTCTGTGCTGTAAGTAGTGTGATGAATGTGACAAAGGCCACTTTCTCCTTAACCTTGGGTCTATTTGGGGGTGTTTTTGCATAATGTTTTATCACAGCATACCTCCTGCTTCCCAGACAAAGTCTGGGAGATACAAGCTGTCCTCCCCAAGCCCCATTATCCCAGAGCAGCTGTTTGTCCCACAGTGACTACACAAGGGTGCCAGCCCTCTGCCCCAGGCACTTCCAAAGAGAAGAAAATGCAGAGATGCAACAGGCACGTGGCCACCAGACAATTGATGCCACAGATAAAGCCTGTGGCCTTTTACTTGCTGTTGTCAAAGATCATATTTGCAAGGCTACAGCTAGGAGAAAACTTGAGCAAAATATTGCCCTTGTTGTACATTACCTTACTTTATAGACTCTTTCATGTACTTCTGCTGTTGGCTGCTGCTGAACTGAGGATCCTGGACTAGACAGACACTTGGCTTGACCCACTGTAATCCTCTTTATGTCTCTCTAAATACAGTTGGAGTCAAGAGCCAGTATTCTGTCAGCTATACATGATGCCAGTGCCTCTTTGCCTTCTGCATTTATAAAACAACCACCTAAAAAGCACATCTTTAGCAGGGAAGCACCCTGCTTTGTGCTTACTTTTGTCTGAGGGTCTGAAGAAACAAAGCCTAGTAGTGGATCTGAAGAAAGAAGGGCAATATTAGCAATATGTGTAAGAGAGTCTGCAGAGCTCAGGGCATTTTGTGGTAGAGTGAGGACCACAATATGATGCTGAACATGTGGTAGGAGGCCAGGGAGGGTGAGATTAGTGCAGGAGCAGTGAGTAGGGAATATGGGACAACTGAGATGGTGATGATTCTTCATGTAAACATCATCTTATATCAAGAGGAGATCCATTACATAATTTTGTAAAATCATTAATGTATGCTTGATTGGCTCATTGTAGAATTTTTGTTTGGGTACCCAACAGGAGTTCACATCTCTCAGCTGAAGAGTGATAAATACAAACCCTAAATGTAATAAAAATTATAACCTGAAAAAATAGGTTACTCCTTTCCTTATGGAGTTAGAGCATTGAAAAGTTATTACTCATTACTTTGCTTATCACGTCTTTTCTCCACAGAGAATGATTTTCACGTTGTAGAGTACTTTTCCTATTCTATAATGCATTCACATGTCTAGGGATACATCTATCACTGGAGTAGTTACACTGACATCAGTGTTTCGGGTTTCGTAAATTAGTAATAATCTGACACATTCTGACTTTTTGATACAGTGTGTATTAAAATTGTGTATTGAATATAAACATTTATTTTCACAAACCAAAATAATAATAAACTTGTGTTTGAATGCTTTTTTTGAAATATGCACTTTTGGAACATGTTATTAGGAATGTGTTGAAGCTATTGATCGAAAAACAGTAGGGTGATAGGTCTGCATTTTTATATGCTGCATGTTGCTTTTATAAGCCAATTGATCTAAGCAATCTGCTTCGTACCGAAGCATGAGTCTTTCAACTTTCACTGTTACTTTACCTCTGTTATTAAATTACTTTCTAAATGAGATATGTCTGATTAAATAATTTTAAAGACCAAAGAAACAGCTCCAAATTTGATTAATTTGCTATTCATGAGTCACGCTGAAGTCAGAAGAGACTTTGTTTAGCAGCAAATTGATATTAAACAATGCAAGCTCATGTTCATACAGTATCACTGGGAACCCAATAGAGAATACGCGTTACTTAAATAGCTTCTGACTAATAAAGAATAAATCAACACGTTTATCAGTTTCTTCCTGCTTACACTGTAAAAAGTTAGGAATATTCGCACTGAATTCATTGTCGTTGCTGAGATGCAAAGCTTGTCATCAATAGAAGGCGGCCCATACTCCCTGTAATGAAAACAGTTTCCTTGTTTTTTTTTTTTAAGTCGTCTGCAGTGAGATTATATTGATGTGCATTATCATGAGAGATGGGTCATGCCTTGACATTCCTGGGATTAATGAGAGGCAGAAGTTAAGGCTGTCATCTGTCATGCTATTGTGTTTTTTTCTTGTTTGCTTGTTTTCTCTCAGAATCCTTATTTTTAAAGCTTCAGTTCCTGAAATCATGAGACTATATTAGGGTTTTACCTTTCTTTTTAAGACAATTTTTAAAGTCTTGGAGTTCATCTGACATCCAGGGCTGCCTGTTGTGTCACTTGTTTGTAGTTAAAGCTACAAACAATGACTCACACAAACACAACCTCTTGACCCTTTCTGATGGAAGAAAGGAGAACCAGCTCACATGGCTCCATCCACTCAGTAATGCTTTCCAAGCTCACTTGAAATCTTTCTTGTTTGCCAGGTGTTTGCCACCATTTTGTCCTTTTCTTCCCATGTGAATTCAGCAATCTGTGTTTTAAATGTCTATATCCAGCATAAGTATTGTCTTTCATTTTATTAACCCCATATGATGAGTAGGAAAATCATGACTACTGAATATACTGACACTAGATATCACTAAAGATAATAACGGAATTCATACTTTATCATCCTGGAGACAGATCTTTGTTTTACAGATGGTCATGTAAGCTTGCTTCATAGTTAACAGAAAATAAAATAGGCACCTCCAGAAGTCAATTCATCCAATAATAAGAGAATCCCTCTATATTATAGAGGAAGCCTAAACAACTAGCTTAAACTAGATGCCTCATAAATGGCTGCAGTTTGATGGGATATGTCTCACGCCTGTGTCTGAGGAAGAAAAAGAGCTGCAACATCTACAGACTGAAATTCAACATGGTCCATAATATTCTTAATGGCGAATACTTGAAAATTTATCACTGCTAACTCACCCAGAATTGCAACAGGACACTGAATTGCTATTTATAGTGAAGCTTATTATCATTTATCCTACTGAGGTTGAGTGACCTTGGAAATTTTGCTCATCAGACCCTTGAAATTTCATTTATTGCCTAGTGTCTGGCAAGGGAAGGACTCCAGCTACATGCTCTGATTGTTAATGTGAGCAGTAGAAGCACTGCTTGCTACAGTGTTCTAGCTCTTCACATTTGCGTTTTACCATTGCCCAGTGTCGACAGAAAAGTGCTGCTGACAGTCCTGCTTTCTAAAGAATGGAGGAACTACAAGTAAAGCTTTCAAGGCAGGGTGTCACAACCCAGAATATGGATAGGAAGACAGAGATACACAAAACATGAAACTGTGTACAGTGCAGAGAGCTCTCCCCCACTGTTCCAGGGAGACCAACATTTGTTGTTGTTTTCTATCCAGTGCAGAAGACTTTTGTGTGTGTGTGTAAAATGATGTGATTTCCCACACAGTGGAAAATCAGGTTCCCAGGCAGTTGCACGTGTAGATAAGCACATAGACACAGTGGTACAAGCTAAGGGGTCAGGGCATTCTGACTCTTGCTGGTTTTGTCTGGCGTGACCTTGCAGCTGCAACAACACTCTTCCTGTGAATGTATTTTGTGCATAAGTGCCTATAATTTTTAAAATGCAAACATAAACATAAGAAAAACAACATGAGTAATCCTGCCAGTGAACCATCAGTAGTATCAGAGGGCTAGAACCTTTTCATCCCGAGGTTTCTGTATTTTGTGGCATTTTTTAAATTGAAGACATTTTTGAGCACTCTTGAATCACAAATGGCTATATCACAACACTTCAGTACACAGGACAAGGTTCTTCAAGATAATTTCATATTTACATCTGATCTCCAAGTGGTCATATCACTTTTATACAGAACTGCAGCCTGCAAATGCAGAATATTCCATTTGTTCTTTTCAGGTTGCTATCACTTTCACCTGCAGCCTTGGATGGAAGTTCATGTAGACACTAGCTTCATATAGATATTCAAGTCCTTCTTGTGTGTAGACAACATAACTGATTATTCTAGCTAGGATCCATGTTGGATGCTGGGCAAGGCTATCAAGACAGCAAGCACAGAGCTACCCCACACTTAAGTGGTAAGTCCTCCAGTCCATCCCAAACCAGTAATCCATCTTCTGCAAACTGGCTCTACCTTCTGGTTGTGTGCAACAATCAATGACTTCCACTAGAATGAAAAATATCTAAGAAGGAAAATTTTCTTTAAACGCTCCTAGGTACTTCATTATGAAATGTGTTCAAGTAGACCTGAAAATTATCCCAGAAAACTTCAGTTTATTCAGTTGCCACGGCTTGCAATGGCACTGTGTCCTGGTTTTGTTAAAAATAAGTTTCTCTTTTATCGAATTCTCCTGTCAGCTAAAGTCTTCTTACTAACTTCACTTTCCTGAAAGTTGGATACATGTTCTGGTAGACATAACAATGGTATGCAAGGTTATTGCTAAGGATGGATGCACATCTCATGAGAGCAGTGAACTGAAACAGGTGACCAAAAACTGACCTACTAAGTATTCCATCCCATTTACGTTATACATCATATGAAAGTGGGAGATCACGAGGATCTCGTCCCTTATCCTTATGTCAAACATTAGGAGAGGACCTTGTGAGTCATCCCTGCGAACTGAGGCCTGGTTACAGAATGAATCCAGTTCCAATTGGCTAGAGAGTTCAGTCCAGGACTTCCAGGTGCCAGTCGTACATCTACTGGAGCAGTTGCCGGGACTTTTGTATATTTTGTCGTATTTTCTCTCTTTTAATAGTAGCATTAGTAAAACATTTTTAATTTTTCCAACTCTCTTCTCTCTGTCCTTCTTTCTTTCCCGATCACCTGTCATTCGTGGGAAGTGGGGAGAGGGACGGGCTGAAGGGGGAAAGCGGGGAGAGGGGGTTAACAATACATCTGCCATGGTTTTATTGTCACCCCGCAATCAAACCTCAACACACTGAGAAAGGAGATGTAGAAGGATTTGATTGCAATTGATGCCAGGAAAAGACTTCGTGTTCTGTAATTAAACCAAGGTCTGAAAGCCAGGCTTTACCTGCAAAGAAGTAGCCTAGTTTCCCAGAAGTGATTGCTCTCCTCAGCAGTATGTGGAGCTTCCCTGAGGAAGCACAAAGAAACATAGTTTATTCCCTGAGTTCAACTGTCTATTTTAAATGCACCTGGCTTGTACACTGCTTAGGAGAGCAGTCACTTCTGGAAACCAAGGACAACCTCAGTGGCTGTATTTAGCTATTTGGTTTTTAACAAAGCCTTCTCCAGGACCCTCAGTAGAAGACCCTAATGTTCAAGAAAAAAGGAAGAAACTCTAAAAATGCTTCCCACCTGGCTCTTGGACATGAATCTGAATCCTCTCAAATCCTCCAGAGAGGTTATCAGAAAATTATGCTTGCTGTGAAAGACTGCTCTGTCCTACAGCAGTCAGGGTGTCTGAAAAGACAATTCCCCAACACTCTCTCCAGCCAAACCATAGGCAGTATGGTCACGCCCTCAGAGGAGGGGAATCTATCCATCATCTATTGTTTTCTGACTCTAAACTCAGTCCTGTTAATACCACCAAAATATATTTGCCTTCCATAAAACTAGTATTCCTGGGGAGTGGTCTTAAACTTACTCTCTTCTCTACTAATCACAGAGCAAATACAGGTTAGCACACCAGAGGCTTACAAATAATACTGACATGTGAATTTTACAATGGCATTTACTGTTTTTCATCTTACATGTTTAATTCCTCAAAATTTTCACTTCTTCCCTTTTATGCATTTTGGAATAGGTAGTATAAAAACAAAGTAGGTTCTTGTTATTTTCAGATCAGCTCTCTGTGCTCTCCTTCATTGTTTTAAATGGTACCCATTTCTTTGTCTCATGCACTGTGTGTTATGCAGTCTCTGTGGACTCTGCAAATTATTTTCAGTAATGTCTACTGAAAGGTAAACTACTCAAAGTACAGCATAATCTTTCCAAGTCTGACTCCTTCATTTTTAAAAGGCATATATATAAAGATAACCGAATGGTGTGCCACATGGGGCCTATTCAAAACCTAATCAGGCAGTTTCAAATTTGAAACACGTTATTCCAAGAGCAGCTTATATAGGTAGTTGCTCATCATTAAGAAAACAAATATTCCAGTTTATGCTGAATATTATGCCATCCACATTCTTTCTGCTTTGTGGATCAATGGAGAATTCCTGACTCCAGGCACTTTTTTCTTGCCCTGTATAGTTTGAACAGGTCTCTGGCAGCTACTTGTATGCTGTATTCAGAGAATCAAATCTTCACATCTTTGTGTTGCTCTGTGTTCAAAGGGAAGTCCTCCTGCTTACCACATCTCAGGAGACCCATTGAGGACATGGGTAGGTTACTTCACATATGCAAGTGGAATCAGTTTGATAATGAAGATTTCCATATCTCTGGATGCTCTTTGGGTATTTTTTTATTTAATTCCTTTGATCATGATTTTGAAGACTAAGACTGCTTCCAAACACCCTGCCAGTTATGCTCTTCTGCATCTGCAAATACATTTTATAACAACTTCAAATACCAAGTCATGTTGAGAAAAACCTGTGACCCTACACTTCTTTCTGTTTTCCAATGTATTATATTGAATGATTGATAGCTTTTAATTTTTCAGTGAGACATCCTTGATCTTTAAAGGGTCAGGATTTGAAATTAAATAAAACAGCAATTATAGATGGCTTTATAAACCTACAAGGCCATTTATATTCTGTCTGCTATAGTACGCCTGCACAGAGTATTCTTCTCCCACTTGCACACCAGTAAAAATGCACTGAATTACATAAACATGCAAATACATGAAAACATTTCTTCACTTTTTCTGTCACTCCTTTCAATCTACACTTTGCATGTACTTTTTGTACACAACTCCTAGTAAATCACTCTAATCAGAAAAAGTCCATGCATCATTTGGTGTTTACCACCCCAGGCTGATAGTAAAGTCATTAATGTATAAACACATGCAGCTTCATGCCCGCTGCTACTTCCATGTAAGAGCCACTTCACAGCAGCAGTGGAAGACAGAGACAAGTTCTCTTCTGAAAATGCACAGGACTCTGCCACCTGGACACAAGGGGAATAACCTTTAGATTTACAGCAGTACATAACTTATTGTGGCTCCATGGCACAGATGTATATGCACGAGACAGAACATTACAGCATTTTTTTAAATAATGACTAATTTCCCTTTCTCACTAGCCAGGTTATTTGATTGGTCAGTGTAGCTACAGAAGAGTATAAGCTTATAGTTTTGAATTTCAATTTCCAAAAACAATGATCGTGTTAAAAGCGGATATGGAAGACAATATCTTAGAATTAAAACCAAACAAACAAACACATACACACACACAAACCAAACCAAACCAAACCAAAACAAAACAAAACAAAACAAAACAAAAGTAGTATGTAAAAGGAATCCTAAAAGGTGGATATAGTGGTTTATTAATGAGTGCCTGAGTTCTGATCATTTCTACTTTGTTTTAGTTGTAAAAGGTAGGTATTTTCTTGTAAAGCTGAGGCTATTTATAGAGAGTTGATGTTGCTCCTTTGGTTTAACTGTATGTTTGACACCATTAGCTGGATGTTTACTGCTTGATACATGGTCCTAAAATTTACTATGAAGAACACTGTAGACATAATTCAAACATTAACAAGCAAAATGGGACACGCTTGAGAACCATGTCAGTCATATCTCAGTGTCCTGGAATCTACATGGCCAAATCTTGTTCTTGGCTTTTGTCTCCTTCATAGCATTATGGGGGTAAATATTAATTGCACTGCTGAAAGCCATTTTTTATTTTTTATTCATTCATTTTTTCTCAGGACCACAGAAAAGTGACATCTTTCTAAGAAGTAGGCCTATAACCAGAGAGCACTTTAAAGAGAAAAATATGCTAAGATCACCCAGGCAGAATGCTTAGCAGTAATGACATCAGCTTACTAACAGCAGAAAACATTCCCATACAACAATCTGCCCAGAGGTCGCAAAACAATGACATTTCACTTGAAAGTAGACCTGAAACTGTATCCTTTCAACTGCAAATATGTTAATCATCAGTCAGGAAGACTGATTAGACTTAATGTCAGTAAACTTACAGGCTAACTTCACCAGTTTTCCTGTCCACCAATCTGTTGCTCCATATGTCCAAATCTACAGCAGAAAAGCTCTCAAGAGACAGCAACACATTTTGTGCTCTGAGGCATCCCTCACAGCTGGGGCTGGGCTCCGCCTCCCGAAATGCTTGCACTAGTGCCTGCAACTGCGCTCCCCATAGAGGACTGCATTTCCAAAGGAGACTGACTGCCACAGTCATTCAGCTACTGGAACTGACAGGAAAATGTAGAGCAGTAGTCCGAGGACTTAAATATTGCAAGCTGTCCCCTGAGTCCAGTCAGTTGCCAGACAGAGTTGGAAGGCACGCAGCCCAGTAGTTAGCCTAGACAAGTTATTGAAAAGCATCTAATGGTATAGGAGCTGTTGTACTGTCAACAAACATCATATGCAATGCCTCAGTTTGTTCTCCAAGAAAGATGTGATAAACGTACAGAAGAGCATTGAGACACAGCAGTGACGTTTGCCTTGCTTTTTCACATCACTGAATGAAAGTCTAGACAAATGACTTACTTGGAAGTGAATAGAAGATGTAGTTACATGCATTAACGTAGCTGCTGAGAGAGTTAATTTGTGCATATTTGCCTGTGGACAGGAGACCTATACTTGACTCAAATACAGATATTGCTTTGCTTCTTCCCCAGAAAACTGCTATGAGAAAGAATGCTTCCTAAAATCATCTAAAGTATCAATGAAAATGCCTTTTATCCCTGTAATAGGGCAGGTAGTCTTTCTCCTTTAAAAGATAATGGGGCATAAGGCCAACCCCTAGTATGCTCCATGATGTGACTCCTTTAATTCAACAGAAGTTTAAACGTGCCGCAGGCAAGACAGGAAAGGAAGGCCAACTGCTAACCAAAGAACAGACCCAGATCAAAAGAAAAGTCCAACTGGCAACTCTGTTTAGAGGAGGTTTTTTTGGCAGTTGGTGTTCAACTAGAGCAACGCTATCAGTATTGTCTCCACTCAGAACCTCCCTTGTCATGCAAAAGAGTATCTCATGAGTGGAAGTCAAGTTTGGAGAAAAATCTTGTGATGTGGAAAGACTTGCAGAGAAAGGATTTTCCTCACTAGGGTTTGTAAGACAACTCCAAGTAGAAAGTTATGTTGATACGCTGTTTCACTATTAGCAAGAAATGAGCATCAGGAAGCCTGCAAGAGTATGAAGTTTGATCACAGTCCCAGATTGATGTGTGGGACACGAGCCTCACTGAAATGGCCTTTAGTCTCTTCATCTGTGTACTTGGTTGAATTGTCCTCCTCAAAACTTCTTCTCCCGAAGTACATAAAAAATCTCTCTTGCTTAATGCCTTTTGCAAGACTGTGACCTAAAGGAAAACTTTGCATATATTTTTAAATATTTTATTAAATGTATACTATGACTATATAATTAGAAAGTATTATATATAAATGAATGCAGAGCTATATTTCTGTAAATATGTAATATAAAATATATAGTACACAAATACGTGATATACAACATATATATGAAAAGTAATTACAAAGCTTTACAGAACAACAAAATAACCCAGTGAAAACCCAGACACGTTTGGTTTGCTTTTCAGTTTATATCTTTTATCAGTGTTTTTATTGCTTTCAACCTTCCTTGGAAAACAATAATTGAAGGTCACTGCAGACCGTGATTTCTAAGACTCAAATTAATTCTTCTGTCTTTCTCCTGGCAATATTTTATGTCCTTTTGTAACCCCTTTTTAATTCCACCTTCCAAAAATGACTGCGGCTCCCTAGCCCTTAAAAATGTTTCTTACTTGTTTAGATTAAAAAAATTGTTGCTAGGAACATTTTCCATTGTTTTTCTTTTTAAGCACTTCTGCATATTCTTACTCTCTCTTGATATACATAGTGTAGCTGTGCCAGGCAGGAGCTTCTTTGAAACCTACTCATAGCCTTCATGCACCTGTTCCAGCACCTGGGTGTTCGAAAGGATAAGTTCTGTGATAAGTGACACAGCGTTTGCAAGAAGCCCTGGCATGTACAAAAACACTTCTACAGATAAAGAAAAAGGTAGAGATACATGGACATGTAGGCAGCTGGTCCTGACAGACCTGGATGAGGTCTTGGTTGGTTTGAAGCGGAATGGAAATGAGTAAGAGAGCACAATATGTTGTTCCATATTTTAGAAATGTTTCCAAGGAACTCCAAACTCTAAAAAAACTTATAATTTGTTAACACACAAAGAATACAACGCTCCATTGTTTCTGGATGTGCAAAAATTTCTTCAAAAACTGAGAATGATTTTGAACTATAAAATGAAGAAGCTATTTAAGGTATATTTTATATGTCAAACAACACAGAGTTTCTATATAAAATAAAATTTCTGATTGAGAAGTTAGACTATACAAAGAAAAATTAAGAGTGCAATATGAAAAATACTTCAGAAATGTCATTTCTTGCTCTTCATGCCTTGGGTAGCCCGATCAGACTTTATTACTTTGTTTCAAATGGAACAGAAGTGAAATATATGTTGGCTTGAAAAGGGCAACAGGAGATCAGAGAGCTGGAGCTGCTGCCTGTGTGAAGGGAATTGCGAATGACCATGGCTATTACTGGACCGAATATTAAAATAAGATACAAGCGAACATAAAATATTGTTGCAACTCAGGACAGACAGCTACAGCTCAGGAAAGAGATCTTGGACCCATTGATGACTGTTTTCCAAAATCACTGACCTTCTGTACAACAGCAGCTAGAAAAGCCAACAAAGCTCTGGGCATCATCAGGAGAAGTATTGTCAGTGCCACATTTCAAGAAGAATGTGATGGTGTTAGAAAAGGTACAGAGAAGGGAGGAGGGGAGGTTAAGAAGAGGGAAGGGAAGCTGCAGCAGTCAAAGGTTGCTTCATACGGAGTGGCTGAAGCAGCTGTGGCTCCTCAGTGAGTGATAGAGAAGGACGTGGGATGAAGTGAATGAAGAACTGGGCTATCAGATCTTGTGAAGCACTGCCGTTGGGGATGCTTGAGGAAACTAGTAGGAGACTGGTTTAAAACAGAGAAAAGAAAGCACCTCTCTGGGCTATGGGTAGCGAGCATCTGGGGTTTGTAGTTGTGGGATACTGTGAAGGCAAACACTGTCAGTACATCCAAATGGAAGAGGGGTGTAGTTAAATTCAGGGTCTGCAGGTCCACACACACATTTTAAAGGGAACAAGCAAAGCTGTGTACCCTCTAACATTTCTTACACATAGTCCCAAATGCTGGAGGGGGTATGAGGAGGGTGGGCTGCAGATAGAGGCAGTAATGAGCCACCTCTAAGAGGTGGACAGTTGTTCTGAATCCACTGGCTGTTTCAAACGTTCTTAATACATAATATAGTAAAGGGTAATTGGGAGATCTCCTTACCACCAGTCTATAAAATGTAAGCAAAGGGACACTTTATTTATTCCATAATCAGCAAAATGTAAACAAAAAATTGAAATTGTTTTGCATATTCCAAATTAATGGCAATAATTGTGAATGACATGGAGTTAAGTACGTCATCCAGCCCATACATGAGCCTATCTACCCATTACGGTAACATCAAGAGGAATATTTGTCAGCTAATCCTTGAAGACAGGAAGAGATTCTTTCTCTGTATAATTCATTAATCGTAGTATGACTTGGATTAGTTGGTTTGTTTTCTGGCACAGTTATTCTCTTGCCCATGTGGAAGAAGGGAATTAATTCAGTGTATTGCTGCCACTTTCTACAAGTGCAAAGACTTCAAAGAGCAGGCGGTAGAAGTTAACTTTCATAAATAAAAATTCATTTACTTCTGCTTACTTAACTGTGGCAATTATAAATTCAGGAAATGTTGCTGTGTTCAATGCACAGATTTTGGCTCACTAAAGAAAACTGATGGACTTCATTAAACAGGTATATTTGTAAGCTTCCTTCATGCAAACATTTTCTTGAGTCTGTATCTCTCCAGTGGTCATGTCTGCCAAGTTTTCCTGTTTCTTCCTATTATCTGTCACTGTGTGGAGTAATTTTTCTTTTGCTTTTATATTAGAGTAGCTTGATGACCCGTACTGCCGGAGCTGAGCTCTGTGCTGCTGAGACACAATGAACCATGACCAGTAAAATCCCCAGTAGCACAAGTGAAGTCCTCAATCTAATGGTTGGAAAGCATTTTATAACTGCAAAACAGGAATGAAACCCCAGGTGGTGACAATGTGTATGGTATTGTATGAATACACTAATTTTTACAACTTCTAGCCTGATAGAAAAGCCAGGCTTTTGACAGCCAAATTAATAGAAGTTATAAGGGGTTATTGCTATTTTCTCCCTAATTATAGATTGCACCTGCTCTTGTGTTTAACAAGATAAGTTCTAAGACAGTGCTTCTAGCCACTGCATGAAAGACTGTTTTGGTTTGGTTTTTGTTTGGTTGGTTTTTTTTAAGTTTCTAGTTTAATAAAGCCTTGAAGATTTAGACATGTTTTGAAATTCTGGTTTTCCTCCTCTCTTCTTCTTAGAAAACATGAATATTGTACTATGAGATACTCTTGATGTGGGTCTTTAGAAGTTATTGCACAATAATGTTGCTAAGAGTTATTCCTAGTGTTCAACCTCTAAATTAAAAGGGAATGACTGAAAACTCACCTACCATATTACTTCCATGTGAAGTCACAACTATCAGAAATGTTTTACTGGAACTTTGATTTAGAGAGAGTTTAATTGCTGCTGACATTTCTGGAAGACGGGATTGTTTCCCCTGTAGCCTCAATAAACTAGTACTTTTCATGCAAAATCTGAGCAGTTGAACAAAACTAAGCCATTTCAGAAACTGTCTTCTATTCTGCCAGAAGAAAAAGCATTTCAAAACCTGCTAAATTTTAAATGCTTTATATTAAAAACCTACTTTCCTACCTTAGTCAGCATCCAAAATTCCTGGACAATATGACATACCTTTGTATCAGCTCCTGCCTAGATAATGCAACAAGCCAGTCCACACACCCTTGTGTCTCTTCGTAAATGCAGGTGCCTTGGATTACAGGATATACTGAAACTGTAACATTCTTGTTTTACCACATATATGTGTAACGCTTGTGGCAGCACCTGACTGACAGCAGTAAGGGCCCAGTTCAAATTTCAGAAGTCACTTATAAAATATTGACTTGTATTCCCATCCAGAAACTAAGGGAAATGAAATTAAACTGGTAATTGCTCAACGACCTAATCTCCTTCACTTGTGAACAATGAATGAACTGATTTAATAGAGGAGTACAGTATAAAGAGATAACATGAAATATCCCCACAGATACATGAAAACAAGACATGCTCTGTAGATCTGTTTTATCTCTTCTCTCTTCTTTTTGTCAGATGTCTAGAGGAGAGGCTCTTCCACGTTTTCAAGCATCAGCCACTTCAGCCTCCTGTGCCACAACAGACTCTGTCTGCCTTGACATGAAATGGGCCTGTAGCTGTAAATGTAAGAAAAGCAGTAGTAGCATATTCTTTAAATGGAAACAAACGGTATCTCTGGAAGAGGTGTAGCATTTTTATCTGTGACATAGTACAAAATTTGTCCTTCTGCATAAAAAAGGACAATAACTTTTAAAAAATAAGATAAAAAAGCATGATTTGCAAGTAAAGAAAACAGGAAACTTTCCTGCAAGTCCTTCTGTATGTTTACAGTAGCAAAAAAAAATAAAAATGTGTCATTGATCATAGTGGTCCCACAAGCAGAGGTGCAAGTGCTAAGCATGCCTGGACCTGGTAGTGGTAAGTCACTCGTCTGTATAATCCCAAGGTACAATTAAAACACTTTAGACAGCTCATATCTTTCAAATCTCTCCAGCCATTACTGAACCTGGTGTGCAACTGAAGGAAGAAACAAACAAGCAAGCCACCTAGAGAAACAGCCTGGAAAGCATGAAGAAGCACCTGAAATCTCCAGGAAAGCTGAACCTCTCCAGAAGCCTTGGAGGACACCTGGGAGACTGAGAGCAGCCCCTTCCTCTGGGTCTGCAAACAGCAGCTGCCAACATGAGGGTGCCTTCAGTTTTTAATTTTGATGGGTTTACTAATTTTCAGTTAACTACAGATCTGTTTCACAGACATGTGAACGGTATTTTCTGTGTTTACAGGGAGTACCAAAGAAAATGAAAACAAAATAATTTGCGACTGACTTCAGGCAAATGAATATATTCTGCAATGTTGGCAATGAAGCCAAACTGTAAAAAAGGATGTTTATCTTGATATCCTAATTACTGTTATTACCCAAGAAAAGCAAGAGAGCATACAGGTAGTACGAGCATTACAGGAGTTCAACCCATGTGTAGATGAGAGTGACGTCAGACAAATCCACTCTGTGAAGTCACAAGCAATGCCACCTCCAAATTCCAGAAAAAGAAGACTGAAGGTGGCTGGTCTTGCTTGACGAGATGTTAGCAACAACTCTAGTTTTGAAATTAGAAGTCCAGAACCCATGAATGTCAGAGAAAAGACCATGCAGTTCACAAGAGGCTACTGCACAGATTAGCCGTTAAGCTCCAGGTAATGCAAACTATGTAAGGGCTTCAGTTTCACAGTGTGACAATTTTTTATGCTTAGCTACCGCTGCTGGGTTTGTTTCTGAGAGAAAAGGAGAAGGTTTTGTCATGAGCCAGTTGGAATAGGTCACTGAATTTTGGGGCAGCTCATTATCTGAGTGCAATGCTGTGAAAGAGAGCTAGTGCACTCCTCAGTTACCCTGCAATGAGAGCACAAGGTCGGGGACAGAGGATGGGCTGATTGTGCCTGAAAGAAAGGCTGGAGACCTCCAGATATGTTTCTTGGAAGCAGTGCTTCCCAGACGCACTTAGAGAGCAAGGACATATAAATTGAAGTCTAATGGGACAAAGACCCATCAGCATTTAACACCTTGTGCTCAAAACCACATGTGACAGGACTCCAGATGGTGAACAAATGCAAGGAGGATTTGCCTGGGCCTTGTCCTGCAGCGAATTCCCCAAGCAGCTTTCAAGCTCAAAAAAGCCCAGGTTCACTGCAATACAAAACTCCACTGCTTATATTTGCGAATGGAGGCAGCAAAAAGGTACTGATGAGGTTGCAACACCAGAAAGGGGGCAGCCAAGGAGATATAGAGAAGGATAAGGATTTGGCAGGAATAGTGAGTATTCAGTCAGATTTGCATTCTTTTTTCAAGTACCTATGCAATTTCAACTGTCATTAAATTGAGCTGGCTTTGGAAATATTTGCCCCAACTCCTTCCCAAAGTCTAAATAGTAGGGGTTTTGGGGTTTTTTTTAGAGAAAAGTTTCTTGTTTTAATTAAGCTCAAAATGTTGTCTTCGTGGCTGGTTTTCAGCTCCTCTCTTCCTTCCATACTGCCTTTCTAAAGAGATCTTCCTCTAAGCAGCCTCGCAATATTTTTATCTTTACATTTTGAGACTGTGGTAATTAGTTGGAGCTTTGCTGAGTTTGCGGAAATTTTGTGAGTGAAGTTATTATAATAGAATTTAGTGTTTCAACCTCTTGCTTTTATTTGCAAGATTATTGGCTTGATAAAAGAAACAGATTTTGACAATGTGATGGCTGAGGATACTTGAAAAATTGTCTCCGAGTTGTTTTCTTAGTTAAGTGTACAGTACAGTCCCTTATTTAAGGAGCACAGTGACACTGTGTGTACGAAATCGGGGATATGGTGACAAGTAGGTACCCTTCCGTTTACATGATAAAGCACACACTGTCAGCAATTTAGTTATCAGGCCCCAGCTGTGGCTAAACTAATATATTTGCATCTTGTTACCACTTTTTCTGGATTCAAATTTGCCTTTAGGGTTTTGTTATTTTTTTTTTTCTTGTTTGGCTGGTTTTGGAGTTTGTGTTTTTTGTTGTTTGTTTGGTTTGGTTTTTGTTTTGTTTGTTTTGTTGTTATGTTTTGTTTCGTTTTAGGGATCTGTCTATTCTACTCAGTAGGAATTCAGACAAGGTAAAGTAAGTTGTGAATTTCAAAACCAAAGAAATTCAGTGTTATTAATAAAAGCACAAACTTAAAGGTCTTTAGAAACACAGTCTTCAGCTTGCTCCTGTGTCAAGTGCAATCTCAGAAAGATAAATCCATTCTGGGCAAATGGGGCATCTGCCAGTGTAGCTGCCTGCATAGACTATTCGAAGTAAAACGTTTTGGTAGAGTAGGTGATAAATTGGTGCTGGAAAGGGCACAATGAAAACAAAAGAAAAGGTGGAAATGTATGCAATAAAAGGCTGCTGATGGGGAAGCCCAACAAATACTGAGTGAAAGTTTACCTGACAGTTATACCAGGTGTTTGTGATTTTTGAACCAAAAAGTATGAAAAAGTCAGGCCAGGGTAGAGATGGCTGCTTACTTAACTTCCAACCTAAAAATTAGCTGATATAAAATGAAAGACAATGAAAGATCAGCTTGGCTTTGGTATTGGAGCAGGAATTCAAAATTAATATGTTTTAATTTCCAGTAGTGTTATCCAAGGATATCTAAGAGAGTCTGTACACCGGGCTTCTTCATCTGTCTTGATAAGAGGGAGACAGGCAAAGAAAATTAATCCGTGTATCTTCTAAAACTTGTTTATTTTACTTAGGAATTGATTTCAGACTTGGAAGCCTTAGAATCCTTATGGCTAAATAAAAGAACTCAGTGCAACAAGCAAAATATGCAAATGATTTTATGACAATTGTAGCTCTTTTTCTTTCAGTAAATTATTTGCCAACAGGCCATGAATTTTGAACTTGTTCCAAAAGCAATTCAACATAATTTTAGCATAATTTTTGTCAGCTTGCCATTATGAGTATTCATTGTTTATTTGTGCCCTATGAATATTCATTCAAATTTGCAATGATGTTTCTCTCTACTGATTTGGCAACAATCACATAAGCAAATAATTCACTGAATGTGTGTAATTTTTAAATACATCTTTGATCTGAAGTCTACAAAGAGTATTGCAACACTGAGAAAGTTTTTTGTCCAGATACACTCAAAAGTATTTGTGTTAGTGCATTTGATGTTTGGCTTTTGATAAAATGTCATTAAACCATTATCCTCAACTTGTCACCTCCGTGCTATAGCACAGGGTTCAGTCACAGTTTTGCATAGCTGCTGAAGTTCGAAGTAGAGATTTAATAGCTTATTCATGGAGTAAATAATCTATAATATCCATAATTTAAGATTTGGTAAACCATCTTTTAGGCATGGCTGTGTTAAATGTTACACACTTGTACATGATTCAAGTTGTCAGCTAAAGCTCTTAAAGGCAAGGTTAGCAAGGGGACTTCAAGATAATATAGCATAATGAGGATTATGTATTGATTATGTTTAATGCCAATGATTTTGATTTCATTATCCAGCTTCCTGATAGGAAAAAAAATACGTTTTTTTCAAATGGAAATGGATTTCAGAAACAAGAACCTTTCGTTTTCCATTGCCTCTTTTATTCTTATTATACCTCCATGTTTCATTTTATATTTTAAAATAAGGAGAAAACAAACTAAAAGTATATTGGTGTGTAATACTTTTTCTGCTGTTGTCACAATTTTTTTAATGTCTCCCAAGCCCACAAAGAAATCATAAGGTAATTGTGAGGCTTTTCTTCTGACTTTGAATTGACAATGACTCACAGAAACTGTGTCATGGCAGTCTTTTCAAGAACATCTTCTGTCTGAAAAAAGTGTTCATTAAAAGACAGTAAAAGTGATCCACAAATATTGCAAAGGGCTAAAGAGGTTCAAGCATTTCTTTGATAAAATTTTCAGGCAGTATACTGTGAACTTCTCTACGATGATTCATCCTAGAGCTGTTTTGCAGTTTGTAGTTTACATTTTCCATGATGTTTGGAATATAATAAAACCCAAGAACAAAATTAAAATAAAGCAGCAGTGAAACTTCTTCACCTTGGGTTATATTTAGTGTTTGTCAGACTCAGAAATTTATCATGCAAATGCAATGACGAATTTGTATTTCCATAATTGCTCTGTTTGTGATAAGGTATTTCTAAAATAGAATGTTTTGGATGCAAAACAAATGCATTACAATTACTGTTTTATATATATTTGGTTCAATTCCTCGGCCATTTAGTAAAAGGAAAAAACATTAAGCTTTGTGGTCAGGTTCATTGCTATAAACTCCAGGTAAAAAGGAACAATAAGCATGGCTTGACTAACTGTTTAACATGATTTACCAGTTACTTGGATTAATGGAGCATACTGCTTAATCTCTTGCTTAATATCCCACTTTATTCTTAAAGCAGGTAGCAACTGGGACTCAAAGCAGGTGATGGGTTTGGAACTGTCAATCAGACGTGTACTATGTGTATGCATATATGCATGTATCTGTGGGCACATCAGTGTAGAACCAAATATGCATGCACATTCTAGATCTTCAAAATAAAACCCCGAATTAACCAGCTAATACATTCTGCTTAAGTGTTTTCTTGGATTCCACTGCTAATATTTCCATATGTTTTGTTTCTGTATGCTTAGTTTTGTCTTGTTTCTTTTTTGGTTTTGGTTTTGTTGTGGGTGAGTGATTTAGGGTTCTACTTTCTGCAGGCCAATATTTAGATCACTCAAAGAAAACTGCCACTTAACGGAGTTCTACGGCAAGGTTTCCTCTATTACTTACTGCGTGGAGAAAATATACCAAGGAGAATTGGGTGAGAATCATTTTAGAGTGATTTCTATGGAGACAGAAGATGCGAAAATGTAGAGGGATGCCCTCTCATCAAATCACAAGGTTCAGTACGAACGCCCTTACTTTCTAAACTCCTTCTCAGAGAGGAGCCTAGGCACAGCTGGCTCCAAACTTAGTCCCAGAGCTGGTCAGCAGTTTGTGTCTAAGATGCATAAAAGGTAAGGGAAAATGGGTAAAGGTAAAAGGGTAGAGGGAGGCTCTCCCATTGAGTCATGAGATTCAGAATGGAACCCTTTGCTTTCTAAACTTTTCAGAGAGGAGTCTGTGTGTGGCTGGACCCAAATTCAGATGAAGACTTGATCAATGACTTAAGTCTAAGACACATAGAGGGCAAGAGAAAACAGGTAAGGGATTATATGTATTTATGACCAAAGCATATTATGTGTACACCCAATTCTTTATATCACTTGGCCAGGATTTCAAAGTGTCATTATCCTGCATCTTAACCTGTTTACCTGCCTTCCAGTGGCCTGGTGTCAGGTCACTCTGGAACCTGGATCCTAGGTCTCTCAAAGCAAGGTCTCAGGCATCAAAGTTCATAGAAATAGGTAAATTAACAGAGTAGTATAGCAGAAGGCATGGCCTGAGCTGGTTGCCTTTGCAGAGGTCCCCACCAAGTATAGAAATTCCTGAATTTTTAGACTATTACAGACTATTTACCTGTCCCTCATATAATGATTCAGTCCAGTATCAATATTTGAGTTTGGGGTCTTCTTGCTTCTCATTGGATCTTTTTCACTGATCTCAGGTGGGTCCTTGTTTTGTTTAATTGTAGATATTGTTTATACTTCATAGCCTTAAAGGTGTCGTTTGGTCTGAATGAATCCTATTTCTTACCAGCAAAGTGCAGAACAGGCCCTATCTCACAGATGTTCATAATGTCTTCGTGTTAGCTTTGAAGTCATTTTCTCACCAGTCAATTCCATTCTTCTCATCAAAGTGCAAACCAGGCCCTATCTCACAGATGTTCACTGTAGTTGCTTTGTTTACATTAAGTAGATGCAAGCTTGGTAAGTATGAGCAGAACTTTACAGCATACAGTTTAAGATTTCAGCAAATTCAGCTTACTAAGTAACATGAAGCAGACAGTCTATTGAAAATCACACCTTATAATTCTATGTGATTTGTTCTATTTAGTACACATTTACTTACACTAAATGATGATATGAAACTTAAATTGGGCTCATCCAGTGATCTCTGAGTAGTAAAAAACCAATGCCATACAGCCAGCTTATTTAACAGAGAGAGCTCAAAGTAGGCTCACTCAGGCTGTCATATCTGTAGAATTAAGTTGTTGGCTCATAGTCAAATTGCATACAGTGGGAAAGGTATGCACAAGACTCCATGCACCCACAACTGATCGGTGTTCAGTGTACCCTTGTGTTTCAGTGTGGGTTTCCTAAAAGGAGTTCTTGGCCTGGCTATGGCTCAGGTCTTCACCTCCTTTGGAACCTGGAACCAAACTGCTGCTGGTTTGGCTGGGGGTGGGGAGGAAAGGGTGTCGAGTGCATCTGCCACAGTTCTGAAAATAAGCGGGCAATTTCACATCTGAGCTTTCCCCAATCACATTATTTTGCCAAAGAAGATGCAACTTCTATTTTCCATTTCATGTTCTTTCTCAAAGAAGCACCCCCACCTCCTTCTCCAAAATCATAGGGCTCTGACAGCTGTCTGCTTTGAACTCTTTTTTTTTTTTTTTTTTGGAAATACAGCATTCTTGGCAGACCAACACCCTGTACTGCAGATGCTTTGTAGTTTTAAGTTCTTCTCCACCCTCCAAAATCATTAGTCACATTCTCTTCCCTGTGATGGATCTCTCTAACTTTATCTTGGCACCATGATGAATTTATCCTGTACTGGTTAATGATGTGCTCACAGAGTCAATTCATAAAACTAAGTTAGGTATGTAGCAAGAACAAAGATGGAGAGATGAAATTGCATCTACCTTCTAGCAATATGCCCACAGACTTCAAATCATGCCCTCCTCAGGCTGGTACTCTTCAATTCCCATGCAGCTCAGTTGTTGATTTGAAAAATAGCTTGTAAGGGCTTGGATTTGTCACAGTTATTCTAGTATCAGTATATCATTGTCATATCTGTATGGCACTATTATAAAGCTGTGTATTTATTATTTTTCACCAGGACAATTTGCTTTAAGACAGCAGGTTGAAAGCATTATATTGGCCTGTGCAATTAGCATGGTGTTTATAATATCATCTTTTAGTTAATTACCTTTAGTAGAAATCCCATCGATGCTCCTCTTTCCAATAAAGAAAAATGCCCTTGTGAGAACTCTTCCCCTCTCCATAGAGAAAAGGAAAAACCCCATCCATTTGAAGTGGTTCAAGACAATTCCCTAAGGGTGGGCAGCAAGTGACTTCTCCCAGTTCTCCTACATGGTTGTAACCAAAAAAGGCAATAAGCTCACAGCCAGGTGAGATGGATCTTTCAATTAAAAACATATATTTTTTTTTCTGGAAATAAAAATTGTTCTCTTTTACAAAGTAGTTTATTCTTCAAACATTTGTTCAGAATGTTTAGTAAAATCTGTTTCTGTGCAAATGATGTGGGACTTTTGCAAAGTGCTGAAAAAGTATTGAACTATAAAAAAAAGGCTGAGGACTCTGTCTTTTCACAATTATACCAGAACCTCCAGAAGTTCATTGACTTAATTACTGTCAAGAATTGTTTGAACAGTTGTGAACATAAGCTCAAAACTACAGATGATAATTACTCAGGTCAGAGTGTGATACTCTGCCATAACTGGGATTTTAAAATTAATTAACATAATTGAGAAAAAGAATCTGAGGCTGTTCAGCTTGTCAAACAAAGGCTTTTCTTGGGGTGCCCTGCTTCCCAATTCTTCTTGTTACTCCCAACAGGGGTTGTTCAGAATCTCATTGTGGATTACTTCTGGCTTTGTGCATGGCTCTTGTTTTGAAATGGCACCAGGATGTTGAAGTATCTTCCTGCTATGAAACAGGGCTGTGACCCTGGGGAGCTGGACCGGGGCATACCACAGGGTTGACTGGTTAGAGTGAGCGCTGGGACCATGGTTTTCTTGTTCTAGTATTGATCTTTGTAATACCAATGGTCCAAATATCTGTCTGCGATGTTATTATGAATATGTAGATAGCAAGCATAAAGATCTAATTTGGATCATTAACAACAGAATTGTGCTAAGCCAGCTGCTGAAACAAATACTTCTGTACCATATATGCATACCTACATACACACACGTGCAAAAAAACTATGAATATACATACATATGTATAATATACCTATGTATGAGAATGCACAATTATTTAATAGCACTCTGCAACTTCCTTGCAAATGTTTTCAGCTCTGAAGGTACTTCTGACTTGGCATGTCACTTATAACAGCTGGACCAAAATTCAGACCTATGCAAAGCACATCACCAGTAGGAGATGTTGTCTGGCAGTGTGCAGGTACAACACCTCTCCTCGGTGATGAAACAAGGAGTGAAGACTGTGAGATGGACATTTCCTGGCAGCCTGAAAACAGTGACAGTTTCTAGACCCAGGAGGGGCCATTTCCCCGGAAACAGAGATCTTAGCAGCTTCTCTCAAAGGGAAATGCCTTTTGATTTTCCAGGAAAAGCCGGAAATGGAAACTAGTCTACAATACAGTGTTTCCATACTGAAATAGTATCCTCCATGACAAGAGATGTTGCTTGCCATATCAGATATTTTATGACTGAGCTGCTAACCACTGACAGTGGGTTCTATTGGAGAAGTCAGCAGACCCTTATCTAGAGCTGGACAGGGTCATTTCTATAATATATAGAAACCAGGAAAGTTGCTTGGACCAAACTGGACAAGATTTATAAATACTGAATAATTTGAAGCTAAAAAATTTCTTAAGCTCAACATAAAAATGCACATCATGTGTTCAAATATATGAGAAGTTCAAAATTTCAGACAAGAATGACTTACATTGAGAGGATGTTGCTTGTTGTCAGTATATTATACTTGAGATGTCAGAGAAAGGACTGCTTGGTGAGCCCGAAAGCTGTAACAGTCTCAATGGAGAAATTACAAGCTGCTTTGCTGAGCAACGCCTAATATTACAACTAAGATAACATAAAAGCAACAAAGGAAAACCCTAGTACACGGATATGCACCCAGCTGAGCTGTGGTGCCCTGAATTGTTCCATGCAACATTTTCCATCTTCATTTCATCTTTTGCTCACATCTGCTAGCAGTCACAACAACATTATGAAACAGGAATGTCATAAAGACATTTTTGAGCTTTTAAATACAATCTCCAGGGAGTGAATGCAATCAGATCAAATTAAGGGGAAAAAAAGTATTAATAGTTTTAAGCAGGAATTCCACTGATCTGTTTGGAGTAATGAAGGAAACTATGGGATGTGTTCACCTTCAGGTTTTGGAGGCATATTTCGCACCTTGTAAACCGTCAGAAGTTAGGACTCTGATCATGGAAATAGTTCACAGCCCTATGCAGCTTAACACCTATGAATGGTCCTACTGAGCTGTGGGTGTGTTCATGTAGTTCATGGTACTCACATGTAGAAATATTTGCAGGATCAAGCGCAAATCGTCAGTGCTATGGTATGGTATCCATAACTTCTATTTCTCAGGCATAGTTCTAACCACCAGAAGGCAGACTGAAAATGAGTAAGCCTGCTATCCTAATTATGCAGTGAATTTTGCTATTAATCTCATATACATGTTGAAATCATAATGAAAAATAAAAATAGATTCACACAGCCTTTTTTTTTGCCTCTTTTTTTTTCGCTGAAATGTGTCTTATTTGATTTTTTCCTCACTGACTATGACAGCTGTTTCATTTTCATATTTTGTCAGGCTTCCATACAATTTTGGAGCAAAATAAGTGTTCTCAAATTGGGAAGACTTGGTCAGTTCCTATTTGCTGACTAAAACTGGAAAAGGTCAACCTTGACTTTGGTCCTTTAAAAATTAAGCTCTTTACACATTTCTGTTGTTATTGTTCTTTTGTTAAAATATTCTAAGTATGTCTCCAAAATCTCCTAAAAGTGAAACTAACAGCTGGTACAGGATGTTCCATGCCAACATTTAGCCTCATGGCAATGCATATTTTAGCCTGAATTCCACCTCACAACGAAAAGGCAGAGGGGAAAGCAGTGATTCAAGACCTGTCAGGTTATGCTTACCTGTCAAGTTTCTTTCTATCACCTGCCAACAAATTAAGTTACCCTTGTCAAAGAATTAAATTAACATTCAAGTGAAGTGACAGAGCTTTTGATGTTCTGGTTAGAGGTTATGCCCTTTCTCTTTTCTTAGTTGCAAGTGGCTCTTGCACACGTGCTTTCTGCTGCCCCACTGAAGTTATGAATATTTCCCATTGCAACTCTGAGACATTGCAAAGATGATTAATCTTTTCTCTTCTTCAGAAAGCCTTCTTTCTTTTTCTGCTTTCATGTTGCATTTTATGCGCAGTAGCAAGACAAAACAAGGGTTGCACAGTGGAAGGATTTTGGGTAGAAAAAACACAGCACAGTGAGTCAGGATATGGTGCCCATTTTCTCTGGCTTTACTACAAACATACTGTGCAGCCATCAGCTGTTCAGCAGAAGATACATTTCATGAAAAATGATCAGGGACCAATTTTTCAAAAGGAACTCATGTTTGCTAATAAGATCTTCTGAAAACAATCTGTCCATGAAAATTTTATTTGAAGCTTTAAAGTGATGAGCATTTCATAGAGTTTGTTAAATGCTTGTTAAGTTTACCTGTGTACTTTCCATTATCTTGATTCTTCATCCATGTAGGAGTGTTTTACTACTTATTGATGCTGGGGCAAAAGAGTTCATTGCTGTCTCGAATACTGTCACAACCTCAGAAAAATCACTGAAACAAAACAATTGACTGGGCAAGAACATACCCCATTGCATACATGTAGCCCCCATTTTCCAGGCGATATTAACAGTACCTCTGAGATCTATGATCTGTTTAAGACAATCAAGGTAAATGGGACAGCCTATGAACTATAAGTAAGTTTTCTGCAAAAATTCCCCAATACTAATATTGGAGCTGAATTGGATAATAAAATAGACTTTTTAATTAAAAACTTGAATAAAAGAGTACATGGAGTTGAAAAGAGAGGGACAGTCACTTGACTACTGAAAATGCAACAAAAGGAAAGGAAGCCAAAGAAGTAGTGTCAGTTAGAAGTGGAGTTAGCAGTGAATTTTACAGCTCTCCAGGGACAGGAAGACTCAAGACAGAAAAAAAAAAAAATCATTTGTAAGCTCATCCAGGCAAGAGAACAAATGATAAGGGATAGAAACACACTTGCTTCTGTTGGAGGTAAATAAGGTATTTGGAAATGAATGCTGAATTAATTAGCAATGCTTGGAACGATTATTTTGCAAGAGTACCACATGAAGAAAATGCAAGAGAGGAATTAAATAGTGTAAATCCAACCAGGATGAGATTGGGTGTATTTAGAAGTAGCAAGTCATAAAAGCAGGTAAGGAAATGGAAGCGAGGAAAGTCTCTTGATGAAGTGCCAATACATTTGCTGAAGTGACTTCTTATGGAGGTATGTTTGATTGCTTTCCTAAGTCTGAGAAAGTACTAAACCAATGTTGTAAAAGCTTTACAGAGTACATATTTAACCATGGAGAAGTATTAAGCTCAGCACAAATTATCCAAGTGAAATGGTGCTGCAAAATATGAAGCCTTGGCACAGATTACTGAAAGCATCTGTAAAGAAACTGAAATTTAGAGGTGTTAGACGGTTTTGTGTTAGGATAGAGTGAAGCCAAAGGAAAGCATGATGTATGTATTTTATTGGAAATTTAGAGAAAAGAGACAGCTACTGGTAAGGTCTTCATAGAAGTGGAAGAGGCACGTTCTTATGTAATGAGAACAAGCAAGTTAGTTTGGAGAAGTTCTTATGTGCCACCTCTGCCAAAAAGGTGCTCAAAAGTGAGAAAACGCGAAGAGAACTACCACAGGACATGCTGTTACTTAATGAGATATGCAAAAACTTGTTATGTCACATCAGCCAAAAATTATTGATGCCAACAATTTCTTACACAGCCATGAGTTAGAGTGATTGTTGTTAAGACTGAAACCTCGACAGATACTCAAAGGCATCCTCCACAAATGAGAGCAAAGGAAGAGACCTTAGAGGAAGCAGTTCTAATGCCTCTTTCTGATCACTTTTTCATTGCACCTTAGCTCAGTGAACTAAGAACAGCTCACAATGAAGCTTTTCTTGAAAGGTAGTCTCAGTGTGGGAAATGAGTATGCTTCAGTCTCTGGAAATGATGCTATTTAGTTGCTCAAATGGTTGGCTGCTCTGTGAACGAAAAAAAAAAGGAAAGAATAGGGGATTTTAGTTCAGGTTGTTCCAGTCAAAGACAAGAGAGCGAATTAAAACAAACAAAAAAAAGGCTGAACTTTGTTTGGGTGGCATACATGCACCTCAGAACTGCATTAGTAGGACAGTCCTAAAACAACAGTGAAACAGACAGTTGTATGAGATGCTCTAGACCTCACGTTAGACAGGATTTAGCAGCAAGTATGTTTGTAGGGGACAGCTGGCTAGAGACATAGGAAAGAAACCTGCAATGTTGCTAACTCCAAGCAAAGAAAACTGCATGACAGAAGAACTTCCATGATTTCTGTTTCTTCTCTAACATGTCTGTCATTATCAAAAAGTACTGTACCCTTTCGGAATGCAAAACACGGGGGGAATGTATTTGGTTCCTCAAATAACCTGTATTATAGGCACATTCAGTTTCCTCATCTTTCTGTAGGAAAGATGTAGCCTGTAGGTACACAAAGCATATGTACAGACATACAGCAGAGCACCTCTTCAGCTCTCCCTCCTACCATTTGTAGCGGTCGAAAAGCTTTGTTTCAACATCTTTGACATTCAAGTTTACGACCATATCAATCTGATTTTGGCCAGCAGTCACACTGCATGTTAAAGCCTTCATAAGCTAAGATATATTGGCCACTTTAGCACTTTTACTGCTAGGAAAAAGGGGCTGAAATCTGGGTTTAAAAGCTGGAATTCTCATTTGAAGAGTCCACTGCATGCACTTACCCAATTCTTGACTTGTTCTGCACATGGCCACTAAATACTGGCTTTGGAGTGCTTATTTTGTGCATAGGTAACCCATGTCCTCCCTGCTCAGCTTTACAGATACAGCATGGTATTTAAATGCTAGGTGTTCTCATAGAGACTTTATTTCACAGATATTTGTTGGAAAATAAAAGCCTTTGAAGCAGAACTCCCTCTTCAAGCAGTTAACCCCGTAACTAGCTACTGCCTTGTTACTTCTCTAGTAAGTTATAAATTATTTTAGTCTTTGTAATTATTTTCTCTAACATTAATCTAGCTTATAGTTGGCCTCAAAAGCCATGGATTTTGCTCACTCTGTTTTTCTGCAAGAAGAAACAATTCTTTAATATGCAAATCAGAGCAGCAAAGTTGGATGAATTTAGTCAGCATGCCCTTGAAGGAGAGAAAGGCTTTTATGAAAAACCTCAAGATTACAGTTATGTTCTTCAGCATGATGAAAAAATTACTTAACCCTTTAAAAAAGATAAGTAGGAAGATCATTTCGTCATGAAAAAAAACCCCAACATTGTGTAGGATATTAACAAAAAATGGGAGCTAAATTAGTGGTAGGGATGATATGCAGAAACTGAACTGTAATTCTGACCAGTGCTGCTGCAGCCTTATCTTTCTTACTTCGTTGGATGAAAGGCACATTCAAACTTTAGTCAACATGGTAAAACCACCTGTCCTCATAGACACATTGTAGGAAACCATCTGGAAAAAAATATTGACAAAAGAATTCTTTCTATACTAACAAGTGTTAAAATCGGCAGATACAATTGACTTCAGTTACATTGCTGTACAAGGTAGTGGACTGTAAGCTTTCAAGCCTGACATGGGATACTGCGATACAGATCCTTCATAGTCTGCAATGAAGACCCAGGCAAGGAAGGTTTTCCTAACAAGTGTGTTTTTTCTTCAGAACTGAAAAGCAATATTGATTTACTGAAATTTATAAACTCTCTTGAACAAGTCCCTGTGCATGTACTTTTCAAAATATAAGTACCTAGTCAAAAAGCACAATTAAAATGGATGTTTATCCTAATTCAGAGCCTATTCCTCCAGCCTACGTGATGTCTGGGGAGTCCAAAACAAGGCATCCTCCCTGGAACACAAAATGTTTATTGACTTTGATCAATTGGATGAGCAAGTGAATTCTGGAACGAAGCTCTACCCAGGATGAAGAGCTCCAGGCACCTTCTGATGTAAATCCAGTGTTAGGATCTTTGCATTTATGAAGACAATTCAGTTATTTTTATAAAGAACAGAGCTCCAGTGTCTATTGAACTTTCTGAATTGATCACACTTCATTCTTGATGCTTCCTGAAAGCAACAGAAAGCCAGTTATGCGTTATTTGATTGTCACTGTAAGGCATAAATGTCTTCAGTGAATTACTAGAAATTGCAGACAAATATTTTGGTTTTAGAAAAATCAAGATAATCCATATTGTACTATTTAGCTCTATCAACATTAAGGAAATTAAATTAGTAAATAACGCAAATCAGTTATCAAATATATAAAAAATAACATTCATCGTCCTTTCAGGGAAAAATAACAACAGCATAAAGAGCACAAAGAAGAAAAATAGTATTTGATCTCATCTGTCTAGACTGACTTCTGTTTACATTGTACAGCATCTGTCCTAACCAGAGTCATCGTCAGCAGGCAGAGTGTCCACTCATTCTGCTTTTAGAAAAGTGAAGTCAAGAAGAAAGGCTGAATATAGCAAAATCTCTACCTGATCAAGCACGGTACTTCCATTGTCTCATGGAGATCCCTCCAGTTGGATGTAGCCTTCAACAGGGCTTTTTCTCCACAGCCTGCTGAGTCCTTTCCCACCATATTCCAATGTGAAGGAAAGCCATGTGTCATTTTCCTCTTCTGGAAGCTTTTTATTTTATTGAGGCTTGACCCTGCATTAACAGATGTTCCATTTCCAGCAAAATAAACCAAAACCAAAGTTGAGCAGCTCACTGACTTTGACAGCTGAGAAACTGTCAAAGCTGAAGCAATGTATTTTTAAAATAATCTTTGAGGTCATTACCTATAAACTCACAGCCACAGGTGTGTTAGGGAGAAGCAACTCTATTTCTGGTGACTTTTCATCCTGGGATGGGCACAGATGCTACACTCTTTTACAGGTCTTGGGTACTGTCAGTGCTGCACAACAACCACTTGACAAAACTTCCTGATTCTCGATGTAATTTTGGCAAGATCTTACACAAATGAAGAATAGACACATGCTCAGAGCTAAAACATTTTTCCTTCCCTAAGCCTGAGGAATGTCAGGCAAGAGCTCTTTCTTTGGGTATCCCTCCAGAGGGGCAGAAAGTAGTGTGTCCCTTGGATATTTGCTGTTACCCAGATTAACTTCCAGTCCCTGTTACTTCCCCTCAGGTTGACTGGCTCGTGAGTACATCCATGATCTGTAATGTCTATCAGCTTGGCCTCGGATGCAGCTCATGTCCTCCTTGCCTCACTTATCACATGCTATTAATGCCTTAATCTACAACTATTTAATTGGTTATACTTTATCCCTCCTGTATTTGGATAAGTATTTTTGCTCACACTGACTGCTGACACCACATAATTGTGCAAGGCTAAGCAAAACCTCTGCTAAGACACATAAATACTAAGACAGCCTTAGAAAGATGGATAACAGAGTTGCTGTTACAGAAGTTTTTAGGATGGTTTTTGCTAAAATGGGTTCAAGACCAGACAAATCCAGACATGGTCTGAGGTTTAATACATTCCGTGATTGTTACAGATTTTAAAACTTACTATTAATACAAATGCATCCTTTCCATTAATGCTATTATCATTATTATTGTTTGACAGCCTTGCTGACCTTGACCAATTTCTGTCCCAGTGTCTGAGCTCAGTAAAGTCTCGGTTCCTCTATGACTCACCTTAGCTCTTGCATCACTGCCACTGCCACCCATGTGAGCACACACACATTCTGTCCTGCCACCACCCAGACATGGCCACTCACTGGGTCTGAGCCAGAGGACAAACTTCTGCAAAGTCCTTGCCAATCCTGTGTCCTGCAAGGTGCTAAGAGTGGCTCGTATCTCCTGTCCTGTGCAAAGGCACCAAAACCACACAGCAAACTGCATGCCCAGCTTAGCAGGCAGCTGTACAGTCTTGTGCAAAGACCTGAAAGATTCAGTGTACCTCTGCCTGTCCTGTAGGCACACTGCCTCCATCCCTTTCTGTGATGAGGGGAACTCTCCAGAAGACACTTTAAACTGTCTCAGTACCTTTGCCTTGCAAGTGTCTTCCATCACATCAAACTGTTTTGACTACATTAAGACTCTGTTAACTTCAATTCTTGGTGGCAGCACTGCTTATCTCACTTATTGACCCAGGTACAATGACTAGTCAAGTCTGCAAGGACTTGACTGGCAATAACAGGAGCAGTGGGTACATTTAAGGAGGTTACAAATAAAACACTGTCTTCAGCACCCTTCAGAGGCATCGGAAAAAAAATAAAATGAAAACTTTTTTGCATTCAGTAAGCTAAATTTTTCTCTTTTCCATGGTGCACCCATTGCCTTAAAATATTTTATGGAAAGGGAGATGAATGAGAACTTCACATGAGAGGAACACAACAACTAATTGTTCCCCATGCTGTGCCTTGCTCTGCAAGCCACCTCAACCAGCTCTGCTTGCTGTTTCTGTCATTGCTCCTTGCCACAAAATCCATATATTGCTCAGGACCTATGAAGTCCTTTTGCATACAGGAGACAGCTTCTTCATTTGAGAATTGACTCCAAAGGTCATACACAAAAAATGGTGTTTGATGTTTATTTTTAGAATGCAACTTTTGTATCCCAGGACTGGATGCTATTGCTTTACCTTAGAGCTATTACTCACTCCAGACACCTACCTGGCCCAGCTATCCACACTCCTACAGCTACAAATCCTTCTTTGTTTTACAGCATGCCGCCTTTTTCAGCAAAAATGCCCTCCAAGCACAGAGAAATTACAAATACAAGCTACACCTGTTACACACCTGCCCACTGGTCATCCTACTTATCTTTTCTTCTCTCTACCACATGTCCACAGAGTACTTTTTACCTTTTTAGCTCATTCACCCCTCTGGAATAATTTTACAGGTAGGATTGCTCTTAGGCATCAGCCACTAGATCTATCTAAATGGCACTGAAGAGCAAGCAGCACCTGGTACATTGCAGTTAACGGTGTCTGAATTATCTGATGTTTCCAGTGGGTTTGTCTAAGCTAAAATTGCCATAAAGTTTTCCTGCTGAAAAAAAGTTTCTTCTATTACCTTTAGCCAAAATCACACAATAAAACCCTGTTGGAGCCCCCACGCCAAAAAAACCCCTAGAGCTAACACGTCTGTAAACAGTTTTAGATGCTGCTAGTTCCAGGCGATGATTTATTTCAAACAGCAGGTTGGGGCAATCATATCCCCTTTCTGCTCTTCCAGCCCTCCAGCCCTGTCTGGGATGGATGAAAGTCTTGGAGGAAGGATCAGGATTTCAGTTGTAGCAAGACACAGACCTGCTGTTTTGCTTCCCAAACACATCCCTCTTCACTGAGATTTCCTGAAAATATTGTTGGCCATACTGTCAGGCTCCACCAGTGCCTTGACAGATGGTCTTATGAGAGGCAGTAAGAACTGAGTAAATCCCTGAAAGTAAAAGAGTTGCAGTCTTTCTGGGATAATTCATGATTTCTGGACATGGTATTGGAAACACAATAAAAGATAACATCCCTTATTTCAGCGGATGGCTTAGCTGTGACTGGAGTTGTTTTGATTTATAAAACTGATTTTATTTTTTAAATCAAAGTTAATACAGCAGACAAACATAACACTTGAACTGTGGCATGGCAGAGACAAGACGAATAACAGCCATCATTTGTTGTTTTAGGAAGCAGCTCGAAAATCCTCTTGTCTTTAACACCTGTTTAACCTTAATTTTGCTGATTTGAACAGTCATTAATTAACTATGTATGGTATACACAGCTACCCTAATAGATGTGTAATTTTGCACTCTATGAGAGTACATATTTTTCTTTTACATCACAGTGTTGTTAAACCAAATCATTATTTTAACCTACACATATACATCAAATTTTAGGATGTCAAAACAACGTGTCTCCAACTGTATTGAGCAATTATATATATTAACATAAATTTTCAATTATATATATTAGCATCACTTTTCTTTTTTCTCATTTAAAACACATTCCACAGATAGTCACATAAAAAATGTTATTGTCCTAATTATCAAAAGTAAAAAAAAACCAAAAAACAAACAAACAAAAAAACCTAAACAAGCAGAAAAAGCGCAAATCACACACCTCATACTTTCCCCTGTGTTAACAGCTGGATATTTAATTCCCCTGGTCTCTGGCTTCCAATTATTATCCACTCCCTTCTTACTAACTTAAAATACATTACTGATGCTTGTGTGCTGGCACGGAGCCCTTTTTGGCAGCAGCTGTGCAGTGATCTGTGCAGTGATCTGTGCGCAGCACATCCCCATTCAGTCAGTAGACTCCTCCACTGGTATCTTCCCACTGTCCAGACCTGAGCCCAGCACAGGAGCTTGAGCTGCTGCTCATGCTTAAATGCGACAGCAAACGAGGCAGATTTAAAGTTTCCAGGTTTTGTTTTGTTTTGTTTTGGTTGGTTTGTTTGTTTGTTTGTTTGTGTTTGGTTTTTTTTTTTTATTTAAAATTTGAGCAAAATGCAAATTTTGTTCAGGACACATAATTATCAGTTTCTGCTAACTGATACTTTATTTATTTATTTTTTCCTTCCTCTATCACAGATAAGCTGTGACTGCAAGAGCAGAATGAGCTGCTGATGTGCAAGTGTTGGCTCTGCACCTGGGCTTTGATAATCAGAGTGGATCATAACAACTGATACATTATTAAAAAGGAACCAGAGGGGAAAAAAAACCCCAACCAAATAAGCAGGTGACCTCTTATGCTATTCTAACTGAAACTAAAGCAGAGAACTGATCTGGAAGGCCCCTGGCTGACCTGCAGCAGAACTGTAAGGCCTGTGCTGGGCTATCCCAGGCTGCAGCACCCACCGCTCTCCTCCCAGTCCACCTGCTCCTTGGCTCCTGCATCCCTTGTGCCCACTCTTGGGGTGCGCATGGACTGAGATAACTCTTCTCATTTTTGCCCACTCTTGTCATCCCTCAGCCCCAACCTGCAGGGGCCCCACAGGCAAATGGGCTGCTCCACATGCCGCCACAGCCTGCTCTGCTCAGCCCCACAGCTGCCGTCACTCCAGAGTCCGTGGGTCTTTCCTGGTCAGCTTCTGCACTGGTCACTCTTTAGACAGTGTGCTGTAATAGGAGGCTGTTATTGCAAAAGAATCAGCCATTTCCCCCCCCGCCCTTGTCTTTCCTGTGATGCTGAGCCTGCAGTGGTATCCAGGGTTTTAGGAGTGGTGTGTTTCAGATTTTTTTTAATGTGGCCGTTATTTTGCACATTTTGATTTGCTTAATGCTGTTACAGCACTACAGTGAGTGGCCGCCTTCTTCACATGTGCAGATCTCAGGTACAAACCAAAGCAACACAAAAAATTGTTCAAATTTTGCATACAATGCAAATTCTCCTCCCTTCCTGACTTGCCAATAACAAGTCAAGCCCAGGGTAGCTTAGACGAAAACATTTTGGTGAGGTTTTTTGAGTGAAAGAGTGTAAGTCTTTTTCTTTAAGGACTTATATTTGCTATGGAAGATGTCAGGTTTCATACACTAGATGCTCTTTTTTTTTTTCCTCTATCAGTTGATGTCAAAGAGAGGTAATAATTGATTGCATCTATACATAATAGCCTGAATTCTCTGTCACACATTTTCTCTTCAGCCTTGGTGTGTTAGTTACTGTGTCAATGTGCTTAATTATCAAAATTTTTCTGCCTATACAACATTCATGTAAAATAGGTAAATTATGTAAAAAGTAAATCCGATAGCCAATGGGCTATGTAAAGATATAAATGTAAAAAAAAAAAAAGGCTTATGTGAAATTGAATGTTAATTGAATTTGTGAAATACAGTGACTAGGAAACCGCTGCTATTTTGCTTTTCTAGATTCAGTCGCAAGCTTTAGATTTTGCCTGTCTGGAAAAGGAAGGTATTTTAGTGTCTGAAAGTAGGCATCCGACTACTGAAATTAACTGCAACAATCAGTCACTGCAAGTACTTTTCATCTAAGTCACTCTCTTAAAGCAGTGAAAATAAAATTACAGAGAGCCAAAAGCTCTATAGTAAATTTTGACAGACAGTTACTGGAAAATAACTTGCCTTTTTTCTCCTTCTAGCCCTTAGAAGGTTGCAGCCTTTGGTGTGCTGGCGAGAATGGCCACGATGTGCTTACCGTTTGAGAAGGTTGCACAAGTTCTTTATCTGTTTCCACTTTGGGCCAGATTCATGGCTTGGTGAAGATGATGGAAGTTGTTCCCGGGACTTCTGTGGGCTTTAAAATTAGGTGTAAGCTAAAGGTTTACACTTTGCAAGAGTTTAGCATGGGTTTTCTTCTGGCAAAGCAATACCAAGTCTCACAGAAGACAGGAACTGCTTTTAAAATTGCGGTAAAAATACTACAATGAGTACAATTGAGAATTAGGTTTAAGAATTATGCATTGGTATGGTGTCTTGCTAGAGTGCTTTTCCTGGCTAGCACCAGTGCTTGTGCCTGTGCCCTGCTGAACTTGCAGAGGACTGTGGTGTGCTGATGTTTTGAACAACGTGGCCTGGTTGAGATGGTGCAAAACCCATGGAGGGATGTTGGGAAGAAAGAACTTGAAGAGCTTCTGTTAAATGAAGTTGTTTGGCTTAGCCCTCAGAAGAGCGGAGCAAGATTTAGGAGAAAGTGCTCCTAATCCAGGCATATTGAAAGACGTGATAGTCACTGCTTTTCTTACTTGTTTTTTAGAACAGCATGAAAAGTGGGTATGGTCGCTTCTCTGTAAGTATCAGCTGCAGGCTTCAATCCTGTTGCCTGGGGATGAAACTCAAATTTTCCGCTTTTCAACCTAAATATCTGAAACTGGCTCCAGTCCACTATTTGAAAACTGACTTGTCCTCTGGAAAAGAGCCGGCCTAGCACAGTTCTTTAGCAGATGCTGGTGCACATGGTGCACACCTGGTCTCCAGGGAAAACACTGAGCTTCAAATTGCAAGTGGCTCGAGCTGCTTCTTGGCAAATCCAACCCCATGACTGGCAGCGTTCAGCACAGGTGGCCGATCAGCCACACACCTGCACTGTGGGTATTGCCCAGCTGACAGTAAAGTGCCTTCGTAAGCTGGGTCCTTGATGGGATTACTCCTTGTGTGCATTGTGTCCGTGTACCCATTGGGGAGACCACAGTCTGCCACTGAGGATTGTGGGGGCAGAGGGGAGGGGGTATTTGCAAAAAGTTGCCTCTGTTTTAGCTGCCTAATGTCTTTTTGACCCAGTCATAAAGTCTTGGACCTAGTCTTAATGTCTTCGATCAAGAGCCTCAACCCCCTTCTGTCTCCTTCATAGCAGTAAGCAGTCACTGCCCTCACGTACATGTTCTTCTGGATGAAGCTGGAAGTGCCCAGTGGTGACCTGTGATTTTCCTCTGCTGCTCCCTCCCACTTTTCTGGCATGAAACTTTGCGTGCATCATGTTGCTGCTATTAAATGTTCAGTGCATTAGCTTCTTAGTAACATTTGATGATCTCAGTGCATAAAATCTGTTGGGCCCATTCCACTGTTAGCAATTATGGGTGTGCATCTGTCTTCATGCACAAGCTCTGAGTTTCTGTATTTTCAGGCCCCTTGTTTGTTTGTTTTTTTTTTTTTTTTCCCAGCTTTGCATTGCTGTCTCCACCCCTCACACTCCTCTCATCACTTCCTGTGACACAAGCAATACCACCAAACTCAGAGCTCTCTCTGCCTGCTGGCAGAAGAGGATGAGTAGCAGGAGTGGAGGAGCTGAGCAAGCCTCCCTTGCAGCGCACTGGCTTGTACACCCTGTGCTGTGCCAAGGTATGAAAAAAAACCAGTCAACATTTTTGTTTCAGTTGCAAGTCTACCCAGCGAGACACTTCTGGAGGCTAATGCAACCCAGTCCCAGGAAACAATTATTCCTGAGCCCTTACATGTACCTCACACTGGGATGCCCAGCAACGCATGAGTAAATTAATGGTTTGCTCTCCGTTTCTTGGCTGCGGTCTAGATAACGTTGGGGTCAAGATCATATTTTTTTACAGTGTATTCCTACCCAGCAGCACCAGCCCTGAGCTTTTTAGTTTTTTCTGTTGGTGGAGATAAACTCTGCCTCTGTAAACAGTGGCAGCTGAGCTCTTGCAGCCATAATTAGGGGTGAACTGGTGTGGACACTATTCTCAAAAATACCTTTCCCCTTCGCTTGCTGTTGTAGAGTAGGTTGTGCACATAAACCTGATGGGGGGGTGGGGTAGGAGTGAGGGCTGGAGCAAATTACTCGAAACCTGAAAGTTAGCCATCCAATTATTATTTAAGATAAAGAAATGGCACGGGTCTGTTGGCTGTGTGAAGCTGGGCATCAAACTACGGAGTGAACTTCTGAATTTAAACATATTGCACTATGACCAGCGATTCTCCACAATACAGTAGGATTTATTAATAGAAAATATGTCAATATGAGTTTGTCTTTGTACATGTTATCAACATGTACAGTGAAACACATTTTTTTTCTCAATCTATATTGTTATAGTTCTTTCGTGTTATCTGACACAACCATTTGTATTTTGGGCTTAAATCTGTTATTTGTCAAAATGTACTTTCCATGTTAATATACCTTTAAATCATAGTTTATATTTTAAATCTTGAACTCATTATTGTTTTTCAAATCAATATTGCTCATATTAGTGCAAATTTGTTAATCTTGAGATAGGTTAACCATTCCTTCCAGACCATAAACAGCATTTAATAAAACAGTGAGACTTATATAGCTCTACACAGCTGAACAGGATTCTAATATGAAGCTTGTTAAAGAAAAAAAATCCGACATTTTACAGTACATCAATTGCATTTTATACATTTTTTTTTAACAGGTTTGCTTCTTCTCTTTCTGTGTGTGATCTAGTACAAGAATGAAGGGAACAGCAATAGGTAATGAACTTTCTTCAATATTAAAAAGAATGCATTATATATATCTTGTGCAGTATGGCAGCAGTGTTGGATTTCCAAGCCTGGAAAAGAAGCCAGGTAATCCAACACCTCCTCAAAACTCAGTACAGCAAGACTGAACGTTTTCAGTTGGAGCACTTGCCACTACAGAATGGAAACCAAACAACACAAACTACAGACAAAAGGTATTTTATGCTACTTCATCGATCCAGAATCTCTCACTTGAGTAATGGTCAACTCCAAGTAATTCCTAAAAGGAGCTGAAGGGGGGCAATGTGGGCAATTCAGTAGTTTTAAGAAGGGAAATAAATCCAACTTAGAATAACCTCTTGTCCTAAGAACTTCAAACAGAATGACGGATCCCTTTGGCCTGTTGGCAATCCTGCGCTTGGAGAACTGCGCCAGCCTGGTGGTTTTCAGGCAGTCAAGAACTTCAAGTTGCAAGTGACATTCTTTATTAAAAAAAAAAAAAAAAAAGTTTTTATACTGAAAATGTGCTTCGTTCAAAATAGCACTGCAAATGTCACTTATTAAAATCAATGTAATAAATAAAATACAAACAACCTGTGTCCAAAACTATGAATAGTATTTTTATCTACCTCACTATACATCTGGCCCACTGTGCCCCTCCCACCCACCCTTTCTTAAATTTTTTAAAAATTTTTTTGCATGCGATTTTTTTTTTCCCTGTTTACTACAAAGAGCAGATAAGGTTACATATCGTACACTGGGAAAAGCTGCCAAAAAAGATTAAACTCTAGTCCTAGATTACTGATAAACCAATTCTACGTCACAATACCTGCCTGCATGAACTACTTGGGCTGCGTCCTATAGAGCAGGCGACGATTTGCGAGAGACTTCTCCCCGTGCACACAGCCGGAGGTGTGCCAGGTGATGTTAAGACTATTACAATGACTAGTCACAGAAACGTTTGCAACCTAAAACAAATTCCTTAATTGTAATTTGAGCAATTTACAACTACTCCATTTGTGGTGGGTATTATGCTGTGAAAACTGAATGGTTGCCTGAATCAAATAAATGAAGAAACGCTAGATTCTTTATTTTACTTCCAGAATTCCAAGAGCCAAGATGAATACGCCAGCTCTTCTGGCCTCCTAGTCTTGCTTCCTTTTCTGGTTTGTATTAAAAATAATCTCCGTCCCTTACATTTTTGATTTTTCAGGGTTTTATTTTAAATGCAAAAGAATGGTCATTATCTTTCCTAGTTGAGGAATGTGTTTTGCTTATCAGATTTTCTTTTTGGTATGGGTTAAAATTAATGATTGTCCTAATGATTCAGGAGTTGGACCCTTCTGTAGCCTGAAGAGTTCAGAGCCTCCAGACTTAAGCCTGTTGGGTCTTTGTTTTCCATTTCCTTAGGGAGATGGCAAGATCAGACTCTGCCTTTCTTGAGCACTTGATGGTTGGTGGCTGGAGAGTAATGAAATTTTCTCAAGATCAAGAAACGCTATTTTAAAGGAAATGGCACCTAAAAGTGAAGGAGTCAGTGAATAAAATCCGATAACCCCTTCCTTTGTGAGTATGTGGCCTAACAATTTTGAATTGCTACCAATGGATAAGAAAGTGAGTAAGAGAAAGCACATACTGGAGTTTCCACTGTTTAAAAAACTGAAAATTAAAAAAAAAAATTGAAGCTTGAACAAGGAAAACATTGGATGAAAAGAAGTCTTATGCCACACAAACACGCACATTCAAACACACACACACACGCACACAGAATACTATGCATACGTGGACACACAGAAGTAAGAATGTGTATTTGTATGGTAGGTTATTGGAAATAGACATTCTTAGCAAATATGGATGACAGATCAATTGTAATTTATTTTCTTTTAACACTGTATCATCATAAAGAAAACTGGTATAAATGAAAAAAAATCTATTTCAAATATCTACATCTAAAATTTTAGGCAGTGAAAAAGCACTTTGTTGACAAGGAGTGTGGAATGATGAATGTTAATTGTCAGAAACTGCTGAATGCCTTTTTTTTTTAGTTGCCACAAACAAATTCACATATCAGAACGAACAATACTGCTAAATATTCCTTTTTGTTTTTTGATTTTTTTTTTTTTTTTTTTTAAAACGCACTGGGGAAAAGAAAACAAAAAACTGGAAATTCATACATCTTCCAAAATTTGAAGTTGAAGCAATATTTAGAACCATAGATGAAGAAACACTGTGGCATTGGTGTAATATACACAATGCACTGGTTTTTTTTTTGTTTTTTTTATCTGTAATGTACATCAAATACTTTACAACAATGCATTAACAAAAGGCAAGAAACATCTTGCTGTACAGAGGAAACCCCAAATGCAACTTGAAGCCTAGATTCACAATGAATGAGGTTATTAAACAAAGTGTGAGAAGCTGTTCCCCATAAAGTATGTACGCTGTTCAGTTACTTGTGCTTAACTCTTGACACACATCCACTGTCATGTTCTCTCTCCTTCCTTCAGCCACATTCTGTATACAGCACTGAACTTTAGACTCTACAGGCCAACAGTAAAGTTGACCCACACTGTAAAATATATATATATATATATATATATATTTCTTTCTAATTACTCCCAGGTTTAGCTCTTGTATCTTTCAGCCTTCTAAAAAACTCTTAATTTTTTTTCCATACAGGTTATCTGGGCCTTCCTATGGAACAGACTTTAACAAACTAAATTTGCAGGAAAAAAAAATGTCTTGTGGTATGCATGCACATGCACAGTTCCTGGAGCTTCTGTATCTGCCCAAGTCTCAAACCCAGGAGTCGGGAGAGGCTGGATAGTGGCTTGTTTCATAATTAAGTTCACTATAGGGACGAGCAGCTGAATAGAAGTCGACGTAGTTGCCAGTTGACTTTAGTCCCAGGTGCATGTTGTATTCACTTGCAGGTGGGCGATGATGCACTTGGTCCTCAAAGAAGGACTCATCATAGTTTCTTGTTGAATTCTGAAACGGCTGATATGGTTCATAATCTTTTCTGCTGGGCTCCTGTGGAACTGGCTGTGTAGAAACCTGAAAGAGAGTAATACCCACAGCTTGTTAGATACAACTGCGTCTCGAGGATGGGGCCAGGCTCTTCTCGGTGGCAACCAATGATAGGACAAGGGGCAAGGGGTACAAACTGGAACACAGGAGGTTCCACTTAAATTTGAGAAGAAACTTCATGGTGAGGGTGACAGAACACTGGAACAGGCTGCCCAGGGGGGTTGTGGAGTCTCCTTCTCTGGAGACATTCAAAACCCACCTGGACACCTTCCTGTGTAACCTCATCTAGGTGTTCCTGCTCTGGCAGGGGGATTGGACTGAATGATCTTTTGAGGTCCCTTCCAATCCCTGACATTCTGTGATTCTGTGGATTTATTGCTGGCAACAAAAGGGAAGAAGGACAAAGTTTCACTTTATGTCTATCATTCTGGAAATACAAAGTTTATCTTTGTAATCTTAACATCTACTCAAAATATTGCTTGGTAGTGAATTAATTTCACAGCTTTGCCTTGTTGTTACATTATTTAATATTGTTACTAAATGCATTTACCTTTTAATGTTATTGGTGCTAACAGATGCTGATTTACTTCAAAAGTAATTCAAATCTGGATCTGAGCAGTGTATCTTACAGTTATATTTGTAACTGTAAACTGTGTATTACTTTCTGACTATTTTGCAGCTATATAATGAAAACACTGATGACCAAAACTCAGTCTTGAAGAATTTGAATGGAAGTGATATAGCCACCAAAGATTACTAAACATTTTGCAGCTGCTTTTGCTGCAAGTGAGATTGAGAGTGACAACATATCCTGAAGAACCATTTATAGTCTTCAGGGCACTGACATAAGAAAATTTCAAGCTATGTGCCCTGAAATCTGTTCTTCTACTACTGTTAAGCTGAACCATCTTCTTACCCACACTTCATATTGGCAATCTTGTGTCATTGCTACATTCCAGCACGCTGCCTTGAAGCTGAAATATTTATGATATACAGTAAAAAATCTCACGTGGCCCCTTAACCCAAGTTTGCCACAAAGTTTTTTTTTGCAGACAGCCCTACTGAGTCTCTGTTTTTATAGTTGGGACTTAATTAAAATCTGAAATTTATCAACATTTTCTAAGGATCTTAGTGGAACACTACCTTTCACTCTATGTCACTTCTCTTAAGTTTGGAAAGACTTTGTGACTGAAAAACAATACAGCCTCTCAGTCCTCAAGCGGTCGTACTGGGAATATTGATGCTCAGGTGTTGGTGTCAGGAGACTCTTTGCAGATCCCGCTTATTCTGCACGAACTAGTGATGCTCCCTCAAAAAGAGAAGAACAGTTGCACTGCTATGGCCCAAACTCTGATATTCTTTCAAAGCATTTCTGTATTGGACTCCGTGTGGAGTGCCAAAGGCTGTCCATGTAATTTAACAGTCCTATGAGTGAACTTAGAACACCGGGCCCAATATTAGAACACCACAAGGGAGCATAATTACTCTTTTTTCTATTTCCAGTACTTCTATCAAGGTGTATAGGACCTTGAGCTCCTTGTTTCATTTCACATATTCAAACACAGGTGTTTCATTTTGGACACATTAAAAAATTCTATACTAAGCAACTTATTTATATGCAAAAAAGTTTGAGATGGTCAGTTTTTGAGTAGAAACTAGGGGACAGAAGTAGTATCTCTGTGTTCTTTTTAGCTAAAATCATTGTTTCTGATATGTCAATCATAAAGCTGACACTTCACTGAGGAATCAAGTGGGAAAAGGTGGATTTTTTCTTTGTTTGTTTGCTTTGGTTTTGCTCAAACTCTCATCTTGAAAATCAAATTAGTTGATTCATGACTGCAGTTAGAATGCACCTGCTGTTACAATACCTCATACTTTTATTTTCTCAAAATACTGTGTTAATTAGAAGGGGTTCATATCTTTAAATACAGTAGAAGAAGAAATACCTTCATGCGCTGAACTGGCTCACACAAAGAAGGAATATGGTGCACCACAGGAAATACCAATTAAAAAGCAAAACCAATGAAGAGAAATGGAAGCACAGAATATCAGAAAGTCTCTTCACCTGAAGTTCATAGATTAAAATCAAACCATAGGCCTCTTACATTGAAATTTCAATCAGAGCAAAACATTTTTTATCAATTTTACTAAATATTCATTTACCTGCCTGTTAATACTAATAATTTTAAGTGTTTTAAGTGGTTTTTGATATTGTTTCTTCAGTCAAAAAATACCATAACTTTTGCATATTACACAGAGAACTTGTGAAAATATTAAAGAGTTGTGATAATTAAGTACAAAGTAGGATTATCCATAATGATGAAACAAAAGCCTATGGGTGCAGAGAAATGTCTTTCCCAGGGACTGAGGGAATACTGTACTGGAAATGCCAGCTATATGAATGCCATACATGTCACTGCAACTTTCTGTGAGTGCATTAGTTTGGCACCCATGCTGCCAATTACGTTTTTGTAATGCCCACCTTATCCAGACATACTTATGGCTTTCTGGTTTTCAAGGATAGAACATTTTAAAAGAGTCCCAAAGTTCTAGACCGAGTGGCTTGAATGTATATACATGATAGAGCGTCCTTGCTGGTGAAATGTTCTATTTTCTCTTGCCCATGCCCCAGTGTATACATTAAAAAACAACCAAGTAAAAAGCCTTGTTACAATTGTGCTTCTGGAGTGACTAAAGGGCAAATCTGAGGGCTTTTGCTACCTGTGTCTCTGCAAAATATACAGAGGGTTCTTTCTCCAGGACTGCTCAATACTTGAGCTTCTGCTAGGATGCCTTAGCATGTGAGCTGTGCTGTGTCAGCAGTAGTGTTGAATTTTATGAGGGCCATACTCAAGAAATGTGACCAAACTTACCCCAATTCATTGGCACAGGACATCATGAGACACCAGAGCCCGTAGAAGTGCCCATTAACATTAACTTGGTTTTCGTAGTCTAATTCACATATTTCTAGAATTTCACAGGCATTCAGGTCTCAAGCTGCTCTTTGTTTCATTACAAGTTACAGGTTTAAACACCTTAAATCATTTTTGTGCATATGCCATCTAAACCAGTAACATTTTATTCTCCTTCCTTACCTGGTTATGTTTGATATCTTCAGCAGGTGCACCATACGAATTCCTGTACAAAGTTGAGATTCCAGTGTTTTGAGCTGGAGAGAGAAAGAAGGAAGGAAAAAGCACGTTTACCAAACATACCTCTTTGGCCTCAAAATGAGTTCTGAAGACTTCATTAAATACATTATAGAGCACCTGTTCCCATACACAAAAATCTTTAAGAGCATCTGCAGACTTCTGTTTTTTCCTTCCTCCCACTGAACAGTCATAATCTTTGCTTTGCTGCACATGCATTTGCATGGTATACAGTAATTGATGGTAACAGACGTTATGTCATGTTCATACCAATCTTGTGCACTTCACATATAAATCAACAAAATAATTTCACATACAGCTAGCATTCAGTAACATATTCCAGGTTATAGATAGGATTTTATATCACACATACACTAAACTGGTAACAGTTGTAAATATTGACATTGAGAAACATTTCACTCCTTTCACTTCACTTGGATGATGTTATGCCAAATCCTGGATTATCTCTCCTACAGTGCTTTTGCTATATGGTGAAATTATTCAAGGAAAAAATGATTAAATGCAACTGAAAAATGAGTTATGCAAAAAAGTAATATGTAGTTATACTGAAGAGTTCTGGCCAAGACAGTGTCAAATCCATGAACTGCTGTCACATTCTTCTCAGATGTCCTACTGCTAAAATGCACAGGCAAAACTGAGCTGTAAGTCTGAAATCAGAAGTAATTCTAAAGACAAGGAAAACATCATACAGGTTTTAAAAAAATTTATTTCCCACCCTACCCCCAGAAAATCCACAAAAAGCTGAGGATTTTCTCTGCAAAGCTGACTTCACTGATAACTTTGATTTGGTTACCCAACTGAAGCTCAGTTTGCTGGTAGAACAACGTTTGTAGTTATTTCTCATATTTCAAAGAATTATGAAGGTAGTATTTTGTGTGGCTGCTGTGCACTGTTCTTACTGGGCATGTAACCAATGACTTGATGCTGCCATGGGGACTCTCATTAGAAAAGCATGTGCTTGAAAATAAAAATTGAGTAGTTGTGAATCAAGAGCCGTCAGTGGAACTGAAACGTGTTGCTCACGCAACTTCTTTCAGATGTCTGTGAAATGGTATAAAACCTCAAAGCACCAAAAGCTGCTTTTAATACCTTCACAACTCAAAACCTTTGAGGGTGAGGACTGAGCATCAGAGCTGAAAGCTGGGTATGGCATCCATGCTAGTCACATCACTAAGAAGAACCATGGTTACTGAAGAAGTAACCTCTCTTTCTTCCTTTGGCAACCTGCTAGCATGGAGCCCAGCATGTACAGCTGCTTCTATCTTTTCTCCAGCCATCACACCTCTGGAGAAAGGAATGGCGAAATCTTTAGTCAAAGCTGACTGTAATATGCTAATTCTGATCTTCACATCTGCTATGGGTTCCAGGCTGAAGGTATAATATTTGTCAGAGTTTGGTGCACTGTTCCACGCTGCTGCTTTGCAGATCTTAGATGGTGTTCTTAAAGATCTCCAGGATGTTCTTGAAACGGGATAAAGACAGGGTTTATATGGTGGGGTGATGAGCCCTAACAGCTGGGAAAAGAGATTTTTCACTTGGTAACTATTAACTAATAGGGATGAAAAAACTTGTTTCTTGAAGAGCTGGATGCAGTTACAGAGACAGTGCACATTCCCGTGAAGGGAACAGAAGAGCTCTGGAGGTCTCCAAGGAGTGCAGCAGGATCCTTTCTTTGAAGGTGAGAAGACTAGGAACTCTAGTAACAAATGACGATTGGTCTTTTCCAGTGGTAGATAGTCTTAATTCTGCCTGTGTGACAATAGTTGGTAACAGATGGAACTGATGACTGCTTGAGTAGTCTTTGGCCATAGATGTTAATACTAAAGGGCCGATCTGCAGAGGTTCTCTCTGCTCAGGCTGTGTTCTGTCACCCAGGATGAGAACTGTGTGAAACTTCTTCACTGTTATTTCAGAGTTTTTTATATTCTAGCTCCATCTTTTGCTTTAGTCTTTGAAAATCTCCCTCCAATGACAGTCTTTGGTACTAGAGAAGTCTGTATCAGCATTGCTATTTATGGTGCATCTCATGACAGCATGACTCTCACTAATACGGCTGCTAGATCTTTCTTTGATATCACCTTTTATGCTGTTTTTCTGAGTTTTTGGCTTGTCCTACAAAGTGCTAGAAGAAGCTGGGTTGTAAAAATTCCTCTTCCAAGATCTAAAGATACTAAGAGTTACTGTTTCAGATATCCATTTCGTGAAGTGTTACTTCTTGAAAAGAATGAACATGATATTCAGTGTATCAGACTCTCATAAACAGGGGAAGAACTTTCTTGTAACCATTTTGTTTTTATGTATATAAATTGCAAGATAAGTGGGGTTGAAGTTTCATGCATGCAAGTTTTTAGTCAGGCATGATTGAACAGATTTAGTCCACACAGGACAATACTGTTCATGGTTGATATCAAGAATAAAAGAGTGGTATAAGTAAAACATCTGAGGGTTTTATGAAGAATCTGATGAAAAATAGCAAACCGGACACATGCTAATTTATCTCTTGTTCTTACAGGCAATCAGAGAGACTTTAAAGAGCGTGGCGACCTTTCTATCTTTTTACAGGCATATAAAAAGGCACATGGTACATATGTGCCACTAACAGCCATGACTATTATAAAACCAGAACCAGTGCTGAGTTAGTGCATAGTTGCCAATGCACTACTGTGACGCTTGCACTGATGTGCTCAGAACTGTCACATGCCAGATTGAAGACTTAAGTCTCCCAGATCACATATTCTGTGATGGAAAAATGGATAGTTTCGGCTTATGAAAATAGCTACAAAGTCTGTTTTGCTGATTTCACTGAAGTGATGTGGATACAAATTCACAAGTATAAAATGAAAAAAAAAAAAAAGCAGTATTCTGTTCTAACTAATAAAAAGAAAGACAATGACACATCAAATGCTTGGAAATGAATGCCAAGCGTTCAAGAAATCTTGGCTTAGACTAGCTGGGAGTCTGAGATAATTCTGTCTCTGGAGGAAATGTAAGTCAAGCAATGTAGCTGCTAGCAATGCATGCAGCCTCGCTCCAGTACCTGCTTCTGGACACACAGGCGGCATCCCTGGGAACTCCATTCCCGCTCTGCCGTGCTTCAGTGAGCAGTTGACTCTTGCTGTCCAAAAGCATCGGGCAGATATAAAAGAAAGAAGGGAGAGAATGAGCTAAATGAATGGACAGGTATTGTGTGGTTAGTATCTGATTTTTGCTGTTAATGCTGTATATGTACTATCCTAGTAAAATCATCAAACATAGAGAGAGGTTAATAAAATAGTTTAATTTTTAAAAACATGGCAAGAGAAAGGAAAGGGGTACAAGCCACACTTCCTTACAGAGATGTGAGAATCGTAGTTGCAAATGAAATGATTTGAAGAGTGATGAGTATGTGTGTACATGCGTATCTAAACACCAGTACATGATAGTACTGAAGAGGTACTTTTTACTAGGCAAAATTGTGAAGGTTCTAAAATTAGTATGATCATCAACCCATAGTACTTTCTGGTTGCATTGCATAAAGAATATTAAAGAAAAATACCGTCGTTTTTTCCCCCTGTTCACTTTCCAAGGTATTATTGGTTAAAAAAAACCCAAACAAACAAAACCACACAGTTCCTCACAGCAGTTTTCTGCAAAGCCGACAACAGCTTTGAAAACTATGTCACTCAGTGGTCTGTGTGACAAAGATATCACTGACTGAAGCTGTCTCCATAGATCCCAGTCACTTGACTTATGGTTTAACATTCAGCTTTCAGTTCTTGTAAGTACTTACTCTGAACACATTTGCAGACACTTTGAAATAACAAGGTGCTAGTCTTTTGCCCTCACAAATACAGGCTGACAGCAAGAAAGGAAAGCTCAGCTGGACAGGTAGTCATCCTCATCTGGTATTGCATAACCTGTTTTTTCTGCTATAAGCAGCAGGACTCCATTACCTAAAATTTAGTTCAAGACAGTAAAGGAAAATGTTTCTGTGCCTTACAAATATCAGCTAACAGAGATCATTACCTGTCACTACCACTGCCACCTTCCTGCACGGCAAGAGATGAGGTAAGGGCACGAGAAAAGATTACAGTGTATTATTGTTCTTTAAAGTAATAGTAAGTTCAAGTAGCCTGAGCACCTGCAGCTATTATAGCAGATGATGGTCACTAGTTGTGTTCTGAATGTGCAAGGACTTGCAAGTAGGTTTGAATAAGAAAAGTATAGACGATTGGTTCTTGATAACTGAAAGAAAATAAAACCTTAATCAGAAGGTGTTTCTGCTGACAGAAGTGCAGACTGTGATGCAAGTATCAGTTCAGCACTGGAACTAAGTAAAAGAAACTTTAGAGTAGGAGTCCCATGACAGGATAAAGGAAGCTTATCTTCCCTGTTCTGAAAGAACTCACCATGACATAAATAACATTATCACACGCACTTATAGTGCCTGTTTTTTTTTTTTTTTTTTTTTTTTTTTTTTTTTTTTTTTTTTTTAAGGAATGTACTAGCTTTTGTCTTAAAAATATACTTCAGGTGATAAAATTTTATTATTGGTTATTATTTTCTACAGCGAAGATGGACAGTAAATATACCATGCATCATAAACCTGTGAAGGGAAGAGGGCAATGAGAACTTTGATATTGTTCCTCTATTTTTTAGCTGTCTTTGTGAAATCAATATAAGTTACCAACTTCAGCCAAACTGTTTACTTCATAAATCCTCCACTTTTCCCAGAGGTTTCCTGACAACTCCCCACAATGGCAAGAAGCCAACATTCCTACTTTGAAAATCCATCAAAAAACCTACATTTCAGTCCCAGTCAAGAGGTCATAAAATTTTTGAAGTATAAACTAAGAAGAGCTTTGGAGAAGAGCACAGAGACAGTCATGGATAAATTAGGACTACAGCTGGGCTCTACATTCTGTGTAAATCCGTAAGTCAAAGAAAGTTTTGTATGATACATCAGCTTGGCACAAAACACAAGAGCAGCTCAAAATACATGTACACCAAGTGGAACCTGAAAAAGCATTTATCCAAGTCCCATAGGCTCTGTGGATGTAGTAGATGCAATGCAGTCTGACGCTCAAAACGGAATACAGGCATTGCAATGAACTTGCTACACAAACTTATATTTAGACCATCCCAGTAAAGTCAAAATGTCTCACAATTAAAACCACAAATACTGGTTTTATATTGTTATTTAATGAAATATTTATTTTTTGAGCTACAAATACGTTACACAAATTTCATGTTGAATGTTGACGAGTGAGATTCCTTCTAACTGTCATTTTCTTTTGTTCTTAAAATGGTGCTCAATTTGAACTCTGACCAAATGAGTAGAGATTCGGTGATCTGAAAGAGAGTAAAAGTGTTTTGTTTATTACACTTTCATTTGTACATTGGTCATGTAAAATCGGGAAACATTATTAAACTTTTCAATTTGATTTTTGTTTTGATTTTTCTCACTGAGCTCAGTAGCTGGAAAAACAGTTGACAGCTGAGTACAATGCTGTTTCAAGCTTCCTTACTAAAAGCCCACCCAAAAGATCAATACAAACAGACAAAATACAAGTAGATATTAAAGGAAAACCCAATGCAAAAAGTCAAAGTGGAGGAAAGGTTGCTGTGGAAGTACAAACCCCACAATCAGAAAATTACATTGAAAGAGAAAGGAAATAAGGGAAATAGGAATGGGAGAAGGAAAACATGACAATAAAAGACAAAATGAAATGAAATGGGGAAAAAGAAAAACCCTTTTTTTTTTTTTTTAAGTGTGAAGAGAGACAAGACTATCTGCAAGAAAACACAGATTTTTCACATAGAACCACTTATTTTTTGTGAACCTCTAATATAATCTAACAGTCTAAATTTGCAGATACAGCTAGAGCTGAATACTTATGTTTCTGCCTTTTCAGCTTGCTGTTCTAACTCCTGAGATTCCCTCTTCGTGAATCCTTGACAAAGTGTTGAAAAAAATACTGTCCTGTCCTTCACAATCACACAAGTATGGATCACTGAAGTGTTTTAGAGAACGACCTTGTACAGCGTCTATGAAACACTCAAAATCTTACAGATACATAAAATGCAGTACCTTGACTGAATCTTCTGCAATCTCGTGTAGTGTGCTGCCATTCAGGATACTCCCTTTTTCTGTGGTTTCCAAATGCTCCTGATTGTCATTCCTCTTCTTCAGATTTTTGCTTTCATGCTGATTAATGTTCCATATCGCATTTTCACACAAATTCCAATGCTGGCCTTTCGGTTTTGGGTACACAATAGCGTATAACATAGATGATGTAGTATGAGTACCATTATATCCTAAATATAGTATTGAAAAACAGCAAGGATGGACCCACACTGACTCAGCACACTGCTGGCGTCTCCAGTAAGCTGAGGAACACAAATACAGCCCATTCTGGCATTCTCTGAGCAAGACCTCTACAGAAGGTATGGGAAAAGGTAACAGACATTCGGAAAATGCCAAGCAACTTCTCACTGTGATTTTTTGCTTGCCCTGAAGTAGCATTTGGAGGAGAGGACACCATGATGCTTGGCACTGTATAAATGTAAGAAAATGTTCAACACAGGTTATATAAGTCTGTGCAACAGTGGAGATCAACACCTGTTTTGCAAGAGAATTAACAGAGAGGAGTAGTACTAGGCAAAACACTCAAAATATTACAACGACTTCAATGCTAACAGGTTAATGAGCTTACTATGGGAGAGATGCCTTCCGTGAAACCTGCAATAGATGCCATAACATACACAGAGAAAATTGTTCCATTTACATCCACCCAGCTGAGAAAGTAACAGGCACAGACTTTACAAATTACTATCAAATTTCCTAGGAATGACCAGTGTGCAAAATAAACTATTAACAACCGGTCCTGGAAAGCCGTTCCCTGCGAAAGATAGATGTTAGAGATCACTGCACATGCTCAACTACAGTCACGCTTCAGAAACAACGTTAATTAATACAAGGTGGATTTACCCATTTCCTTCTGAAAAAAAACCACCAAAATTAACAAGAAATGCAAGCTTGCTTTTAGAGCCATTTGACCATGAAGAAACATGGTCTTTACAAAACATTTTCACATAGCACTATATTCATTATTTCTCAAGGTGGCTAAAACTTTGGAACCAGTCAAAGCAGATTGACATTTTTCTACAGAACAGTAAACCCAGCCAAGCCTATAAAATCAGTGGTCTATCACAGCTGACTTTTGCATATGCTACGCAAGCATAATCTCACCTGTCATGGTGTCTTTCCTGGAAGTGTGTTCTCCCTTATTTCCATGGTAAGTGGCGTTTGTTCCAGTTGATTCATAGTCTGTTTTTCTTTCTTTTAGGCTGATCATTTCCCGAGGTGAGGCTGGGGCACTTGCTAGATCATAAAAATGGATTTATTTTTTCTCACCACATATGACTGAATGTAGTGTTTAATTCTAGAGTAAACATTTTACTGATGTTTATATTTGTTGGCATATCAGCATTAAGCTGTTTGAAGAAACACTACCCCACTATGGAAGAAAAGGTGCTGTTATTTTAAATACAGGACAAATGTATTAATGGGACAATCAACTCCAAACATCATTTTCTCTCTAAACATTTCACGTTTTGCAATTACAACCAACATCTAAGATGATCATTACGAAAAAAGTACAATAATAACGATTTCTACCTCACTTCAGCTTTTAAATTTGTTTAACTTGTCAAAACTTTCTGGTATAGGCACTTCAATTTTTTTTCTCAAAATAGTTTATTTATTTCTGTTGAAAAGACAATAAACTTTCAACTGTGTGGAAAAACACTTATAAAATGATATCCTCCCTTCTCTGTTGAAAACAAACAAATCCATTCAACGATGGGGATATGAAGAAAAGATTCTGATGGGGATAGGAAGAAAAGAAAGGTGTGTTTCATAGAAAGCATATGGCAAAGAATTTCTAAGACTTAACGGTAACTCAGATAATTTATCTGTCTTTAAATCTCTATGCGTGAACAACTGCCATTAAAACAACAACTGCTACTTTAAGATATCATTAAAGCTCAATCCTTCATCACTGATGCTTGTGGTATGGCTAAAAGGAGGAAAGTATGAGGTGAATAGGAGGAGAACTGCCTTCGTACTTGATTCTCAGGAGCTGAAAAATGTGATCGCTGGCTCTGATCATAAAGACTTAGAGCTTATGATGCTTAAGAAAAGGCGAAAAGCAAAGCTAAAGTAAAGCTAAAGTAAATTCACTTCCAGTAATTCACTTCCAAGATATTTAGATGTTGGTAGAGACAATGCACTTTCCCTTTTGTGGAGGGCAGGGGAAGGAATACAAGGTGAATGGCACAGCACCCCAGGTCCTTTTCAAGGCACAGTGGTACAAAAATAACTAAAGGTCTGGTGCTTACTTCCACTCCCTCCCCTGACTCCACCCAGATATTTGATATGTTGAAATAACCGAAAAAGCAGTAACAAGTGTCCTTGCTAAAAAAAAAAAAAAAAAAAAAAAGACAATAAAAACAGCAACAAAAAAAATTAGACAAGCTCATTTGCAAAGTTTGATCATGAGTTATGTCTTCCAGCATCTCTATGTTACATTTTTTAGTTAAGGAGTCGGGAAACACTTGTACTTAATTAAGGAGCAGGGAAACACAAGTGATGTTAAATTCTCCTTAGATCGGTGCTGCTGGCTTTGGCCTCTAAATTTACAGAGCAAATGAGGGACAGATGGTTTTTCTTATGAAGCCATTAGAACTGGGGATTGTTTTTAAATTGCTTGTCAATAGTGATGTAATTCTAAAGCTGATAATCCCGTAGATATAAATAAACATGACATTAAATTACCAAATCAGCTAATGGCAACTTGAGTCTAACAGGGAACAAGACAGAATGCAAATGTTGAAAAAGTTGCTTACACAGGGACGTATTTTGTTTCACCTACTCTGGTAATGCTTTTAAGCACTTGGGTGTTTTGAACAAAATTGACTGATAAAGACAACACCATCTCTCTCTGTTCCCTGTGAGAATTATCTCTCTCCTCCCATGTGAGGACAACTGCTTTCTGGCAAGTGTTAAAATCCAGAACTGTCCTCTTTTAGAGTTCTTACTGGAAGCAGACATAAAATCATTGGGTGACACTAGATTGAAAAGTGATACCAGTGTTTTCTGCTCTTATTCTTTACACACACAAAGAAAGAAGACAGAGGTCTCTACACTAGTTAAAGCATCTTATCAGCAAGTCCTAGGCATGGATGGGATACTGTGAGCTCATTTACTTCGACTCTTTACCTCAAGGTAGGATCCACTATACCAAAACAATTCTTGACAGATTTTCATCTAAAACTTAAGATCTCTAATGACAGAGATCACATAACTGCTCCAAGCAGTTTGTTCCAGTGCTTTGTTTCCCTACTGTTAGGAAATGTTCCCTAATGTCTAGCCTGACTCCTTGTTGCTCATTATTTCCATTTGTCTGCTATGAAAGTAGAGAAAGTTCATGCCGTTCCTCTTCACAGCTGGCTGTTACGTGCCTGAATACTTGATGTGTTCCTCTTCTTGCTGTTCCCATCTTGTGTCTCTTATTGAAGTTAAACCATTACAGTCCATTCAGTATGTCCTCATATCCTGACTTCTCCATCTCCTAAATCATGTGTGCAACTGACAAAAATCCCTAAAAAATCATTTCTGAAGAACTTTTGTCCAGCCAGATATTGTCCTTATAATTTATTTGTAACGGATTGGATCTTTTTTCCCCTTTGGACAGTATCTCAAATTTCTCAGGATCACTCTGAATTCCAGTAATGCCTCTCAAGTTATATGAGTTTCCCCAGGTCTCTGTCACCTGCAAAGGTAATAGGAACCCTTTGTATATTGTCTAGGTCATTAATGAAACCACTGAAGAGTATTGGGCCCAAGACAAACCTTTAAGGAAAGCATTCTTCCATTTTGGCAATAAGCAATACCCATTCTTTGCTAAAGGTTTTCAGTCTGTTTTGTGTTTACCATACATGACATTTTGTGGACAGTTTGCTAGCTTACCTATAGAAATCTTGTATGATATATTTTTACTGATTACAGCAGATTTCATTTACTAACTATTCTTTCCAAAAAGCACTTTAACTGCTGTAGCAGGAATTTAGGTGGATTTTATAAGAATCAATTGCATTGAACCGATGTTCAGATTTGATAGGGATACTACCAGACAGAAAATAACTTATGCTATTATGTAGAAATAGATACTCCTAGAGTTAAGCAGTATTTTATGTTCCTACTGTCTCTGAGGCGCTCAGATTGTGAATATTTGTTTCAGTTATTTTCTAGAACGAAGTTGAGCTGACAGCTCTGTAATTATATTGGCTCCTCTTCCTTCAGAAACAGCCACTATATTTGTCTTCTTCCAGTCTTATGATAACTCATGATGGCAGAAGAATTTCATCCAAAATTTCTTAAAGTATATTCTTTAAGGAATAGAGTAACAGAAGCGAGGAGACAGTTCTGGCAAGAGACAGGACTAAGATCTCAGGGCCAGGCAATTCAAGTGCCTTGCACTTACAGTCAAAATGAGATTTTGGAGAAGAAAAAAAAGAACAAGAGCCCTTTACAGACTTGTGTAGTGACAGATTTTGAAAACTGAAGAGCAGCTCTCCCTGTACTTCTGGCTACATTTTCAGATTTCCTCAGTGATTGTTCTGCAGGACTAAGATGTAGCTTTCAGATAACTAACAAAACAATTTTCTTAAAAAAACCAAAACCATGGCACAATGCTGATGGCAATAATCAGTTTGGCCCACTTTAATCCTAAATTCTTGGTATACCTATGGAATGACAGCAGTTGACTGAAGAAGTAGTAAAAAGCACATTAAAAGGCTGTTTTACTCTGTTTATCTTAAAAGAGTTTCACTGTGAATGGTTTTATCTAACCAAGGTATGTTCTACTTTGGAATAAACTGAGGGGAAAATGCCCAGATTTCTGAACAGAAAAGTCAATTAACACTTAGATACTTACATTAATTCATTGTTTCGATCATACAGAGTTAATGACAGTGGGTATATATATGTTACTGATGTTACTAGAAGACCTGTAGTCAATCTTTCGTCAAACTTACACATGCATGTGTATGCACGCTTATATACACATACAATCAGAATAAAAGCTGACAACAAATAAGGTGAATCCTTCCACTTCCATGCAGCGTGCAGAGTGGTTGTAAACAACATAGCAGTTTCCATGACTTAGCAAAGTGAGTAACAGAATTTCCTCATGCTACTAATGGACACCATTGCCCTGAGATTTACCCAGGTAATTTCAATTAGGAAAACACTGCTTGGGAATTAATAGCAAAAAGTTATGGAATATTCTTTCTGTTGTAAAAATTTCCAAGGTGTCAGTTAAAAAAAAACAACCCTTTTTGTTTTGAACAGATAATTCAGATAAGAGTAAAGAATATATTTTGTGCCCTTCCACCACAGATAGCCACAAATCCACATACCAGTGACATTGCTTTAAGAAGGAAAATGACAGTGATGGATTACCTTTGTCTTTATCCCAGTCCTGAAAGCCTGGTCTTACCTGAGCGGTTGTTAGGAGACATGCGCACAGGAGAGATGGAGGGCGTGCGTGATGAAGAGTATGGTCTTTGCCGATCCCTTTCTATCGTTGAAGATGAGGCTACAAAGTGATACTGTGACCATCCATCCTGCAACATCAAACATTGCAATAGTGATCAGTGAAAACACCATACAATTCCCCATTTTAAGTTCAGAGTATTTCCCTCTACTGTTTTCACTATGTATACGAAGTTGGCTACTATCTTTTTTTCCACTGAGTGGTAAATATTCTTAATGATGCTCGATATAACCTGCTGATTGTACTGACACACCAAGAGAAAAATTAGAATGCAGAAAGTTCTGTAAAATAACACATTAGAAAGACTCAAATTATGAAAAAACTCAACTTTTTAGGCTATTTATTTATAGTTCTGCCTTCTTCTGTGCGCCTATTTTCACAGTGCAAAAGGCATTCTGGCTATTAAAATATTTCCAAATCAAAGACTGCTTGTTTTCACAGCCAAAATCACTTTTTGCTTTAGAACATTTCTATCTTCCAAGAAACTTTTGGAGCAAGTACATGGGGAGGACCCAGGGTTATCAAAATTATTGTAACTTTCGGTATTTGTGGATTAGTTACATTAGCTGCCCATTTGTTCACGTGAGGAAAAAGGAATCAATGCATTTCCCTCATTGCATTTTTCTCCAAGATGTACAGAAAGAAAATTTATTCCTTCTATTTAAATCTGTGGTAATGGTGATGCCTTTTTTTTTTTTTTTAAGGAAAGTATTACAAACATTAGAAACAGCTAGTTCAGAAATAAAAAGGAGAGTTTCAATCATTCATGTTTTGTTCCTGGACCATAATATAATGCAATAATCCAAAATAATGTATATTTTTAAAAGGATATTCAGAAGTTTGAAAGCATAACGAGAGAATAAACTGACTCTTGTTAGTGCTTTTATTAAACAAAAGTATTTCAAATGTCTAAAGTATTGATAGATTTTAGCTGTCTTTATCACTGCTTAATGTTTAACCTAAATCAGTAACACAGAGATTTCCAGGTCTTGCACTGAAGCCATAAGCCTTTTAAAACACCCACTTTCTTTTGGGCTCATTGCAAATTGAGTCAAGCAGCTGGTATGGCACTAAACAATGTTTTTGTGATCAAATGCTGAATAAAAGCAAACACCATAAAATATTACCAGAATACAGCTGGAATTTTCCTCTTTCTTACAGAAAAATAATTTTTTGTTGGGATATAAAGAATATTCCAAGCCCCTGCTTCAGGCTAGTCAAGACATCTACCTCTGAATCCCACCCTCTGCCTTTGCCCCAGGCATCTCTCTGACTTTGTTCCCTCCACAGACATTACTGGCAGCTGGCTCTCGGAATTGCAAGAGAAACCAGCTTGAAATTCCCCCTTCCATGACACTTTTAAGAAAGAGAACTCAGCAAGACTGTGACACATTTCTCTTTTACAAACAGCAGGAGGAAAGAAGATGCTCATACTTGATGCAGAGGGAACTGTTCTAAGTAAATTCGAATAGACAGAGGTGACACTTAACTGCAGATTCTGAATGTCTGTACTCCTTAGTATAACACATTTGAATAAACATGCATGTATCTCAGTCATAATTACAAAGGTAAAAATAAAAAGGAAGAGTGAAGGCTGGGTCACAGCTTTCATAGCAGTCACGGTTTTCCCTAGAGTTGATAGTGAGCATTTGTCCTCAGAGGTCACTCATGTTTAGAACACTTCACTGAGCTGCCCCTCATATTTCATGACAGTCACAGAAGAAAATATAAGGAAGAAAACCAGTTAACTAAAATAAATAGTAACTTAAAAAAAGAAATAGTTAATCTTTAATACCACTCACTTAAACCCAAATTTTCTATATCCAATATTCATTACCAACAAGCAGCTTCTACACAAGCTGTTTCCTCCAACCTAGAGGAAGGATCAATGAGAATACAAACAAAAATATCTGCAAAACCCTGACTTCGTAATATTAAATTGGAAATTATTAGACACTTTTCAATATATACATATATTTAGTATGCATATATATAATCTATACATATTTTAAAATAACTAATAGTTTATAGCTATAATTATAATGAATAGCTTAAGTCCAATAATCTTATCCAAGCAGCAAGACTGTATATACTTAGCATTATTTTTACATCACCTATTAATAACAACTTGAATTGTGATTTCTCTACTATAAAAATGACATAGCAAACACATGAGAAGCCCATGCCTTTTTCTTGCTGAAGAGAAGTGATTCCTCTTTTACTCCTTCTCTGGGGTCAGTCATTCTTACCATAAAGGTGACTCTCTGTAATTCACTGTTACAGTTTTCTGACCATCTATTTTCTTTTAAACAGCCCACTGAAGAGATGATACCAAGAGGTCAGACTCTAGATCTGGTAAAAGGACAAGGAATAGACTGCAAAAAGAGAAGCTTACATAGTGCAAGCCAGAAATTCTTTCAGCTTTGTGGATCTGGATGCACACATGGCCAGCAACACTCTCCTTTTGCACTCTGGCTTCCTCAAATAAATCCCTGTCATGTGGGTCAGCAAAAAGTAACCTGAATTTTCCCGTAAACCCTTCTTCCCGTTGTCTATTCCATCTATACTGTTTACATGAATACCTGGACCCAGGTTCTGATGGCAAGTGGATGAAATAAATCCTTGTTATATGCACAGTCCCACGGACTCTACAACAATAGCATGTGACACCAGTTTTGTTCTGCAGAATATCAACAGGTACTTTGACAACATTGCTTCCTCAGAAACAGCACTGCAAGGTGCCTCAACAGTGAGGGAGCAAAACCAGCTGTAGTTGGGATGCTGGCTATAGTATTCTTCTATGTGGTAAATGTTCTTCCTTCTCCTCCTCCCTGCAAATTTTCATTTTTTTCTCTGCTGAGAGCAGCGCATCCAGTGAGGTCTTCAAATAAAATCTGCTACAAACTTTCAAGTTTGCAAGCCTCATCAGCTCAATAAAATGAGTCAAGCAAACAGTAAACCCTAACACAAGTATTGTGGTGACTTGGCATTGCTTTTGGCTCAACAAGGCACGTTGCTATCACTGTATGACAACCTTCATGATGTTCTTCAACAGCATTATGAGGAGCTCCTAGACCTCCCAGTATTTCAAAATTCCAATACTTCAAAGTCACCTATCTTTAGCTCTCCTCTGCCACAAGGAACAAACTTCTTTCATGGGAAAGGTAAACAGTTTGTAACAAATTCATTAAAATTACCCCCATCAACAATTCCAAAAGCTATTAGCGTTAAATATTGAAACTAATTTTTAAGAGCCTAAAGGGAGTATTTTCAATTTAATGCTGAGATAAATACCACCTGATGTGATGGCTGCTTTCATTAGTTTGTTTCAGCTCTAGTGCCTGTAATGAAATTTAATTAAATTGATTCGGATACTTAAAGGTACAGTATATAGCAGTGTCCTGCAGAGAAGAAAGCTAACTCAAAAGCAAAGTGTATGAGACTGCATTTCAGCAACCAATTTACCAGCTACAAACTTGGTCTAGGAGAAGAAGAGTAAGACAAAAAGATCTGACAAATTGGAAAGAAATTCAATGCAGTTCTTTTACAAGATGGATGCATTTTTTAATTGACAGCAATTAATTAATAGGTGGCAATTGCACACTACAGGAGAGCATAGAACAATCAGAGTACAGAAATACCATTATACATCCTTATCGTATCTTCCAAGGTATCTTCTACTGGGCATTGATCTACATTTTGACTATAATGAATATATGTATGCTCCCTCAATCATACTCCATAAATTCCAAATGTTAAAGCTTGATTGGCAGTGACATGTTTTTGATGATACATTCTTGGGAAAGCTGCAGGGATTAGATTTGAAGCAGGGTTTGGATAACCACTGTAGAAAACAAAAGAGACATTGTAGTCTCACTGATCACCTTCTACTAGGCTTAAGGAGTGAACAAGTCCTTTGCCTCCCTGCTCAACTTTAAGTCATTTTGAAAAGAAACAATTTTCTTCAGGCCAATGCAAAATAATTTTGTCAGGGTGACTAAACTTACTGTCCCAAACACCTATTGCATATGTATCTTACGAAAATATAATTTGGGTTTTCCCATTATTCTTCTTGTGTTTAAAATGTAGAGAAAAAGAGAGAGCGGTGTTTTATTGCGTTTGCAAGACTTCCAAATTTTCAGAACTTTTTGGTAGTGGAGTCCTTGACTTGAGATGATTTGCAGAGGTGGGTGGTATCAGACGCACCATTTTCTCACTTAGTACAGTAACCCTGTGAGGACTGAGTGAAATGAAGCCCTGATGGGAAATGACACTATGCTGACATCAGAGTGACTAACGAACTCACAGATGAGAGAGGCAAAAGCAGGGACCAGATACAGTGAGGCGGCCAAGCAATGTGTGGTGAAGTTGCGGAAGAAGCACTGACATAGCCAACCTTAGCGTAGTACCCAACCTGGATGACCTCATGGCATCCAGTCAGAAAGAAACCCCACATCAGTTCATGTGCTAATATCCATAGCTAAAAGAAGAACAAGCCCTACCCTCTGAGTGACTACGCTGGTCAGCTGCTAAGAGGACACTGACTTAAAAAACACTGAGTGGCTTAGAGAAACTGTACTGTAGCTGCCTGCACATGAATATCTTTCAGTCCTGAAAAGCACATTCTGCCCTGATTCCTGATGTCCTAACATTGTGAGGAAGAAAGACAGCTTCTTCCCCAAAGCAGAGAAATCCCACTAGGGAAAAAAAACCAAAAACAATGCAACAACTCCAATAATGAAACAGCTGAAACCTGAGGGTCTACAGACAATGTAGTGTCCTGCCTTCCCCATGTTTACAAACTCTCCAGCATGCTACTTCTTGCTTCAGGCCTGATCCTCTTGTGACTCGATTCAACAGTCATTTTTCCAAATGATCTGAAGGGCCAGACTTGATTTATCATCCACTTCCTTATCTGTAAGCCAGCATTTTACTGGTTTCAGGATATTAACTGTAATAACAACTGTTCCTGTAATGGTAATAAGCTCTAGAAGTATGAAGTTTTGATAGCAACCACTGTTAGGAATCGGTAACTAGACCACCGCTGTGTTAGGAGCAGGTGATAGAGCAACAAGGCAAAATGCCTGTAAGTACATAAGTTAGGATTTACTTGCTTTGAAACTCAGCCAGACATTGCTCTGAGTTGCTGGTGTTGCATCTTTCACAAGCTGAAGCTCTGCTGTCAGGTTAAATGAAACATCCTGACTGGTGTGCACCATTGTGACATTGTCTAGAGCACAAGATAAATATGATGTGAATTAAGTCAAGGCTCATCAGACTTACACAGGTCTGGGCAATTCTTCAGTGGAGATTTGTTGTCACGACACTAATAAGACATAACAGAAATTAGAACTGGATCAAATTATCTACACACATTGACATATGAAAGTTATGTGCGTGACTTGACTACGGTGAGAATTCTAAAACAGTTACAAGGTTGAGGTGATCCACACATGTATCTCACAGAGCTCTTAAATGGGTTTTTTGAAATAATGTGGTTTAAGTGTTCACCAACCACTACACTCATCATCAGGCTTTACAACCCGGGGTCATATTGTTTTCATTTAATACAAGATGAGAAAATAAATACATTTCCCAGTGCTTCTCAACAGAGGTATCGAGCCTGGCTTCTCTCCCTCTGCCAGCCCCATGGCAGCAAAGGCTAACCGCCCCCCACCAACACACCCGAATATTGAGTTTGCGACTGCTACCTGTGTGCCACTGTACTCCAGTACAAGGAAATGTCAGCAGCTGAAGGAGAGATGGAGAGATAGTTGTTCTCTAAAAAAGCCCCTGCCTTTGTACTTGGAGTGTGTTTACTGCAGAAGAGGGATTTCAACTAAATTCTCACAACTTCAGCAAGTCTAGAAATACTCTTGAAATACAGAACAACTAGTTTTACATAAACAAACTATATTAAAAATAAAGGTGTTCTTTCATTTTTCCTTTGAATTTACAGTGCCAAATCCTACTACCAGTAAATGATTCCTGAAAGGATTGTCTTTTATGGATTTCCTTGCGTTGTTTCCAGGAAAACTCAAAATCAACAGAGAATTTTGGGGCATTCATCTGCTTTATGAGGTATTCTGAATAAATCTACCTCATTGATGACTTTTTACTGCCATTAGCTAAGCTACAAACAATTATAGGCAGTATATTGACATTTTTCACTCCTAGGATTTTGTCTTTTATATCAGAAGTGAGAACTCAAGACATGAGTAGGGATTGAGCCTGGAAGATATTGACATCCTCCTGGCTTATACATTTGGGGTTGTTCCTTGGGTTAAATCCTTCAAACTGATTCTGTTTTAAGTCTACAAGTGGAAATTTGGAGTAGTTTCACTGGTTTCAAAAGACAAAGGGCTGCTGACTCCAATTCTCCTGTTTCCCTTCCTCTCCCAAAGAGTTTTGAGCCAGGGCCTCAACATCAACAAAGTGAAGCCACTGAAGCTCATCTTAATTTGAAGATTTTAATATTTATGTTTATAGTCGTATTTCCACAGCTTATGAAAGGTGGGAAAATACTAAAACAGAGAAATTAATCAAGTGTAGGGGATTTTAAAATATTAAAATAATTTGGATAAAAAGACAGGAATTGCTTGCAGTATGACCACTTAGCCAAAGTGGTTGAACAAAAACTTGGTTTGCTTCCCACTCCTGATGATGATGATGATGATGATGATGATGATGATGATGATGATGATGATGCCAGTTTCTAGTGACAGGTTATGTTGTGAATATGACACCTACTGCTGTGTGAGCCTGGGAGGAAGTCCATTCACTCCTCCCTTGCACAGTCATAACCAAGGGGAGAGGAGAGAGACCCCACTGAGATGATGAGAGGAGCAGTGCCATCACCTGAGCCAGGGCAACAAGCAGCAGCAGCTGAGCTGGGCAGGGAAGGACCAAACCAGCTGGGCAGCAGAGCTGCCACTGGAGCAGCCACCTGTCCAAGGGCTCTCAGTCCCTGCCCCAGTGCCCGATGCTGGGGGGCTGTCTCACCGCTCCCTGGCCGGCGTGGCTGTGCGATATAAACACACACATACCACATCTGGCGCATTTCTTACGATGTGCATGGGGCTTGACCTCAGCACTTCTCTCCTTTTTACTCTGAATTTCAATGTACAAATGGCTTTTACTTATAAGTGATCATTCCTGCATCCCAGACATTCCGTTGCTTAAGAGGCTGGAAGAGAAATACATATTTAGGGCAGTATGTGGCTTAAAAAGGGGCTCCCAGTCAGACAGTCATCAACCACAGCAAAACTGTCTGGCACTGGATGAGGATTATTAAGTTTTCTGTAGGCTCTTTAAAGTGACATTTTCAGAATCAGTGATTAAGCTCATTCTTTTCAAAATGAGATGTGTACCCCTCAGCCTCCATCTCAGCTTCTCTGAAAGTAAAGTAATTATTTTCCTATTGTCAGCGTTCCACCCCAAAATCTTTTGGAATATTGTCTCTCCCTGTTTTTCTCTTGTCATCACAGAGCCTGGGGGACTATATTCTTCTGAGAGTATCACAAAATTTTTTTCTTTCAAAATACCACAGACAGCCTCGGTCAGTTTTATTTTTTCAAATGCACGTGTTTTGTTTTTTTTTTTTTTTTTCTTTCTTTCTATGCAGTGTTATCTTCTAATCGCATATCTTTTACTGTAATTTTATATCTCATCCCTTGATTTTAGCTATGAAGAGACACACGATAAGGGAGAGATACGTTAATTACTTGCCAAACCTATCGGAGTGAGAAACAGCTAGGTAACTATCCCGGGCTGTTTTATATAGTGCAACACTGGGATGTTTCAGGAAATCACTGAGGCATTGCTTTACCTATCCATAATTAATTATTGATTTCCTGTTGTGCAAGTTGCAAAGATGACAAGACCTAATCTGATGAATAAAACAGCTATAAGAAAAGGGGATCGTATGTGAGGCAAAGCATGAAGGACAAGACTTCAGATACGGCAGAGTTCATTATTCATTTTGCTGAGGTTATATGCAGCTAAATAATAAACCTTTCAAAACACTGCAATAAAATGAAATAAATCCATTTTTCAAAGCATCACTTTGCCTCTCAAACAGAAATAAAATTGATTTAATATATTTTAGAGGAAATGGAGGCAGCATTTGGCCCTTTGGCAAGAATTTCTGTTCTCCTATTTTCCCCTGCATAAGGTATACAAACTATAATTTAAATTGTTAGAATCATGAAGAACTAATTTTACTTGCACCTTGTATGCAAAAAAAACCTTGCATCCAAGAAAGCGTTTATAAAAATTTTTGACTTGTATTGTCATTTTCATTCCAGTAATGCACTTTCAACTATCTTAATGTGTTTATGCCATAGAACTGCAAACTCTGTCTCTTGGCCACAAAAACTCAGGGGGTAGAAAAAATACTACTTTAGGCTCAGGGTCAGTTTCTTAAGCCTACAGTGCTTACAAAGACAAGAAACTAAACAAAACCTCATACTTTTACTTTTTATGTAATACAATCAACCAAATACTACTGTTAGCAGTGTTGTGTAAATGGTTGGACTTGATGATCTTAAAGGTCTTTTCCAACAAAATTGATTCTATGATTCTATTATACCTGCGAACACAGAAAATGAAAAAAATCATTATCAGAATAAATTTGCACTGTTGTCTCTTATGGCGAAGAACATGGTAGGTCTGATGGTACTGCCTGCTATCTAGAGCCATTAGGACTTCATGTTTTCTGAAGACTGGCACTGTGGCTCAAAACTGGGGATCATTTTATTCAAATGTGTAGCTGCCTGACAAACAAGGAATTGGCAGCTCTTTGGAATAATCACTAGCTGAACCCATGCTGTCCTTGATTTTAGGTCAAAAGTTCCTGTACAAATACACTTAAATTAGAGAGTTAGAGATCCAAGTGATTATTGCTAATCTCTGGGAGTTTTGAGGATATGCTGCTTTGAACACGTAGTTTACCAACACACTTAGATATCGAGAATGAGAAACCCATTTTTTTTTACTGAAATACCTTTAAGAGTTTTTGATTCAGTAAATAAGAGTTCCAGTATTGACAACTCAAACAGGAACACACTACTGCACCAAAGCCTGCAACTCTCATTTTAGAGGAACCACAACTTTTTCTAAAAGCACTTTGTAAAATTAAAAGTAATAAAAATAATTTCAAAACAGTGAAAACTTTCATTTCTACTTTCTACAGTAAGAAGCAGTTCTTTTATCAAGACAAACTGTATTACCTACTAAATGAAGTAAAATAACTCAGAACAAAGACACCTACTATAAAAGAGACTTCTATCAACATACAAGGTTTCTTTCTTTGAGTTTGAAATGGCAGACATATTTAGGCCATTTAAAAAATTCTGTTGGCAGTTTTAGGAAGAGAAGAGGGAAGAAATGAGGACTTTCCAGCATTTTGTTTTCCCACCCATTATTAGATCATGTAGAACATCAAAGAACTGAAAGTAGAATATTGCTGCACTAGATAAATATTTAATTGAACTTTGACTGAATTTACATGTACTGGCCATGTTAAACAACCACTTTTAACCTTCTTATAGGACAAAGAAGAATGAGAAGTATAGCAACACAGAGGAGCATCAGCGAAATACGTCCAGTGATATGCATCAGACCATCACAGTTAGACTATTTACCTCTGAAATGAAAACATGTTCTGATTGCCACAATAATAAGTTTAATTTGATTTCCATCCCCTCTGCTGCTTGTGAATGCTATTACTTCTAGTAAAAATTCTATACTATAAGCAGCTATTCCACACAGCTGTTTAAGCTAGCTGGGAGAACCCAAATTTATCACCTCTGCTCTTGACTACATATGTGTTTTTACCTGTATCTGAACCTATATATGCAAACATCAAGCATGTAAGTTAATTAAAATGATATTTTGTTCTGAATGGTAGAAATCACATTCCTTGAATGAATTTTGGAGAAAAAGAGTGACATGAATTAAAAATGCTTTCTCTTAGCATGTCTCTTTAAAAGACTTTTGAAACTCTTTAAAAAGACTTCTGGATTATTTTCAGTATTGTACATCTGAATCAACGTAAACTTTCTTATTTATTTGTTATTTATATTTGTTTCAAAAATTAATACATTATTTAAGTGGACGAAAAATGTTCTCACCCTCAAAAGGCACACAGACAATTTTCTTAGGTATCTACTTTGTATTCACGTATAAAAGTCCTATCTTATTATGAGGAGCCATACTTTCGAGAAGAAAAATCCTGCAGAAGTGACCTTCCACTTTTGCATAGCCTTCCAGATCCTGGATGCCTACTCGTACCTCTAACCTAAGGATATTTCAGAAACTTCAGTTATACAATTCCCTTCAGAACTAAGCCTCTAAGTCAAAGATACTGACTCCTGGGCTGCATTTTAAATTCTCTTTTCTTCAGAGAAGTTCAAAAGGTGGAGTAAGTAAAGACAGACTTTGCACAACTAAAACATTACATTTCTCTCTTCTATATCTGTACTTAGTAACCTTAAAATGGATTTGGGTTTTCAAATGAAAAATACCTATTCTTTCCCACATAAGTCAGCTAAAGCTTACCGTAGGACTCATTACCAATGCCAAGGATGCTTTAGCATCATATATACGTATGGCTTATCCTAGAGACCTGTTTGGACAAACTTTTATTATTTTCTTATTTGTTTGGCACCTCCTGTGTCTAGTAGGTTTTGGATGAGAATGGTGTCAGCTTTCACACACCTCTTACTGATGATTTAGAAGAATTACTGCTAAGTCTGGTTGTTGAATTACCACTTGCTACAATGTTGGATGTTAAAGGAAAGTGCTATCATGCCTTTAAGGCCCTCACGGGAAAGGCAAAAGTCAAGCAGAGCTGCAGATATGAAGTTCACAGCAGAAACCATTAAGGTTCTTTCCTTTAGGTATTTCCAGGCTCTCCTTGATCAGAGATCATGCTTAAAGGCAGTGTCTTCTAGGTCCATGCTGTGTCATGAGTACATTTTACATACACACACCCGAACTCACATATACATATACATATACATATATGCACATACAGATATTTACTAGCAAAAAAAAAGATACATAATCACATAGACATGTAAGTATTTGCAAGGAGTGGGGTGATTAGATTGGCTTCAATTGAGTTTAGTCATCACATCTCATTTTTTCGGACACCATTCAGCAAACAAGCCCACAACAAAGTGTAAGGATGGGCAAGCTCTCAGTTCACCTACAAAGGACTGTTGTCATGAAAATGCTATTGTCAGTATTGAATTTTCGATTCAATGCTGACTGTGTCTTAGATTACTGCTAATATTTTAAATCCTATAGCAAACATGGAAAATATTTTAGAAAGAATCACATAAATACTGAAATTACTGAATTGTGACTAAAGGGATGGTAAGTGATACTGCACAGTAAATAACTCTCTGTCAATAGTATCACAAAAAAGTTAACTACAGGGTGTTTCAAAAAGATGGACCCAACTGGAAATAAGACTGCTTTGAAACTGGGCAGTCTTATTTCCCATCGGGTCCATCTTTTTGGAACACCCTGTAAGTAAAATGTAAAACGATTAAAATAAATGAAGTCTATTATACAGTAAACATAACGGAATTCAGAAGCAGAAAACATTTGAAAACATCTCTCTCTAACAATTGATGCAGAAACCTGAATTTTGATACTCTCTCATGTGTTGTCATTGTCATATGGGTAAGAACAAGAATATTTTTGTTTCAAAAAATTATTCTACCCTCTTTAGGCCATGTAAAAGATAAAAAATAATTGTAACAACATAACGCAAATTCCTTCTCTTTCTAGTATTGTCTGGTACTGTTATTAAACTCAAAGGGGGTTAGAAGGAACTAGGAAAAATATTACTTGATATGATAGCTAAGAAAATCAAAACACAATCTACCTGACTATACAAGTGAAATTATAATTATTTGTATTAAAATAAAAGTGGAATAACATTCAGTTTGGTTTAACATTTTGTAATACTTTAGATAGAAAGGGTATTTTTTTTCTAAATTGTTCTTAAAACTAGCCAAATGATTTAGAACGACAATACAGTTAGTTGAAGACACTTGATATATTTGTGCTATGCCAAATGCCAAGAATCTATCTCTCCTTTTTTTTTTTTTTTTAAACACAGTTTGCACACTATTTCTTTCCATGTGTGAACACTTGTGAATACTTTTGCATATGCCAAAGGTTTCATCAGCACAGCTCAGCTCCATTTATTTGCACAGTTTCCTCTTTAGGCTTCATGATTCTTCTCATGATATGTAAATTCCTGTTTTACAGACAAACAGGGTATTATTTAAGCAGACAACTGGAAATGATAAAGCCACAGATGTCAAAATTTACTCATCTAAGATTTCAATGTTTCTTAAAAAACCTATCCTTGGGAAGGCATATGCAATCAAAAGAGGAGGTAAGTATGATGATAATACTGCAGCCTAGGGCTGTGTCGCAAAAAGAACCATTAAGGTAAAAAGAAAAACAAAATTCCAGACTAACGTATCATTCGTCACTGAATAAGCTTTGTGCCTCTAAGAATGAATGCGAAAAATATAACAGATTGCACTTTGGTCTGCAGCTACTATCTGGTATTTCCCACAGAACAGGAAATATGCCTTGGCATTAATAAAGAAATGCTTCATATTTGCATGTGCATTGGGAAAGGCAAACCTATCTTACATGAATACTGGAAACTAATATACAGCATAAAATGTAGATTTAATAGTAATTCAACACACACAAACAAAAATCACTAATTCAAACTTTTTCTCTGGTACTGAAACCAATGACAATTTCATGATAAAGTATTTAACAAGACTGCCATTTAATAAAAAGCCACATTTAACATGCTCACTTAAATGTGAATAATATGTTTTTAGGGATGCAAGACTGAAATGGAAAGAAAAAAAGAGAAAGTATGTATTTGAAAACTAATTTTTTTTTTTTTGCTATATTGGTTATAGAATCTCTATCTTCCAAAATTACTCAGATGACGTTTCAAAAAGGCTTGAATATGTTAATTCCACAGAAATTTTGTACATTTCCTTTCTTTAAAATAATTTTAGGAATTTTCTTAATTCCTGATTAAAAAAAGAAAGTAACGTAATAGATCAGGTGATGAAATGCTGGGTGTTTTAAATATCATATTCCTGTTAACTAAAGATTAAAAGGATTTACCCTAACCTTTAAAGATATTTATGTCTAAAGTATTTAAATGAGATCTGCTCTGATGTCTTCTCTTTTCCAGGCAGATTTAGTAGGAAAAAAATATGAAAGAAATAGTATAACTACTGTGTCCTGTGTGACCAGAAAACCACATAAATTCTTATTTTCTCTACATATTTTATCAGAAATAATACATAGACATATATATATATATATATATATATATATATATATAAAGGCTTCTACATGGATTTACCTGAATGCTGTGCATACATAGAAGTCATTTTTGCAATAATGACACAGAGTCACATTTCACTATGAAAAAATATTAGAAGGAAAACAAAGGTCTAAAATTGGTTAGAAATTAAATTTTAGTACCTAAAATTAAATACTGTGTCTAACAAAAAAATGTCCAGTCATGCTAATTCTCATCAATTGTGCTTATATCTGAAGGAAATCTCTATTGTTCTTTATTACTAGAGATTTTGAAAATTAGTATTGTAAGAATGTAATTGAATCCTGGACACACTGATTTTTCTATAAATATCCTAGTTTATTTGGCATTCTCTTACTGAATTACACAGCTATTGCCTTTTACAGAGAGATGCAATTGGGCCGGAAAAGAAAGTGCTTGATAAATTTAATCTGCTATTGCAACATAGTGCTTATCAGTAGCTGCCTTTCTGTTTGAAAGGTTCAGAGAATCAAAAGACAGATTACAGAAATGCTAGAAAGCTTGTAATGGAACTGAATGCAATGCACTTGCCCCTCTGTCTGGCATATGCTGTCCTCAGAGAGAGCAAAACCCTGTGTTCCTTCCTCACATGGTTGAAATGAATGGGCTGCTCTCCTAGGTGAAGCAAGACGCTTTCCATCTACAACCTAGAGGGTTTAGTAAATTCAATTGTACAATTTAAAAACATATACTCCAGCAAGGTTTTGTTACTTTGAATTCAAATGTCTCCTGTGGAATTCTTTTGGGTACAAATCTCAGTATGCATGAAACATCACAATTCAACACAGGTCAGCTGACAGCCAGAATACCTGGGTTGGGGAATGGATTCTGGTTTCTTGGCTCTGGGAGAGGGAATGCTGAGCGTGCCATGCCCCAGAGTGGTGGGTTGGTGAAAATCCTCTGTCATCAGTCACACTGAAGCTTGGGGCCGCCCACTGCCATAAATCAATCAGTCAGTCAATCATTTATTAATCAGGTACTTGCATTTTCAGTTAATATAAAAATGGGCTCCAGACAATGCCTTCTCTACAATGACAATCTAGTTTTATATTATGGTGGGGGTTTACATTAATCCATCCTTCTTCTAAAAAGGTGACATATTAATCTGAAAAACCCTTGCCAATTGTATAGAAATAAATTAAACCCCACCGAAAGACCAGAACTGCAAAATACATGTGCTCATGAACAATCTGAGCACATGAATAGTTCCCTCAAGTCAAGCCACTTTTTTGAGGAACTATTATGTTCTGGATTTGGAATTCTGATCCTTAATATAAGGTTTAAGTTCTGCACCAACTTTTCCACTGATAAACTTAACCTAAAGACGGCATCTTTTTGGGGAACATCTGACTGGTGATAACCTTACCAGAAGAAAATTCAAATGATGTGTTCCAAGTCTACATGTTAGTACAATGTAATTAACATTTTCAAAGGGTGAGTAGGTATATTTTACTTAAGAAAGGACTTTAGATTCTAAACCCCTTTGATTAGGGTTTTGAAGTTTATTGCTGGCAATTTTCACAGAACATTTAGCAATAAAGGACCTTCTCATAGAGTCATCATTTTATTCTGAAAGTCACATGAAAAGAAAGTCCTCATCTAGATCCAGACTGGCTTAATTGCTTCTAAGGCTTCGAGCAATTCTAAATATCTTTTCTAGCCAATGACAAACAAGATCATCTTCAGAGTGTCTACTCTGACTTCATTAAATCCCTAGCACAATAGTATCCCTGTTGTAAATGGCGCACTACATGCTGAAGGACGACTACCTTTAATACCCTCCCTGGTTTCAAATAATTAGTTTATTTTTACTCATATGGCAGGTGAATAGGAAAAACATTTCTATTATTCCATGCAGAACAGAAGCCTATGATAATAAATGGAAAAGGAAAATATTTCTACAAATTCATTGCGATCTCTGTTTATATAACTGGAAGACAGAATAAGTGTAAACATAATGATAGAATTTAAACATATTTTGTTGGAGCCTAAGTGGTTAGACAAAGCAAACTAATGAATAGAAAACCTGTTATTCCTGACAGTTCCTCCAGCTCTTCCATATTAAATACATTTAATGCTAATTGCAGCTTGTTTTTAGCTAATACATTTTCTTTCATGTTAAGCTCATTTAGTACAACCCTTTTGCTCAAATTTCCTCATGTAATTTAACAAGCTATCTGTGTTTAAGAGTAGTTGGTTATTCCTTGAATATTGAGATAGATGAGAGAAATCTGTTCTCTTACAGTCACATCTGTATTTTCCAAGGTGTCCCCAAATTTTCAACCACCTGACAGCCTAGAGTCCCATGTTCCTCCCTTGGAAAGAAGTGTCTTTGAAGAATTACTGTAGTAGCTTCTTTCACCTTGCTTAGGTGGCTAAACATAAATGGGACAGGACCTCTCTCTGGAGACTGTGGGCAGCACCTAATTCTCCTGCTGACTGTACAGGTTATCAGGATACTTGAAGAAGAGGGGTGAGCCATGAGTCTGAAGCACAGGGACAAGCAGAATAGCTCCCTGCCTGGTTTTCCGTAACTGTTGAGCCACTGACCCACTCATGGGGCTACAGACTATGTGACCATTAAGCACTTTCTAAAATCAGATTTTAAGTATTTCAGTATGGGTTCACAAAACCAGAGGCAGATAAATGATCATTTTTGAAAATGTAAGTCTTATTTGTAGAGAACAAAAGAGTCTGAAAACGACATGACATTGAAGCCACCCTTTGGGAGATAATATTTAATCTATTGATGAAAAATAGCAATGATCACTTCTTTCTTACTTGCTAAGCTTTAGCAATATTTAGAAAATACTCAACACTAAATCATCCAAACAGTTTATATGGGGCTGAATCTGAACCTTATTTTCCTTTTGTTGGGAAGTTTCCAGATCCGATTTCTGTTTCAGCCATTGCTCAGCAAACAAAACAATATTTTCCATTATACAGTGCCCCAAAGTTAAACTTCTGGGATGACCGGCAACTCCTTCATTTCAAGACTAAATTCATTGCTTCTTCTCGGTCTGTCGAGCTTTTTTATTTTATTTTATTTTTTTTTCTATAATTTCAGGACTGGAAACATTTAAACTTTTAATAACTTTTTCTTGTTGACTGTGTTATGATAATGAAAGTTAATCATTCAAGGGAATTCAATCCTCTTTTTTTTCCTCAAAGCACAAGCCTACAAAAGACAGTAAATACTGCCACCTCACTCACAGACCTGAAGGCTGTTTACCTCCTGTGCCCTTCCTATGCCAGCCCAGCCTAAGAAGACTGTGTGTTCCATCAAAGCCACAGCATAGCCATGAACTGGAAATCCTAGTAGACTGGATAGAACCTGTCAGTGGTGTGACATAGCTCTGCAAACACAGTGCATAAGGTATTGTGGACTTACAGAGCCTTCCAAGTGGAAACTCAGACAACAAAGCAAATGCCTCCTTCTCTTTCTTGAGTTTGCAACTCAAGCTGTAGGAAGTTAGAAATCTATCCATCATTTTCCTGAATCAGAAAAGCCAGTCTCCACCTTAGCATGCTTTCTATAGAATAAAAAGCTATTTGAGAAGAGAGACCAACAGTTCAAAGAGCGCAAGTCCTGTTTTATCAGCTATTAATAAATGGGCAACATGTTCCTCTTCTAGCAAACTGAATGAAAGCAACACACAAACCTTCAGTCCTTACTTTTTATAGGATCTTGAGAATCCTAGGACACATCAGATACTGCAGACTACTTAGCTTGTCTCTGCAGGAAAGTTAAATTGGCTGCAAAAGTTCCAGCTCTTGCTTTTGAGGCCTTACAGACAGGACCTATGAGATCAACAGGGCCTTCTCAATGCTTTAATTGGGAGTCATGATAGATCAGACCACTGCAGAGAAATTCCTGGGTACCAGAACTCTGAGCTCTGGACTGTCAGAGCTACATTACTTGCAGTTTGTTCTGTCCATCTCCTCTGCTGTTCTTTTTAAACACAGCACATGGGCAAGCCTGAAACTCTTTTTCCAGAAACACTCATATCTCTAGCTTAACTTGTCTTACCAGATTTAATTTTCTATGCTTTCTGCCTCACTGACGTGTGGAATAATTTTGCATTTTTCAGGATAAAAAAGATGGATAGGAACTTTAATTTTTGTGTGGTCAAAAGATACTGTTTGTATTCTTAGCCAGATATACCATGACCTTAAGACAGAGTATATTGCTTGAATTGATCAACAAAGTTAACTGAGTCATTGCAGTTGATGCTGCAGTTTTTGGTTTTGAACAGATCAGAGAACCAGACAATATCTGCCAGAGACTGGCCAGCACAATGAAATTTGTGCACACTACTGTTCCTAAGCAACATAGCTGAAATTGGCACCCTAAACTCTGTTAAACTTGGCCTATTTTTAATTCAATAGCTGATTTTGACAGTGTCCTTAGAGGTTTCTGTCCTTAGAGGTTTCTGTCCTTAGATCTTTCACTACACAAGCATATTAATGTTATAGCCTTGTTTAAAGCTGAAGAGCTCAGTCACAATGGGACAGAGCTTGCAGAGAACACTGTACATACATCCTGCTCAAGGCAGCCCAGCCACTCACAGCAGGTGAGGGACCAGTTTCTGACTCCTTCACAGCCAGGAACTTAGCGGGGAGTGCTGCAAGGGGGGAATTGGTGCTTATGCGCTTCTGGGCTTTTGTTCCTTCACAGGTGTGGTGAGTCATTAGGTGACCACACCAACCTCCTAACTCTGGATGGACTTTTTGTCAGTGCTGTTTATATTCTGACAGCTATGGGATGATTCCTGTAATGTTGAGTAAAACTAGAAAAGTGAATGAGCTTTTGATGGTTTTGCTGATGCAGTGATATTTCGACTAAATACACTGACTACTACTGTATCAGCAGTAAACATATTGCCTTCTTTCCCCATTAATACAAAGGATAATACTTCTACTCTTTTTATCTTTCCTTACTTACCCTACTGTAAACATGTAGCTCTAAAATATATCACAATTCAAACTATTTGGTTACACTGTTTCTCAAACAGTAAGATAAGTGCTGCTACTTTTTCTTAAATGTGACGTGATGCCTGTAATTTTCTTGCATTGCAATACAAAATTGTGCCTCTCTGTAGGCCACCAATTCTTTGAAAGTAATTGTATAGATACTTTGGTACACAGGAAGAAATTGCTGATGGTTATGCAATGGGATTTACTGGCACTTCAAAAAGGCTGTGCAAGATACCGCAAAGAGCTGATCATATTATACTGTCAACTGTATGTTCACTCATTCTTACTAGCATATGTATTTTAACGGGATGAAATAAAGATTGCAGTGACTCAGTATCGTTATGTTATGTAACTAGCTGATTGTTAGTATAATGCGAACTTTTCTAATTTTCCTAACATTATTTTCCCAACAGTGGTGAAACTCAGCCAGCCAGTATAACAGTTTACTATGGGCAAGTTTAGAAAGTATTATGGTCTGTATAAAGATTATTGTATGTCTTTTAACAAACAGGAGCATCTTAAATTAACTATCTGAACATTTTGATTAAAGGAAACTATAATTATACAATGCTTAGCAGCATATGTAATGGTATATAATGAATACATAAATATGTAGTAGAGACTGACCTTCATTTTAAGATTTTGTGAAGCCTATAGGAGTTAGCCAATAGAGAGATTAATAAAATGCTGCCTGAGAATGTAGACAATCTGTCTGCTATGAGTGTCCTGGAAACTACCTCAAAGGCTAGCCTGCCCTATTTCCCATATCACAAGTATGTATGTGTGGCTGCAGAAAATTTTCTTTCAAGCATGCAAGGTACTTAGTACCCAAGCATGCTTAGTATGGAAGTACATTACCAGGCATTCACATTGGCAGCCAACAGAATGTCCTTTAGGTAGCAGTATACTCAGAAGCCATACAGCATATAGATTACCTCATGCATGGAGCAACCCCAGAAACTGTTTTTCCATTACAGCATATATATGCAGACAGAAGGTTGGAAATGAGCCAGACATTGTAAGAACCTCTAAGAGATTATGGTGCCATAAAGTTCAGCCTCTACAGTGCAGCCACCCACATGCACAGAAATCAGGCTATGCACACTTCCAGTGTGTTACTGCCTTGTGTCAAGAAAAGCCTACTCTAGCTCATGTTTGTTCCCACCTCTTAATGGGACAGTTGAGTACCAGCTCGTTACTCGGAACGTCTTCACATATGGTATCCCTAGGGCTGCTAAGGATGACTGAAAATACTGGAAGTGAACAATGGGAGAGATTCAGTAATCATCTTCCTTACTTCTCAGACATAACACAAGCAGGGCTGAGGCGTGCAAAAGAACAGCATTTCAGACAGAAGGTCAGCTTCTGCCACTTTGAGATCTGGTGCATAACTAAGTTCTTTTCTTGTGCAAAATACACACAGCGCAGACTATGGTGCTTTGCAATTCGTATGCCTCAGCCTTAACTAGGACCTGAACTCTAGTGCCACAGGATGTTTTAGCTCTCTTTGCTGAGATTAAAATACAACTATCAATTAGATCAGCTGTGAAATTCCATGTAGCAAGACCTTCGAGAACGACATCTACAGGCTGGTACTTACATGGAGTGTAATTCAGTTTGGAAATACTGAGCAAGAATTATTTTAAACATTGACATTTACTAAGTAGACACTTATATTACCATATTTTGATTCATTTTTAAGAGGTTAGCAGGCCTGTGGGAATGGTACGGCACTATAGACTCCACAGACTGTCTGAAAACCAAATATATGATCACACTGTCTGCCAGCTGATTGGAAGTGAAGCTATCAAGTTTCAGCCCAGCTCCACATTTAACTTGTCCCTAAGCATCACTACTTCAGATACTCTTGTTTACAATCTCATGAGGAAATTTGGGAGCTGAAGGGCTGAAAATCTGGTAATCTCCTCAGGACAGGGTGGGGAGTTGTAAGAAGGAAAGATACAGCAGGAGAGCTTGCACAGGTTTGTTCTATGAACAGAGGACTTCACTCTCCAGGGCTGCTAGATCCAGAAATTTCTGTATGAATTCTTTTGGAAATCAAATTCACATCTGCTTTTCACCACCACATTTATTTTCAAAAGGTATTTCTATGTTACAAGTAGAAATGAGGGAAAAACTCATAGCTCCAAGAATCTGAAATTTTGAACTCTAAGTGAATTTACAGTTCACATTAACGTTTTGGTCTATCAGCCCCCAAATTTGGGTAACCATATGAAAGATGACATCTAGAAAAAAACCCAAGCCTTACCTTCTTGTAGAGACTTCTCAGGTCTCTGTACTGCCACATACTATTGAGGACCTGAGATGCTGCTTTCACCACTTTTGGCGAATGCCTGTTGCACACATATATTAAAAAGGGAGAGAGAAAGAAAGAAAGAAAGAGTGATAAAGAGGCTGTTAAGTACAAGACTTAATTCACCCCCATTTTCAAATGCATTGCTATGGATTTAAACCCACAATTAAAGTGTGTTTTAAATGTACTATAAGATCTTTGGTTGGCATCTTGGATGTCTTTTTAAGCAAGGGCAATACAAGTTATTTCTATAGTACTACTTATTCAGTGAGAAGCAAAATGTGTATTGCTCAGCACACTGAGAACAAAGCTTCATGCTGAGGGCATAATAAGAAGAACAGTAGTGGCTGCAATTAGCAAAATTGCTGAGGACCCAACTGGTATTATGAACATCTAAGAAGATGTCCTGGCTACAACATTTGGCATAAAAGACAAGAAGTTAGAGACAGAGTTTCCTGTTCTATAAGCTGCCCAACTTCAACTCATAACAGCACACTCAACATGTTAAGCGCCTCTTAGCAGTGGCCAAAAGGAACACTCTAGATGGGTGATGAGCGCTGGTTTTATAGTGCAGAGCCAAGATGCAGAAATGCAACTGATTATATAAAAAGCAATGACAGATTTCATTAGGAATCCAAATTAGGACTTGCATCTTGCTCACACCATTACTCTTTAATGATGGCAATGTAATGTAATGTTGAAAGCCATATGGATTTTCTCTTCAGAAAGGTTTTGAAAGAAGTTCTAAACTACTGTTACAATCAGTTGGTATAATGTATTCCTCTTGGGATGGGAAACTTTAATAAATAAGTAAATAAATAAATGAAAAATATCAGAGAGTGTTTAGCTCAGTGAATAAGGGTCAAATAGAAAAGGACTGGGAAGGTAACCCAGCCCACTGAAGAAGTACACACTGTGTAGTTAAGCCCTTGTGCTGTACCAACAATACACAGAAAGCAGCAGAGCACTAGAAAACCCTGCAAAGGTCGAAGTCTGGAGTGAGAATTGATGGAGTTTGGGGCAGTCATTGAGGTGATTCGTGTTTTACTCAGAAAAGGCACATGAATTGCAAAACCGGAAAACCAGCAGCATATGTTACTGATTTGGGCAGGACATCTTCTCAGGCGTGAGGCTCTGATGCATCTTATGACCGCTGGTAAAGCAATGTTCATGACACAAATGATTAATTTAACTTTTAGAGTATTTCCCTGGTAATTTATTTGGTGCTTTTTTTTTTTCTTCTTCTTGATTTTTCTCAGCCAGATTACAGCAGTAGGTGGGTAGTTGGTAAACAAACAGGAATTTGATAAACCCTCTCAAACATAATACTTTTTATTATATTCCCAGTTGTACTGGCTAGTGGGGTGCTGGTAGCATGGAGCAAGCAGAAAAATAACTGCACCAGCCATACTGTGATTATGGAGGAGAAACAGAACTGTGCAAAGCCAATACGGGCTTGGCCAATATGACCTTATGCACTTCAGTTCTCTTGTGCTGTCATACAGGGACAGCGCTCAAGCCCTGGGCATATTTCAAAGGCTAATGGGGCAAGCCCCACGCTCCTGGCACTGACACATCCGCGGATGCATGGCCAGGCTAGTGTCTTGCACTTGTAGAAGCAGACGCTTCACAATGGACAAGATAAATTCATACTGAAGTGTTCTGCTGTATTAAACTGAGCATGCCAGAATGTCCTAGCAGTTCAACAACCAGCAATTCTGATTTTTAAACAATGGATTACTTATAAGAAACCAAACCAAAGCAATGATGCACAATACTAACATTTCTGAAAGCGGAAAAATAAAACTTTCATTTAGGCTAAGCATTTATAGCACTGTGAGTTGACAAGTTTTCTTGTTCTAGGACTCTGTAACCTATAACAGTAGTAACACAGAACCGCAACTCAAAGTACTTGAGAGGAGGGATATACATCACGATTTGGGAGGGCATTTTAGAACTACTTAACACTATTTGGGCTAAATACTTTCATTCAACACAGATAGGTCTTTCATAGTTATGAGGGATACTTAGGGAATTATACCTTTCAATCTTCCTAAAACTGCCAATGATACTTCGAAAATTTTAGACTGAACAGGTATTTATAATCTCTACTAGATAATGCACAGGTAGACAAACACGTTATTCTGAGGAAAGACACACTCAACTTAAGAGAAATCAATATGAACCTGCTTGCAGTATCAGTACATTTGAACTAGAAAATATAGATCCAAAATTTAAATAGATTTAATAATAATAATAATAATAATAATAATAATAATAATAATAATAATAATAATAATAATAATAATAATAATAATAATTAATAATAATAATAATAATAATAATAAAAAATCAGCAGAGCATGGGGAGCTCCCACAACTGGGATCACATACTTTGTTACGCTACTACTTTTTACTCCTTACAATTAAAATGTGAGAATGTTTCAATAATGAATTTGGTATGAAAAGAAAACGGTGACAATAGAGGAAAAGAAATGTGATTAAATTATATTGTCAATGCTCTGATCACATAAGCGAGCATGAGTTCTCACACCAAATTTAGGGTGCATAAATCTTTCCTTCAGGTTGTGGCCTGGCTTTGCGGGGCTCTTTTAGAGCTCTGGTGCTACAGTCGGCTGTGTGATGAGAGCTTTGAGCAGGTGGACTGATGGATTTTGTACACTACAGTGAAGGTTTTTCGTTTTCAAACTGCCATAGTCCCATTGCACTATGCTTCTGCAGGTTGACATATATGAAAACCAGGCTATCTGTTTTAGGCAAAAGAAGGATAAAGAGTGAACTCTTCATGAAGAGTGCATACATAGGAAAACAGACAAGATGAAACCAGAGCTGCTCTGGAAATGTTCCAGTTGTGTGTAAGATTTTTGCATGTTTTTGTGCCTCACAAAGCAGCCTGCAGTTATCCTAACGCTCTCTCACGAGCAAGGTGTTGGGAAAATCCATGGATCATTTTTCTACTATGCCCCACCTTACCAGCAAGGTGGTGGCAGGGAAAAGGGTGCAGTGAAGAGAGACAGTGACTTTACATTCTTCACGCCCAGAGCAAGAGGAGCAGTAGCAGAACTGCAGTGAAGTCCCTTCCTTTCACAGGATCCCTCCGCCAGTACGTCACCACATCTGCAGGGTACAATCTGACAGCTGTGATCCCTAATGTTTATCAGGATCTTCTGGAAGTACTTAGAGGTAGTGGTGACTGTAGATAATGACTCTTCCTGAAACTGCACATGCAGCACACTCCATGCACTGCTGATGGTACGTCAAAAATAAACCACAGCAGAGATTCTTCCTATTAGTATTGTCTGTTTCTTGTCATCTTTCACACTGGGCATATGATTTCAGATGGAACTAAAGTGTTCAACTCATGATTGCACAGAGGAGGAAAACACATTCAGGACTAATAATAACTACTGGAGATGTTAAAAAAGGTGCAAGGTGATTTGCAAAACATACTTGTCTCCTTTACTCTTAGATATGCCAACCAGTTTCTCTATGCCGCCTGCGTCTCGTAAGGCCTTGGCATTCTCCATGTTTTTAGTGATGACTTCATGCAGAGTGCAGCAAATGGCAGTAACGGTGTCATCAGACATGGCCTTGCTTGCTGAGTTGTTGCTGTTGTTAGCGCCTGGCAGTCGGTGGACCAGATCCCTCATGGCATATTTGCCTTTGTTGAAAGAAAATGAAGGGAGAATTCAGAAGATACAGTAATAAAGGGAGATGGAGAAGTACAGGGAAAACATGCAAGACTATTAGCACCATTTGCGTGTAATCTAATTGGCTACTGATACTATTTTGGAGCAAGCCACATTTATACGACTGCATGTTCAAGCATTTCACACATTAGGGACTTTTAATATTTCCATATTGCACCATTTGGAGACTTCAGATACAGGTTACATCATGCCCTTATGAGAATGAAATGACTATAGTACAGGCCAAGCACATGTATAAAGATAACTACAGCTTAAAGAATTTGGCAAGTCTGCATCTTCCATCGCACAACTCATAACTCAAGTTACTACAAATAAAATGTGCATCAGTTTTTAAAAAAAACACTACAGGATGTTTCAAAAAGATGGACCCAATTTCAAAGCAGTACACAGTGTGCTTCAAAAAGATGGACCCAATTTGAACTCGCTATATCTCTGCAAGCATGAATTGCCCATAAATGAAACTCTTACCACTGGAAAGGGCGGGACATAGAATTTTAAATGATTACCAATAGATGCCTCATCAAACTGTTTGTAATTTTTTGTGTAACTGTAACCTGTTGCAGTTGTGAAATATACTGCTTTGAAATTGGGTCCGTCTTATTGAACCAGCCTGTACAGTAAATGCAAAACCAGCTACATTGTTATTTGTGAAAAAGTCTTCTCTGAAGGATCAGTTTCACCAAACAAAGTTAATTCTATACTACATGCAGTAATTACCTGGTTTTATTACTCTTCCTATGACTTTATTGCTTATTCAGTGCTCAGAGATGAAACTGCACTCTTCCACACATCCTTAGTTGTATGCATTGTATTGACCGGAAAGGAAGCCTTTCTGACAACTACTCCTGTCTGATATTTAGAAATTATCTTACATAACATGAATTTCCAGAACTTAAAAATCTCCTAAAATGAAAGGTTCAATGAATTTTTATAACAGTCACATTGAACAGAAGACATGAACAAGAAATTATTATTATATCTTTTTTGATGTTTGAATTAACAAAGTTATGTGGTTGTTTTGTTTTTTTTTTTTTTTCAAATTGCACCTGAAAGTCAGGTAGTGCTTGTGAAAATAACATAAGAGCAGCTTCTGAGAATTTAAATATATATATATATATAAAATATAAATGTAAATATATAAAATATAGGGCAGTTTTATCACTGACAGATATATGAGAAGCCTCACACCAGTTCTAGAGGGTCACTATTATGGTAATATGGGAGCTCAGTCCTTCAATGCAATGAAGACAAGATCAGCTTGATGAAGTTGTTGTCTGAGGTCAGTGAAACAACTCTGAATCACCTTCAGCACAGCTGTGCTAGGAATTTGCATACAGCAATCACCAGGAGAGTGTATCAAGCAGGATGAAAAGGACAGGAAAATTGGGAAAAATAAATATAATCAATAATCTAATCTACACCACATTTTATGAATGAAATAATTAGGTATGATTACTGTATATGATATGGTAATTCAATCAGATTTTCTTTTTAACTTTAAAAAGTTTTGCTCAATTAGTATGTATGAGTACTTATTAAACATCTTATTTCTAAATTAATAAATTCAGTCGTGTGTGTCCATATTTGAAAGCAGAAGTAAGAGGAAAATCATATCTTTTAACCATTAAATGTTACATTGTATTTATTTATCATAATTTTGCCTGTTGTGATAGAAATACAGCCAGTCATTTGGAACAGAATATCCATAGTATAGATAAAAAACTAAAATCACTGTACTGAAATGTTAAACTTAAAGGTTATCATATAGATTTTGTGGTTATGCAAGATCTTAGAAACTACTCACTCTATATCCTGCAGAAACATATAAAAAGCATAACATTACCAATAAAATGTGTGCAGTAGGATTTGAATCTTACTGGTGTGCTGCAATACAAATACCAATCTTGTCCTCAAACATTTTTATTTCTTTGCACTTACATTTAACTGGTATTTAACTGCATTATTAGCTTTTCAGCAACATTATTAATAGCAGACGTAGTACAAAAGTTAGCACCACTTTCTTTTTCAGAAATGATTTGTTTTAGCAAACTAAAAATCTTTTTTTCCCCTACACATACATGAAACTGTTAAAGAACAGCCTGAAATGCTATTTACATCTGCATCTGATTGTTGTATGTAACATGAATGCATTAAGAGTTGCTTATAACTTATGGTGGTTACTTCAATCTGTAGCATATAGTAAATAAAGCTCAAGTATCCAAAAAATATACTATAATCTGCTGTAGCTTTTACTCTTCTAATGCAGTGCCCACCTCATGTCAGGAGTAAGTACAAGTTGATAAATCAGTAAGACTTTCTGCTTTACTCTGTACACACGTCCAGAACAGACCAACACTCCTTTTTCCTTTTGTACCTCTCTTCAAGTGCAACTGAGCATCTCACTGTCTCACCCTCTGGTGGAACCAGATGACAGTGATCATTCCATTAGCAGCAAAAGGCTGTGTCCCTTAGCACTGACTATAAGGAAATCTGGATGGCTGCCCCAAGTAGATTTCTTTCCTGGAATTGGCCTAGTGTTCTAGGCAATAATATTCATGCCAGTGCACATGCTTAGACACAAGATGCTTCCTACAGTAAATAAAGGCTTTGCAGCTATCAGGAGAAGCTCAGTAGGAAAAGTAAAATAAACACCATCAAGCGTGTTATAAGCATTCTGGATATGTTAATGCTTAACGGTTCTAATATTTCTGCTGTGCACACACATGGAAAGATCAAATAAGTATCAAGATACCGCAAATCACTAAACGAGGCTTTTTATAGGTAACATGCGACAGTGGGACAGTACACTATTCCTTATTCGGAGTGGCTGTGGTAATTCCTGCTCAATAATACTATTCAATTCTTAATCAGTTGCATATTTTCAACATATTTGAAAACATGCATAGGATGAGAAAAGCCCCTGCCTGTGTCATTAATTTAATTCAAAATATAAGAATTTATATTGACAAAGCAGTAAATTTGCTTTAATATAGAGTTAAGTCATAAAAGCTAGAAGTTAAGGACTATTTTTGTACTGTAAAGAACATTGCACAATAACCTGCCTGCCTTCCCAATGTGTTTCCTCAAACAATACACATTTAATAGATTCCTGTACTACATACACAGAAAAAAATTAAGTTATCGTTTAACTTCTCTTATCTCAGTTATGTTCCTCAAGCTTCACAACAGAGGAGAATGCGGGCAGAGTCATGTTTTTTAGTGTTAACTACAGAAGAAATCCTGCTCTAGCTTCAAGTGGTGTAAATGTCGAGCGATGCCAATGAAAGCACAGCTACCGCTACATCAGCCCCATACAACTGGCAACACGTGTGATCCCTGACTTTTGCATTAGTGTATGTTACAATCTGCAGAGTGTTTGTATATAGAATTATTTTTTCAACATTAAGAACCTCTTCTGAAGGCAGACTGAAATGTGTAAGTGGAAACTAGTTTTGTAATGTCAGCAAAGTTTTATCTAGCACTACAAGTATGAAAATTAGGGAATTCAACCTGCAGTTCAGGAAGTCTCCCTAAGCTGAGGAAGGGAGAACTGATGAGGGTTCTGGGAAGAGAGGAGGATGTGTGTGAGAATTATATTAAAAATAAATAGTACTGTTAATTTTTGTTAGCATTCATAGAGAACTGCTTTAATCTGCAAACAAATTGATTTTTTATTTGAGCAACATTACATATTATAAGACTGAAAACTGATTTGGTGCTTTTAAGAAGGATTTACATAATATGATTAAACATAACCACCAGCTTGCCAAGGGAAAAAAGAAATCACATTTATTTGTTCCATTTCACTCATAAAGGAAGGAAGACAGACTCTAAGTACCATACCTTGGGGGTAGCAACACAGGAAAGGGGTTGTAGCTGCAGGTGTTTGGGTCAGTATTTTTCTGACACTATACCTTTTGAAGTTATTTTTCTAAGATAAGACTTTTACCACTGTTTTATATTGAGAGCAGAATTTGCCTGCCACCATACTCTAAGTCTTTGATCGTAAGATGGTAATGTTTGCTTACTGAACATTTAAACAATGCAAATTTAACATACTTTCCTTTGCATGATAGTCTTGTTAGCACCACGGTGCATGCCACCGTTACTTAATTCAGGAAACTTTTTTCTTTTTAGGCTCCAACTGACAGCTGCCCTAAGAAAGATTCTGCCTTCAGAGCAAAGCCATAGAGCAAACTATTCTTCTGGCAGATTTAACAAGAGCAAAATCATCAGAGATAAGGTTCCACTTTCAGAAATACTTCCCTACTATTGCCTTGAAACAAATTCACTGCTGCTGTAACCCCATTGATTTAATTTCCATTTTCACTCAAGTCTGAGAAATGACTCTGTCACATTCATATATCTATTATATAGTTGTGCCATGGTTCCTAGTTCAAGCGAACAAGATTAGGAACCTCTTGTTCAGCCTGAAGAAGAGGAGACTGAGAGGAGACCTCATGGTGGGTACAGCTTCCTCACAAGGGGAGGAGGAGGGGCAGGCGCTGAGCTCTCTGGTGACCAATGACAGAACCCAAGGGAATGACAGGAAGATGTGCCAGGGGAGGTTTAGGTAGGATATTAGGACATTAGGAAAAGGTTCTTCCCCCAGAGGGTGGTTGGAGCACTGGAACAGGCTCCCCAGGGCGGTGTCATGGCCCCAAGCCTGACAGTGTTCAAGAAGAGACTGGACAATGCCCTCAGACACATGGTGTGAACTGTGGGGTTGTCCTGTGCAGGGACAGGAGTTGGACTCGATGATCTTCATGGGTCCCTTCCAACTCAGGACATGCTATGATCCTAATTAACCTACTGAAAACAAAAGAAACCTGAAACAGATATTAATTCAAACTAAGAACCCTATCCCAGAGGTAGAGTTTGCTCTAATAAAAGTAATACATCATGATTTTCCTCCCCCAAAGATACCCATTCATTCACATCCTGTAGCAAAATGCCACCACATTTTGTTGTAAGGATACAGATATCCTTTTCCACAACTACTTGTGTCTGTATGTCACCATATATGTGAATTTTGTTTTCTTGGTTCTAACGCGCACTCTACCTGAATTTCCAGATACATATGTTTTTGTTCATTTTCATCATCCTTCTGTGTTTTTAAGACCATTCAATCTCAATATTTCACAGCCTTTTTGGAAAGAATATTACTGAGAGAGCTTTTATCATTACTTACAATCACTGTTTAATAAACGTGCCAGAACTGTCTATTTAATTTGAGCGGAACAAATTTTGATCATGAGTCAGTGTATTCAACTGATAGTCTAATAAATTAGTGTGTATTCATCACATTATAGTAGTGGCAAGAAACACCAATTCTGTTTTTTACAAAGAGTTAATTTGTATTCTGTGCTTTCTCTTGTCAGATACTGCTTCTTAAAGTTGTAATGGACAACCACTATTGACACTGGGGTAACAACTGCAAGTGCCCCTTAGGGTCCAGATATCATTTTGCTAAAGGAATCCTGTCACTTTTCTGAACACTGGAAAACTTCAGTAGCTACCGAGGTGCAAGAGGGGGGTGTAAGAGCCCACAAAGAAATGATTAGGCTTAGTACAATATGCAGCAAAATCTGGACTTGGATGGTCTAGGCAGTACAAGGTATTTTGTAGGCATCAGAGCAGCAGTGAATCCCATGTGATTTAAGAGGGTAAAGTTTTATTAGCTTTCATAGGGAGATTTTCTTTGGCCACTGAAACATCGAGGGAGAAAAACTACTCCACATTTTAAAGGCAAAATAGGTTAAGAATTAAGAAATGCTGTTGGACTGGGTCTTAGAGCCCCATGTGTAGTTACATGTAGGACAGAGGAGGAAGTAAATTGAAGAAGATGAAGCAGGGTAATGCCAGAGCTGTTGGGACAGGAGGAGATAAAGTTGTATTTTTGAAAGCAAGAAAGGCTGCAGCACTGAGGTTGAGAGATGCTTGTCCATGTGAGTAGATGATTTTCCTCAGACTTTGGGGAGCACCAGGAAAGGTGTAGGTAAGCCAAGAACTAGAAATAATCTACCTGATGTGGTAAAGTTTGCTTATAAAGGAGGACCCCTATTTCAGAAGATAGAGCAGCACAAACTGAAACAAGGTTCATTAGCTTCCCAAAGTTTAATGCCCTCCCACTTAGCACTGAATGACTTGACTACCTCCAGAGAGGCTTTCCACTGCAAACACTGAGCCAGTGACTTTGCTGTCCACTCCTATGCATAATATGCAGCCTCTAGCATTGTTGACTGCAGCCTACATTGTATATGAAGGGACTGTAAGTCACAACAGTTTGTATACAGCAAATCTCTCTTCCCTTTGGTGACTTCTGGTTTGACATGACTTAAGCTGTTGACAGGGCACATTTATGCAACTCAAATCCAATGGCTACTGCCAAAACCACATGGCCTGACCAGTGCTAGCTAATGGTCTGCGATGTTGCTCATCAAAACAAACCAGTTTCTAGCTCCTGAGACTACAGTGCATGAAGTATTAGATGAGGGAAGTGGGAAAAAAACTGAGTAATAGGACTGAAAAGCATGCACCCAAAAAGCATGGTCCTCACTACCTTGAGCAAGTATCAGAGAACAGGGGATTTTGAATCAGCTTGGAATTTAGGTATAAAAGGAAAGCTAAAACCATTTTTAGGCATGTAGGGGACAATTAATGTGTCCAAACATCGGCGGCTAACACAGTTTAAAATGCCTTGAGTTACCTGAGATGTCTGCACAGTTATCAGACCTATGGAAGATGCACAGCCTTCTAGAAAAATAGCTGAAGACAAGGTAGGAAGTCCTATGTCTTTAATGTTTAACACTTATCTTTATGCACTTGAATCTCATTCCCAACGTTTGGCCAAAAATGTCTCTAAGGTATCCAAGTTCTTCTGTTTCTCATGTTAGGGATGTGTACAAACATTTGTAATCTCTGACACTTCAGAGTAAAGGCATATGAAGACATTTCACCACACAATGTTAACTGACTGTAGTACTGCAATTTTCCCTATCAAAAAAATTCTCATGTCAGTTCAACCATTTGTAAGAGAATGAGTGATGAGTTGACTTATACTGGTTTGAGTAAGCACCTCAAAATTCGTGGGCTGGAGCCACTGCTTTAGCTGCTTCACATGAAGCCTAGCCTGCCAATTAAGCTGGAGTAATGAATGATTTGAGCCAGAGAATAATGTTGGATTTCACCACCTTGCAGGTTTATTTGAACTTGAATTTTAAGACTCTGTGGAGATAAATTATTTTTGGAGAAGACAGAAAGAATAAAAAATGCTACACGCACATGCCCTCCTGTGACCCCAAGCACCCAGGTGCACTTTGCTGATGGTTACAGAGATAGAACAAAAGATCAGATGGAGGTCTCAAGATTCCCTCTTCCCTTCAGAAAAAATGATACATATTTTCCACTTTTCCACCACCTCTGATGACAGGCCGCAAGATTTCAAGATATAAGATTGGTATTCGGTATGGACCATGACAAAAGAGGAACAATATCTTCCCTGATACATTGTATGTGATGTGCCATTCATTGGTTTTCTTTTATAAAAAACTCTTTTTATCAAGAATAAATTCAGTGATAGGTAGTGTAGAATACAAAGCCCTGCAGGGAGCAGGAACAGTCATGTTCTACAGTTTCATGGAAGAAATCCTCAAACTTTCATAGAGCAAAGTATGTGAACCACCAGTTCCTGTGTTGGCAATGTCAACTGAGATGTGCTTGCAAAAGAATCAAATACCTTAAAGAGTAACCAATATAGAAGCTTTTATCTTTTTAAAAAGATTAAAGATGCTGGTTCTATGATTCTATATTTTGCAAGAGAAAGGTATGGCATGAGGGTAATTAAGAATGACAAAGGGTACAGCCACTATACAGGTGGAAGAGCAGTGTGTATAGAAGCGAGTAGAGCTGGACAAAGACAAAAGAGAAGCATTTTGGTATTTTTACCCTTAGGTGACATGGGAAATCACAACTGGGTGCAATGCAACCACCGCTTTCCAGCAAATTGCTTTATCAGATCCATGATCCTTCATAGATTTTCTTTCCTGTAGCAGCAATTTAACCCAGCTACCTTACTCCTTCAGCTTCTCTGCTTCCCGAAATGCAGCTTTTCCATTTCATGTAATTCCTGCCTCCCTCTGGTTCATCATTTTTCATGCTTTCCACTCACCTTTTCAGGGTTGCCTCCTGTCTCCTCTATTACACGACTGATATTTTTTTCTTTCTTGAGCTGTACCTCTCAGCTCTTTGGGTCTTAACTGCTAAGCTTTCATGTCCTGATACTAAAGCATGTTATCTCTGCATCCACCCTGTCTGACAAGATTTTCATTCTCTCCTCATATTGGTTTAAACCACCTCCACTATGATGCTCAGCTAGATCCTGGTTTTGTCACACCCCCTGCATGTCCATGAATCTCTCCAGGCTCCTGGTCTTTAGTGTTCTGATCTAGGGGAAATTTTAGCTAGCTTACAAGCATAGAATTTAGACTTGAAAATAGCAGTGTGTTTAAAAGCTGTTGCTCTTGTACTACTCTTGCTGTGTCTCTTGCATATCTCAGTTCCATGGACAACCATCTATCTAATCTACTGTTACTCCTAATACAGATTGTAACTCATCTCTCAGTGGAATGCCTTCGTCTTCTGCATTTCTCTCACACAGCAAGACTGCAGATATTCAGGCTTTATATTAGCAGTTGTCTTAAGACCTAGAGATTAAAGAACTTCTGGGGCTCCTTAGCTGGCCATAAAGTGCTAAGTCACACATCACATCTATTCCAACATGTGCTTTGGAGGCTACAACCATGTCTGCACTTAGCATTCAGCTGGTTTATCAGGGCTAATGTCAAAACTAGAGCAATGTATTGAGACCCTTCTGTACGTCCCTGCCTCTTTCATCTTTGCTGCTGTCTTTTTGGCAATTGTCATGGAATGCATGCTACCACAGAAAAGTGGATTTCTGGAAAAATTAGCTCTCCTGTGAGGCAGTAGGTATTTGCAGCAATGCAGTCAGAAAACTAGTGCAGAAATGGATTTATGGGTACCATGGCCAAATGGAGTTTTTGTTTCTTAACAGCACCTCTCACCTAGTGTAGTGGATGGTTTCTGTTTTGAATGCTAATCCATTTATCAGCTGAGCAATCTTTATCCCCTCTTTCTCACGCTGGAGAGGTGAATCAACCATCAAACATAAGCAGCCCAACTTTGACTTGCAATCTGGCTTTGGAAGATTAATTTGGGAAGAAGTGTAAGCGTAATTTGTTGACTGTCTCCCCCACACTGTGACTATAAAAATGAGTCAGTTTAAGTCCAGCTTGACCTGCCTAATTAGCTGTTGATGACAAACAGCTACTGGGTCCACACAAGGAGAAAAATCTCCACCGAAAAGCTTCTACTTGTCACCCTCAGCAGAAAACAAAGCAGCATTTTTTAAGGTAAACTGTCACAAGCCCACAGATATTACTGCTCTTATGTTGTTCATCCTCCCCTGTCCAAAAAAAAAGGATTTAGGTGGTGGCTTTGGCTGTGTCCCTTGCAGTCTTAGCTTTGGTAGGTTGGCTGGGAACAAAAATGACAGACCGAGGCTTCATTGTTCTTGGATCCAAGGAATTTGATGGTGTACGCTTGGATTTTACAGGGTGTTTTAAAAACATGGACCCAATTTCAAACGGCAATTGTTTTGAAATTGGGTCCATCCTTTTGAAACACCCTGTATATCTAGTATGGATGGAGTGCATGTGGGCAATCACTGAAATAATTTCCTTTTCAATTCATTTTGTTTACATTTCCTGCCAGGTATATAAATGGGAAAAGGCATGGAAAAGAGTTGTTAGCCTACCTATTGACCCAGGTAGTGCCAATATATCTAATTAATCATCTCTTTTACACACCAATGGATTCACTTCTTGTTGAAACTGCACTGTCATTTTCCTTTTCATCTTTCCACTACCCCAAGGTAAAAAAGATTCTGCAAAAAGAAGTGATTCCTCAGTTTAATTGCTGCAGGCTAAGTTTTCTGATTACTGGAGCTGGCTTTAGTCCCTTGCTATCCTCTTCCCTGCTCCCTGCAGAGAACAGAGCTTTTGGAAGGCCGAATTTTAAAAAATACAGTCATTTAATTAATGTTATGATTAATCAGTGTTTCTCAAGTGCTTTGAAGAGGAAAAGTGCTATATGAGTATTGAGTGGAATTTTAGTTTTATCTGTATTTGTGAGATAGGATAATATTTTGTTAATAGTCTGATTCAAGGGACTTTAAATTAGGCCATAATGAAGCAATAAGAATGTAATCTATTTTTGGAAAAATAAGTTTAGGTTTCAAGATCTACACCCTGATCCAACACCCACTGAAATTAATGAGCCTGTCTGCCAGTGTCAGAAGGTATTAAATTGGATTCATAAAGAAGTAGTTTTTCTTTTCTACTTGGGTTTTTACTTTGTGTCCAAATCAGAAAAAGATTCTGATAGAAGACTGATGTAGCCAGACTGAATTGCAAGGAGACATTATCCTGCTTTAACTGTCCATGAAGCAATTGCTATTTATTTGCTATTATTTTTCTTCTTCTTGTGTTACAATACGGCCTGAAACAAATGAACGAATTCACCCTGATTGTATGGTCTAAAAGATTGATTATTTTTGCATGCTTTCTTATGCAGTTCTGACAATATCATGGTGAAATGTATAAAAATTCTTATGCTTAGAAATGTACATTAAAATATTAAGAGAAATAAAATCAAAACAGATCTTTATGACATATTCCGTTATTAAAGATTAAATAAGATACATAGATGTAAATGTAAGTAAATATAAGTCTTGGTAAAGAGATAGTGTCTTTTGAAAACAACTGTTCCAACAAATATCAAAACCATTCCAGGTCATACTGCAGTGTTCACATACTCCTGAATTACTGCAGTGTTCAAACATTTCTTAAATCATCACCATGAAAACTCTATATGGAGCCGTTCAGATAATTAATCTGTGCCTGATGGTAAAACAATAATAAAACATACCAGTATTTCAACTTGCTTTACGGTGCACCATACAACAACATAATTTACATTTATTAAAATAATCCTGGTTAGTATGCAAGGGTCAGTGAAACCATACGCTAACTTTAGAGATGTCAGTGTTTGGGAGAAATACAGAAAGGAAAATAAAAAGAACACAGAATAGCAGCAGAAAAAAGTGTTATATGTTCAAAAAATCTGTTTCAAAAACTTCGAAGACAATTTATTCACAAAAGGGTAAGAACATAATACAATATTTGCCTTTTTTCTACAATTTGGAATTGTTAGCAAAGACCTCAGGAAGACACAGTGCCCATCTGTCGAACTGCTAATGCATCAGTGTAACTAAAGCAGACCAAATAAACATCTGTTGTACTCATAAAGTTATAAGTACCTTTATTAGAAATAGGGTATCTCATACTGGTCATGCAGAAAATGGACAGGTAGTCAGCCTTACTGAGTATTTTCTAGAGGTCAATCCATTTTGCAGGTAATACTAATATTCTGACTCAGCTTAACTCCTGTTCTTGAGAGAGTGCCCTGTGTTTTTAGCTACACAGTCACTGGGAAAGAGCAAATTATATTGTAGTTTTAAATTTCAATTCACCTGAAGCTACTACAACATAAGGCCTGAATATAGCAGGTATGTAAGGAAGGATATAGTGCAGACTTAAAATAAGCTCTGTGTTCTCATGGGAATGGCAAAAATGCATCAGATAACCTTCCTTAACCAACATATACTATACATATTATTTTTACTACAACATGATTGGTTTTCTCATAAAAAAATCCTCAGCTCTTCTCAGTTGTACAGCTCATTATTAGCTGTGTTTAAGAAAATTGTGACAAATAAATCCTTGTCCCAACTCCTCCATCAGAGTACGGATCTACTAGAGAACAGTTCTGTTTGTGCTTTCTCAGGAGGTGGGAGTCAAAGGGTTCAAAATCTGACTTGTTTTTGTGTTGCGCTACTGCTGTTCCTTTCAAGGTAACAGCCCCAGGTGGCATCTTTAGGCTAGTAGCTGATCAAGTATTTTCTCTAGTGGCCCTCAAAGAAATCTTGCCTGCAGACATCCATTTGAACTTTCTCAATGTCACTAAATTATTGCTTTTTTAATCTGAGTCACAGCTGCTCACCTACATCTGAGTAACACACGGAGGGAGGATTCTCAGGACTGCAGCCTCACTGAATTTACTTCTCTTACTTCCATGGGGATGCAATTGCCCACATGGCATGAGTCAGAGAGTCCACATGTCAGACTTGATGTCCTTTTGGGAGAGCAAGTTGGACAGAGGAGATCTGCTTAAGGCAAAGCCCATAACCTCTCAAATCCTTCAAGTTCATTTCTCTCAGACCTCTGCAATGCTGGCTGATCTCTGGTACTCCCAAAGAGTGAGGGAGAATTGGGCAAGTCTTCCAAAAGTCTTCTCCTCTCTTCAGACTTGGGAAAAAGAAGAATCTGCCAGAGAGCAGCTGGCTCCCTGGCTCCACGTGCCTTATTCTAAATGATCAGAGTGCTCTGAATGACTAGGGTGGAGTCAGAGTAAAAATCTTACATGTACTCAACAGTCCCACTACTTCCCTGTGACATGGCAGAGCATAAACTACACTCTGCACTGCAGGGGAAAGATGGGAGATCAGGTTTGAAGTGCTAGAAAAGATTTGACTTAACAATAACAAAGCAAAGCAGAAAAATAAATGCTCTCAGAACAGAACAGGTGAGATGTCAGATACAATGCTGACCTCCTAACCACAGGAGATTCAGAAGACAATATTCCTGAAGGTACACTATTTCTTGATAGACTGCCCCACTGAAAATGATAAATTAAATTTGCAGAATATTCTGTTCCCTTTGTGGAGGCAACCGCTGCTGTCAGTGTCACCTTGAAAAATTTTGCACACAAATATATGACTTTGCATATACTCATGCTAACAGTATGCATTTTCTTCTAATTAAAATTAGTACTCTGATTATTTCCTAGAATAATCCTGAGTTATGAAATCCAAGTAATGTATAAAACATATCACCTTAAGAGCACCGAGAGTAGTACACAATCGAAGAGATCCTGTAACCCTTCTCCTGAGAGGAGAAAGTAATGAGGCAATTTATTTTCCTCATGTTGCACATTAGATCTACCAAACAGCAGGTGAATTCTGAACACCACCCCTGCACATTCTTGTGGTACATGGAGCTGAATCACTGCCTTATACTGCAAAATCTGTGAACTTGGACTAGGAACTTTTCTGTCTGATTGTAGAGAACTTCTCAGGGTTTTGAGAAGAAAAGGAAATGCAGAGCCTGTATCTTGAGTAACGTGCAAAGAGAGCCATAAACTAAGAAGGTCATTCTGCAATTAAGCGCTCTATGTTAGAAAGACTAGCCCACATCTGCTCCAGTTCCCGAGAAGGCTAAATGTATAAAACTGAGCTGCAACCATGCGTGAATGAGGCCCCTATCTTAATCATGCTTGACTGTGGACCTTGATACTTCTGGTAACAAAAATGAAACAAAAACTGATGCAAATAATTGCCTTATACATCATAGAACACTTGAAATTATCAGGATCTGCTAGATCCACCTAGTCCAATCCCTCTGCTCAAAGTAGGGTCAGCTCTGAGTTTTCTTACATTCAGGTGGAATGTCCTGTATTTCAACTTGTGCCCTTAACCCCTTTGTCTTGTGACTGGGCATCCTCAAGAAGGCTCTGTCCTTGTGACTGGGCATCCTCAAGAGGCTCTGTCCTCTCTACACCCTCTCATGAGGCATTTAGACACATGGGCAAGATCCCCCTGAGTCTCCTCTTCTCCAGGCTGAACAGTCCCTGCTCTCTCTGCCTCTCCTGACAGGTGAGATGCTTCAGTTCCATATCATGCTTGAGGCTCTTAATTGGACTCTCTAAAGTATGTCCATGTATTTCTTGCATTGGGGAACCCAAAACTGGACCCAGTGGCCTGACACAAGTGCTGAATAGAGGGGAATTGTCACCTCCACCAACCTGCTGGTAACACTCCCAATGCAGCCCAGGAGGTTGTGGGCTCACTTTGCTGCTTTGGGCATGCTGCTGATTTACAGATCTTTTTAGATTTTTCTTGGTACTTGAAGTGATGGCAATGTAGTCAGGACAGCAAATGTGAGAACACATTTTTTAGGTCTTTCACTCTCATAACCTGACCCCTAACATTTAACCAAGCACCCTGCTCTAACCCCTAACAGCAAGCCCTATTGCAAAGTCAAAGACCAAAACCCTAATCCTTCATCATACTCCACCCCAAACCCTTGCCCTGGTCACTAGCCTTAAATTGCTGTCCCTAACTCTACCCCTTGTCCTCACTGCTACTCCCAGCTTAGCCCAACAACCTACACTCTAAGTGCTTAACATAGCCCTTTGCACAACCCCCAGCCCCCATCCAAAGCCTTTCTCTAACCCCAAAGCCTAATGCCTCACCCCAAAAGGCAAGTCTAACCCCCTAATCCCTATGTAGGTGCCAAACCCCACATCAAGCCCCTCCTTTCTGCACATTCACCCCTCCTCCTGGCCCCAGCTCCCAGGAGCAGTGCTGTCAGCTGTGAGGGCAGCTGTGCTGGCAGAAGCTGATTGGCCAGAGCAGCTGAGCAGGTGTTTGTGAGGTGGAAGCTGATTGGCCAGAGTAGCAGACTAGGATTGTGAGGTGGAAGTTGATTGGCCAGGGCAGTGGACCAGCATTATGAGGTGGAAGCTGATTGGCCCGGGCAGTGGGCTGGCACTGTTTGGCACTGGAGCGCATTTGCAGGCATCCAGGGGGAGGGCAAAAGAGAGACAGGGGGACGTGGCCAGGGTCTTCAGGTCTAGGGGGTCCTCGTGCTTCAACTGGGCCAACAAGGGTGACTTTGTGGCTGTAAGGGGGATTCAGGTGACAAGACAACGATTGTGAGATCACATTTGTTAAACCTTTATCCCAACTCTGACTGCTAACTTTAAGTCTGAGGCCCTCCTCCTACCTCTAGCCCATACCCCAATCCCAAACTTTAATCCCTGACCCCAATATCACAAAGTCCAAGTCCATAACAAAACCCACTAATGAATAATCTGGGAAAAGAAGAAAATCAATTGCCAGAAGAAATATTTATAACTGTCAAAAAAGAAACCACAATTTTTTGGCATGATCTTGCTCTCATAAAGCTGAGCAGGAGCAGTGAGGCGAGGCTTCATTTATCACTGTCTCAAGCAAATGTTAGTATTCACTATGTGAGAAAATTAAAGATTTTGCTCCAGCTAGCCATGGTATTTCTGCAGCACAAGCTGGTTCCCTGCTTATTTGACTTAGCAGAAACACCCAATTAAAATTCCTGCCTATGAATCAAATCCAGTGTAAAGAAACCAGAGAAAAGTGATGGATCTGATGCAATGCACTAGCAAATGGCTGGTCTGGCCTTTGACAGTTATGCTAAATACTCTATTTAAAGGGCATCACTAAACTCAATGGATTTTAAATATCATAGCCCTACTCTTAAAAACAAATAAACAAATGAAAATTTTGTGAAAAAAATGAGAGAAGGAGAGAGAATATTAGTGTTGGCATATCAGCTTTTGAGTGAGATGCAGTTAACAGCAATATTGTGCAGCCACGCGTTCCTTTAAACATGAGCTCCTTATCTAATATAATCAGCAATACAAAAATATTTGCAGTCATGTTGTATGAAATTTATAGCAGACAAACCACACTGAAAAGATTATTTAAAAAACATTAACATAAAGCACACTTTTACCAGTTAAGTGATATTCTATTGGATATTTCTTAGCTTCCAGATTTATTGACATGCATATTCTTATCTTTAAAAATGCCTGAAATATATCCTTAGTACATATTTACTTCAAATATTAAAAGTAAACCTCCTGGAGAATATCTTGGAACCTGACCTACTTCTGAGCTATGAAACCCTCTTCTTAAAACAAATTTAAGTAGATAAATCTGTCATTTATGTTCAAATTCTCTTTGTCCTGGAATTATTATTCCTTTCAGAGACTGAGTTAGAAAATGCTATCTTTATAATTCATAGAAGTATGTGGTTTTAGACACCCATGAAAAGAAATTATATTAATATCAACTAAATTTTATAATTAATTCTAGAATCAGAACAACTGAGGTTGGAAAAGGACATCTGGACTTTGTATAGCCCAACCTCCCTGCCTAAAACAACTGGAAAACCAAACCAATGCAAAAACATCTCAACAGACAACTACCTGTCAATAGGAGAAGACTGTTTATAAAACACAAGTATTATATCTGATACTGCTGACATAATGCACTGGATGGCACATATAGTCCCTTTGCTGCTCTCCTGCTAAAAATGTTGCTATTCATAATGAAATAAATGTTTAAATATGATGAATATGTCTCTTCTTGTGTACACAGGCATGGCTAGTCTCTTCTCCCAGTACAATTTTTAAACAGAATTTTGCCTACATAAAGACCACAATGGACTGCATTCTACCTGATATGAAAATGTTCTGGGACATGAAGGCAGCTAGAGTGCCTAAGTGAAAAGATTAGCTAATACAAAGCAGAAAACATGTATTTATTGATACAACAGGAATGGAAATTAAGATGGTTTACATGTGTCAGTACACGCACATACTATTATACTATGCAGCTGCAGATGCCTTTAAAACCCCAATGTTTCTTCAGCAGAAACCACTAGTACATTAAGATTTGAAATCTGTGTTTTAGCTGTCTCAAAAACCTATGCTTCTTTCCTTTTGCCATGGCATTTGAAACTTAATGTGACTTTTCAAACATTTTGTAATCTGGGAGAAAAGTGAGCATAAGAGTATGTCCCTGGAAGGAATGCACTGCTGAAGAAGCAGCAGTTTCACGATTTGAGCCTTTGTCCTTGCAGACATGCAGCCTGCAGGAACTAAGAACAATACAGAAAGAACTCGGAAATGAAGAGTAGACTATTCAAAACCATGACAGCAGTAACATGAGGTCTCTTATAAAGGTTCAAGTGCTTTTGTTTGTTTTTAAAATTTTTAATCTATTGGTACTTTGCACTTATTAAATGCAAATGCAGCAATATGGTATATTTGTGCATTTTGTGGTTAAAAGAAAATATCCTGTAGCAGAAAGTCGCATGGAGATAAGCTTGGGAATCTCACTTGTTTTGACATCCATAAAGCCTGCAAGAGTAGTCTCATATAAAATTTTCATGAGGAAGCTAAAAGGAGTTGCTGCAGATAGGATGAAAAGTATTTGGATGATGCTACTCAGAACAGTTACCAGTGGTTCATCATTGAAATAGAAGTATGTATCAAATGAATTCTGTAGAACATGTCTGAAGTAAGTTCTGTAGACAACCTTCTATCTTGGGTCTATATCCGTCCAGTGTCATAGTCAGTGGTCTGGATAGTGAGAGAGAGAAGGACATGGTCTGAAAAATGTTTTAGGACTGGTTTAGAATTCAGTTATCCAGATTTAGGAAGACAGAATTCATTAAAGGCAAATGAATAATATTATACACAAGCGGAAGATTATTATCTGCACAGAATGAAGAGTGACCTACTGTGTAATAATTCTGCATAAAAGAATCAGGAAGCCCAAGAGGATCACAAGATAGGCATGTGTTACAAGATAGGTTGCTGTAAGAAAGACAGCTATACACGAGTGTATTAACCATTATTCCTGGCAGAACATCTAGATAATATGTTCCTCTGTGCAAAGCTTATGGAAGAATACCACAACTAGTCTGAATGCTGAACTTTAGGAAATATAAGAACCAACTAGAATGACTCCAATGAAAGTAACAAGAATAGCTAGGAAGCCGGACGAAATTGACTGCTACTATCTCTTCAGCTGCTCTAACTGGACCCATTCAATGTGCAAACAAGGTGTAATGCTGTCTTCTTTGTGGTACTGTACTGCAGTGGCATCGTTCCTACTGGTTGTCTTCATGAGTAACTAGGTACATGGCAGAGAAGACTTCTGTTGGATCATCAGAATAAGCAGGGTCCCTAAACATAACACTCTATTGCATGTTCAGGATGAGGTCTTCATATGGCCTACTTAAAGAACCAGAACAGAGACAATTGCAAGTTAAGTGTCTAAAATCAGAAGATTTTGAAGAAATGGTTTAGCTGGTATTTTTGGTGATTTCTACATTTACACTTGCAAGCTTCGCTTTCTGGCCTTGAAACAGAGTGGGTCATTTTATATGTAAGGTCCACCTCATTTTCACATTATTCACTCAGTCAGCTAACTTAACATTTGTAAGTAGTCAGGACTGAAACACAGTTTGCTCCAACAAGATAGTTTGGATCCCCAGGAAGAGATTCATTCTGCCAGGTTTTGAGGTCACAATGTGGCAAGCACAGCTCCACTGGTTTCAGGAATTATAGTCGATGAGGCTCTCACATTACCAAGGGCCCAAGAATAATTTCACCTTTCTCTTTGTCCAAAGTATACTGTTATCTCTGCAGACTTTGGAAGATTTCTCTCTCTACTCCCTCTAGAATGGCTCCTTGTGGTATAATAGTACTAACTCTAGGCATTATGGAGCTCAATTCACCACCACTGCTGTTAAATATGCCTCTTGCTGATGCTACAACCATGTGTCCATCATCTTGCTTCTCATCCAAGAGTGCTTACAGGAATGGCTTCAGGCACAGCATTAACATTATTTGGTTGATAGGCTTTTCAACAGTGAAGGTGTTCCATTCACTGCCCAACTCAGGAGACTGCAATCAGCTGTGCACTTGCAAAATTGGTTAAAAAAGATTTGGAGATACTGATGACAACTCTGGTTTATGTTGAGCTACATTTGTCAAGAGATGAGGGTTGAGTTTTGGACTTTCAAACTTCTGTTCAAAGGGAAATGCAGCATTAGTGTAAGGTTTTGTTGCAAAGCATTTGTAAGAAGGTGTGACTGTTTTCTGAATCTGTTCAGTTTATGTAACAGGGCATTTGTCCAGGAAACTTTTCAAAGTATAAAAAGTGGACTGCACAGCGTCCTCTCTAGCGGACTTGAAAATTGCTGGCTTATTCTGAGGCAGAGGAGGGTCAGACACAGAGTTAACTTCAGAAAGGGCAGGCTTTTTATGTGCTGGAAGGGATAGGCCAGGACTATTAATTGACTGAGGTTTTGTGTAATGTACTGAAGGAGCAGGAGGAGAATTGTAACCTGAGGTATTGGCTCATACTGCTTTTCACTGACGGGCCTGTCCATTAATTCAGCATTAGTAGGTTTCTCCTTGGAATAACTGAGGAAACTCAGCTGATTCTGTGAATGTTTTGGTTTAGTGGGCTCAGAATGATGTTTGTCAGGAACCTGCAAAGACAGCTGCTTTTAGTAGTACTCTTTGTCTTCTTCAGGATCATAATTATTTGAGACCTTCACTTGAGGTGTCTGTAATTCAGGGGCCCTGTAAATATATTTTTTAGATGAAGTACCCTCTTAGCTTGTGAATGAGGGCAAGACATTGGTTGGAAGATCCAGTAACATGATCTTGCAAAAGGAATTAACCACTTAACTTCTTGATATTGGGAAGAAAGGAAAAAAAGATGTCTAAGAAAAGAAGTGAGACAAGAGAAATGGCAGATTCAACAACCTGAGCTGCCAGATCCAGGTCTCTGAATCTGTTTTCCTTACATTTTCAAACTGCAGAATTCCTCAAGTTCATTTGACTACCACATTTCTTTTCTTGCTGTCTGTTCCCTTTCTTTCAGGATCAGGAGAAGCAGAAACCAGAAGCATCTTCTTCTGCTCCTCTTCATAATATCCTTTTCCTTTGTTGGCAGCCTTCAGGTGACTTGGCAATCCTGGTTTCTGGGTCAGCTGCTGCCATTGCCAGGCAGTGTGAGTGCCTGCTCTGACTCACCCATCCTGCAAGAGTTATGCACATACGGAAGGGCCAATACTTAGGAGCAGTACTCTTTCTAGCAAGATTAGTGTGTGAACAGTTTCTCCTGGGCTCCCTCTGCAATCCAATCTAGGCTGTGCCACAGGCCTGGTAATAAAGAAAGATCATGTAATTCTAACTTTGAAATTAGTACCACTGCTTCTGAATGTGCTTCCATCCACTTTGTAATAATGACGTGCTTTTATAATGCCTTTTAGTTGATGATGTGTCAGCATTTTCTGCACATTAATTGCTCCTGACAATGACAAAGACACATGTGATTATTCATTCACAGTTAAGGAAACCAAGGCAAGACAGGCCAATGACCAAGGCAAGACAGGCCAATGACCAACACAAGAAGCCATCTAAGACCTAATGGTTTTCTTCCTCAAGCATTACTGAACAAACTGAGAGAACAAATAACTCTTCCAACTTCTATTTTATTTTTTTTTTGTCATTGTGTTTGCTTTCTAAACCATTTAATTATCTTACTTTGTTTACTTCTGTGGCAACTCTACAAGAAGTCTCTAGCCACAGGGCTCCTAATTGCAGCATCTTATTAATACTGCCAGGCTAGCAGTTACTCATCTCCTAAGTTTTGAGATTTTAGAATAAAAAGGGTATCGAAAGAGACAACATTTGATTTCCGTAAGAATGTAGAAATGGTTACAACCACATTAATCTCTGACTCTTAATCAATTTTTGTCTTGTTTGAAGCTTGAACCAAAGGTGCAGGTCTTTTTTCTTCCCCTTTTTAATAACTCTGCCTCAGCTTTGAAGTTTCTGTAAGCTGAGGATAGCTTATCACAAAAGTCCCAGTGAACGAAAGATGTTTAAATAGGGCTACAAGTGAATGAGATGAATTTCAGTCTCCCTAGGAAGAGGCTGAGCTCTTCAGTATAAGGCGTATACATATTCAATCCCAAGATGGAAGAACGGATTTAACTATAGTGGATAATGCATAAAATCCATCCTCAGAACCCCTGTCTCAAAGGATTTGCTCATGATGTACTCGGTATCTCAGATTTTTAGTGGCTCACAAGAGAGAAGGAAACATGGCCTTTTCTTTGGGGCTGGATTTAGACATTGCAGTACAGTATTGTACAACAGAGGATAACACCTTTAACTGCTGAAGATTTAATACCTATATAGGGAAATGATACACTGGCTTGCTAGCCTGTCTGATACTATCATATTCCAAAGGAGTCTGCTTTTGTCTGGCTGAGGAATGCAGCTTATCTGTTTTGTTATTCTAATTTTCTAGTAAAGACATGAAAGAATTACTGAACCTGTTTGTTTGGTTTGGGTTTTTATTTTTTTAGAGAGGAGGAAAGGGGAGGGAGAGTTTGTAGTCATCTAACAGTTTACAGTGGTGCAGTAATACTATGGTAGGATTCATGGTAGCTGTATTCTAAGAAAATAAAACAACTTTCAAGGTGAGGGCCGACATCCAGTATGCAAGTGTGAAAATTTATCAGATAATGACCACATTGTGAGCCTCACAAGCCTTGCTGGGCCAAGTCAGAGCTTTGCACCCCTCAGGTAGGCCACTCACATGACTTGTTTGAGTTCGTTCTGTTTAACAACAGTTCGCTGTAAAAGAAAAGAAAAATTTTTGCTCACCCAGCTCATTTTGACCGATAAGTCAGGCAGTGCTGACTCACACAAACGGTTTGACTGTAGATGTGGTATGTTAATGAGAGGCTGGAGGGAGCCTGGGAGCAGGAGTGTCTTCTGCCACAGACTGCCTCAGGGTGAGTTACCATGTCTTAGGTGAGGGAACTGTAATTTCCTAAATATGCTCACTCAGTCAACTGAGAACCTATAATTTTAGAGTGAAAATAGAAATTCCACTATCAAAAAAGGAACTGTTTTACATAATAAGTTATACATGAATTTATTTATATTAATTACAGATAGTGGAGAAAGAACATTTTCCAAGGACCAAAGTGACTTAGCTAACATTCAACTCAATTTTTCAGAATAAACTTTTTTGCCCCTTTGAAACAGTCTGCTTAGAGTCTATTCCAGGCCAAGCTGGACAGGGTTCTGAGTAAACTGATTTAGCTGAAGATGTCCCTGCAAGGGGATTGGACTAGAAGACCTTTGAAGGTCCCTTCCAACCCATACTATTCTATGATTCTATGTAATGACTGAAAATAAAAATTCAGTTCTTGATTCACAATCAAGCAGCTAAAAATTTTACCCAGATGTTATTAACATGGTAAAAAAAAAACAGCTGTACTTTCACTTCCCTCCACTCATATTTAACATAAAGTAGAGCTCACCATTGTTTGATATTGTTATGATGATTAGCACCTATGCAAGCTTCTCACTCTACCTTAATAATGCTGCTTTGTTACTCTGAATTGAATCCTGCTTCTCAGGAATTTGATGGAAAAAAATCCTTTTAGCTTCAATTAGAATAAGATTAAGCTGACAGCTACAAGATTTTATTCTGGTTGTTGCAATTGTGTGCCATAATATGTTCTTTTTGAATGAATGGAGTACCTTTCTAAATGCATATGTACTCCCCAAAACACCTTCCCCTCCTTTTTGGTGCTGGTAGAAGGTCAGATTAAAACCTACATATATACATACATACAATCACACACATATATTTTGCATGTATATATACATTTATATAAAGAATAAGTTAAAGACACTTATCAATTTAATATGGGGATAATTTTGTGGGTGATATACAGAGGTGAAGTTGAAGAAAGTTACAATATAGGAGAGAATGAAAATGCCTTTGAATGTTACATTTCTTACAGCCATCAATTTTTCCATGTATCTGCAATAACTTTAAATTTATGTTATTGTTATGTAATAGAATTATATATCAGATCAGAATCTGTTAGTCTTCCTGTGATCACTAAAATTAATTTAATAGTAAGCATCACTACTGAACACTAGGGAAACAAGATTTATTTCCACTGATTTTAATGTAACCACTTCCACAGACAAAGTTAAAGACATTCCACAGTGCTTCCGTTTTAAAATCTGCAAGTACGATGCCCTACTGAAAACAACATTTTGAGCTATTATTGTAATTCCCTCTCTGGTAAATAAAGCAAACTCCTGTGTCCATGTGAATTTACTGGCAATTATCCTATTGTGGCCCTGATTCCACAATAAGATGATTTGACCCTGGTCCTTATACATTGTCACACTGAAATTGTGGTTTAAAATTTGATGAAACTTCTCCTGAAGTGACTTGAATATTTGCAACGATGTCACTGAGGTTAAACATATTTAAATTTTTTTAATTTAGGAATTATAGAGTTTACTCTGATTGCCAACCACATCCTGGGCTGTATCAGATAGTCTAGCTAACCAATCACAGAACTGATTCTTCCTCTAGACTCAAATGATTCTACCTCTAGACTGCATCTAGAGTATCGCATCCAGTTTTGGTCTCCCCAGAACAAGAAAGTCATGGCAGTACTTGAACAAGTCCAACGGAGCACCACAAAAACAGTCGGGGGGATGGAACTCATGGCATTCAAGAACTGCATTTTCTGGGCCTTAAGAGAAGGTTAAGGAGAGACCTTACTGTTGTCTACAACTACTTAATAAGATAGTGTAGAGAGAATGGACTTAGGCTCACCTTAGAGTTCCACAATCTAAGAAAAATAAGCAAAATACACAAGGAAATTCCAGCTGATAAAGGGAAGAGAATTTTTACGATGAGTGTTATCAAACAATGCAACAGGTTTGTTGAGGGAGGCTGAGCAATCTCTGTCACTTCACCAGCTGGACAAGATCCTGAGCAACCGGCGTTTACTGGACCTCCCTTGAGCAGGAGGATGAACTAGCTGTCCCCTAGAGGTCTCTTCCAAACCCTTCTAGATTCAGAAAGACCAAACTGTGTCTTTTGTTGCACTGGAAGACTGAAGCCTTCCCTACGAACTGAGAAAGTGAGTTTATTTTTTAAATGTATTTTCATATGTTACCCAGTTAACTTATTTTCTAGGCTTACATGGACTAAAAGGCAGTAAACTGGCACAAGATCATCTAGTACTGACATAAATTTCATAGTATATGTATCCCAGACTGTTAGCAATTATTTAACAGTTAAGACTGCCTCCAAAGACAAGTAACTTTTGAATTTTGTTGGCAATTCCTTCCCTGCACATTCATCAGTGTTTATAAAGCACCAGCAGCAAAACAGATTTTATATGCGTTTCTTTCTATAGGGCAGACCTCTACAACCTACTGAAAATTCTCAAAACTGTCTCTTTGGACCTTCTTTCTCTGATCAATTTTGTTCAAGTTCTTTGTTCTGGAATACAGGAGGGATCATATCTAAAATATTCAATTATCTAGTTTCTTACAAAAAAAAAAAGAAGAATTACTTCAATTATAAGTTTTAACAAAGTGCTCTATCCTTTTGTCTTAACCTGATCTTTCAATTTGCACTACGCATATTACATTTCTACACAAAAAAACATGGGTTTAAGCAGTAATGCATATAAATGCTTTCTTAGATCAATTCCTGAAGTCTGATCCGTCATTATAACGTATTATAAAATTGCTAACTCTAGGGGGTAGTCATTGTATCTTCTTTCATGTTCTCACAATTTCTTGCATAATGGAGCCACAAGAGGAAGCGAAAGCAAAATGAAAACCATAATAATACTAAAGATTGTATCAGATTCTCCAGATTTCAAATAATTTCATAGAGATGCCATGGAGAGATCAATAAGGCTCTGAAGCCGACTCTAAGGGTTCTCTAGGCTTTCCTTGGGAGGAAAACTAAATTTATTTATTTTTATTTAATTGAGCCCACTGAGATATTAAGTACCAGAATCACTGTCTTACCTTATAGAATTATGATAACAAGGACCCTCAGCAAATTGAGTATTTCCTCACTTATCTCAGATGATGAGAATTTGTTACCCTTTGTGACTGCACATTACAAACCTGCTGCTATTCAATCCCAGCAGTTATAAGCATGAGACAGCAGATTTGTTTGTTTGTTTTTAAATTGCTTGTTAAGTATTGGTGCAAGCTGTTTTAGTCTGAGTCTTATTCAACTGGTACCCAAAAGAAGAACCTCAGCAATGAGCAGGAAGTTAAAACACAGTGACGGTGCTTCCAGCAAGCCCCAGACAGTGCCTTTTTAGAGATACCACATGCACCTAAAGTTGCAATATTCATGAGGAAATGCAAAAATGCATTTGTAAAAACTGTAGCAAAAGACCATTATTCTACTATCTGTAATCAAAAGTATATTTGAAGTTTTAATAATGTTATGTCAAACAAGAGCCTTTAATGCTAAAACCCATTATAAATTATAGAAACAACTAGTGTATGAGTTTGTTCTTATAAGCAAGCAAATCCTACATCTAAGTACTTCATGAAGAACAATTACTCTGTAAGAAAGCAAAGAGATCTGAAGATGGCATGCAGAAACCAACAAGTGTGAGACTGAGATCCTTTTTCATAATTGTGAAAGGCTAAACTAACACTAGGATCACCCGTATTTTGGCACAGAATGCATATAAGCCAACAGAGAAATGCTGTCACTTTCTGCATATACTGTGCCAACTGCTAACAACCAGTAATGTTGTGTAAGTACCTTATGATCACGAATGGAAAGAAAAACTAAGTTCAGTTTAACTGCAATGAGATTTAATTAGAATGCCGGTTTTAAGCAAAAACATCCATACTCTGCCCTGGTGAGGCCAAATCTGGAGTACTGCATCCAGTTCTGAGCTCCCCAGTTTCAGAAGGACAGGAATTACTGGAGGGAGTTCAGCAGTGGGCTGTGAAGATGATTAGGGGTCTAGTGCACATTTCTTATGAAGAAGGACTGAGAGACCTGGGTCTGTTCAGCCTGGAGAAGAGAAGGCTGAGAGGGGATCTCATCAATGTTTATAGATATCTCAAGGGTGGGTGTCAAGAGGATGGGACCAGATTCCTTTCAGTGGTGCCCAATGATAGGATAAGGGGCAATGGGCACAGACTGAAGCACAGGAGATTCCATCTGAATATGAGGGAAAACTTCTTTACTTTGAGGGTGCCAGAGCACTGAACAGGCTGCCCGGAGAGGTTGTGGAGTCTCCTTCTCTGGAGACATTCAAAACCCTCCTGGACACATTCCTGTGTGATCTGCTCTGGGTGAACCTGCTTTAACAGCTGGGTTGGACTGGATGATCTCCAGAGGTCCCTTCCAACGCAAACCATTCTGTGATTCTGTGATGCTATTTCCTAATTTTCATTCTTTGAACACTGACTCTGATGTCCTCTTCCTTTCTCATGTTTTCATCCTGGGAAAATGAGACATTTATCTAATGGATGATGACAAACATCTCTGTTGCATATCCACAGGTATTCTACTTCTGTGTTAGCCCATATCATGTCAGCATAATCCTCCTGCACAGGGACACAGAAATCTTTTAGGTCCCTGCAATCAGAGTTTTCTACCAATGCCACCTTGTGAAGGGTGTTCAGGTTTTGTCCTTAACATTCCTAAACATTTTCAAACAACAAACACATTGAGACATGCAGAAGACAAGTTCGTGGACACTGAAGTAGAAGTCTGAGTATGTCTCAAAAGCCACATTTGAGGAGAGGGACATTGTACACAGCCACTTCACCTGTGAACACCTAACTCATGAACCAGGATTGTAGGAGATATTGCAAGAACAACTGCACTAATTTAGAGAGTGTGAGGATGTAGGTGAACAGAGAAAATTACTATTCATATGACTGGAAGCAATCTACAGATAGCTTAAATTACTGACACGCATTCATCCTTTCTTAATTTTTCCATTTCTTAGCTCCACCTCTAACATCCTTTGTAACTGCAATGCTCTGGCCCCATTCCCAGGCTCTTCACATGCAAGAAAAAGGATGTTACTTTTTTTAATAAAATGCTAATTCACCTGCCATATTCTGCTCTCTTTCACTGACATGTGTCATGCATAGGAGTTCGAGTTTCTTCAAAGAAAAATGCTTTTAGTAAAAAATGCCATATCTGTAATTTCAATCATGTGAAAATTGTTTAAGTTGATAAGGATTTCAGGAGCAAAGGTTATTTTGCATCTTACATAGAATAAAACTAGCTCACTGTTCCATGAATTGAAGCTGATACAGAACATGTGGAAACATCTGTTTTGATACACTTATCTGTTAATGTCAAGCTGTCACAAAACTTGGATTTTCAAAACCACTTTGCAGATTTAGGATAATTCCTCATGGATTTAAAAGTACTTTTAAAATTACTTTGGCAGTTTGTGACATTTGCATTTTTGTCTCTGTATGTTTTATGGAATATGCAACTGAATTATATGCACTTTTTAGATCAGAACTACGAATTTTCAAAAGATAAGCAGCATTTCTCAGCATGAACATGCTGAGAAACAGAGATGAAAATTGATATGGGATTGTTTGAAATGTCAATCGTCTGAGTGAGAATAGTGTATATAGTTACAATTTAATTGCTTTCTACCTTATGCAGAAGAACAGAACCAAACAGAAATCTCAAACAAAATGTAAGGTGTAGGTTGGGGCACTTTCTTATGTGTGAAATCCACACCAATGAAATAAAAAGGCACATCCGTTAATGGCTTGGGGGTTTTTTTTGATGGTGGTGTTTTTGGTAGATACACTAAATCTAGGCTTTCCTGGGCCACCTTCACAAGATTTTGTAATGTTTATGACTTGCACTCAGCATTTAATGTCAAGTAATACTGAATGTGAATACAAAGTTATAAAACCTATAATAAATACTTCAAGGTTTATAAACCTTAAAACATCATATGGCATCATTTAAAATTACTGCCATCATCTAGATAAGGTATCGTGTTGCAGTCCTAAAGATGATTCTCTTGAGACTCTGGCATTTGAAACAGAAACACAGGCATTTTCCAGGCATTTTCCCACAGATTATTCTACTACAAGGAACAGCTGACCTGGGTCTGGGTTATCATTAGTACTGTGAGGCATCTTGATCTTATTTTGTGGAGATGAAAATGTTGTGTGATTCTTTGACTTAGTATTACAATGAAAAACAGGTCTGTGAAAGTGATATTCTTCGTTATCCTAGATCTGAGCCTGTATACGGTTATTTCTGTTGTTTTGAGGTACAATGAAAAACCACAGCACCTTTTCACTAATTGCTTGCAAAGCCTACTGAGCTAGTTAAAGGGGAGTGGGACAGTACTTATTCTGCATTATCAGAACAATTTCTGATGAGATACTACTTGCTTATCTTCACTCACCCAAAAGTTAGACATCAAGTCTCTAGCTACTTCTCTAGGTTCTCACACAGGACGCACCCACCATAAGATTCAAGACTTTAGGTGACAGAAGCAAGTGGGATGAACACCTGGATATGCCATTTTCTCTCTACTGTCCACAGCAGAAGCCTACCTGATTAGCTGAAACACCAGATTTTCAGATGGTTCACAGTAGATAAAAATCCCTCCAAATCCAGAGAGCCATGCTTAGGCAATAGGGAAGTGCAGATGTAAAAGAGTTAATCTAGACCTGAAAATGCTTGATCTTCACTTTGATACGAAAAATGAGAATTTGGTTTAACCAACATTGTTTTTCCCCCTAAATCCCTTCTCTTGAGAATATTATGTAATAAGAAACGACCACGGAAGGAAACCTTTCCTAACCTCTATAACTACAAGTTCTGCTTGTCAAAAATATATTTGAGATAAACTGGAGCAAAAGGCAATGCACAAGTGGCTCAAGGCACATGAAAAAAATGAAAATCTCCTTGATACAAGGCTTTTACACTGTAATGGAAAAAAATATTTAACACTTAAACTTTCATCAGTTAAAATTCTCAGCTAACTTACGGGTGCAACGCTAGAATTCAGGAAGTTTGGACTTTGACATATAGGTGTAATAAAACATCAGAACTCAATTATGCATTTGCCAATTTAACTAACATCTTTCTCTTTATTGATATAAAGAGCACCAGCTATTAATGCATGGCCATATCTTCCATTTCCTAAATCAACCTCTGGATGACAGTCTCTTCTTATTCAGGTATCTGTTTACCATAATATAGGTTTCACACAGCTCAACTATTAAATACAACAAATGAAGTGCAATAAAAGCTCACACAAATTAAACAAATTGCAACATATATTCTGTCTCCACCTTCTTCTGAACAAGCGTCTAAGATTCCTGATTAATGCTTTCTGGCATCTTTTCCATGGTGAATTTACATCAGTTTAACATTTCAGTGACTAAGATACTTTATAAGTCAATTAAAAAATCAATAAAAAAATTCAGCATCTCACTTTCAGATCCTTGGAGATGTATGTGTGAGAAATTCAGAAGAGCTCATATTCAAAAAGGAGAGAAAACTGCAGATAGACAGTGTAAGTGGAATGAAAGCTGCATGTTTGATTTAATTATCTCCCAAAACCATTCCCATATTCTCTATCAATATACATTACTATGAGTTGGAATTTCTTATATCTGCAGGTCTTGTAACTACAAAAGTGAATGCTGTTTTCACTTGGATTTATTATTAATACTTAAACAGATTTACAGTCTTAGAATGTGGCCATATTCTAAGGTAGGAGAACCCCATGTGGTTATTTATGCTCCAGAAGCGTCACGTTCTGCTGTGAGAATGCAAATACTTATTTTTGACGTGTTTTCAGCCTAACAACCTAAAGCAATTTTTTTCCAAATGTGAATCAATATCACACTTTGAAATAACAGACCTGACCCTGCTTTGAGTGCAAGGCTGGACAAGATGACCTCCTCACATTCCTTCCAACCTGAATTATTCTGTGAGTCTAATGGTTCATTAGATTTGAGAACTCCTGATATGTATTTTAATCAAACTTTCTCAAGTTTAGCACTAAAATTTTAAAACAAACACCAGTTATTTCAGGCACCCAAATAGGCCCACATTGCTCAGAAGATGGTGAGGCATACACTCAGCGGCATATAGGTATCTTATACTGGACAATGACCTTTAAGATGCCTAGAAAGATTAAGCAGGTTCCAACACACATTAACAATATAATTGATATGCTATCCTCAAATTTTATGTATATCTTATAACTGCATTGCCAACAGATGAGTAGTGAATTGAGAATAATTCAGTACTGACACCTTGTAGCCCTCAACTCAGGAACAGTTATTAAAAAACTACTCTGCTACAGGCCCTGTTTCAAGATTTGATTCAAAATCTTGTGAACATGGCAGAAATTGTATCACTAACTTTGCTTATCTGAATGATGATTTTACAGCGATAGCCACAAGAAAGATGTCTTTGGTGTTGCAACACTTCAATTTATCCCATCAGACTCCCTAGAATCTACAGCCCTGAACAGACATATGGATTCTCTATACATTTTAAGGGAGAGATACATAAGGATATATCCTCTAATGCAGGATAAGAAGTCAGCAAAAAAACATTTAGGTGGAATTGTCTTCCTTTTTTATTTGAGGGTGAGTGATCAAAACACTTCAAGTCTCTTTTATTTAACCACAAAAATACAGGCCAAGAGGTCAAGAGAAAGAATGGTGCTCTTGAATCACTAGCACAATACTTCTCTCAAACAACATTGACCCAGAATAGCATTAGAAACCACTGTCAGGATGAGAGGAAACTGATAGAAACACCTGAAGCACAAAACTGTGCATTGAAATTTTAAAAATTTTACCTCCAGTTCTGCATTCATTCCAAAATCATATACTGTGGACTTACCACTAAACAGTATGAAATGCAATAGTAGTACAAGTTCCCAATTGTGCTTCAACAGGGCAAATCCTATATTGTAAATATTCTGTTATACATGAATAGTGACAAATTTCTCATCTGGGGCAGCTCAAAAAATCAGCTTAACCCTTCTGAAAGACCACCTACTGCACTTTAAAATGCCAAAATAATTGTCATTTAAAATCAAAGGTAAATGCCGTGCCTATAGAATCACAATGCAAATGAAAATCTTGGGGACAGAAATTCAACCTTTAAAAATTTCACTGACAGGGACAGTCTGTACCTGCTTGTGTAGGCAGAATAACAAGTGACATAATCTCTAATTAGCTGTATATTTCATGTTCCCTTTTGTTAAAGAGGTCATGGATGGCAGAAGAGAGGAAAACTGCTGTTTGTGTTTCAGATAAGAGAAAGATGATGCTGGCTCATTCCCCAAGATTGAATGAGGAATCTCACTTTGGAAAGCTCTCTCAGATGCTGAGGAGGGAGTGGGACCAACAAGAAGGGAGGCTGCTGCACCAGATCTGGCTGGGAAACTCCAGGGAGGAAAAGAGGGGTCCTCTAAAGTAGGACATGGGTCTGCAGAGCAGGATCTATCAGATGATCCACAAAGTTTCCTAGAAGGCCAGAAGACTGTGTGGAAGGTGTTTGAATCAGAAAGGCATTGAAAGCTGGTGAAACAGACCACACAGAAGCAAGTCATCCTGCAAAGGTGCTGTTTACAGGAGATGGATTTATTTTTAAGCCTTTCTGCCCCACCCAGCTGATCCAAATTTCCTCTATTTAAAGAAAAAAATATTATTTTAAGTTTGCAATTTTTTGACATCATTCCAACAAGAGAGTAAAAGTCTATAGGTGTGCTTACGGTAGGGAAGACGGTGGGACAGCTCTGCACCAGGCACTGGCCTGACTGGCATCCTGCTGTGGCACTGCCAGAAGCAGCAGGTCTGCAGGTAGTTCTCCAGTGAAAAGTGTCATTCCTTGGGGAGGGAGAATAATGCCATATCCTCAGATTAAGGCACCTATATAGTGCTGAGGGGACACAGAGGGTGTGTTTGTTATTCTACTTCTCCCTCCTCAGCATTTTTTTTTTTTTCTTTTTTCAGAGAGGGAAAGATAAAGGAAAAAGGAACATCAGGGTGACATAAATACACAGAGGTTATCAACAAAGCTCTTGGAGGACTTGTGGGTCAAATGTGACTTTCTTCTATCTAAGTGAATGACCAAAAGAAAAAAAAAGTGTGATTTTTGGCCAACTCAGAGACATAGAGTTGGACTGGTGAGAGAAGCTAATGGCCCCATGAAGAAGCTTAGCAGAGACAGAATCTGCTAAAAGGTGGGAAAACATGCTTTCCACAATACTTGCAGAGCACATGAAAAGAAGCAGGCAGATGCTGGGCTACCAGATGGACATGGGAGCACTGTGCAGCCTACAGTGCTGAAACTAAAGAAGAACAAACCAGGCAATATCAGTAGTGAATCTTTTCAAAATCCACACACCATTTCTCTTAGCTGTGACACTGTCGGGAGAGAGAAAAGGCTGATAGACCTTCCCATGTGGTGCACTCTTGGGAAGCAGCACAGGTTGGATTCTCTTTCATGCAGACAGGGTCCTGAAAGGCAAATGAAAACTGAATGTGATCTGACTGTGACCAAGAACACACCTGGGCAGTAATGCCCAAGGAGGAGAAACTGGGTGCTGGATTACCTCGTGTCAGTACTAAGTAGGCCAGGTTTAACATGCTTTTGTCTGAGTGAAGTTTAGTTTTCAGAAGGAGAAAGACGAATGTGTCTGCTGTCTCAGCCTTGAGGCACATGGCGCAATGTAAAAGCGATGGAGGAGAAAAAAGAGAGTCCTATTGAGGACATGGAACATGCCTGAAATGAAGCCCAGGAAGAAGACCTCAATATAAATTAAGAAAATGCTGTTATGGGGATGGCTCACCTAAACTATATGAGAAACCTGGTACCAACCTTTAGCAACATAACAACACACTTGATAGATCTGTGTGATAAACAAAACAGATCAGCCAATTCAATGGAGTCGAGAAAGAAACTTCTGGTCATTTCAGAAGAGCGGTCTTTTTGTTTGTTTCATAGTTTGGTACAGGTGAGTTTGGATTTTAGCGAGCTTTTCTATATATTTGCCAGATGCCTCAACAGTGATTTATGGGCAGCTATGATATGTCCTATTTGCTAAAAAATATTCAGGAACAAGAGAAATAATGACTGTTATTACTATTTCTTTGAAGTTCAATGATGAAAGCCAAAGAAAAAACATATAAAGATCACAGCTGAAATAGTTCAGTAATTATAGTCATAACTTCCCTGTCATATCGGCATGTTTGGACTTTTTTAAACTGCAGCAAATTTGTACTGCAGTCATAAAGTATGATTCCCCAGAATCACCCCACAAATAACTGAAATCTGAACATCACAGCATAACCATTACAGGTTGGCTACATAAATAAATTTATAAGGTAATTATTTTCAACACTTTTCCCACCTTTTAAAAATTCATTTTTTGTTTATATCATATGTTCTCCAAGAATTCCATAAAAAATTAAAGTGTGGAGGTTATGCAAGCTTATTATTCATAATTTACTGAATATTTTGAATGGCACATTGTATTAAGACAGCTCCATTTTCACATGTTTAGTCTTACTTCTGTAAATCAAATTTGCATATTTGGGAAAGAAATAAAACTTTCAATTAAAAAAAAATAATCAGAGTGCAGAAAAGGTAACCATATATAGTCTAAGTCATGGCATTACAAAACACGTATATACTCAGTAAATGCAACTGTAAAGAGCTTTTTGTGATGTCAATAAGTAGGAATAAGAGAATATAGAAGAAAACAGCATTAATGTGGTCTGTGAATCCTTTAGAGGAAGCCCCACAAAGAAAGAAATAAGATGTTAAATAATAGAGACTATGACATACTGCAGACTGAATGGGGAGGTGGATCATGAGAGAAAAAAGCTAAGGTCTATTATTAATCCAGATTAGACAGCCTGATATACTTGCTTCAGCAATAATTTCTACTTTTAAATTCCTAGAAAACAAAAAAACCCACAACCACTAAGAACACATATGCGGCATCCTGCTTCCTGAAAGCTGAACACAATACATCAAACAAATCTCATGTCATGCCAGTTTTATCAACTATAACACAAGAAAAAGCTGAACAAGGAGGCTGGTCTTGCAGGTAAAGCATCAGTCTTGAGTTCAATCCCTGGGCAACCGCAGCAGGTTTACACTATTCACCAATCTCTACCTCTTATTTGTTTCAAAATATTTTGTCAATGAAGTCTCTCTAGTTCGTACAAGACATGAGGGGAGTGATTGCCTTGTTTTAACAACCTGCAGAGCACTGCTGTAAGGAAGCGCTAACCCTGAGATAGCACTGGATACAAATAATAAAACATCCCAATCGAAGTATTTATTTGTGGAATGCTGTAATTAAAAGCAGAGGAGGAGAAGTATGCTGTAATGGTAATAAATTAACAACTTTGCAAAAATGAATAAAAAATACGCTCTTAATGTACAGAAGAAGCAGAGATAGTTTTGTCATGACTGTTGAAATAGTTCAAAAGCAAAGAAGTGATTATTTTTCAAAGACAGAACATGAAAATAGAAGTTCAATGATCCACAGTATTTGGATGAATTTCAGCTAAAAAAATCCCATAAAAAACCTAAACCTAAACTTAAACCTAATAATAATAATAATAATAATAATCCAAACCAAAACCAAATTAGAATTAAAAAAAAAAACACAAAAAACCACAAACCAAACAAAAAAAGAAAAAACCCAAACAACCCAGAAACCACAAAACAAAACCCAAGATGTTTGCTTACCATACGATCAGAATTCAGGGGCAACAATGATGTATGTAAATTGTTTTTCTCTTCCTTAACTATATATGTGTTTGTGAATCAAGCAACTCCCAGTTCTCTTGCTGGAGCTACTAATCTGCCCAGTAAATTCTTGGAACTATCTTACCATCCTTATGATTTGTCACTTCATGACCCCAAAATATTTGCAATAGATAATCTGAGGACCAGGAGTGGCTGCTCTGCTTAGATCCTCAATTTGGAAGATGCAAGTGCTATTGCCAGCCTAAGAACGAAGTGCTCAATCAGAGCAAAGCCATTGCTTTTCTTCTGGAGATTACAGTATGACAGATCTTGGAACACTGCATGATGTTTAAATAATTTAACAATTCCTTGCAATATAAAATTAAGCTGTCACATAAAATGCGAATATGACACATTAGAGAAGGGATTAAAGAAGTTGTGCAAGAAATGTGAGAATAGTTGTTTTCATTGTGCTCATTCTGCTGCAAACTTGAAGAAAAAAACAGCAAACTCGCAGAATATATAGGTTGTTTGGAAAGAACATACCTATTAACTCCTTATTTCTGACATCTAAGGCCATGTTTCGTAAAGCTGTAGCAACTGCACATACCACCCGGTCATTGTCTATTCGAAGCAGTTCCACCAGGATTGGCAATCCTTTTTCTTTGCGGACAGCAGCGCGGATATACACTGACCACTGTGAAGACACATGGGAGAGTGTGAAGAAGAAAGTGAGAAATCCACTACAGAAAGCAGGGCATCTCAGGTTATAGGTATTGGGTACAGGGTAACAGAAGCATTGGGTGCAAACTCCAAAGAGAGGAAATAATTGCATTTATGACGTTAAGCAATTACTTGATTTTGAAATACGTGTTAATTTTTTATGATGGCAGAGAAATTAAATGATGAATTGACTTTACTCCTAGCACATCTGGTTACATTTTCACAGCTCAGGTCTGCAGATCACTTGCTTTGCATCAGCATTTTCTATGCATCATCTAATGATGCTTGTTCAGTGCTAAAACAAGATTTATGTTACAAAATACATATTACAAAACATGTTCAAGAGGTCTGAGTATTTCTTTGTTATTACTGTAAGAACTACTTACTCTGAAAACATGAACATGCTGTTATAATATCTCTTGTGATTGTCACCTTATTCAGAAGGAAAAATGAGGACAACGGCAAGTTTGGTTTTGGCACTTGTAGTGGTCCTAACTGAAAGACTATTATACATGGAGCAGTCAGGAGATTCACATAAGAGCTGACTGGAGGGAGGTGCAGGCCTGTTCTGTGCTGTGACGCATGTGCCACATGGCTGCAGGATAAATCTGGGGCAGATTGTACTGGAGAAACCTGTAGGCATCTCCCACTTTGCAGCTGGTTGTAATACCAATGGTACACCCTTGTCTTTATCTCAAAGTGAAGCAGCATGTTCTCATGTGAATATCATTTTCCTTGACAGTAGGAATAATGAATAGACATGTTTACTTCAAAGAAAATCCTCTAAGAGTTCTAAAGACTATCATGCCAGTGAACTTCTCCATGGATGGGATCTGTGCAGTGTACCACGACTAGGAGGTCCATCCAATGTTGCACAACTTGGGGTTCCCAACATTTGAAGGGATGGAAGATTAACTATACTATTATCTTTTTCATACCACTGTTAGCTCCAGAAGTTGGAAAAAACATAAGACCAAAACTGTGACCTTGTGGTTTGAAAATCTATGGATATTGCCAAATTCAAGATATTTGGACACCTGCAGGATGTTAATTCTGAAATCTTCTCTGTCATTTTCCTGAAGTTCATACTTGTGCTCCTCGTACTGATAGTTTAAAGGAATTCATTGAAGCAGAGCTTCCCCCTCCTTTCAGTACTCTGACATGGATACTTATCCTGCCATCATACCTGGAAGGTGAAGACAAAGTTCTGGAAGCCCTTAGCCTTTGAAATACTTCAAATATTTCAGAAACTAAGCTGATGAGCCTTAGGATTTTCAGATCATGATGACCCTTTTCTTTTGACAAAGCTTCCTTAAAGAACAGTTAAGTCACACCTTAAAGAACGGTTAGATCACAATATCATTTCTCCATAAACAGAGAAAGTATTATAAAACCAAATTCCATTAAATGAAGCATTAGAACATTGTAAGCCCACTCACTGTCATCAGACCATGCTTAGCCTCTTCATATGGCCTTTACTTACCAGAGCTGAATTGCTCACTTTAAAAGCTAGCATCTGTTTATGCTATGGACAGGTGCCTTGAACAGCAAAAGTAAGCATCTATTTTATGATAACAATCGTAGATACAGAGACAAACAAGGGCTGCAATGTTGCAATATCTGGAGTGGAAATTCATTCCAAGTGAAGGCATTCAGGGGAAATTAGGAAAAGAAACCAGCATTTAAAGAAAATAAAATAATTTTTTCTCCTCTGTAATAACCACACAGAACAAAAGCTAGCTGAATGGACTTTGCTGTAGATGAAAGTGATAATGGTTACAATAAGCTTTAAAGTCACGTAAATGAGACATCGGGTTCTCGGCATCGCTAAGCACAGTAGTGTAATATGTCTAAAACAGCATTTTCTGCAGCAAAGCAGATAGGTTTTAGGTGAAAGAAGTGGTATCAGGATTCTTGACTGATCTTATTCTATGCTCTCTCCTCCAGTCTTCTCTCTAGAACCAGTGTATAGGATGATCATCATATAAAAAAGTAAAACATCTTAAAGATCAGTGAGTTTAACTGGAAGTATCTGCTGAAAAATAATTTCTTTCCTATATCTTGGTTTTAATGGAATACTAAATATAAAGGATGCTATGAAAACACCAAATTAACCTGTCTAAGCTTCCTCTTTTTAACCAACATGTATTTACTTGCCAGTTAAACACACTCTCACCTGCAGCTGGGAGTACCCAAAGCAATAGCTCTTTACACTTAAAAACTCCCGTTGCTGTTTTTTTTACACCTCTCACAGGGGAGGCCTCCGCTGCATCTGCCGTGATGACAAGGTGACGGCCGGAGTGAGAGTTCACGACAGCAGCGAGAAAGGAGTGAGTGTGTCTGGGTGAGGAGAGAGCTGAAGCTTGCAGACTCTGTACTGAAAGATACTCTCGTTCATCACTAAAGGACGTCACAGATATAGTGCCTCCAATATGGGTCACATGGGGAAACGCTGGGGGTGTTTGTTTTTAAGGAAAACCTTATTTGTGTTTATTCAATACCAGAGAGAATCTAAAATGATCTTACAGATTATTCCATATACTATAAAAAACTCCATATTAAAACCTCAGTAAATAGTTTTCCTTTGGATTTTTTTAGTCAGCTACCAAGGGAAAACACAAGCACTTGTTTTATGAAACCCAGGCTTAGAACAGACTTGGATTGTAGTATTTTCATCATCCATTCTAAAACAAAGTCTGAAAGAAACAAATTAAGAAATGCATTTTTTTAACCCTAGGGAGAGCAGAAGACATTGTAGGAGAAACACTGAAATAACTCAGTATGAAAAAAAGAGACAACATAAACCTCCTTACTGAATAAATGACATGCAAGCCTTCAGCGTGTGTAATGAACCAATTAATTTGATCACAATAGTCAAAAATACCACTCCAATGTTTTCATAGGGGAAAAATCCAGATATAATGTTTTACAGATGCACATATGGACACACATACATAAAACAATGGGAGAAAGAGAGAAAAGGATGTGTGAAACCTCTCTTCTCCCCGGTGCATTCTTTCCCCCCAGCTCTCTCTTTCCAGAGAATGCTATCGCTTTGGGAGAAGTTCACACAGACTTCTCAATGTGTGATTTGCTATCATTTCATCTGCGTTTCCAAGTCATGCACCTTAGGCAGAAACACAGAAATGTCTATTAATTGTTTCGACAGTCTCCAGAGAACTTTCCATGTGGAAAGTGGTAAGAGCTGTCTGTGTCTCTTTCCTTAAGCAGCCAATTAGGAGAAGTCTCTGCAAGCAATTAGGCTGTGCTGTGTGGATTTCCGGAACATTCAAATTGAGATGCCTCAAAACGGCTATTTTATTCTTGCAAAGAATGGAAAAATTGATCCGCTCTTGCGTGTGCTGATGATCCTTTTGTTTGCCTAAAGCCATCGTGAAACTCACCTGTATTTCCCCATTGCAGGTCAATTGCTAATATAAGTTCAGTGAATTATAAAAGAGATGAAAAATAATAAGAAAAGAAAGGAAGGGTTTGTTGCCTACCAGTAGGTAAATGAGGCACTCTGCCAATATACTTAATCATCCTGTTACTCCACAAATCAGTGTCAGTGTCAGCTGTTCAGTTTGTAAAGAGAAAGGGTTCCTATGGGAATGGCAAAGACTTCAGAGTGAACAAGAAGCCAAAAAATAAAATCAAATCATTATTATCGCATCAGATTGTGGCTAAATTATCAGAGACAAGCACAGGAGCCACAATCTGTGCATGAATACTCTTTACAGATAATTGAATTCAGAGGGCTTAACTACTATACATCACCTTGAAGGTACTTAGGGCATCTCTATGTCCACTGTCATTGATAGTTCCCTTTTTATTTTTGTCATAGTAATTAAACAGAAAAATACAGTAAACCAAAAAATTAGTTTTTAGTTTGTCACAGTTATTATTATAAAGGACCCTCTCCAGAGCTGAATGCCTCTAAGGATTAAGATTACATTAGGCTGAAACTCAACAAAAGAGTAATTAATCTAGATCAAACTTACTTATTATTTCAGAAAAACTGAAAAGCATTTAGGCAGTTAAGTCCTTTTAGTATTTCATATGGTTTTCTTTGTTCTCCTGTGAAGGATGACCACAGCAGACCAAACTAAAGAAATGAAAAATTTCCAGCACAAAATGAAAAAAACCCACCAAAAAAACCCCACCAAAAATGCCAAAGGACTACCAACAATTATATACACTTGAAACTTAAGGAGGAGGTTGAGACGCTGAGGTCCATCAGGGAGTGCGAAAGGGAGATCGACTGGTGAAGTAACACCCTGACGTGCCAGTCGGAAAGGCCCCAGGGAGGTACCCCCAAAAAGGAGATGGACCTCCTGCCCTCTCGGACAGAGGCGGAGGTCCTGAGACAGCCCCTTGTTGCTGTCGGGCAGAGGTAGGGGACCTAAAAGAAGACGAGGGTTGGAAGCGTATTCCAGTTCGGCATCACGGGCAGCCCCCCTCCCTGCCTGCTTTGCCTCCCCAGGTGCCCCTCCATAGTAGGTTTGAGGCCCTGAATCTTGAAGAAGAGGTAGGTGAGGAGGTGATGCCAAGCCTGCCTACAAGATCACATAGGAAGAGGCAGTTGACTACACAACTTAAGACTGCCTCTGATAAGAAAGAAAGAAGGGTGATTGTAATAGGAAATTCCCTCCTGAAAGGAACAGAGGGCTCAGTATGCAGGGTTGACCCTCATCTTAGGGAAGTCTGTAGTCTACCTGGAGCCCGGATCAAGGATATTGCTAGAGAGCTCCCCAGACTGGTGCACCCGACAGACTCCTACCCGCTGCTGGGTAGTGGGTAGCAGCTTCCTCCAGACAGATGGGGAGGAAGCTGCTTCCCGTAGTCTGAGGGGAATGAAGAACGATTTCAAGGTCTTGGGAAGGATGGTGAAAGATTCAGGGGCTCAAGTGATCTCCTCTTCGCTCCTTCCCTCTTCAAGTGACGATGTGGGGTGGAATGGGAAAATTCAATCTCTAAATGGTTGGCTCCAAGACTGGTGCTACAGGCAGGGCTTTGGATTTTTTGATAATGACTGGTTTTATAAGACTCCAGTCTGGACAGTGTTACGCGGGAAAGGCTTATCTCGCAGGGGCAAAAGGATGCTGAGGCAGGAATTGGCTGGGCTCATTTGGAGAGCTTTAAACTAGGCTCGAAGGGGGATGGGGTTGTAGCTGGGCTTGTCCCGGTGGGGCAGCATTCTAAAACGGATGAGGACCGGGTGGCCTCCTGTGCCCCTAGGGAGAAATTGGTGTGCTCTGCTCGCTCCCTGAAATACCTGTACACCAATGCGCGCAGCATGGGGAATAAGCAGGAGAAGTTAGAATCCTATGTTCGGCCAGGAGATTACGATCTGGTGGCAATTACAGAAATGTTGTGGGACAGTTCACATGACTGGAATGTGGTCATGGATGGCTACGCCCTTTTCAGGAAAGACAGGCCAGCCAGGCGTGGTGGTGGAGTTGTTCTCTATGTGAGAGAGCAACTGCAATGTACTAAATTCTGCCCAGGAGCGGATGAGGAACAAGTTGAGAGTGTATGGATCAGGATCAAGGGGCAGGCTGGTAGGGGTGATGCGGTTATAGGTGTCTATTATAGGCCACCAGATCAGGTTGAGGAAGTGGATGAGGCCTTCTATGCGCAGCTGAGAGTGGCCTCACAGTCACAGGCCCTGGTTGTCGTGGGTAATTTTAACTTCCCTGATGTTTGCTGGAAGGACCATTCAGCCAGCCAGCCACAGTCCAGGAGGTTCCTCCAGTGCATTGATGATAACTTCCTCATGCAGATGGTGGAGGAGCCGACCAGGAGAGGTGCACTGCTGGATCTCATCCTCACTAACAAAGAGGGTCTGGTCGAAGCAGTAAAGGTTGAGGGCTGCCTGGGCTGCAGTGACCATGAGATGGTGGAGTTCAGCATCTCGTGTGGCAGGAACAGAATAGGAAGTAGAATTGCAACCCTGAACTTTAGCAGGGCTAACTTTGGCCTTTTCAAGCAATTGCTGGGGGAAATCCCGTGGGCAAGACTGCTTGAAGGAAAAGGGGCCCAAGAGAGCTGGACTGCATTCAGAGATTGCTTCTTCCATGCTCAGGATCAGAGCATCCCCACACGTAGGAAGTCGAGAAAGGGAGCCAGGAGGCCTGTGTGGTTGAATAGGGATCTGTTGGGTATGCTCAAGCAGAAGAGGAGAGTTTAGAGGTCATGGAAGCAGGGGCTGACCACTTGGGAGGAATATAAGGCTGCTGTTAGAGGATGTAGGAAGGCAGCTAGGATAGTCAAGGCCTCCTTAGAATTACAGCTGGCGAGAGGGGTCAAGGACAGCAAGAAGAACTTTTTTAAATACATAGCAGATAAAACTAATACCAGAGGCAATGTAGGCCCACTGATGAATGAGGTGGGTGCCCTGGTGGCGGAAGACACAGAGAAGGCAGAATTGCTGAATACCTTCTTTGTCTTTGTCTACTCTGCTGGAGGCTGTCCTGGGGAGCCCTGTACCCCTGAGACCCTGAATGAAGCCAGGTCAATGGAGGAGTTTGCTTTAGTTGATGAGGACTGGGTTAGGGAGCAATTAAATAGTCTGGACATCTATAAATCCATGGGTCCAGATGGGATGCATCCGTGGGTGCTGAGGGAGCTGGCTGAAGTCATTGCTAGACCGCTCTCCATAATTTTTGCCAAGTCTTGGGAAACTGGAGAGGTGCCCGAGGATTGGAGGAAAGCAAATGTCACTCCAGTCTTCAAAAAGGGCAAGAAGGAGGACCCGGGTAATTACAGACCCGTCAGCCTTCACCTCTGTCCCTGGGAAAGTAATGGAACAGCTTATCCTTGGTGTCATCTCAAGGCATATCAGGGATAAGAGGGTCATTAGGGGCAGTCAGCAGGGGTTTACCAAGGGTAAGTCATGCTTGACCAACCTCATAGCCTTTTATGAGAATGTAACAAGGTGGATGGATGATGGCAGAGCGGTGGATGTGGTCTACCTTGACTTCAGTAAAGCCTTTGACACAGTCTCTCACAGTATCCTCACAGCTAAGTTGAGGAGGTGTGGTCTAGACAATAGAGTAGTGAGGTGGGTTGCAAACTGGCTTAAAGAGAGAAGCCAGAGAGTGGTGGTCAATGATGCAGAGTCCAGTTGGAGACCAGTATCTAGTGGAGTGCCTCAGGGGTCAGTACCTGGGCCAATATTATTCAATATATTCATTAACGATTTGGACGAGGGAATTGAGTGTACTATCAGCAAGTTTGCTGATGACACTAAGCTGGGAGGAGTGGCTGACACGCCAGAAGGCTGTACTGCCATCCAGCGGGACCTGGACAGGCTGGAGAGTTGGGTGGGGAATAACCTGATGAAATTGAACAAGGGAAAGTGTAGAGTCCTGCATCTGGGCAGGAACAACCCCAGGTTCCAGTATAGGCTGGGAAATTATGTATTAGAGAGCAGTGTAGGGGAAAGGGACCTGGGGGTCCTGGTGGACAACAGGATGACCATGAGCCAGCCCTGTGCCCTTGTGGCCAGGAAGGCCAATGGCATCCTCGGGTGTATTACAAGGGGGGTGGTCAGTAGATCGAGAGAGGTCCTCCTTCCCCTCTACTCCGCCCTGGTGAGACCCCATCTGGAATATTGTATCCAGTTCTGGGCCCCTCAGTTCAAGAAGGACAGGGAACTGCTGGAGAGGGTCCAGCGTAGGGCAACAAAGATGATTAAGGGAGTGGAGCATCTCCCTTATGAAGAAAGGCTGAGGGAGCTGGGTCTCTTTAGTTTGGAGAAGAGGAGACTGAGGGGTGACCTTATTGATGTTTATAAATATATAAAGGCTGAGTGCCATGAGAATGGAGCCAGGCTGTTCTCAAGTGGCAAACAATGATAGGACAAGGAGTAATGGGATCAAGCTGGAACACAAGAGGTTCCACTTAAATTTGAGAAGAAGTTTCTTCTCAGTGAGGGTGACAGAGGACTGGAACAGGCTGCCCAGGGGGGTTGTGGAGTCTCCTTCCCTGGAGACATTCAAAGCCCGCCTGGACACATTCCTGTGCGACCTCACCTAGGCGTTCCTGTTCCAGCGGGGGGATTGGACTAGATGATCTTTTGAGGTCCCTTCCAATCCCAAACATACTGTGATCCTGTGATATTTTGAATGGATTCACTTTCTTGGCATTGACATCAGTGTTACTGAAGTACCTCCAGAATATTTCACCATCACACCATCCATCACTTCAGTTTTGACTAGAATTTGATTGTATTGGTACAGTTCAACATTATGACTCAAAGACTGTTGTGATATTGAATATCAAAAGGAATTGCTGAGACAAAATTGCAAAATGAAAGCCAAATCAGAGCAGCAAGAATGACAAAGCAAACTACATTACCAACAGAACCAGGAAGATTAGTGAGACTCAGAGTTTGCTAGGAGAGGTTTGGAAGGGGGCTGTTTCCTAACAGTAGTGGAACAACAGACCATGGAAGAGAACTACATGTTAAATAATAAAAAATCGATGAGTGATCAAAGATCAATATTCCTTTTTGTCTGATCATACTCAATGTAATACATGCATCAGGAAAAAAAAAAAAAAAAAGACAATTTTTACATTCCACTTAGAAAAGTACTGATCTATTTTACTCAAATAACTCTACTGGGATCACTGAGATGTCACACCACTCTGAAATCTTTTTTATCCTTTTGCAATTTCTGAAGAGAGGGAGTACTTCCCGGAGACTTTCTTTTCCCTGCCTGCAGTGTTTTGTGCTTAAAAATGATCCCATCTGGTAGGCCACCAGTAAGTTCTCTACTTCTTTGTGTTGGGACAAGAGATAAGTATTAACTGGTTACTGTGCTCTTGCTCCATAACCTTAGTCAAGCTTAAAGAGAAAGGAAAAAATCTAGTGGGTCAAGATATATAGTTAATTAAATAAATTAGAGAAAACTATAGTGGTGTTAACAGAAGATATCTTAGATGTCTGAGGAATGTAAAGTTCAGAAGTAATTGCCCTTGCACCTCATAATTCTTGGTTTTGGAGTACAAATGTGCACCATGTATTCAAAATGATCTGACAGCCATTACAATGACTTCTCCAAACATTGTACCTAATATAATTAAAAAAAGAAAGGCTTTGAGACAAAAGCGACACACCTCTTGTGAAGCAAACTGAGGATAGTAAGGGATTACTCTGAGCATGAATTCACTGTCAGCTGCTCTGCTTCGACTCCACAAACTGATGTCCATGATGATCTTCTCATGGTATCTGTGATATGCGTGTTTGCAGCAGCTGGTCGTGCTTCCTGAATATTCTCCTGTCACTTGAACCTTGTATTCCTGCCTACAGAGCCAATATGTTTCCTGGTATTAATTGATGTAGCCTCATCTAAGGGAGTGGATTCCACCCAGGTAAGAATTCCTGACAGAATAAAGCACTGTTTATTTAAAATGATTGCCTTTGTTGATGATGTGATGGCTTACAAGCAATTTTCTTCATCCTATCACATAAGGATTCATAATATCAATATTTTGGAGAAAATTAATGTAAGCCTTTTCCCTGTAATCCAAAAAACTTTCTTCTGGAACAGTGTGATGAAACTCCAAAGGGTTAATATGTAAATAACTAGAGTCATCAGAAAAGTCTGGAAAGGAACCCACAATATGTCCTTGCCTGATAAGAGGAAGATTGATAACCTAGATGTCTGCTGCATTAGACAATAATTACTCATTATCTGCAAGTGTCTGGATGGTAAGGATCTTGAAACTCTTTTCGTACTACTCTTTGAAGTAGCTGCGTTGACCTTGTGACTGAATCAGTCCCTTTTATGTTTTCAGTTTCCTTATCTAATAAAACACTTAATGGAGCTCCGGCTCCCATGAGACTCAGATTTCTCTAGGATGGAATTAAGAAAATAAATGTAGTTGCTTGCCAAAGGAACAAAGACCGAGATCGCATCTAGCTATCTCAAGAGATCAGGGCAATGACCCATAAACCTCATTCACATGGGTATTTTACCTGTTGGGGATCAAAGGCAGAGACATTTAGTTGTCTAACCAAAGAGCCTTATCATTCCCTGCTGACTGTGATCACACACACAAGTGAAGTGAAATGAGGTAGAACGAACCAGCCAAAAAATGCTGTGGCCTCATGCAATTGCAAGACTTAAACAGAGCAGCACTTGTTCCTGATTTTAAGGAGCCCAAGGAACTAAGAGACACTCAGGAAAATGAAGCTGCCCATCCTGTTATTAAAGCACATGAGGGAAGTTTGTTAAGTCTGAAAAGTGACTGGACTGAAGAGTGGGCACATGGTAGGGACTAACGAAGGCCCAGAGCAGTTATGCTACCCTCTTCTAATGTAAGTCATTATGTTGCCAACAGAAACATAGTAGATCTTGTTTCCTGGCTTTAAAAGATATGCATTACCTGTGTAAGTTATGATAGTATTTTAAAACAAAATGAGATCGTATGAATGAAGAATTATTTTTAAGGGTCTGACATAGCTAAGGAAATCCTACTTGTGGTGACAACACTGCGTTTTTAACTGTGTGTAATAGAAAAGATAATATTGTAGGACCAGAGGCAATGGGAACAAACTGAAACACAGGAGGTTTGCAGAACATCAGGAAATGCTTTTTCACTGTGAGGATGACTATGCACCAACACAAGTTGCCCACAGATATTGTGGAGTCTCCATTCTTGGAGATATTCAAAAGCCGTCTGGACATGGTCCTGGGCAACTGGCTCTAGCTGACCCTGCTTGAGCAGGGGGCTGGACCAGATGATCTCCAGATGTCCCTTCTGACCGCAGCCCTTTTGTGATTCTATGAGTTCACAACAAAAGGTATTGCAGAAATATCTCTGGCAGATAAACTGACATCAGCCTAAATTTAGCTGTCAGATACATATAGACAGACATAGTAATACACAGATATCCCAATACTTCCTTTCTTCGTGAGACGGGAATTTTGTTCAGAAGGGACATAACCTTGGATTCTTGACATTGTTAACTCTAGGACATTGTGCATATAACTTTTTACATGCTCAGTAGATTTAATGTATTAATAGCCTACTGACCAAGGTGAAAACTAAAAAGAACTTGCTACTTTTATTCCCGCCATCTAAGGAAAAATACTGATGCCAGACTACACATAAAAAGATATATGGATATTTCCTTTTACAGGATGAGTCTTGTAATTTTACACCTTGTAATTTTTTTTTTAATCCAAGGTATTAAAATAAATAATGATATGAGGTTGGAGAAAGGACTTCAGGTTTGAAGAGAGAGAGAGAAATTTCTTAATAAGCAGGCAAATGTCTTCAGAATACAACTGAGTCAGCAAACCTCCTGTTTTTCTTTTTGCATTTTTACACAAACTTGCCAAAATCCAAATGAAGTGGCAAAGAAAACTAACAGAAAGTAGATATTTGGTGGGAAGTAAAGAGTCTCCACTGCTTCCAAAGGCATGTCTCAAGCCTTATTTGCCTGATGGGGAAGAAATTGCCTAAATTTTTATTTCATATTACTAGGCAGCTTTAAAATACAAATTAATATTAAATATAATTAGAAAAATTCTACTTTTGGAAACAACCATATCCCAGACCGACAACAAAAGAAAGCAAACCCCAAATCAATGGCCATCCTTTTTATGTGTTGCTCCTTTTGCCTCTAGGAGGTTTAGGACACAGTGAAAGTACCTTGGTTACGATTTGATGGGAGAAAATATTTTGGGCAGCAATGAGTCCCCTCAAAGAGAAACCCACCTGGCCCCAGGTAGCAGCTGAGCTCTGCGGAAGGGGGTAGGTGCATGCAAGCCCAACGCTGACAGCCCGACCCTGTCAGGTTGAATGTGTACTTGGAGTGTGGACTGCTGGTGGCCATCAACCCCATCAGGAGGGGGACATGCTGCCAGTATCACAGGCCACTGCACAAAGGAGTAGTCACCTCTTAAATGTATCCTGGCAGAGATGTGGAAAACTTTTACTTGTCAAATCTCCCCAAAAAGCATACATATTTGGATGTCTCCATATATATGATTCCAGAAGGGTCATTCATATTATGCACAGATGCATCAAATCAGTACATGAACAAAAAAGAGAGGTCCGTGAGGATACGTATGTATTTTTCCACAGAAGGAATGTGTTTGCTTCCTTCAGATTCCAATACCAGTGTCCTCCCTATGTAACACCTTGGTGCAGAAAGTGGTATGAACAGTCTTCCATATTCACCTGAAAGAACCTCTTCCAAAATGAGTTCCGTTTTGTATACAAGCTGTCAATCTCTTCTTCAGAACCAGAATATACATCAAAGTCAAGATATGCAGACATGATCTATCCAAGGTTGAATTTTCACACTGAAAATATCCTTCTTCATGCCTCAGGTCAGTATCCTGTTTTATTGGTAAACTTTCATTTGGACCTGTTAATGTATTTGTCACCAATATGCTCTTTTTCTGATTCGTTAAAGATCGTCTTGGTTCCAACAATAATTGCACAGACCAAAGATTGTATTAGCCATTGTAAAAACAAAAAAGTTACAGATGGGTAATATATAATATATGTCAAGGCTTTGGTCCAAAGCATATTATCTTGACACAGGAAAATTATATGCAAATATATGTATGTCACAGTTCTTTCTTTTTTTTGTTAGTATTTGGCTTTAGATAGAATTCCTGCAGCAGAAACAGTGCTAAAAATGCTCCATAGATTAAGATTTACTGTGTGCATGTGCTGACTTTATGTATATGTGTCAATGAAGAACTGCATTCTCTGAAATAAAACTTTTAGCCTCTCTCAGCTATTAATCCTTAAAGCTACATACTGTTGCTTTGCCTATATGTTTGAAATATTCAAATGCAGTCTAGAGGATTTAGACACATATCATCTGTTAATTCTAGTCACAGACATTTACCTAACTCCTCTACATGATTTTTAATTTTTTAAAAAATTATTCAGGCTTCCTGTTATCTGCAGTGAAGGTTAAGTGTTACCTGTTTGTCACCAAAGAGGATTAGACAGCTTTGTACCAGAGGAACCAAAAAGGTGAAACAGCTAGGAAAGAATTATGCAAGCGTATCAACTGCACCATAATTTTTTCCAGAAAAGACCATTACTTCACAAGTGTGTGAGCCTTACTCTTCTTCTAGTAAAATAATGTTAATTGGAAAAAAACCCCACAATTGCTATTGCTATTAATAGCAATACTATTTATTTTAATGCAGTTTGCTCACTTTCGGTCCATCTTAAAGTTTTTTTTTTTGAAGACTTGAAGTAAAAAAAAAAACCCAAACAAAAAAAATTCTATTCCCATTCTTTATACAATTACAATATCTTGGAGGAACTAAAAAAAATTAAAATCCCTCTTAGGAATAACCTCATCTTTTAGGAGTTTTCTATCTTTTATTTCAGTCGTTTTATATTTAGAAGACTGCAGCAGTGGAAAAGAGAGGTCAAAAGGTGGAAACATCAATGCTTATGTAATCCCCAAAGAGGATTATTCCCCTCACAAAAATGGCTAGTATGACACGTGAAATTAAGGATATTCATTTTGTGTCTGCACATCACTTGTAACGGCACTGGCGAACCTTTAGAAAAATAGAGCAACATGAGAATAACTGAGCTTTTCCCATGGTATCAGCAGGGATAGTATTAAAGTTCAAATCAATTTTTCTAGCCCAGCACATGCCAATGAGCTCTGCGGAGCCTTCCTTCCTCTTGCCACCACACACTTCTGCCAACTAAAGGATGGCAGGTACAGATTTATTAGAAATTGTAGAAGGAGCACCACTTGGATTTTAGCACTCCTATTACTCCTAGTAAATATGCACGCATTGTTTTCTCATTTGGACCAGGGCTACACCCATTCCCAGATGAATAAAACACATTTATTGTGTTTCTGTGCCAGGATTACACAATCGGATGTGGTCTAGAATATGAGAATAATAAAAGTATAATGATTTTCAAGCACAGTGTATGCGTAGCACTTTGTAGAACAGAAATCGCTGCCAGATACTTTTGTTACTCATTTCATATGTCAATGAAGGCAATAGTCAAAGGCATTTATAAGTTGAGTGGACTAAAAAAAAATCATGTGCCTCTGAAGATCTGCTGAATGTGCCAACTCAGCTTCCAACAAAACTTCAAGGCAAAAAAATAACTTATTAGCCTCAGGGCTAACATTCCAAAATGAATGCCTCATTAAATCAGTATTTACATATCACATACAAATGCCCACATTCTTAAAACCCAAACAGGATACCTTCTGAGATCTAGCTTTGATAATTGCATTTCCTCATATATGCATGTTTTCGTAGAAAATGTAAAAAATTCCCACTGAGAGTTGACTTAAAATCAAGACATTATCTTTACAGAATAGAACTAGATAATTAGTACTTTCACCCAATACAACTAGCTTACCATCAGGAAAATGATGGAGGAATTGCTCCAAAAAGTAAACCAGACTCAACTGTTATCTTGAATTTTATTGATTTGTTCTACATTTAGAAATATTTTCAAAATCTAATAAATAAGTTCTTAATTTTTTTCTTAGTTCACTGCAAGTATTATGAGAGAGAAAAATGGATCTTTTGATAATAACTGAAAAGTAGGATGAGCTGGAATAAAGTACCTTGATTGAGCATTTCCTTGCTTATTCTACATATCTAATCACATTGTCGACACTTTATAATAATGATGTCTTAATTTTTTAAATAGGTATATGGTAGGACTACTTGTGTTGATGTCACGTCACTTATATCTTGATCTGCTCTTACCTGCTTTCTCTTAAGAGACAGAATGTCAACCAGTTTCTGCAATGATAAACAATCTGGTTTCATTTGATTGTCACTGGTGATATTTTTGGCTCATTTTTCATGGCTCTGTCACCCTAGATTCACAAAAATGCTTCTTCTCCTCATTTGGATATTGGTTTTCAGTGACAATTTTTCATACTTGACTTGACCAATGTGACTTTCACTGCTGTATGCTGACTTGTCCTATGACATGACTACCTGTATCAATCCAGAGGACTTAAAATACTATTTCAAATTTGACTGTAGATAGTTCTATGAAAACAGAGGGTTATTCCACTACCAGGAGCATTCAGACACATTTATATCACCTACTTGTCATCTGTAGGATTTTTTTCTGAATTGAAAAAGAAATCCATATTTCGTTAATATTCCTACCTTCCAACTCCCAGCAGCCAAGTTCTGCAGTGCCCCTGCTGCCCCCTCCAGCGTGTCTGGATTTGAGCACTCAGAAAGAAGTGTGAGGTAGGGTTTGACTATTGAAGGGTGCCACAGCATCTGGATTCCTTTGGGTGGTTCTGCACAGTCTGGGAGAGGTCCTACTCCATCCCACTGTTGAAAAATACAAATCAGACTGTCAGCGAGAAACAGAAAAACTCTTGACAATTGCCTCAGTTGAAGCTACAATGTCTATGTCTGTGTGTGGGATCTGCCCGCAAGCAGTCATTCTCAGTTTTAGCATAACATGTTCACAGGGAAACCACATTTCCTCCTTGATACTCCTTATAGAGGAGCTATAGCATTAGGCAGAAATCACAGTGTTTTAGCTAGCTGACATAACAAAACTTTTTCACTGCATTTGTTTCTTTGGGTGGGAACAGAGGCCCAGCAAATGTAAACGTATCTTAAGAGGCAAATCTAGAACTCGCATATGAAGAGAATTTTTTTTTTCACATCCTGCTCAGTTTTCCGTGTTCTCTTTGTTCTCATGAGAGGGGAAAAAACCAACAACATGAAACACTGATGTGGAAAACTAAATAATGCAAGTCCATGAGCCCTCCATCCCCTGAAAGGCCCCAGTGTGACAAGTCTCCTCCAGCTCTTCAGCTGCTTCTGGCTTCTCACCATGCAAGTTGTGGAGGCGTTCAGCCACATTGCCAGCCATACAGTCTGAGACTCCAGTGTAGAAGGTAGAGCCACCTCTCACAAAGCAGACTTTTCCTCTCATCACATAAAGAGTTTTGCCATGAAAATAACCCTAGTTCGATATCCAGAATGGGCAGTATTAACACCTGGACAATAAGCAGGTTATTGCACAAAGCTCACTACCAGAAAGAGAAACTTTGCTCCAGCAGAACAGCGATTCACCCAGCAGATTTTTTCTTTGCTTTGAACAGATAAAGGGATTTAGAAAATTTGTAGCCTTAATACTAGTGTTAAAAACAAGCCCTGATTTTTTAATATAATCTCATCTAACACCTCTGACAGGTAGAGACCGCATGATATGATGCAAAGTAAACCTTTTAATGCCATGGGTTAGAGCTTCCTGTGATTGCATTGATAAAAAATGTGTGTCATAACATTAAATATCTGCTAGACATAATAAGATGGCACAGGCCAAATTAATTCCTTGTTTAGCTCTGCCGGAATTAATTTTCCCAGCTGATTTGATTAGTTATGAGTCAAACAACACAATGATACTTGTACTGGGAGAAAAACTAGATTCTCACATTTTCAGGAAGTATAAATCATCATTTTAGTTAAGCTAATTTCAAAAATCTACATATAGTTTAAGGGACAATAAATCAAGTCTTATCTAATAACAGCTAACATGGTTTAACTTTCACGAGGTTTTGCCAGATTACTACCACTGAGAATCCAGAACACTATTTTTTTCGAAATTAAAGCAGAAAAAAATGCAACAAAATGGAAAGCTAGTGGGACCATTTAATACGCATGAGCAGTTACTCAAAACCAGAGAGCTGCTCAGATATGAAACTCACTGTACTGGACAAAGGTCACCACAGTTTAAAAGAACTGGCACAGCAATACCCAGTAGTGGTTGAGAAACTACAGGAAAGTTGCCTCCCTTGCAATGACACTATTATAGGGCTGTGCTTTTGAATTTTTTTAATACATTTCTGCCTTTAAACCAATAGGTTGATTTCACTGTATGCAACTCAGTCCTTTTTTTTCCATATAAATCACCATCTCTGTCAGAAATGACTTCTCATCAGCTCATAAAAAGGTACATAAAAACCTTCTCCTTAACTCTTGGAATTCAATCATTTGCACTGCCAGAATATTTTTTGAAAACAAATGAGAAACATGTGTTACAGGTCAAATCTGACCTCATATCAGATTTGGGCTTTGTACCTTATTAAGTCCACTAATGAATGACTTGTGATGTCCAAGGTCACAAATTCAGGTCTTCATCCATCTCCTTCCAATTTGCACAAATTAGGACACATTATGCAACTGAACAGTGTTTGCACAGGGTACTTATTATAGTATTACTTTATTTCAGTATTTACAATTCCAAACACCGCTGAAAATCAGCTGATATAAATAGAGAGTATATATGTTCATGCTGTGCTGGTACTTACAAAGCCCTAGAAATGATACTTGCAGATAGATTAATATTTAATGTGGTTTTGCCATTCTGCCCAGTAATGAGAACACATTTTACAAAATATGTGAGACAAGTTACTGCATTTCCCCACCCTTCTTGCTACTCACTGTTAGCACATTATCGCGTTAATTTATCACCAACTATGGGGGAAGACATTTTTCTCAAGACACTGTGATGCCTCAGGGTCCTTGTAAGGGTGATGGATGTCTTTGGTACCGCACCTGCATGTGCAGTAAATCCAGTGACATTGGATAATGTCCTGCATTTCACATGTGGTGTCTGTGCCCAGAGCAGCTGAGTGGCACAGCAATTGAGAAGGAGATTTTCCTGCTCTTCACCCATTTATTTTGTGTTTCATAAATATAAACATCAATTTCCTGAGCAAAAGAAGTATTTTCCCCAAAACGATATTACAGTCCATTTTCTTAAGTGGTGGCTGAGGGCAGAAGTTGCTTTGTAGTTCACGTTGCTCAATATTAATGAACTGAGGCAGTACACTAAAAAACTCTATCTAGTGAATTAGTGGAATAGTTCCTGTATTGTTGCAGACCATCAGGAATGATCAGTAAGGTCTATTTGAAATAGGCTGTGGATGTATTAGGAGCCTCTGAAAAAGAGGACAACTGCATGCAATTATTTTTTCTAGCTTATGCTAAGGAGGGGGAAAAAAAGTCGTAAACAAATATTCCTTCCAGGTTTCCCTCCTTCAGCTGAAATTACCCACATATATTGTGGTGGAAGCTGACAGACTGTTTGTTACGTGGGTGAGATACAAATCTCTCATTTCCTGAAACTGGTGCAAAGAAAGGATGAAAGTTAAGAGGAATATATTAAAAAAGCCAAATACAAGCTTTTTAAGAACGACATTTCTGACAGTAGGAGTACTTTAATAAAGTTTCCAAAGTTTTCATTTTGCTAAGGAACTTTGAGGAGAAAGATCATTCATTGAGATGCTCACCCGTGCCACACAACAGATCATCTACCACCTTCTTTCTCATTCTAATGAAAGCAAATCCATGTTAATAGTGCAACTGTACTGAATACCAGGGAAAGCTTCAACTCAGTAAGAAAAACGCATTCTCCTTATTTTGTTTTTTGTACAAGCAACCTCAAGTTGGTGGAGTTTGTAATTTAGGAGTATCACATGACAATAGGTTTTCCTGTGATTACAAAACAACAGTGTTTTATTTTCATTTATTAAATATGAGTATTTTCCTTTCCCCTGTCTGTGCAAAAAGCCACTACTAAAAAAAATAACATCTAAGAAAAAACTCAAACAAACCCCTGCAATAACTAAAATGATCTTGATCTCTTCTCAGTGATCCTAGACATTGGAGATAGTCTGATAATGCTGTAGCTATGCTCTTTGTAGGAGCAGTGACAAAATTTATATTAGCAACTAAACACTGCTCATCAAAAGCATTTTTGAAGTGGCAAAGACTTTGAAACTAACAGACCCCTTAAGAGGACAATGATTTCTCACTCTGCATATCTTAGTGGCTGTGGCAGTCTATGGCAGCTGTCCCTTGGTACATCAGTCCAAACCCTCTTTTGGAAACCTTTTTCCAGGAGATGCACTGGCCAGTGCTGTCAAGAGCAGAAATCTAAAGTTGACCACCAAAAAACCCATCAAAGTCACGGAGCTTGCTTTCAGGGGTGATGGGAATCCATGCAGCTGAAACAAAATAGGCAGGAATGCCACTATTTTAATCAAGTCAAACTTCAGTTTAGACATCCAGGCCTAAAGAAAGGTGCACATACAAAGAAAGTGTCTACTGACAGAGAGATTACAGGAGTAGGGTGGGAGTGGGAAGATCTGCTGTGGTTCAGCAACAGGTAGTCCCAACAAAACCGCACAATTTCTGGATACGGTTTATGGCATAAATGATGGTAACATCCCAAATTGATGCAACAGTGGTTACAATTTTGGGAAAGGTGTTTGGAGTCTTTATTTTTAATCTGAGAGAAGAATAAATTATACTTCAGATTATATATTACATTCTTAAAATAATTGTCAATGCCTTTATTCAACTTTGTCATATTATTAAACTTAGCTAAGAGAAATAATTTCATTTGATTCGTGCATTTTGTCTTCACTTAAAACCAGACTCCTCCCAAGCAAAACAGGATGAAGTTAAATCCAGGAACAACAAAATCTCTGGCATCTCACTACATCTCTTTCTCCTCACTTCTCCATAGGAAGTTGAAGCTAATGGATTTTTGCACTATATTCCATAAACTGACAAATATAAACTATATTTGATAACCCTGACTTTGGATACAGCTTGGTCATACAGGATACTGAGAGATTCCTAGGGTACATGAGATGCTTCTGTGTAGGCAAGCAAAAATTTAGAAACAGTTGCTAAGAATCTCTGCAATGATAGTTGATTTCTTGCTAATCAACACTTGGCATAACTACCTTGTGCAAGACAAGGAAGCAGCAAGTGGAAATAATATCCTTCCTTAGCAGAACATATTGGCAACACAACCTTTCATCCCTAATTTCACTTTAGATTATTAGCTAAACCCAGGAGCTGCTGCCATTTTTCTGTTTCTGTGCTTATGGTAAAATAGTAGTCTCACCACATGAGAAGGCATATCTGACAGCTTGATTTTTTGCTCTTTTTGAAATATTATTGCCTTAAACCTGCTATTCCACCTGGACAGAAGAATTTACAGCCCACTTAGCAAGCATGCTAAAGAGGTGTGCCAGTCAATTCGTAATGATATGTAACTTCAAATGTTGCTGTTATACCTTAAGCCTCCTGACAGAAGGTGAACGAGAAGGTCAGGCTCATTTCAAAAATGTCACTTCCAATCAAAAATCAGATTTTGGGCTAGATTCTGGGTTGACAAGAATGATCACAGAGGGGAACTCAAGAGGAACATGAAGCCAAGAAGTCAGCCTGTTTCTGCTTAGTGAAGAAAGGAAAAGAAATATTGCCACATGTATAAATAACAGGCTGCATAACAAGAAATAAAATAAGGATTAATGACAACTGCCTCAATCTTGCACTGAAATTGGACCATACACCTTATTTTCCCTAACTGCTTTTTGTCATAATCCGTGTTTCTCATAAGGCTGAAAGAATAAACCTGCTGGCAGCAGTGAACATACAAACAGCAGTGACAAAATTTTCAGTGGTGGAAAAATTAATTTCTGTCTGAAGAGTGACACGATACAAGGCAGAGAGGTCAATGTCTATGTTGTCCCAGTTGGAGATGAAGGCCTCTGCAGCTGGAGAGCTTTGTGAGGTTAGGGCTCAGTAACAGCTGATGACAGGTGAGGAACAGAGAGAATATAACAATGGTGACAGCACGGCATTACAGTCCTTGGGGTCTGACACAGAAAGAAAGTCAGAGGAGTCTCACTTATTTTTCCTGAAGCCTTTACAGAGGTTTTGCTTTTTGTTTTTCCATAGATAGTACCAATGCCCTACCTGGCTTTTCTCACAAATCGTTAGAAGGCTTGTGTCTCTTCCAGCATTAACCTTGCGTGACAAAGCATATGCCTCAGATGTCTGAGCTATGGTAGGGTACGGCTCTTATAACACCACCCACCTTTATTCTGAAATCAGGAGAAAACTTTTTTCCTGTGATCCTAAGAGAAATCCCTAAGTAAAGCCATTTGAAAGGTGTCATTAGACTTATCTATGAACTGAACAAAGAAACATCTCTTACTTGATTTCAGGATGTAGAGAAGTTAACACTGGTATAGACAACTGATGTCATTAATGAAAAATATATTCCAATTTGTTCTTGAAAGACTTTTCAGTGAAAAACACATTTTATATTACCACTCAGTTCTGTTCTTTGCCTTAAGTAACTTATGTGTGACTAGAACTGAAATATAACCTAGACAAGTAGGGATAATTGTTTCCTAAATCATAAAACAAAGAAATTAACTTCTACTTTCTTTACAGAGAAAGCCAATGAGAAAATTACTTTAATATTAAAGGTTTGTCCTGGTTTATAGTTGAGGAAACAAAATGCCAAGCTGTGTATGGGATTTTTTTTTTTTAAGTACAGAAAGCTGCAACTTCATCCACAGCCACTGTCTAAAACGATAGAACTGGTATTACTGGCCAGTTACAATAGTTTTGCTACTAGCAGCTTTTAGATAAGTTGAATACTTTTATTCAAAAATAAAGACCACCCTATAAATGTCCATCTCTGACACTTCGGAAGGAGTTCAAGAAAATACACACTTGAGAAACTAAGTGAAAGACTGAAGAAGTATACTGTAAAAGGAAAATGTCACAATTGTATTCACTAAAATCTGAACGTTTTTTCCCCATGCTGTTTTGTAAATCTTGTCTTCTGAGGAAGACTGAGACAGTCAATTTTATTATACAAGACCTTCATGTGCTGCCAAAAAAGAAAAAATACCTACACGCTCAACACATATTTTGGGGGACATAGAATAGAATGGTTTAAAATTCATGGTCCAAAACCTCAATTACTTTTGCACCAACCTAATAAAATTTAGCAGGCTACAGAACTGGATACTGCTTCCCTGTACTGAGATGTTACAGTTCTTAAAGACGTGTCTGTGCCATGTGGTTTGCCTGCCAGGCCAGGCAAAACTCTCAAGAATTAAAGGTAAATGATGGGAGTTTTAATCATGGGCTAAGCTCCACTTTGTGTATCTGTAAGTGATAATAATACGAAGCCTAAAGAAAGATCTGGTTTTATGTTTGTGAAGAACGTTTCCTGCAGCTCACTAGGTTTGTACTGTCTAGTGCGAATGATCTATGAAAAGTAGCCTGAAGCTCAATGCCATCTCTTCACAGGGCATCTGGGTAACTGACTACTTTTATATCCTTCTCATCTTTCATTTCTTTGAGGTTTCCTTCCACAGGTTCCAAATCCATGGTGCGCAGTGCTTTCAGTGTTTCAGATGCTGTAAATCATTGCAGCCTATGAAGATTCCATAGGTATGCCTTGGTTATTTACATGTAAAACACTGTCCTTGATGAGTGTGATCTTCAGAACTGTATTATAAGATACTTCAGGACATAAAAGCTTCCCTGCTGAGACACTTAAAGGAATGAGTGCTCTAGAAATAGCATCCCGAGGATAGCATAAGATCTGTTCTGAGGGACAGAACAAGCAGCAGGCAATAGTTTAAGCACTGCAAAAAGATTACGAAAGGCATTACCTGGAAAAATTTAGAAGTCTTGCAGAAAAATGAAAAGATTACTGTAAAGCAACATGTACATGTGCAATATACAGGGCAGCAGTCAGCACATAGGGAGACAATGTATGGCGAAAGAACAAGTGAAAACATTCTCCTGCAAGCTGCAGAAAGTGCTGATGAGTTTAGTTTACATGAGGTGAATTGTGACTAACCTGAGGAACACAAGATGATCCTGTTGTCAAAGACTCTTGCCTGGAAAAAAACAGCCCCAACAAAACATCCAAGAATATTGATTTTTCTTGACACACACAGAGAATAGTAAACAGAGTATTCCTGATTGTGACACAGTCCAGAAAAAGAAAGTGATCTGCGTTTCCAGTTAGTCCTACTTTTCAGTAGTAATTGATGTATTTGAGCCCTGAAAAAAATGCAAGACAATGACAGAGCCAAAGAAGCAGAAAGAATTTTTTTTCCCCTCCATATTTGGGCTGCGTGGTTTCCAGGAAAAAAACAAAAACAAAAACCACAAAACCCACAACTGAAAATAGCTATGTGTTCAATTTTGCAAAATAAATGGATGAAAAAATTTCCTTTACCCTTATCCCAGTCTGAACTGAGGATTAAGCTCTATGCTATTAATATAAAGGCATAGTTACATGAAAAACTTTCTGTTTTTCATTCCCATTTATGAGAGTAACTTGAGAGAGCTGTTTCTGGCATGGTAATCTTGCTGACAGACCTCAGTCACATTTGTTTCTAGTAGTATTCTAGTTAACTTGATAACATTCCAAAATGTTTGGTATGGTCAACAAGAGCTCAAGATCAAGGGGTGAGAATAACACGCTCAGCACAAGGCTCCCTTAAATTTCTGAACTGATTAATAACTGCAGGTGAGAACTGGTATATGGCAAGATACGGTAGGCTCTCCAGATTTAAAGGAAATGAGATGAAAGAAGAAAAATAATTTGAAAAATATTTCTAATGTTTGTAAGGCAAATGGTCTTATGAACCACAAAATTAGTTCTGGAAAGGGTAAATCTATCTCCTTGCAGCAGAAAAGCCTAGTGAACACACACCTGAAAATATGTGCATCGTTCTACTTTTCTTTGGATTTTAAAAATTATATTAAACCCTTCCATTAGACAAACACAAACAGATCTGAAGGGACCTTTATCATGCTGCATGCTGATAATGAATGCTCATAGAAACAGACAAAAGATATCTAAGAGGAGGCAGAAGCACATATATTGTAAAGGAAATCAGCCAAAAGAGATTAGTTCTTTGGCCTGGATTTGGAGAAAGATCTTTTATAGGGAACCTCTAAAGTACAGAGAAGTCTGACAGGAAAAACGAAACACTCAGTGGTACAGAGTTAAAAGTATGAACCTGAGATCCAGAAATGACTGAATATGAAAGGAAGCGTTAAAAAAGACTTTATATAGTGTGTGTGCACGTGTGTGTTGGTAAACAGAGCATCAAAAGAGAAAGGTGAGTTGCAGTATGACCCATCCATATCCAGGCATGGTGTTTTTGCTCCTGCACTTTGAATAACTGAAAATGTAGTGTTAATTCAGGAACAGGAATGATGACTGCTATATGGAGTAAAATTAGTTTGTTTTGGCACTTCTTATCTCACTGTAGCCAAACACAGGAATCCTAACAAAAGGTCATAATAAATTCAAGTTATCTGATGACTGCAGTGTTTAACTAGAAGAGCAGGTGAAATTGAAGTCTTGCTACTCAGGAGTGCCGCATTTTTCAGTACCTGAATCACAGCTTGTTAATGTTCCTATAACTTTTCCACATTAACACAATTTACCTTTATGAACTCAGGAATATTTTCAATATGGGTTTACATATTTTATGCAAATACTCTGTGCACCTAATTGCTGACTCAAATTAATATTTCCTTTGAGCAATCTGAAACAGAAATAAATGGCAATGGAAAAGATTAAGTCTAGCAAAGAGATGGATAACTACTTGCTGCCAGCATAGGTCATTTGAAAAAGTTCATAAATCAGTAGCCATTCCCCTGGCTATTTAGTGTGTGTACTGATACATCTTTCTCCATAATATCATTGTCAACATTCCACAAATTTTAAGTTGTTAATGTGAAAACAAGGAGATAAATCACTTCAAAAGTCAACCCACCTAAAATAAAAACTCATAGCACCTCAAATAACTTCAGGAAACTATCAACACTGTACTTCTCAATCTTTGGCAAAAACATTACATATATCAAAATATGCATGCTCTTTAAACATTCTCTCATATTTCTTGATTCTGTATAGTTTTGTCTCAACATGTAGAAGCAGAGTGCAAGACTAACTTTGATGCAAACAAGTATACAAATGTCAGCCTGGTATTTGCTTGCAGCAAGGTCTTTTTACACACACGTTGCTGTGTGGAAGTACAGGGTAAAGTATATGCAGATTACACTTTGTTGTGGTTTTACCCAAGCTAGCAATGTAACCACAACAGACACTCACTCACCCTCCTCCCCACTCCCCAAATATGGGAGAAAATCAAAAGAGAAGGGAGAAACTTGGATTGAAATAAACACAGTTCAATAAAATAACAAAATACTAATACACTACTAGTAAATATATATATGTGTATATATATAAAATAGAATTAGAATCTAAAATAAAAGATACTCAATGCAATTCCTCATGAACTCCATCCACAGCGAGCAGCCAGTCCCAGGAAACAGCACCTGGTCCCAACAGCCAGTCCCGGATAGAGAGGAGAGGAGAGGAAAAAAGCAGAAAGGCCCACAGGCCTCTGCAAAACAGCAGGATGGCAAAAGAGCAAACTAAACGTCGCAAACAGAACTCCACCAATTCTGACAAAAAAAAGCAAAGAAAGCAAAGAAGCGAGAAAGCACCAGAAGATCTCAACTCTCCTTAAATATGAAGCATGATGCTAATGGGATGGAATACTTTTATTGATCAGTCTGGGTGTCAGTCAAGCTCTGCCCCATCCATGCCCCCCTTGCCAGCTGCCTCACATCTGTGGGCAGAGCACTCAGAGTGTCCTTGGCTCTCAGACCAGAGCAATTAAAAACATTAACTCTGTTCTGGGGTGTTACCTCTTGTTCTCAAACTAAGTCCAAATAATGACTGTGCTAGCTATGAAAAAGTTTCTAACTGCGTGAAGAAAATTAACTCATTTTCAGTCAAACCAGCACACAACTGAATGTTAAGACTTACACTTTTCATTATAAATGGCTTTCTTTAATAGACTGAGCAGTTTACAGTATTTATGGCATTCAAAACATACCCATGACTACAGTTTCCAGGTGTCACCACATAACGTGCAACATTCTCAAGCAAACATATTTCCTTTCATTACTCAAACTGTAGTCTGCTTTAAGTTCTCAGCTAATTAGCAAAGGCAAGTGTTTAGTATATTATGCATCATGCACTTTATTTCCAATACAGTGCATTAATTATTTATATTTTAAATGATGGGCACTTCAACTACTCACAATGCAGCTGTAAGTAACTTTCATTACCTGATCTTGTGATTTCTTTTTCTTCTTCTTCTTCCCCCAGCACCCTGAACTCTCTGCATCTTTTCCATTGGCATCACCACAGAGTAATCCATCAAGTTCATCTGTTCCCATCTGCTGTCCCTGAGATGTTTCTGCAGCTAGCCTGTATGAGAGGTTCCTCAAAATGCACACACAGTTTTCAACGGTCTGAAAATCATGACAAAAAAAAAAAAAAAAAAAACAGAAAACAAAACCAGAAAAAAAGTTAAAATCTTTCCTTTATTCACTCTATATATAAAGCAGAAGAAATATCATCAATGTCTGTGCATACATTTTCCCAGTACAACTATTGTCTGCTCACTGCTGAGTGCTCCCCAGGTAACTAGAGTTTGAGAGTTTGAGAAATTTTTATGGAAATAAATTAGTACACAATATTTTTTGAGTGAGGTTTTTTATTGTTATTCTGTATTTCACACTGCAGCCCCATGTGAAACAGAAGCAGTGGTAAAAAGTGACCAAGAGAACCTGAACACATACAGAATGTCAGCAAGCTCCCACCTCACTGGATATAAAATGCTATAAACAGAAAATGGCAATAGTGGGTTTTTTTGTTGTTGTTGGTTGTTTTTTTTTTTTTTGTTTTTGTTTTAAACAAAACCAAACCAGAAATAATATTTTTCTAACATCAATGTTATGTAAACTATGAGAAAAAATGGGATCCAAGTTCCATTTCACAAGTTCTTGTAGCACGACCAGATGATGTATCTCAAGTTCCAGAAGCAAAACTAGAAATCTCAGAGTCTTGCTGCTTTGATTGCTTCTAGCCAGGCTGCAAATACCTTAAGGGTGGCCTTTCCCTTTCATCTGTTTGTCCCCTAATAGGTTGTGCCTTCTGTAGAAGATGCTGGCAGGAATCCAGCGATGGAGTGAGACCCAGTGGAGGAAAGTTCACTTATAACTCAATACAATTCTGCAAGTCTAAAAGAAGTTCAATTTATACTTACTTGAAGCCTAGTCATTTAGTTAGTTCAACTGGGTTTTACTGCTCCTAATAAGAAAAGTATATGGGCTTAATTTTCTAAAGACAAGGAAAGCATGGTTAAAAAAGGCAGTCTGTACCTATCTATATTTATTTCAACTGTACCTAATGCTCCATGGAAATAAAAAGTGATAGTCACTACATCCCAGCTCTGTTGCTCCATTGAACCAGAATGGAATGACTGTGAGGCCTCTGGCCCTACCATATTCTGCCATATCCACCAGTAAGGCAAACAGATGGGGCTTCGTTTACTTTCGTATATTATGAGCTTATGCCAGGTATACATTTGGCACATAGCTTTTTGAGATGACATTAAGTTCCAAAGATTATATTGAACTCATACTCACCTAGATTGGAGTATTTATTTATTTGGTTTTTAACACAGATGAAATTTCATATTATACTTGTACTAATTTGACATCTCCAAACAAACACATAAACATATGTAGAAATATGTGTGTGTCGAAAGTATTCTCAGTACACCTTTCATACCTGAAAGCTTTGCAGACCTCATAGTGACCATAAATTGTTTAAAAAGTTTAATGCCTCTTCTACTTTTCTTTAACACTTCCATATGTGAATTTTACTCATTCTTGCTAATATTTACCTCTGCACAGGCATAATGTGCTGAAGTTGAAGCTTTGCATTTGTTGATTAGGGTTCTAAATTTTAATTCCTGTTTTTACAAATAATAGTTTTCATATTTAGAATTCTCATTACATCAAAAACAAATTAGCTGAGGACAATGCTACCTCTATCTAAAAACTGGTAAGCCAACTTCCAAGGTTCAAATGAAGCTGACACCTTCTTCACTAAAATGAACTCCTACAAGCCACAAAAGCTGGTTCTACTGATGCAGTTGGACACACTTCACTCCTTCTTGACTTGTAGCTTTGAATCTTCAGGGGTCTTTGTATTCCCCATTTCTACAGATAGTAGAAGTACAAACCCAGTGGGCTTTAAGGTTTTGCTGTGTAAAGGGCTGCTCTCCTGCAGTTCCTAGGCATTTGCAAATATACCATGGTTGCTCTACAACACCAACTGTAATTAATTCAGCACCACATACTGAAAGGAAAAGGTATTTGAAACTAGCCTGTTCTTCTTATTTGAAATATTTTAATGTATTACAGATGCTTGAAGTCTTTTTACTTAGGCAGTGCCTTTTACCTTTGGAGAAGCACGTTCATATCCTAGTACTTGAGAAAATATGACAAAAATACAACTTAAACCAGTTGTTATTGAAAGCATTTATTGATCCTCTTCCAAGAGGAAATAATGTAGGTAGTACTGCAAAACTGCCAATTTTTTTTGGGGTTTGTTTGTCTTGTAAGTCTACCACACTGTTATTAGTTCTATCTCATACTGGATACTGAAAATCAATTTTACCGTAAAAGTTTACATGGCATATGACATATTTGCTTTTCTTAAGCCACTATTGTATTTTCTCCTTTAATAACTCAAGTGAGAGCATGACATGCCTTCCTGTGTACGCAACACAGGTAGACACAAATAAAACACTTAGCACACAAAAATACACAGCTCAACAGAAGAGAAAGAAAAAAACTGGACTAAATTATGCTTTGCTAAGGCATCCCTCACAATGCATTTTTTTAAACAACCTCTCACTTTATAGTTGTGAGGTAACCTGAATACCTGGGTTTCTTGCTCCTGAAAAGACAAAGATGACAAACCTTACTATCAATTTCACTGCTCCCCAGAGCAGACTGGATCACGTACAGCAATGCATCCGTCAGGCCATCACACTCCCTCATTCTTCTGCGGGCCTCCTCTCCAGCAGAGCTGACATTCCTGCAAGGCAACAAAAAGAGTCACCACCTCCATGGCTCCTCTGCCCACCTCCCCACCTAAAACGCTCTCATAATTAACATACAGATAAAATGCTTGTTTCCCTTTTTCTTTCCATCACTTCAGAGCTGTGAATGAGCTCAGGAAATGTAACATGGAGGGGAACAAATGGAAGTCATCAGGTTCTCCACAAGAAGGGGCTGAGAGGCCAAGCAGCATGCGCCCACCTTAGCTGGGAGACTTATGGCCTGCTAAAATTTGGAAAAGGGCTGATCATTTTTCTTCCTTTTTTTATTTAAAAGTAGGGTTTATATTAGTGAGAAAGCATTTTTCAAATGTGCATATGCACATATAAATCAGGCTTTGCAAATGTAATCTCCTAGGATTTGAAGAGCCCAGTAGTTAGGGCTCTTAACCTGAGAGAAAAATATTATCAAAGCATAACGTAAAACACCTGGTATCACTTGCTTCTCATTTTACATGAGTGTTTCCTTTTCTCTCTTGTTTTCAGAGAATATGAAGGCCTCAATCTTCTCTTTACGTAGTTACTCACAAGTTGTTTTACAATGCAAATTTTAAAACCTCAAGTTATTATAATAATCATGTTCCTCAGGCAGGGCCAGAGGGCTTTTTGAACATATTTATAAAAACACACAAAAAATTACTAGATAGCATAATATGTCATAAAGTTCAAAATACTGATATATAAACAAAGAAATACGTATGAATGAGCATATATAAATAGAATCTATATATGCTAACATCAAGCCTCCCATAGAAAAATTGCATTCAAATTTGCACAGCAGTTATGATTTGGAAATAGGTGAATTAGCAATCTCAGGAACATGGTAAAACTTTTTACATAATCTCCATCAGTAGGGGAAAACAATCCTCTGGTGAGGTGGCTCATCTACAGTTTCCCCCCCACCCTCCAAGTACTTAATGCCAATGCATGGAAACAGAAAAGAGGGCATTGGCCCCTTGATTTTGAAAGAAGGGAAGGCACTTTCTTCCTTTTCAACCATTTTCAATTGCCTTTGCATTTGAGGTGGAAAGAGGACAAGAATCCTGGGAGTGGGAAATGAATTTTAGATGGAGGAAGGTGAGAGAAGTTAAGGATATGTTTCTTCTCAATTCTTTATTTCCTGTCTACTTCATCCTGTTCTACCTCTTTATCATCTAAAAAAAAAAAAGTATTTCTGTTCTCCCAAAAACACCGAAGAGTTTTCCTAATCAAATACTCTTCTAATGGACAATCCCCCAGCTCCTACAGTGCTGGTTTCTGATTGATTCTTCTCCCTAAACACATATAATTTTCCATCTATACTTGCATCTCCACATGATCCTAATTAGTTCTCCTCTCTCACATGTGAACTGCCCCAATTAATTCCATACTGTTCCCTTCACTTATGCAGACAGCTTAATGAAAAAACACAAAGCCCAGGAGCACTAGAATGGATTCCTTTATCTCCTTAGCACATAAATTCATGCTTTCCATTCTCTTTGATAGTCCCCAGTTGATCCTGAATCATACATTTCCTTCATAATGACTTGCAAGTTTTGTGTTGTCTTGTTCTTCTGGTCCCTGAACTCCATACCTCTTCCCCTCTCTGCTGCTGTTGGAACAGCAGATGAGTAGTTTTCCTCCAACTTACGGGGAAACCCTCTTCTGTCATCTAGAAACTGGGGTCTGGAGAGCATCAGCTGGAAAAAGTCTTCCATTGCCTCTCCCTTCGAAGTGATGCAAACTTTTGACTTGCCTTTGGATGACAGAAATCAAAACGTAAAATTACAGAGTATGGTTTTCCCAAAACAGTGCCCGTGTCCTGTATTTTCAGGCTGGGGCCTTTGGCTGAGGTGTATTTTGAGTAGACTGTCCCCTTGCAGTGGACTGCCTGAAATTGCTAAAGGGCAGGACATACAGGAAAAGAAGAATCATGGATCTGAAAAGTGCATTGTGGAGTAGGGCTTGGGAAGAGAGGACAAGAGGGATTAGTGGACTTCTTTTATCTGCAATTCTAGTCTTCTGCTCTCCAGGAAGATAGAGATAGGGAGAGAGCTGTATCCAGCCCTAAAAGACTGACTACACAAATTACAATAGGAGGATGCTGAGGAAGTGTTCCCAGCACACCACCTTTCCTTGCACCATTCAAAAAAAAAAAAAAAATTGGAAATATTACTGAATCATTTGAAACAGAACTAGATGGAACATTCTGTATTAACATCATGTGTCCAGTTTTCCTAATTTTCTATGGTTACATATACTGAGTGCAACCTTTGAAAATATATGAACTCAGAGATAGTTCTTAATATGTTCTCCCCCAGTCTTTTCGTTGAGGTGATATCTCCTTCTCTGTAGCATGGTCAAATGCATGTCATCTTGACTCTCTAGAGCCTGTAGAGACTGGCAGCCTCTCAGCTCCTTCACACAAAACTGCTCCTCACCAAGACAACGATGCAGACAACCTTACAGTCCCTGAGCTGCGAGCTGTCTGCCTCCTTCATTTCCAGCCAAACAAAGAATATGAGTCCTTTATACGAAGTAATACAGACACACCAGGAGCACATCTTGCACAGAAAATGCATTTCTTTGCTCTGTGTGAAGGAGCTGTCGAGTTCAGTTCTTCTGTTTATCATCCTTCCCCATTATGCTCCAGTTGCTTCTATAATCAAGAGGGGGATAGACAAAATTCCCATGACTGCTTTTCCTTTTCTTTTAAAACTCTCTGTCTAGTTTCTGCACTGACTCATACCTACTGCAGCCGTCCTCAGATTGGGTGTATTTATTCCCATATGAAATAGCTTAAAACCCAACACCAATCCAAACCCTACATCAACATTTTGACAGAAATAATAATTTGATTATTTAAAAGTAAATGCATCCCATTCTCTAACTATTTCCATTTCACCTCTATTGAAGGAATCATTGTTAACCAAATTTTTCACAGAGGGTCTCTAATATCACCATGTTCGGGCTAGTTAGTTCTGGGAAAGAGAAGCAGGTTCCAGATTACTTGATCTGTTGAAGTAAACACACTGCCATCTTAATTTTCTTATTTCTTGTTGTTAACTTCACCATGCTGTAGCTGCCAGTGTGACAGGGAGTAAGACATGATTTGTCATTGTGAATTCACAGGTCACTGTGGAAATCTCAAATTGGAGCGTTAGTAGTATCTGCTCTTGGTAAAATGTCTCGCTAAGTAAGCACGTATTTTTCTAGTGTCACTCTTCAAAAAGTTTTAAAGGTGAAGGCACATTTTCTGGATTTTTAAAAACATGTGGAGACACAGTATACAGGTTTTCAGGAAAAAAAAACGAACAAACTTTTCCATTGTAAAGGCAGCCCAGTGAAACCTTGATTGCCTGGGAAATCTTGATACTTCATGGAAGCTCTACTCACAGGGTGTATGTAAGGAAAGATTCATCAGGTGTAGGCTGACATTTTGAAACTAACAGGACAAGGAGTCCTGTAGACCTCCATAAACCAGTAAAATTAATTTCAAATATAACCCAGTCACAGAGGAATGCCAAGAATACAGAGTGCTTAAGAACTCTCAGTTTAACAAGAAGGTCCGAGTGCTTAAGAACTCTCAGTTTAACAAGAAGATCCCACTCAGACCTCCAAAAACCAGCTAACATAAACAGCTTCTTCTCAGGAGAGGAACACCAAGCACAGAGAGTCAGAACAAGAGCTCAGACACATGGCTTATCAAGCTCTTTTCCGAACGAATAGCAGATTGATTCTGTCAATAATCTAGGAATGGAAAGAAAATTACAATAATCCAGCTTCAGTTTTATGAGAGGATGTGTGACAGCTATCATGTCATCACCTGGTAGAACTAACAGCAGGTATGACTCTCCAAACAAGGGGTGTCAGTCCAACACTCTATGGATACGAAGTGTGTGGTAGAAAGGAATGCATTGTGCTATACACACCTGTTTCCTGTCAACCCTGGCACTTAATTTATTTGACTTATTACTTAACTTATTAACTTATTAACTTATTAATTTATTACTTCCTGGCACTTAACTTATTTAACTTATTGAGGATTTGAGGTGGGGGAAGATAGGTGGTGCCAAGCCCACCTGTCTCACCCAGGGGAGGGACATGGAATTCTACAGACAGATCATCTGAAAGCCAGTGTACTGAGACACATCCCTTCTGGATATGGGAACATTTAGCAAGCTGTTGACATTATTCTCAGTGGCAGTCCCACAGGTCCCAAAGAAAGAATTAAAGTACCTACAGGAGCACCTGCCCTTCTTGAGCATGCTCAGGACACATCAAGTACTTTGATCTTTCCTGTACCGGTTGCAGGTCTGCAGCCTGCAGATCTCACGGTAGTTGCGCAGGATAATTGTCAAGAACCAGTTATCCATATTCAGCAACGAAAAAATCAAGATGAGTCCTTCTTAAGGTCCCATGATAAAAAGAGAAAGCATGTTTAATATCTCGTATACGTAGCATTTTTTGCTATGGACTGGTGTAATGTAAGGGATAACAAACAAAGGAAGGACAATATCCTAAACCAGGTGGAACTCAGAAGTTATCTTTGGTATGAAACTTCAGATGCATGCAGTAGCTTTATTCTAAAAAGTTTTGTGTAAAATGGAGTGAATCATAACAGTGTCAGTCTTTTTCGGCCTTCTACTTATTATAATAGCCACCAAAAAATAGATTTTTCACAGAAAGAAGGAAAAGTTTATGTAAACCAAGAAGTCAAAAAACTCCATTTATGTTGTAGGACCATGTTTATGTTTCCTTGAGGACATCTAGCAAAGGAAAAGCCCTGAGAAATATACTGAGTAACTGAGTTGCAACTGATGTACTAAATACTCATATTTAAAACAGATACACAAAATAAAAATCCCTGATAATGGCCTCCTCTACATGTGCTTTCTTATATGTTTCCTATTTTTATTTCTGTCTGATTGACTAAGGATTCTCCTCCAGGGACAGAGAGCCATGTCTCGGTGGCAAGTCGGCATCCTCAGTCCCATCGTGGGCTGCAGGGGGTGGTGATGATCATCTGAGCTGGTCTGCAATGTGGCAGATGGTCACGTAAGGGTTCTCACTCCTTCTGTGAACTTCCAGCTGTTCCTATGAGTATTCACGCACTTTCCTGCAGGGGTCTAATATAGTAACACAGAGAGAAGAAAGAAGCAACCAGCACCACACACATATCCAGCAAGTGTGTGCACAGTCATCAGCAGTCCCTTGACAACTATGCAGTTTTAAGGACTATTTATAATGGACTAGATCTCAAATTACATTGGCTTATCTCTAAGTATTCAGTGCAGCCTTTGGACATACAGTAAATAGATTAGCTATAGTAGTTATGGTTACTGCTATAACTTCTAGACAAATTCTAATGTTTTTATCATTATTTGTACAATAAGACTTCTAAAAATAATCCCTTACTGCTGAAAACTAAACTAGCTGATAAGAATAGCTATTTCTCAGACAACATACAAATTTAAACAGGGCAGTGAGACAAAAAATAAGAAAACACAAGATGGTTCACCCTCAGTATTAGGAGCTTCTAAGTGTTAGGCTTTTTCTGATTATGAAATCAGCTTATTGTTTGGAGGTAATATGAAATTAAAATAGAGTTTTCAGTCACTGTCACATAATCTCCTTGCAATTTTTACCTACTTGAATGACAGTTAAATGCAGTATTTAGAAAGATCAGCAAGATTTCTTCTTGATAACTGTTCTTAATACCAGTTATAGCTGCCTTTATCTATAGGTTAGTCTTCAGAGGAGTAACAATTTATCAGTCCAGAATGTGGATTAAGAATGATACAAGTTTGGGGGCAAATTTTCTCTTATTAATTAGAATTGCTCAGCTGTAATTAAAGAAGAAAAAACAATTTATATCAGCAAGAAATTTGGCTCCAGATCTTTATCACTTAGGTATTCATTTTGCTGTAAAAGCATACTTTGCAATTAGACAAACATCTGACAGTCTAATGTGGGTGCAGTCTTTGTTATTAACCTTCTATCAAATGCTATGACAATGTGATTTAACTTTGATTATACAATCATATCTTTCATTTTCAAAACATCAGAGCAATTAGCCTACCCAGTCAAGCACTCAACAGGTAGCTTTTACTGCTGTGCTTCTCCATGTCCAATCCTTAGGCTAAATGCACTGTTTTTAATGACTGCTCAGTGTGATCTGTGAAGCAATTGACTTCTAACATAAATTTTCGTATGTTTTGAAGAGATACATGGTAGAAAGAACATAAACCGCAATAAACGTCTTAAAAGAAATTGTCTCCGTAAAAAAATAAAATTTTATGGCATAAAATATTTTTGGTAAGGGTTCATGGTATACTCAACCATGGCCTCATCTGAGAGAAACAAAAAATATTTCTGACTCCCACTTTCTCCTTTTGTTATGTGTTTTCATTTGAAGTGCAACTTCTACTTAAATACAGTGCACAGAGTTACATATAGTGTATTCAGGAAATGTTTTAAATGATGGTATAAAAAAAATCTTGCCTGCAGCAGATTTCTCATTTTATATTTCATTTATCTGATATGTAGTATCTGGCCCCATAAAAATCATCACACTCATTTGTGCTCACCTGTTTAACCATATACTGCTTTTAATGCACTACCTGCAGGAGGTCAGAGTCAGTTTGACCAGTGTTCATTCAGCTGGTGAAAGCTGAAATATTGTGCCACTTATTGCCCTTGGGAAGAGGCTGCTGCAGTGCAGACTCTGAAGGTCATAATGGGAACAGTTTAAACATGTCCATGTGAAGATATTTTTCTCTGTTTAGAATTGTAACAACGCCAAATGGAGTCCTACAAAACCTATTGCACACAAGCGCGGTGTGGTGCAGTGTGGTGTGGTGGCCCTGGCAAGCAGCTGAGCACCACACAGCTGCTCCCTCAAGTCCAGAGACTGAAGCAAATCTAGAGAAAAAGTAGAAAAAGTAGTCTTGTTTTCAGCAGAGTTTTTCCTTTTTCTGCTTGATCTGAGGGCACACAATAAACTGGCCAATCCTAAGACTTTCGAATGGCTGCCTTTTCCACTGAAAAGCATAAGGTTGTATAAATTTAAATGAAAAAGTATCAGGTATAATTTAACTACTACTTTTGCTTCAACATACATTGTGCTGGGCCAGTAGCACTTTGCAGACCTTAGGAAGCCACCATTTGAATCTCTAATGGTCACATCAGAACTGTTCGCTGTTATCTAATAGTGACATAAAAGCAGTGTACAGACTCTCACTGTAAACCACTGTGGTATCTCTGGACCAGAAGAATGTAAATACCAGAGCATGTTGAAAAATGCTATAAACTATAGCAAACCATAATAAAATACAGAAGTAGTAGACATAAGAATAAATCAGCTATGCTAGGGGGAGTCAAAAGGACTGATTCACAATCCTACATTTGTACTTTGAAAACAAAATGCATGAGTAATAAGCATGTTAGATAAGGGACAGACTGATAGTTATTTCACTTTTCAAAGGACTTTTGGCATGGTCTCTAACAAACACACTTTAAGAAGAATAAGCAACCATAGGAAGATGGATAGATAATTGTTAAAATATAGGAAATGCATGGTCAGTTCTCACAATAGAGAGTGGCCATCAGTTGAGTGATTTATTCATAACCTGTCAGAAACAGGAGATGAACAATGAAATTAAAGTTTGCTGAAGATTCTAAGTTATTCAGACTAATAAGCTCAGTGCTGACAGGGAAGTACTGCAGAACTTTAAAATTAATGTACATAAATGTAAAGCGAGGTACATAACAAAAAAGTCCCATATATTCCTGATTATACTTATAATATTTTGTGCTCAGAACAGACCACTGAAACCTTAGAATTGTAACAGACAACCATGAAGAGATAGCTCAATACTCAACAGCAGCCACATGAGCAAAATGGACTGTAAGGCACATCAGGCAAGCAACATAAACTAAACGAGAGTATAGCACTGTATGTACGCACCATCCTTATTATGGTGTGCCATTCTGATCCCCTCATCTCAAAAATTAACTGGAAAAGATCTGGAAGATGGGTACACACTTTCATATTAGGAACAATTTAGTAAGCCAGAACCCAGCAGATTGAAAGAGTGACAGATAGCGGCAGCCGGAGAAGGTGCATAGGAATGAACTTTTCATTTCATTTGAAAAGTGGGTGTCACAAGATAGAACCGGACAAGGAAGGCTTAAAACAAAAAAGAGATGGTAGCTGAGTGAAGTTGAGGTGTAGATGTCCTGACCAAAAGAAGCTGTGGCTGACAAAAGTGTATATGGGCTTGAAGAGGGGCAAGTTCACAGAAGAGAAATCACATCTGTTTCAGGAAGACAGGGAGCCCGCAAGAGGTTTGCAAGGCAAAGAGGATAAGTGAACCTGAAGTCACTGGCGTCACAAATTCAGACTCCTGGATTTAACCCTGACAACTGCTTTGGGCCTCTTATTTTGATCTTTATGTAAAAATGAAACACCAAGGTGTTGTTCAGTCTCCCAGAGAGAAGAGGCAACCTGAATAGCCATCCAACAGCTGGAGAAGAAAGAGGAGCTGTACAGCATTTCAGCAATGGCTTCTGAATCAGTCCTCAGAGGTGATGGTCTGAGAGACATATGCTTCCTAACTTTTGTTAAATGAAACCGCTGGGTACGAAAGAAGAAAGGGTGTGAACAGTCCAGAAGAGTTTCTGGTCCCCCGCTGCCAGTACTGGAAGAAATGGAGGTGCACCAGCAAGGCACAGCAGAGCAGCCAGTGAAGACATGGAAGGTCTGAAGGAGCTACAAGACTAGTACTGCTGGCTCTCTCACCAGCTTCTCATTGATTGCTTCTCCACACAACTGACCAGTTTAGCTCAAACGCTGGTACAGCCGTGTTACTCCTTGCATCTGAACTAACTGTTCCAGCGTTAACTGAGGCACTTCTGTCCTACTGAATTTCTTGCCAGAGGGCACTGCAGCTTTAAACATTTGCATGGACCCAAGCACAACAGGACTCATCTGTGGAGAAAGATGTGACTGAGGCTGTTAAACGCAGGCATCACCCCCCATGCTGACCCTGAGAGAAATGTCTGTGGCTGGTGGGACCATATCCTGAGGAAATATTAATGTTCTAATTCCTTCTTCCCCTGTCATCTATGCTGGTCACCGTGAAAACTCAAAAATATCCTATGAGATGCCTCAGTATTGTAATGTAGTCTCTCCTGTTTTTTTTCATTTTCCTTCTCAGCTTGTTATCTTATTCAGAACAAAACTATCGATCAGACATAAGTGGTTTGCAATTAACTTAATTCTACCTATTATTTATCAGATTATTTTCTTCAAATGCTTATAAATTGTTCTGATTTGGTGTTCTTAATTATCTTCCTCTACATTAACTGTGCAAACAATTTCTAAAGCATTAAAACTCAGGTTATTTGTTCATCATTTCTATATCTACTTTTCTCCTCCACTGAAAGATGAAGTCTGTATTTGTCCTGTTCAGGCCTGTTGGAAAGTCTCTATCTTGCATTACCTGCACTAACAAAAATATTTCTACAGGAAGAAAAGTATTTCCCTTTTTATTTTTTGTAGGCTATATTCTCAGGAAAAACTTGGCATTACAACTGCATTTACAAGAACAATTGAAAAAGAAAGCAAGCAAAATGCTTTAGAGGAGTTCAGAGTAAGCGTCAAAGATATACTATCTCTAAAAGACAGCAATTTATCAAGAGTATAGAAATATTATTCTGACTGTATTTGTCACCATGTCTTATACTGCTGAGATAACTTTATAAAATCCTTTGAATTTTTTTCCCTAATTTAAATTTTGTAAAGACAAATCATGCTCCTTCAGTCAATATTTTAACATATACAACAGCTGGGGAAAAGGATTTTCTTTCATATCTGAAACTTGTGAAAAGGAATATAGCCAACTTTGCATAGCATGTGAAATTTCTTGCCATCCTCTGATGTATTTGACCTTGTTTTAGCTTAAGAACAACTAGTACTAACAAATGAAAACAAAAACTCTTGGTTCTGACAGTTCTTTCCCCGTGGCTTATTCCCATGGCTCATGTGCTTTTCAGGGATACACGCGAGTCTCTTATTTATACACTCATAAATACTTTGAACACCTGAGTTGATTGTGATAAAAGTGCAACTTCAGAATGAAACATGGGGCCAAAAAGCATTCCTGAGCTGCTTCCACGTTCTGTCCTGAATTGTTTAGTGCTAGCAGGCATGTCTTAGCTACAGAAGATGCATTCTGTCTAGGGTAATAGGAAATGACCATACCATCATATAAAACTAACAGTTAAAAATAAGCATGATATTTTTCCAAATGGAGAAGTTTGCTCATTTAATAAACCTCTCAAATGAGAAGATCCATGAAAACATTTCACAAGTCTAGTTTTTGGAATCAGAAAAACAAAAAAAAACCCAACAAAACAAAACAACCACCACCAACAAAAAAACCCAACCAACCAACCAACAAAATCCAAAAACCAATCTCCACCCCAAAACCTACAGAAAACAGACTTTTTGTTATGTTTTTTTGAAGTTTATTTCTTAAATATCTTTTCTTAAAGGACTAGTTCATGCATCCTTTCCTCCTTCTGTCAAGAAATTATGAACTCAAGAAGTCCTGAGAGTTTGCATTCTCTGAAGTGATCCTCTGCTCCATTTTAGTAAGGCACTTAGAACCTGGCCTCTAGCTTGCTCAAAAGAAGCCTGAAAAAATATGGTCACACTGCCCCACAGAAGCAAAAAATGAAGGTGATTTGAAGTCTAATATCTGCATTTAAACTTTCTCAATCATTTGACTGTCTTGGATTCCAATGAGTCTTTAGTGCTGTCCAAACATTCTCTTGATTGTTAATTATAAATGAAAAAAAAAACAAAAGTGTTTTAATTAGTAAATTATGGTTCCTTATATTGCTGGTATTACTTGGGTCTCGTTTTTTGTTCATATGTACAAACAAAACAGCTAGGAGTCAGTCAGTCTCCCAGACAAACCAGGCCTGTTACATGGAAAAAAGTCCATATGCCAAACAGACCCATTTGCCACATATTTGAAGGACCTCCTAAAGTTTTGGTCACACAAATTCAGTTGAAGGTACCCAAGTCTGTGCAGTAAAAAGCTCTGCACCGCAACTGTCAAATTCCTTCTACAACACAACAAGACAAATTTGTGATTCAGGTAAAAACCCAGTAATTTCACAGTCAACTGAGCAGACAATTATATTCCCAAACAAGCAGACAGTTCGAAATGGAGGCAAGTTAAAATGAGATCTCCTATGATATACAGCTGTGAGTACATGTCTACACAAACACAAAACTTGTATCATAAAAAAAAAAAAAAAGAAAAATAGACCTTACTTCATACATGTCAACTTAGTATCTGTATGAGAGTAAACTAGTTTAAATCTTGAGACAGGATCTCATGACACTATCACTTTGGTTTCTCAGTCTGTGTTAGACAAGCATTCTACCTGGGCTCAATGACAATTCAGATAGGACTTTCTAGTTGTACAAATATGAAAATAAATACTGTCATGACAGATGTGTTCTAGGTTCAATGTTGACATAAGACACTATTTTTTATGTTCTAATTTTCACTTTTCCATTTGTTCTGCTGATTTTTAAATTGACACTGTTGATACTAAATCAAAACAAAGAGTTTTGGATTAGGTATTACAACATATTGCATATTCTTCCCATATACGTTCATAGGCACCTTAGCTCAGTAAGTCTGCCTGTATGTGCCCTAGAGTTTGCAGCATTAAAAACATTATTAATAATGCACTTCTTCTCAGGTCTTATAAATAAAAATATTGGAAAGTTATACAGCTCTTTTGCTTTGGTTTTAGAATTAAACGAAAAAGACAATCACCAAAATTGGACCATGAACAATGTAAGCAGTTACACTTAGCACAGTTACCAGCCTGAAAATCCTATGAATAAAAACTAGGTTCCAGAAAAAAAAAAAATGACTTGCAGTAAGTAAATCTATCAATCTGAAGGAACAAACAAATAGGATTGTGATTGCTTAAGTAAGTTGATTCTCCTAACCTACAAAGCAATCTTCATGTCACATCTGAGTTTGAAGTGCCTTCCTGCATCTATTTTACAGTCTTAAAAAAACATTATCAGTGCAGAGCCTTGAGAATAAAGTATGGTAAATCAGCTTTGGTTGTTGACTAATCAGATAAGCACAATTAATTACAACACCAATCAGTTCATTAGATTATTAGGTTCATCTCTTTCTGATCAGCTACTTAGAAATTTTAATAAAGGATAAGAAGTCACAAAGAAAAACACTCATTAGAATTTCAGAAAGTATGAAATACTACTCTGAATGAAACAAGTTACAGCATAGCATAGAAAGGCAGAAGTCAACTGTTTTTCAACTGTGCATATACTGATACTCCCAGTGAATTGACTGCTATAGATATTTCTCCAGCTGGAGTCTCTGTCCAAAACTGAGAGGTATCCTTCTCCTCTACCAAATTAAAAATCCTTAGAAATCATAGAATCATTTTGGTTGGCAGAGACCCTCAGGAAGATCAAGTCCAACTATAACCTAACTCTAGCACTAAGCCACATCACTAAGAACCTCATATAAATACCTTTTAAACACCTTCAGGGATGGTGACTTCAGCACTTCCCTGGGCAGGCCGTTCCAATGCCTTTCTGTGAAGAATTTTTTCCTAATATCCAATCTGAACCTCCCTGGTGCAACCTGAGGCCATTTCCTCTTCTCCTATCACTTGCTACTTAGGAAAAGAGACCAACACCCCCCTCACTCCTTTCAGGTAGTTGTAGAGAGCAATAAGGTCTCCCCTCAGTTCCTTTTCTCCAGGCTAAACAGCCCCAGTTCCTTCAGACACTCCTCATCAGACTTCTGCTCCAGGCCCCTCACCAGCTTTGTTGCCCTCCTCTGCATTCTTTCTAGTACCTCAATGTCTTTCTTATGATGAGGGGCCCAAAACTGAACACAGGATTCAAAGTGGGGCCTTACAAGTGTCAAGTACAGTGGCACAATCACTTCTTTAGTCCTGCTGGCCACACTATTCCTGATACAAGCCAGGATGCTGTTGGCATTTTTGGCCACCTGGCCACACTGCTGGCTCATGTTCAGCTGGCTGTTGACCAACACCTCAGATCCCTTTCTGCCAGGCAGCTTTCCAGTCACTCTGCCCTGAGCCTGTAGTGCTGCCTGGGGTTGTTGTGACCCAAGTGCAGGACCTGACACTTGGCCTTGTTAAACCTCGTAAAACTGACCTCAGCTCAATGATCCAGCCAGTCCAGATCCCTCTGTATGGCCTTCCTACCCTCCAGCAGATCAACACTCCCACCCAATTTGGTGTCATCTGCAAACTTACTGAGAGTGTGCTAAATCCCCTCATCCAGATCACTGATAAAGAGATTAAGAAACAGAACTGGCCCCAATACTGAGCCCTGAGGCACACCACTCATGCTGTCTTATAACTCATTTCTCCCTGTTCTAGTCTAGACTACTTACTAGTCATTTGTTCTACTTTTTGTTTTACTGCCATTATCCACATACTCTATATTACCAGTACTTTTTTTCACAATTTTCAGTTAGGCACGTCAAAATTAATTTATTATTTGCTCATGTTGTTTCTTTCCAGTCATATAATTCATGATTATGATACTGTTCCAGTTATACTGCATTTTACTATTTCTAGAACAATCTCTCCCCTCAATTTTTTAATTTTATGCTTTAATTCCATTAAAAACAGCAAGGTATCTAGGCTGCTTTCCACTAATAACATCTCACAGTGTTATGATTGTTTAAGCTGCATACCTGTAAAAAAATCTAATTATAATAAATTACCTAATTGTAAAAAAAAAAAAAAAAAAAAAGTGATGCATAATAAACTGTAGTTCCTTTGTATTGGCTAAATGTGCCTTCAGCATAAGAAATAGATATGTGTGTTCATGTCCTATTTTCCTTATAGTTAACCTTAAATTGCCAGAGTGTGTATCCTACCTGAGATTATGTCACTTCATCATATCTCCAAACGGCTTTATGTGCAAACTGAGAAATGATGAAAGAACTGACCCTCTAGCATGCCCTTCAGTCTAATGAGTCATTCATTGTGCATCATTACTGCTTGAAATAACCTGTAAAAAAATAAGGGAATCACTCTACCACAACCCTGCTTATCCCCACCTAGTCCATGCCATATAAAATGAGGAACAAATGCTCTCTCCTACTAGCACTGTGGTTGATGCTCTTTACCCCTTTGGCTTATACCCCATGGATAGTGTCTGACAACTTGGCTCTTCTGCATAAACCAGCCTCTTACAAAAGCCTGCACTGCCCTGTCTCAGTGCCTGACTGTGTTTTATGTGACAGTAATTACTTATGGGACAGAGCTTACTCCTTCTCAGAGATCTCATTTTTCCCTTTTAACACATACCGTTTGAGTCAATTCACTCATTCCTGTTAAACTAAACACCAAATTCAAATTTCCCACTGGTACCTTGAGATGCTCATGAAACTCTTGCATGAATAGCAGGTTCTCTTCTTCCACTTGGCCATTTGCTTTGCCATGAAATATACTATTATGTTTGCCTTCAGATATTTTACCCTCCCATTGGCAAATGTATACATTTAGCATGTCACTGCATTTGCTTCATGCTGATTCTTCCTATAAATTGAACTCGAACACTTGTATGCAGTGAAAGAAGAGGGCAAACCCCTTCTCCAGCTTTTCCCCCCCATGCCCCTTTGCAGAAACTGTGTGTATCTGAGTGAGTAAAGGCTTCTGCAGAATCATTGTGTTCTTTACCTAATGATCACTTCTGTGTACCCTATTTCCACCAAGTCTCACCTTACATAGAGTCTCTACTATATGTTCTTTGGGCCAAGGGGCAGAGTGTATTTGTGTTCTAAAAACTCATGACTGACCAAGAACAAAAAAAAGAGTGGGGGGAGAATTATGCAAACTGAACCAGCAGACAAAGTTGAGAGCTGTTTTCAAGGACAAAGTTACCGATGCTGTGGCAGCCTTCAGCCTCGATCTCCCAATAATTATTCATACACTAAAGGATTTCTGCAGTTGTGATTATTCTTTAGTTGACAGATAAGCATTCCCTGAGTGACAGACACTCAGCACCATCAGGCTTGCTCCCGTGTGACCTGCTTTTACAACACACTCTGTGTACAAACATCACCTCTAACACAGTGCTTTGATTGTAGTGGTGTTATGCCTGGGAAGAGTTTAATCCATTGTGTGCTTTGTGTGCCAGTCAGAGACCAAATTAGCAACAAGATAATTACAGCTTATAAAGGTGTCCTTTTATGAATACACACTCATTCTGATTTTGTAATTATTATTTTACCATTCTCAGTTAATTGTCAGTCAACAGCATAGCTTCCTCTGGTGCAGTGCAAACACAGTTCCCAGAATTATAGTAAATTTTCCTGTATTAGGTATAAAAGAGTGAAAATTATTTAATACAACTTCAGGAAGCTCAACACTTATTCCCCAGCTCAGAGTTGACTTCCATTGCCAAATATTGCTGAAATAAATATTCTAATACCAAATACTAGTGTTTTTTTTTTTTTTCTTTTTTTTCCCTTCCTGAACAGGTGGCTCTGGTAAAGTGATACTCCATCAAGATGATAACTGCGTGAATCAAGTATCACTATGTTCCAGTTCCTTGTGTCTGAGTTATATTTCTGCCCAGAGCAGAAGGGATACAGAAGGCTCACGTGATCATAATTGATAAACTACCTGTCTGTTTTGCATGAGATGATTCATTTATGGACACTGCACTGAGAAAGGTAGAATTACCATGAAATTTATTAATTATGATTAAAGTCATTCCTACACTTCTCTATTATTTGAGTTACCTCATTTTTTACATATCTACCTACTCACCTGCCAGCTTTACAGGCCAGTGCCCATGGCCCAAGCTCCCTCTGCAGACTAGCCTGGAGCCCTGTCCAAGCAATGCTGCAGCAGTGCTGGTCTCCAGCCCTGTTTCTCTTTCTTTGTTTGCATTTCCTGCCTCTGCCTTGGACCTGACTTGATCCCCTGGTGCCACAGGATGCTGCCTGGCCTGCCAACAGGACCCACTGCTGTCCCCCCAATTCTGCTCCCCTGCATGAGCCCATTGGTAAGGTCATTGCCTGTCTATGTTGCAGACACCCTCAATTCCTGACTCACTGACCCCAGGGAGCAGCACCGCTCTTGCTGCTCCCTGACACAACTCATTAGGTAGCTGACTCTCTCAGTTTTGCTTATAATGGTCTTGATATGCCTTCTCTTTCCGCTCCTAAAGACACTGAAGACTGAGCAGCATTTTGGTTAAAGGTCTACTATTCTGAATGCCCTAAAACCTGCAGACTTAACTGGACTAGGCTGAAATTCATTGGTCTCCACAAGTGCAAAGTATATACTCTCCATCTAAGATCCACTGAATCTCAGCTCCTCAATAAACCAAAAGTCATAACTATGTCATGTTTAAAATCAGCTGTTCATATAATTTTATGTATTCCTGGACTGGTAGGCCATGTCAGTCCTGTATTTTGCTCTTCATCCTGTAGATTTTGTTCTCTGGGATGTTATGCCACTGAGAGCCCTACACCCTCTCATACCATATGGGGTTCAGGTATTGGAGAGGCCTCAGCTGAGGCTCAGACTCTCTTCCCCACTGTAATCAGGATCAGATGATAACTTGGGCTTTGCTGGGTAGAAGCACCTCTCCCTGCATCCTTGGATGCTGGCAGCAGGTAAGTGTCCCTCTGAGCACAGCCCTGGGAAGAGATGTCTTAGCTGTATGTAACCAGACTGTCTTTAGATGAAGGGAAGAGCTGTACACCCACACTCCACAAACACCCGCTGGCACTAACGGGTGCCACCGAACACACCAGGGACACACAGGCACTGTATGGACTCTTCTGCTGGAGGAAGCTTACAGAAAAGTTATTTGAATCTCATACACAGTATTTACTCCGTACTATCTTCCTCTGAGAACACGTGGTCTACTCTGACAGTATTCACAGGCAGAACTACTGAGAAACAAGTGTTCTGTGGTTCTTTGCTTTCTGCTCTTCCACGATGTAGACAAGTCCCTAAGACAAAACTCTTGGTCACAACACCTAAGTTATAACCCATACCCAATTTTAATTTAATCTTTGAGCCTACTTCTTGCCAACAATACCTGCACTCTTGCCTGATCATTTTACCTAAAAAGTTGCCCTCAGCATCACAGTATTAAGCCACGCAACATCGCTGTCATGAATGTCCACTGCTTTCTGAGAATTGCCATGGAAAGCAGCAACCTGGCAGATGGAAAACACAAACCTCAGTGGTTACACCCGCCTTTTGTGGCTGTGCTGGGCTGCTTCAACTACTGCCTCCACCAGCCAGTAATACTGCTGGGAGGGCTGCAGGCAAAGCCACCTGAATGCACATGGCTGAATATTGGAATTACAATCTGTACAGCGAAACATTTTTTGAGAACATGCCTAATTAAAACGAGCTGATCAACACTTGTTATTCAGAAGGCAAAATCTCATACACCTGCATTTGCTGTTTGATGTAGCCTCTTACCATAATCATTTAATAACATTCACCATACTGCTTTCCCCCTTTTCCTAAATAAAAGAGCTTTAGGCCATGTAGGTCTTCAATTTACATATTTATAACCCAAACTCCACTTGAAGAGTGGCACTATAACCTGCCCCAGAAGATTCAGGCAGCCTGTCATATCATAAACTTGCTTTAGCAATCTATCCCACTAACTGAACGAAGCATGACAGTAAGAAAAAATCAGGGTGCCAGAGAAGTGATTGGTACTATTAATACCCAGAGAGAACAGCAGTAACCAGCATAAACACAGAAACTACTTCAAAGATCAAGTGCAACCATCTTTGTTTAAAAGCCTAATGATTAAGTCTCTCTGAAATAAACAGCAGAGAGTTCTGGAAATATTTCTGTATACAAGTCCAGAGAACTCCAGAAAAAGATGGAGGTATCAATGAGATCAAAAAATAACACCTAAATGTTCCAAAGTTGTAGTAGTTAGGAAAATGAATTAATGAAAAATCCACTGTTTTCCGCCTACCTCAATTCCTTTAAAAAATGTAATATCAATATTTTGCATCAAATTTTGAAGTTTAATCTCGATCTTGAGGGGATTTAATTGATTTTAGAGACTTGCAAATGGCACTTTAGACACTGTGCATGTAAAGCTCAACACTTTTTCCTGACTGCAATTTCAACTTGATGTCAACAATTATGAACAACAGGTTGTAACTGCAATTGTGAGATTGTGAGCTTTCTATTAAAAACATGTATTTGAAAAAGTGATAGTTACTGACACCCCCACCCCCACTCCGCCACCTTCTTCCAGAAAAATTACTTAATCCATGTCTCTTTTGGTAGTATTTTTTTTTTTAATCCCACTTCTCTCTTTTCCTTTGTCATACTGTATTTTTAACTTCCACTGTGTGACAGTCAGCAAGGAATGAAATTTAATTAAAACACACATTGCTTATGGGATGAATAGAACTTCATTCAACGAAGGCAATGTGCTGCCACATAAAAAAGCTGAAAACGTCCTTCTGCAAAGAATGCACCACCCTGTCCACCCTCCCAAAGAGAAGAGCAACCCATTCCATGGGCAGTCTGGCCCCGCTCCTCTTCCTGGGGGACTTGGCAGGGAGGACCCCCCTCTAGCTGGGCACTTGATGCCACAGAGGAGGCAGTCCTGCCATCGAACTGAAACAGCAGATACTTGTGATGCGTTTCATAATACTACTCTAATACACAAAAACTATACTTGAGAATTGACTTCCAGAGCATTTGCAGTCATTCCATGGTCTGTTTGATTACAGCTGAGTTTTCCAGAGTGATTCCACTGCATTTATGCAGTGATATTTATGTAAAGAGCGACAAGCAGATCTCCCTTTATTGTATGTCTGAAAGGAATTCTTTATTTGAGAATTAAATGCCACTTAAGTACCTTGTGTTCAAACTGTCTGCTTAGTGTTTCAAGTCATGGTGATTATTTAATTTTGCAGTGTGTGGAACAGAGTGTGTTTAAATAAACACATGATTACATATGTCCAATATCATAACTATGCATTTAAATTCCCATCAAATCCTGTCAAAATTCCACTTAATAATTCACAGAACATTATTTACTTCATAAACTATTTTACGATTTAAAATTAGTCCTAGCAAAAATTAAGAGAAACCAAATGAAAACTCATTAATGTGCCCTACCATAATTTAAAAAAGATATTTCAAATAAAAATCTTTCTATGTTTGTCTGACATTTAAAAGTAATTATACAAGCAATTGCTAATCATCATTATGAATTACAAAATACTTCACAAAACAGTACAGTTAGAAAGTTAAGCACAGAAAACTTAAGTAATACCCAAATTAAGCTTGCCTCTAAAACTGCGATTCAGGCCCCCTTAATACAATGATCATGATATGTTGCCTACACTGTCACTTCTCACCCCCACAGGACTATACCTCATCCACTGCACAGGGTGGACTTACTGGATATGAATCAGTTCCACTGTAGAATGTGTGGTGTTCTGTTTGCCTGGTCGCCTCTCTCAGCAAGCACTCCATGACCAATGCAAGGGAAGAGAAATAATGGCCCTGAGTAGGGAAAGGAGGCGAGAGAATTTTGTTCTCTTCCAGATTTTTTTCAGAGCCTACAATTTCTGTATCCCTCATTTTTCAGGGACTGGACTTGAAACTCGTGAGTCACGGAATCTCAGAAATGCTGGTCGAAAGGAAAATGTGGGAAGTCACCCAAGTCCAGCCGGCTGCCTGAGGAAGAACTATCATCAACACAAGACAAGGTCAGTGGTTTTATTAGAGAGCCTTGAAAACATCGAAGGATGGACATCTCACCACTTCTCTGTTCCAGTGTTGCCCTGCCTTCCAGGTAAAGGATAACAACCACTTGAACCTTTCAAGCTGAAATTTGTGATCTCTCCCCTGTATCTTCTCCAGTTTCTGAACATCTCTGTTGAACTGTGTGGGCCCAAAGGTGGACACAGTATTACAGATGGGGCCACACCAGTACCGAATAAAGGGGGGAAGAACTTCTATGGACATGCTGCTCACAGATGTAAACCAGTCTGTCTTATTCCTGATGAGAACACGTTGTTGGCTCATATTTGTTTTGCTGTCCCTTATGAACTCCAGTTCCTTTTCAAAAAGGGTGCTGCTCAGCCAGAGGGTTTCCAGGCTGTACTGATGTAATATTCCATCAGTGCTCTCCATTCATTCACATGGCCAGACACTTTATCATAGAATCAGACTCATTAAGTATGATTTGTCACTGGTAAATCCATGCTGACTGTTCTTCTTTCACATGTTCGGAAATACATCCCAAAAACTCACGCTCCATGGTTTTTCCAGGGTTTGAGGTAAAGGTGGTCCCCAGACTGTCCTTTTTGTTCTTCTCAAAGACAGATAAATTTTTTAGCCTTTCTCTAGTCCTCAGACACTTCCCCCAAACATCAGCATGACAGGTGCCTCATAACTCAGCTTATTTTGCAGTACCCTTGGGTAAATTCCATCCAGTTTCAAGGATCTGATTATATTTGTTTTCTCCAAATAGTCCTTAATGTGTCCCTTGGCCATTGCTGGCTTCTCCTTCTTTCTAAGACATGCAGGAATGCACAGGAGTCTAGGAAGAGGATTTGCCTGTTAAGACTGAGCCACAAAAGCTGTTGAGTTCTTTAGTTTTTTCCCTCTGTCCATGACTACTTTATCTTCCCCATGCATCAATGGACTCACACTCTTGTCAACTTCTTTTTGCTTTTAGGATACATATGCCTGCAAAATCCCCTGCTGTGACCCTTTATGTCCCTAGTTAGCTCCAGATGGGCTTTGATCTTCCTCATTTCATCCCCCAAGTTCCAAACCAAGGCTTTTCTTACTCCTTTGTTGCTCTGGTTTCCACTCCTCGGTCTCTTTTTGTGCTTCAGAAAGCTTTCTTTTTACACCAGTGAGCCTTCTACCATAATTTCCAGTCTTCCTGTACAACAACATGGTTTGTTCTCAAGTTCTCACTAAGTTTTTTATTTTTTTTAAATTCATTGAGCACCTTTCTTCCATGAAGCAGCTCCACAGAGGTTTCCAAATCTGATGAATTTGTGAGTGCCATGGATACACAGGTGCTGCTGTCAAGAGGAACGTTTAAAGCATAGGCAGGTATAGTTAACAACCAAAGGTGAAATGTAAAGTATGCCGCTACAGTTAACACTCTGAATTTGTAGTCCATGCCCACAGGAAGTTTATACCAAATACAATAATGTGTATTGCTGGCTGAACATGCTGATGCAAAGCTACTTCAGGTACAACTACGGAGTGCTGCAAGTCAGCCTTCCAGTTCTACTGTCAACACCATTCCCATTCCCTGCCAGGGAGGTATCAAGGACTGACAACAGTAGCATTGCTTTGAGTGAGACAGTAACAGGAATTGTGCTGAGGCCACTAAAATAATTTCAGTTGAACTGTAAAAAGAGCAAACTCCAAACTGACATCTGCTAGAAACCACTCTGTTTCTCACTGCAGATTTTAAGCATGAACAAATATTTATTATTGATAAGATGGGTTAACAATTTATTTTTTATGGAACACATGAACTTCACAAAATAAACAGCACAATGACACATCTCCAGCAGAGAGGAGTAAGTGTGAAATGAAAGGAATGAAAAAGCTTAGATGCCTGCCAAAAGTCACATTCCCCAAACCACTGCATGTCTGCACCAAGGAAAACTTCAGCTATTCAGACATCATTGTGAACATAATCTCCTTTCTTTTTTTCTATGAGAATGAGAAATAAATAAAGAAAAGGTATTACTGGCATTATTGGAAACCAAGAAAAAAGCTGGTGGTTTCACTATTACCCTTCTAATACATTCCTGCACTTAAGAATGGGAGCCATTAGGTTAGCCTGGTTTATAAGGTGCTGTGAAATTCGATTACTTTTACTGTGTGGCAGCTGCCTCTAAGGTTTTTGACAGATGAAGGCCAGTATGTGACAGTTATCGAAGTATTAAATACATTCCAGTTCCTGCATATTTGCTCTTACCTATTATGTCTGATAATGCAAGATGTGGTTTGCATTAACATCCTCCAAACTCACTGTGTACTAACTAGGAAATGATTTGAGTACTCTCATACAAAGAAAGAGGTATTTACAATGCTAAACGATGATCAATTAAAGTGCTCATATACTTGGAGGAAACGAAACAATAATCATGTTGAGGGATTATGATAACTTCCAGTTCGTAAACTCTAAATCTTTAGAGTTTGCAGTATAATTTACAATAATGATCTACCCAAGCCCTTGAAGAACGGTTAAATACATGACACATCCACTAGCAATAAAACATAATGATAGGGCTCATGTTATGAAAAACTAACATTTGTTTACATAAATTAGCCCCTATTTAGTAATTACACTGTCTGTCTGCAATAAGGTCAAGCAAAATGTAACCCTGGCAGAAGCAATACTGCATGCATTATAGTGTAGACAGAGATATGCCAGAGAATTACAGTTAATTAATCAGTTAATACCTTCCATGTGTTTCATGATATGTGGTGCCACAATTCTAGCATAAAATGTTTGAGCTAATGAAGTCACTTTCCACTTTCTTAAAAGATTAAAATAAATGCTATCAACTGCTGTTATTCAGGCCATAGAGTACCAAAAAAATAAAGTATATTTCCAAGGTGCAGATGCTGCCTACTTCAGGTACCTCAGTTTTCTTGATTAACTCCCTCCCCCCCCCCAAAAAAAAAAAAGAATCCTCAATTAAAAAAAAAAAATAAAATCTGGGGAATCTGGGATTATTTCAGTGCCCAAAGACCTTTTTAGTCCACTTTTTTTCATTCTAACTGAAAGCAAAAACAAAACTACCAGTCCTCTCAAAAATATTTTATTATGTATTTTTACTTCATTAGGAGATTAAAGAAAAAGTCACCCCCGTTTGTATATGCAGAATATTCACATTGTGCCCTTTCATTACTATCTCTTTTGAAACACTTTCCAAATACTGTACTTCTGTGTATAGTAAATCAGATATAAAGATGGATGAACAGCAGCAGGGGAAAACGAGAAGCTATTTCACAATGCTACTGTCCTTCAAGAGAAAACGCTGAACTTGTAACCAACTAACTGTAATAAATGAGTACCTGACAAAAACAAATGAGCTGTGAAAGTAAAAAAGCTACACTAGGATGAATACTTCTGAAGTATTTTGCCACAGAAATCCTCTGTATGTAATGTGCAATACTAGCTAAAAATAGTATCAGGCACATGTTAACTAGTTTTGTATAGTACATGCAGATGCAGTTAAAATAGAGAATTATTATTTTTCTTTTTTTTTTTTTTAAATAATGTGTTCTTTCTTTCCAAAGGACATTTTCTCAACAGTAAGAAAGAACTTGGAAATACAATATTAAATACGATATGAAAGTAATTTAGGGAAGGCAATAGGAAAAAAACTCTAAAACTCACAAACCTCTAATATCTTTGTTTAATTCATTTTTAAAGAGTGAACTCTTCTACCCTGCCACCCATATTAGACAGAATCTTAGGACAAACTTTGCTGGCAGAAGTCAGGAAAATCCTCTCGTCCTGTTCTGTTGTTGCCTTTCTGAGGTGGTGTCTGCAAAGCTGCGTGCGTATTTATGAGCTATAGCTGGAAATCAGCATCACCTTACACCTTGCCCTAGCCTTGGAACCCTCTCACTCCACGTGAGTGTTTTTTTCACGTCCAGAGAAATACTCAAATTGGATAAAATTGATGAAACTGAATTAGTGACAGACATCACATGCTTTTTACTTCACTCTTCACAAAAGTGTCAATTTATCGCCACATTAACTGGCCACTTTGTTAATCCTCTCAGAAAGCTGGAAATCCATTTGACTGCAAGTAATGGACTTCACCTTTCTTTCTCAAAGTGTTCTTACTAGATTGTCCTCTCTACTCAAGGAAAAATCTTACAAAATGCTAAAACTCCTCTATGGAGATGTGTAGTGACAATAAGAACAGAAGCTTGACACTCATGGGGCAAAGTTTCAGAAAAGATGCTATCCAGAAATGATCTACTGCTTTTCTGTCTTCAGCTCAGACATTGTGAGTGGACTGTAAAATAAGCAGGCTTGTCAGGCTGCAGCCTGTTTCATCACACCCCACAAGAGCCTTATTTTTATTTACTTACTTCATCAGGAGGCTTCCTGGGAAAATATTTCCAAAACAGATAAAAGTAAAAAAGTTTCTAAGTGTGGTTATTGGGGACTGCAGGTCTTAGGGCTTCAGTGCTAAGGATATTACTGGAGAGCGTTTCTCATGAGCCCTCAGCAGCTCACCATTTGCAGAAATATGGAATGCCATCAAAGCCTTCTCGGAGCAGAAGACTTGAGCGCTGGCTCAACTTGAGCTGCTGGCATTAATTACTCTTGTGCTTGAAGTGAGAGAGTTCACATGCCCAAAATATTCTGAAAGGGAGTGATAAAACACTTACTCTCTGATGCTGGCTGGCTTATCCAGAAGGATGAAGCAAGCTCAGCATACTTCAAACAGATATCTCCACTGAAAATCCTCAGACTGAGCAGAGACCAAGTGATCTTCTCACTCCTAGGGGAAGTTCCTTCAGATTTGAAGTAGTCTATCATAAGATAATGAGGGAAAGCTGCACAAGCATGCCCTGCCTTTTATTCATTCTGCAGGGATATGTGTTTTCACGTTTCTTATCATATTGTCTAGCTATGCAAATAGTTCTAAGAGAAGGAAAGCTAGTCAATATACAAATCAAGTGATTAGCACCAAAAAAACTCAACCTTACTGAATATTATGTTAGTAACCATGGTGGACTTGAATGGGCAGGTAAACTCTGAATGCTTGTGTTTCTCACTTTCCTTGGGTAAATAAAACATCATCCTCTATCATCACTCACCATGACCACGAGTGGTGCTACAGAACTGCCACAATCAGTTTTTCTCTCACGCTGAGACAATATTTTCTGTGGAGCCAGACTACACCAGTTTTTCAAAGTACAAATTCAAAAAGAGCTATCCAGGATTTTGGATAGTCAGGAAAGGAACAACATAGGTTCACTCTGGTTCCCACTGGCACCTGTGGCCCTTGTGGTTCTTTCCAATGGACCCAGACAGTTAGGACAGAATTGGCTCCATCTCTTCAGCTTCCCACACAGTGACTGCGTCGACACACTGACATGTTCTAAAATACAGCGGTGCCACACAGGCTTGGGAACTCTTCCCAAAAAGAAAATAGCTGTGCCACTGTAATACTCAGCTCTGCAGCTGGGCAGCAAGAAGGAGGCCCGTTGTAGTCAGCTGGGCTTGGAGTCTGCCCAAATCAAGTCAGCAGGCCACCAAGATTCAGATCATACTTTATTACAGGGTCTGCCAAGCTAGCACTCACTACTGCATGAACAAAAACTGTTCTGAGATTTAAAAAAAAAAAAAAAAAAAAGACTCTAAGCCCTTTCACAGAACAAAAATTTTCACCTTTTTCATGACATTCACATCCACACATGGCTTAAACCTCTGACAGAAGGAAATGTAAATTAACAGCACCTAACCATGCAAATATGAGTGGACATTTAATTTTCACATTAGGCACTATTTAACAGCAGGCATTCAGTCTGAAAGGAATTAAACCCACCAAAATCTGGGAAAATAATCAGTCATTCAAAACATACTTGAGATATAGAACACCTCCCTAACCCAAGCTAGGGTTCAGCACAAGCCATTCAGCCTAAGAGGCAGCAGTTCATACTTTTGTCATCATTGCTGAGCCTAAGAATATTGTAAATGAAAGCAAAGGTACTGAGGCACATTAATTCTTTTCATATGTGAGGATATAATTTACAGCAACAGTAAATTAGTAAATTACAGGAAGAACATGCTCCTGCCATAGCAACAAGTAAATATTTATAACTATATGACACTCAGTTAAGTAGCTGATTTTTTTTTTCCCTAAAAAACCCAGATACATTCTTATTAAAGAGAATAAAAGACCATAGTTGAAGGATAGGAACTGAATTTCAGCTAGGTCTTAAATTATCAGACTCTGACATACAGATCAAATACTTATAATTTGTATCCAAACTGAAGTCCCATTGAATATGAATAAGTTTCCTTGTTTGCACAGGGATGACTCAAATAATATTTTTAGGATGGACGTTGACAGATCCCTTCCTAGCTATCTCAGTGAAAAATCAATACACTGGGAGTTCCTTCTGCATTTGATTGCAGATTCAGGCAAAGCAGCCCAGCATCTCTTATCAGATAAGATGATGGAGGAAGAAGGTCCCCTACTGAAGCTTCTTACATGTTAAGTACAGAAGAGCAAAAAGTATCTGGAATTATGCTGTACTATTTTTCAGATCAAAGTAGAATACAAAAGGCATTCCATAATATCAATTTAAAAACAAAATTTCTGTTTCAGATTTTGATCAACTTGAGCCCAGAATGAACTTCCAGAGCGATGTGGAATTTGTAGCATCAATCTGATAGCACGGCTTCTACAAGAAATGCTGAAAAAGCATTAAACTTCAGAGTGCTATTTGAATACCACTGCTACAATTAATACAGTGTGACCTTGTATAAACCTTATAAATCTGTTCATGAATATGCAAAGTGGGAGTAACTGCAGTGTGAAGAAAAGTGGGGTGCTTAAGTATCTGACACAGCTACACATTTAATTCTGTTGGTTCTTCTCCCTTGAGTATCTTCTGAACAAAAATATCACAGCAGCAATGAGAGGACACTGATTCATCCATACTAAAATCTCCCTCTCCCCCTGACTTCTATTTCAGCTACATTTCTCAATGATTGCGGCATTCAGTAAGGAACTGAATATCTTGCGGAAGTTCACCTCTGAAATGTTATGCTTAACTGGGATGCAATCATTGTGACCTCTCAGACTGGCTCCTGGCTTTTTTTGTAGACTTGATCTTTTAGCTTCTTGAAAAGGTGAAATATGCCTTCCACGGTAGACTAACAGAGCCTGTGATTCTTCCCATTGTCATTTGTGGTTGGAAGACCAGGGATATGGCCATGCACATTTACACGTGACCTAGTCAAAGTTTTAGGCCTTTTTGAAAACATGTTTTGCATAGTTAACGTCCATGAAAGCAGCCTGCCTGAAAGTTTTCAATTGGGGTGCCTGAAATTAGACATTTAAACTTAGTGTCTAACTTAAATCACTTAAACTCAGTGTTTACACTTTTCTATCAGAAATAGTGTGGCTAGCAGGATGAGGGAAGCGACCGTCCCGCTGCACTCAGCACTGGTGAGGCTGTACCTCAAATCCTATGGTCAGTTTTGGGCTCCTCACTACAGGAAAGACACTGAGGTGCTGGAGCGGGTTCAGAAGAGCACGACAAAGCTGGTGAGAGGCCTGAAGCACAAGTCTGATGAGGAGCGGCTGAGGGAACTGGGGCTGTTTAGCCTGGAGAAAAGGAGTCTGAGGGGAGATCTTATCACTCTCTACAACTACCTGAAAGGAGGTTGTGGCGAGGTGAGTGTTGGTTTCTTGTCCCAAGTAACAAGTGATGAGAGGAAATGGCCTCAAGTTGCACCAGGGGAGGTTTAGATTGGATATTAGGAAAAAATCCTTCAGGGAATGGGTTGTCAGGAGTTGGAACAGGCTGCCCAGGGAAATGGTTGAGTCACCATCCCTAGAGGCATTCAAAAGATGTGTAGACGTGGTGCTCAGGAACATGGTTGAGTGGTGGACTTGGCAGTGCTATATTTATGGTTGGACTTGATGATCTTAAAGGTCTTTTCAAACCTAAATGATTCTATGATTTTGTGATTCTATGATTATCAACAACATCAAAACCAGAATGATATTCAGAGCTCTTGAGTCAGTGATAGACTAGAAATACTCAAAGCGTCTAAAAGCCAGGCTCTTGTACAGACACCTACTCATTCATTAAAATGCCTGCCATTAGGTAAACACAACTTAGAGTTTACTCCTGTCTATCTCGTTTTAAAAGACAAGAAACAGCAGTTCAGCTCATTTTCCCTCCTGTGAACTATGTTCCCATATGATACCCTGCGAGGCATTATCAATCTTATTAAAGACAGTTTTTCAAAATTCATCATTTACAAGTAATATAGAACTTCTGAGCTAATATATTTAAAAGTAAGCAATATGCCATTCAGCTTTAACTTGGAAAGACAAGATATAGAAGTTGTGATCAAGATACCTTCATTTATATTAAACTGGAAGTTATCTGGTAGTTATTAATACAGTATATGTCAGGAATCCTCAGTTTCTTCAAAATACTGGAGAGTTTACATTAGCCCCTCAGTTCCTCCACAGCTTGTTGCTGCTGGGACCCAGGAACATAAATGATGTAATTTTAATCAGAATTTATGTTTCAGTGAAAAGGGACTGAATTTCACAGAACTAGAAGTTAAAACTAAGATTTTCCTTAGCTTCTTGACAAGGCCTTTTTCTGCACTTACTTCCAACTCCAGGTTCTAGGTAAATTCTTAGGCTGAGGAGAGCTGTCAGGAGAGTGTGTGTTTGTTTAGCAACTAACACACAAGTATAGCCAGTATAATCCTGGAGTTCAGGAACTCTCTAACTTGATTCAACATCCTAGTTGTGCCCAAATGGGGTTTAACACATGGTATACAACTCTACAGACTATGTAAAATATAACACGTTTCAGCACAATACATTCATAAAAAGTAGCTAGATAACTGGCATCAAATCTTATCTCATGATCCTTGAATTTTAATTACATCAGCTTTGTTATTTTAATAGCTCAAAATGTATTAAAAAGACAATAACAGTGGTGACTACCCCTTTCTCCAGGATAAGATTGGATTTGAAGAGGCTAAGAGGAGGAAAAATTGTGTGTTTGGATTTGGTTAGTGTCCTCTGTACAAGTGGATAACTCTGCCTCAGTATCCCTCTGAGTGGCTGTCCTCTCCCCATGCCTTTTGCTTGCTGAAACAGCTTGTAGTGAAAGTCCCTCCCTTAAGTATGTTGCAAGTAGAAATAGCCAGTGAGTTTTGTCCTAACTTAGGATTCTGACGGGCTTCTTAGTGGAGAGTGGGCTTTCTTGTTATCTGATGCACAAGACTGCAAGATCAGCCTGAGAAGAGCTCCAGGGCTCTTGAAAAAGCAAAGGAGATACTGAGATGGGTTGGCAAGTCCAACATCTCTATATCCACAACAGCATACACAGTGATGGACCAAATATGACTGATCTGGTGGTAAGAATAGAATCATAAAATCAGAAGCATAGGTCTTGGTCCTGCTGTCAGAAGCCAGTTCTGTTTATACCCAGCTGAAGATATTCAGAACTTTCACTACTCAGTAAAGACAGAAACATACCCTAGCTTCAATAGTCAGACCTTTTATATCTGTATGTATATAGACATGAACAAACATATACACATGTGCATACGTATATGTATCAGTTTAGTTTCATAAGAAACATGTTTCACATATATATAAATGTTTATTCATATATATGCATGTTTCTTTTGAAATTAAACAGATGATGAATAATACAGTCTGTGCTATTTTTTTTTTGGCTCCCACATCTTCTTTTGTCAGTGTGCAGCAGAATGTTATATTCAAAACAGCTTACAGAAGTTCCTAAGAATAGGAATCAACAGACTTTGGATGTTTAGAAGAGAAGTGGAGAAGAAATAAGATGGCAGGATAAATGCATTAGCTGTAAATGTCTGTGAAACAGTTAATTCATCCACAGAACAGTTGAAAAAATGATGTTCAAGCTGCACAGTTAACACAAATTGTTTCAACAATTTGTTCCTTCCAAAAGTTGATATATCCAGAAAATACTACTGGGTTGGTTACATTCAATTCATGTTTTAAAAGCACTTTTCCACTGTGTTTTTCTTGAGAACTTGCTACATACTTTTTCAGTTGAAAAATAATCAATCATAGAATCACAGAAAGGTTTGGGTTGGAAGGGACTTTAAAGATCATCTAATTGCAACCCCTCTGCCATGGGCAATGACACCTCCCACTAGATCAGGTTGCTGAAAGCCCCATCCAGCCTGGCCTTGAACACTTCCAGGGATGGGGCATCCAAAGCTTCTCTGGGCAGCCTGCTCCAGTGCCTCACCACCCTCATGGTGAAGCATTTCTTCCTTAAATCTAATCTGAATCTACCCTCTTTCAGTTTAAATCCATTACCTCTTGTGCTATCACTATATGCCCTTGCAAACAGTCACTCTCCAGTTTTCTTGTAGGCCCCCTTTAGGTACTGGAAGGTTGCTGTAAGGTCTTTCCAGAGCCTTTTCTTCTCCAGGCTGAACAACCCCAAATCTCTCAATCTGTTTTTATAGGAAAGATGCTCCAGCCCTCCAATCAACATCATGGCCCTCCCATGGACTTGCTCCAACAGGTCCATGTCCATGTTGGGGGCCCCAGAGGTGAACACAATACTCAAGGTAGGGTGTTAACAGAGCAGAGTAGAAGGGCAGAATCACCTCCCTTGACCTGCTGGTCATGCATAGTTCTTTTGATGCAGCCCAGGATACGGTTGGCTTTCTGGGCTGTAAGTGACGGGTCATATTGATCTTCTCATCAACCAACACCTGGAAGTCCTTCTCCTCAGGGCTGCTCTCAATCCATTCTCTGCCCAGCCTGCGTTTGTGCTTGGGCTTGCCCTGACCCATGTGCCGGACCTTGAACTTGGCCTTGTTGAACTTCATGAGGTTCGTATAGGCCCACCTCTCCAGTGTGTCAAGGTCCCTCTAAATGGTATCCCTTATCTCCAGCATAAAATAATGGTATTTTGTGAAAGGTCCAACAAGTATGAAAGTATGAAAATTTGAAAGGTATGGGGCTTTATAAACGAAATCTACTTATTACTCTCCCACACCATTTCTAATCAACTAATAGGGAAGAATATAGGTCATTGACTTTTCACAATTGCTCCTGTACCTTCAGTGTATAAGGAAAAATTAAATAGAACATGGAAGAAATAAAACCCCAGCATTTTATGATTTTGAATCTAAAAGTAGATTAGAATCTTAAAGCAGTAAATTCTAAAAATTCTTTACAGTCTTCAGATGAGATTTTATTAACTGAAATTGATCTTAAATTCATAGAAAAAAAACAAGGTTGCAGATTGGACATCACGACTCTTGAATACTCTTGAATCAAAACTCTTGAATATATTCTTGTCTGGGATTTTTTCAGATAGTCTTTGCACAGAGACCTAGTTTTGTGATGTGCAATGTGTCTCCTGTTGTTTTTTAAACTTCAGATTACAGATTGTAAACCCCCCTATAAATGTCTGGGATTCCAAATTCAGTTTTCACGTGACTTTCCCTAATAAGTTTACATGAATCAAAAACTATAAAGATACATTATTTCCCTGATATGAATAAAGCAGCCGTAGCTGATATCCAAAAGGAAAAAAGAAGTCAAGCTTTCATAGAGCTTAATGAGGTAAGGTACTAGTATCTCAGTGGGGAGGCAAGTAAATTGGGTGATTACTCTAACATGTCGCACTGAGGGCTGGCAATTTAAGAAAGATGAATATTAAGATTAAATTCATAAGTGATAGGTATAATGCTCTGTATAGAGCTTTGAATTATCCACACCATTTCAAAGTATTCAAGTTATGTGAAATTAATTAGTACAATATTGTATTAAAGCTATTTTTGTTTTTCAAATCACAAAAGTATGCAAAGTACAGTTTGTAAATAACCTTTTTCAGAAGAGAAGAAAGTAAGACTAAAAAAAGGTCCAATTTTGCTGCTGTTTTTCTATGATTTCATACTGATTTCAGATGCATTATTTTGTGACTGGAATTGCAGTACTCATCCCACATTACATTATTTTAAATGTATTAAGAACTTGTTTAAAAATAAAAATTACACTTTATAAGCTACTTTTTAGTTGAAAAAGCACAAGAAGCTCTCATCAAGAAACTGAGAAAAGGGAAGATCTGAAGAATAAGAATGCATATGCCATAGCGAAAAAGCACAAACCAAAGATCTGACTATTCCCATATAATGGCCATTGCAAACTATTTCTTAGCATTGTATCTGCACCTCTCAGATATTATTTAAAGTTTTCAACAGTGAATGCATTAGATAACTAAAAGCACAGGAGACTGAAAAAAAAAATAAACCTCCTGGAATATTTGTTAGCATTCAACCTTATGTAATACAACCTGACGTCTCTAAAATCTGTCAACATTAGAGATTCAGAAACATTTGTCAAATATTCTGAAGAGCAACTTTTCCTATGAAACCGGGCACTGTCACTGATAATCCTGATGCAACTGAATTTTAACCAGTGTCCCTTCACAAACCAGCTCAAACAAAGGGAGGAAAAGGAGAGGGTTGTGGACAACCAAACCAGAGTCTTAGAAGAAATTCTCCCATGGAAGATGAAAACAGACGTTCCGTTTACCAGATAAGCACAGCAATGTCTCAGCCAGCAATGCCATTACATCTTCTTGATTTACATTACCTTCCCGTCCAGTAAGATCTTGAAATGGAAATGAGAGACTCGTAACAAGTCACAAGTGGAGAGTGTGAGAGCTGTTCTGTTCATTGGGGGTGGTGGGTATTTGGGGAACACCAGCTAAGGTACAGCCTGAGCAGACCATGCGCTACTCCCATCATCTCCAGTAAAAAACGGGTTTTCTAATCTTTCTAACTTTCACTCTTTCCTCCATCACACAGCTTCATTGTCTTACCAGAATACAACACAAGAATCCAGTCACCATTTCAGAGGTCAACATGCACTTTTCTCCCTTGCAAAAACTCAACCTTGAAATTTTGTTCAGAGAGAGATTTTCAACAGTGACCGGGAAAAGGTAAACAAGATAGCTCCTGCAAGGCAAGTCCAACCCTCTTCAGATGTTCAGGCTTTGACAAAGAGCATCCACACAAAGTGGGATGAAATTATCGACAGAAGATGGGTGAAGGCCAAAAAAATATCTGAAGCAGTTAGAGAGGAGAGAAAGATGCATCTGGGAAATAAGGAGAGTTTGAGATCAGAAAAATGTTAAAAAGCCATACTATGGTTGAAGGGCCTGGGTTTAGAAGGAAGACCAGCCTGCTCAGGAGGGCCATTCAAATTTTTACAGATACCTGGGAAGGATTCAAGAGTTACAATATGCACAGTCTTTTGCAGGCAGATATGAGCTTATTTTGCACGACCTTATTGTGTGGGGAGACCAACACTGGATGTGCCTGTTCAGAGAAGGGGTACTGTGAAGCCCCAAGTTTATAACAGACACTTCTTTAAGAGGCAGCTCTTTGAGCACGATAAATATTGGAAGTGTAAGGAGTATAACACAGTACATGTCTTTATGGAATGACTTCTGTCCCAGTAGCTGAGTAACATTTTTTCTAGTAATTTGAATGTAACGGAACAGAATTATACTACCAAACTCTTTTCAAAATCAATACAACTCAGGTACAAATACCTAGCTTCAGTCATATATCCCAACATAGCTGGTATTCACATATACATACCTGCACTTAAGTTCAATACAAGTATATTTGCAATAAGTTACCACCTTCTATATGTCATTCTCTTCTGATTACATATAAACAATCAATAATTATTATTTCTTTTTCCCTTAAACTTTTAGTATATTAATTCTGAAAGGGAGATATTCATTTGATGAAATAACACAAAGACAAATCTGTTTGCTCTAGATACGCAAAAAATACTGCTAATTTACTTAGCCTCCTGATCCATGTTTCATTTTGTTTAGTTTTCTTTCGTTTTGTTTTGTTTTATTTTTGTTTAGCTCTTTGATGGATACATGCTTTGGATGCAGCATACAACATAGATTGTATTACTGATACATACTGTTCTTCTAACAACTTTATCGTGATGTATGTAAAAATACTAACTTACTGACTTACATGTCTCTGAGATAGATTACAGAATCTCCAATATACAAGAAGGAAAAAAAAAAAAAACAAACAACCAAACAATCTTTAAAAGAACCTGCCTAATACATTCAAATATTTCAACAAAATGATATGGACTGGAATTCAGAAATTGCTATGACTCATTCCTTTTGTAAGGCTCTGTCAGAACTGAAACTCTTCTTACTCATCCTGTTTTCATTCTTACATCTACAGCAATTTTTAGGAACTAACACAGATCATGTTGCACATATTTATATAAGTGCACCTTGTTGTTGCACAGACAAGTTTGGCATACAAATATAAACACACACCGTAATTGTTAAGGATCTGTTTAAGTATTCTAGTTGCACAATGCTAAATTGGTTGGTGTCCTAGTGAAATCCATTTCTCAACTTCACAAAGAAGAAAAAATCTACTTTATATATTTATCATCTTTCCAGTAATGGCATCTGGAACCCGTAAGGCATGCTACTTTTTGTGAGCATCTTCATTATTTTTTGTGCAGATTAAATTGGGTGTAATAGTGAGAACATATTGACTTCACTTAAGCAACTGGGGAAATGGGACGAATCTACAAGGCGGAAAACATCCGTAATAGACAAGCTTGGATGAGAAGATTGGTCAAAGCTGTTAAGAAAAGAAAGAAGGACAACCCACAGCAGTGCTGCTTCAGATTGTTTTTTTAATAGCCTGAAGCTTGTTTTTTAATTAATTTCCAACTTTACATTTATAACCCTGAAAGTCATCCTCTTTGCTGACAAGCAAACCAATTATTTACTCTACAGATGCCTAAGAATGAGAAACAGTGATTCAACTAAAAAAAAAAAAGATGATTAAGGCAAAAAAGGCAAAGCAAATGTTTGGCAGTACTCACCTTAGGCACCCAGTGGCATTGCGCAGCACCTGTGATGAATGGAGTTGTATTTTATGATCATCCTGGAGCGGAGAGTTTTCCCATCCAGAGTGAGGGATGATCACTGCATTGGTCAACACTGCGAGGGCATCCTGGATGATTGGCATTTTCAGTGCATCACAGGAGGACAGATTCCAGAGAACTCCTACAAAAAAAGGAAATTACTCAGAATTAATGCTGCTGCAAAAATGATTGAGTAGATTTAGGGGGTTGGTTTATTTGTTTGCTTACAAAAACACAACAAAACAAACCCCAAACATTTGACAGCATTGGTATAATAATTAGACTTTTTCTGTCAAGAAAAAAAAAAGGCTATGTTGTAAATAGGCCTGAATGATACCTGCAGACTTTTGCAGTGGGAATACAGCTTTGAATACTCAACAAATAGTCATAGCAACACTGGAAATTTCTCAGAGTTGAGCCTAAAAACTGAGCAGCTGGTTATGATCTAGGCCTATTTAGGCTGTGAATCACATGTGGGATGAAGGAATATTACATTTATTTTTTAGGGCTTGGATTTCACCTTTCTTCTTTCAAAACGAAATTAATAAAAAACAATAGCACAGAATAGGTTCTGATTTATGCTAAGACTATTACTGTTCTTATATATGTACTGAGGGAACAAACCCTCAGCTCCTTCTCTGATCTTCAGTGTCACGAAACTAACTGTCTAGGTTAGTTGGCACTACAAGAAAAAACACTTCCTTCACAACTTGATACAGTATAGGGTGTTTCAAAAAGATGGACCCAATTTCAAAGATACAGTGATTTCAAACAGGGTCCATCTTTTTGAAATACCTTGTAGTACAGTAGTATACCGGCCTCCAACAAGTCATTTTTTATTTTGTCACAGAATATTGCAATTCTACACAGAAACAACAAGCTTAATGGTACAAATCACAAGGAGATTTACTAGAATTAAAAAAATCCCCTTCTGTTAAAATTCATAATGTGCCAATGAAGAGGAAAAGTAATCAAGAGCTGAAGATTTCTTAGCACACTCACAAGGATCAGGGCCACCAAATATGTGCCACACAGAATGACAGAATGGTTGGGGTTGGAAGGGACCTCTGGAGATCATCTAGTCCAACCCACATGCTAAAACAGGTTCACCCAGAGCAGATTTTACAAGAATGTGTCCAGGACGGTTTTGAACGTCTCCAGAGAAGGAGACTCCACAACCTCTCTGGGCAGCCTGTTCCAGTGCTCTGGAACCCTCAAAGTAAAGAAGTTTTTCCTCATATTCAGATGGAACCTTCTGTGCTTCAGTCTGTGCCCACTGCCCCTCATCCTATCATTGGGTACCACTGAAAGGAGTCTGGTCCCATCCTCTTGACTCCCATCCTTGAGATATTGATAAACATGGATGAGATCCCCTCTCAGTCTTCTCTTCTCCAGGCTGAACAGACCAAGCTCTCTCAGTCTCTCTTTGTAAGAAAGACACTCTAGGCCCCCAGCCATCTTTGTAGCCCACTGCTGAACTGCCTCCAGTAATTCCTCGTCCTTCTTAAAGTGGGGAGCCCAGAACTGGACACAATATTCCAGATGCGACCTCACCAGGGCAGAGTAGAGGGGAAGGATAACCTCCCTCGACCTGCTGGTCACTCACAGAAAGCAGACAAAAAATCATTGCAGGCAAAAGAGACCCTGCTTTTCATTCCCTTGTACATATTTGTGTATTCCCTGGAAAAGCACATTTTTATTTTTGCCCTATGTCCTCCCAGAAGCAGATGTAAGAGCAAATCTGCCTCTTGTTCACCCTCCCCTTGCCAACATACGTCCTCAAGCCCAGCCCTAGTCCCTCTTACTTTCTTTCCTGTACTGACAGTAGCCTGGCCCTATGCCTAACCCAGAGGGGCAAAACTGGGGTTTTCCTTAATGCTGTCAAGTCGTGAACTGACACAGAGGTTGATTATCATAATCATAGACACAAGGTTACAAATACGAGCAACAAACTATAAAAAAAGGACAGTGAGTGGTGGTGGGAGGAAACTGCTAAAGACCTTACGAATGTAGACTCAGACATTTCTAAATATAAGCAGTAAGAACACCACTTGCTCAAGGTTTTCTTTAGCATTCTGTGTTTTGAAGGAGAGGTGTAATTAACTGGAATCAACTTACATTTTTGGGTTTCTGTTTAAAATCAATTACCTCTAGGGGGAGACTGATTCAGTTATACAATTCATGTTATAATTATTTTACATGGAACTGCGTGCAAAGACAGTTTTGCAGTTTAATATAAAAATTTTGCTTAGCATACCAATTAAAAAAAAAAACACCTTAAAAAACCTGTACATTGCAAACAGGCAGAAACAATCTGACTTAAACTACAGACCAAAAACATACCCAAACCAGCAGAAATAAGAATACTGTCAATTTTTTTTAAATGTAAGTATTGCTGCTTTAAAGGAAAAAGAGTCTTTGTTTGAATTCTGTTCTGAATGCCTTTAAGAAAAGTAATTCTGTATTTAAAGGAATAAAGACCTTCCTAAAGATATTTATACCTCTCTTATGACCTGTTCTTGGCAAACTTTATTGGCACTTCTACTATTTCTGAAATAGCTAGTATTTTGCTAGTTTTAGTCAGCACAAAAAACAATATGCTTGCCTTTGTTTTTACATTTATCTAGACCAGTGTAAATGCTGTCTACGGTACAGAAGTAGAGAATTAGGATGCACATCTTTCCCCCTTCAAGGTCCAATTTAATTCTTACACAAGACAATGTGTTGTATTGTTTTGTGAAGAGGTCCTGTTTTGGAAATGAAGCAGAAAAGAGTGCTTTGAGGGCACAAGACAGTACTTCATGTTTCAAGAACTAGTCATAAACAGGAAAAGCAGAAAAAAATACAGAAGTAAACATAACAGCCCTGTCTAGCAAAATGCTGAAAAATGTGTATGTACACACTATTTTCTATTCACTCTAGGTTCTTGCTAGTTAAAAGTAAATTCACACAAACATCATGGTGAGCTGATATTCAGCAATAGCCAAGATGCCCAGAAATACTCTTTAACACTTTTTCTCTATTTTATACCCGCTTGACACTGCACGTGAGCTCTTGCTCTGTAAGCTGCCATAGTAACAGGTGAGATCCAAATACAAATTAAAAACTACATATTCACTCAAGAGCCAAAAAGGGGGGTTTGGTTTCAGTAACTGGAAGTTAAACTGCAGTAAGAGGATCACTAGGCTAAATTAGCTGTTCTGCCTTCTCCTAAAATAATTGTAAAAAAAAGCAGAATCAAGCAAAACAGCATTGCCCAGTAAGCCTGACACCATCTTCAAACTTTTTGCACTTCACACACAATTTTAAGGAGTAAGATAATTGTATTCCACCCTAGTACAATACCTTTTATCTAATTTTAAGTCTTTGAATACTATGAACTACATTACTGAAAAAAAAAAACAAAACCAACCAGTCAACCATAAAAATACCCAAAACAACAAACAAAATAATTTTATTCTGACAAGTTATAATTTATTCTTACAAGTAGTAGAGTCCGCTGCTTGCTGAGGTGGGCATTTTAAGTGCCTCCTTATACTCTTCTTTAATTAAGGATTTGCAATTATGAAAGACCACTGGCAATTCACTTCCCATTACTTTTATTGAGGATGACCAGGAGCTAGATTTATGTGGGGCCTAAGAAGATAATCCATTCCTTTAACTTTGCAAGGGAGAGGGATAAAAAGAATTACAATCTTTCACTTGAGGCACCTTCCACCATGGAGCTACATCTTCTCCATATGACTCTGAACATATTTTTCAAGCACATATGTGTTACACTACCTTAAAGACTCCAGTAAGGAGGTGGTCACTGAGGTAATTTCCCACCTAACTGTGAAAGCCCTGACTGAATCAGGTTTCTGAGCACAAGAAGAAAGTCTTGAACAGCTTCAGAGATGCCTTGACTACCCTATAAATAATTTGTGTGTCATTAGCTGCTCATGGGAAGGGAGACGACCGGACTTAGCACACCAGTGATATGTTACAAATAGTGGGACCCATCCTGCTGTTTATGGATCAGAAGGCGGCTGTTAATCCAAAACCACAATAGTCCAACTTAACAGTTTACCATCTGTAGACTGACGGAGAAATAAGGAAATAAGCAGATCACTGCTGAAAAGTCTTACTCAATCCCTTGCATTCTTAGTATCTTACTCCCTCCTTGCTTTTAAGGTTGTGAGGAATTTGGAGTAGGTATTTTGTTTCCCAATGTGTGGATCACTTTAGGTTGTGCCGGATGCTTTGTAGAAAAACAGCTACACCAGACTGATCATGTCTATTTGCACATTTTTCACCCTTATGTAAAACAAACTGAAGAGCAAGCAAAAAGTTTGAATTTAAAACTAAGGAGAAACTAGCACTGAAAGCATTCAGCTCGTTCCAAATGGAAGGTGGATTTTGGGTTGGAGTACCAATTACCAGTCTTGCAGATATCAGATGAAGGACTCGTTAGAGGAGTCTATGGGAACACTTGTTATGGAGATCTTGCTTTACCAAGTTACATCTTCTGGGGTAGCTTATGAGAGGACACACATCTGTTATGTAAATCATCTCTTCCACTAAGACCTTTCGCGGATAAAGACAATTAAATTTAAAAGCTGGTTATAAATTTTGGAAAATATTATGATCAACCTTTTCAAAGACCTAATTGTACATTACAGTTCATAAGGAAAACTACACACAGATCTTAGTTAAGGCAATTTAAGTTTGTTGCCACTGGAAGAGGGATCTGAGAGAACAGAGAACCAGGAGAAGTTTAATTTATCTTTCTCTTAGACAAAGTTCAGAAGATTGAAGACAAGACCAACCCTTTTAAAAGCACAATTGAGGTTGATGTGATGTTACTTGTGTTTAGTAGACAGAATTTATCCACTGTGCTTTCATCTTAGAAACAGCACTACTTTTTACATAAATTAATTTAAGCTATTGCAATAGGTACCACATCACTTACACTAAAGAAACAAAGTAAAATATTTTAAAAATTTGAAGACTATTTAATGGAGCAGTCTGAGCCAAAAAAATATAATCTCTGAATCAGGCTGGAGCTCAAACTCACCCTGATTAAGCTCTTCAGTGCATTTTTTATCTAGTGTTTTACTTGAAACTGATACTCGCATATGTATATCCATAGCCAAATATAGCTAAAGACTTGATGAGCCACATGCTATGCTTATTCCATTCAAAGTTAAGAAAACAGATCATACACTTTCATGCAAAAAGTATCACTGTAGCAGGAGAACATGTGCAAAATTAGGAAAGTCTAAACAACTAATCAGTGCATGGTTCAATGCTACCTCAAATTACGACATTTACATATATAAACAAGCCCCTTAGAACAACTTAGACTACAAATATAAATGGAAATCAAGAAACGGGAAAAGTCAGCTTTTTGCAAAAGCATTGCCCCTGCCACACTCCCACTACATTTTTTTTTTTTTATTGTGCTGCCAAATACATTGTAGGGTAAAAGGAACATAAGTAAACAAATATTATTGGGAGAAACGAGACTTGGATTCTTCTCAATCTGGTAGGTTTAAGTCAGCCTTAAATTCACACTAAGCTTTTGCCTATTTAATATTATTTTAAAAAATAAAAATCTAAAAGTCTCCCAACTCATCTAGGTTTTTCTTTTCCATCTTAATTTAACAATTTGGTCATGGACTGATGCAGAGTGCCATATGATAAAGCTGGAACACCCTGTGTCCCAGGAAGAGCGAACACAGTGTTAGCAGCCTCTCTTGTTTATAGGCTGAAAGCACATGGGTACTACAGGGAGTTTCCTTCATGAGCAAGACAATTAAGATTGAAATCCAAGAGCTAAACACCCTGCACAGAAGCCAAGCACAAGGGATCTTTTCCTGGCATCCTTAGGAATAGCATCTTCTAACCCAAGGTCTCAAGTGCTAGAAAAATCATTTGCTGACTCTTCTGGTAGCTTTGACACACGGAGCCCCCTGTAATGGCAATGCCACTCTGCAGAGCTGGATCTGCTCCCTGGCAGTGGGGACAGCTGGAAGCTGATGACATACTTCATCACTTCTGCTGACTTCAGAATGGGGACAATGATTAAATCATTTATCCAGCTAAAAAATGTATAATAAATCAGCTTAAATGCAACTCATGTTTAAGAAGCAGAGGAGCCACCCCACAACTTCGGGAAAACTAAAGTGAAATGCTTAAAAGATGCTGAATACCAACCACAGCAACATTTCTTAACACTAAGTGCAAGAAGACTTCAGAGCAAGCTCAACTGTCAAGGTGAAGAACTGGTCTCAATAACAGACTTTCTGTAGGAAACAAAAAGTGGCTGATTTGAATTCTGGCACTGGAACAATTCACAGCTCATAAGAAAGCTGCTGAAAAGCACACCATGAAAATAAGTTCAAAATTGGCATAACAGAAGAGGAAGTTCCACCAACCTTCTTGATAAAAATTTCTATCTGATTACTGAATGAATACGTATGCTTACCTCCCTGTAATTCACTTATTTATATGCACAGAAGTGGTTTTCTGTCTGCCTACAAGATGACCCATGAAAAGTGCAAATTGAGCAAGACTGGGTTTCAGTGAATGTCATAAGCTGGCAGGAGTTTATGGAGCAGTAAGCAAAGCTGCAGCCAGACCAGTATTTTTTTTCCCTTTCCCACTTATAGCCTTACAAAACAAAAACTTCATCCAAGAATAAAGATTTTTTTTTTTTTTTAATCACAAATGAACACAGTTTAATCTTGGCCAAATATAAGAACATGACTACATGTAACATAAGGAATATAAATAAACATTTCCTCTGACAAGCTAGCTCTTTTTTTCTCTGTTACTGCTCTTTTCATTCCAAAATTACATCTAGGATATTAAAATGAAAAAGAGGGACTGATTTTAATATTGCTTCCAAACACATTTTGTCCAAATGCTATTGCATTAACCAGAAAAGTCTGTATTATTCTCACAGCACTGAATTTTGCCCTAACATTGCTGCTCTCTTTTTGCTGGACACTTTAAAATAACATCTAACTATGGAAGGAAAGAACTGTCAGACATGTATGTTAGTGGGTTATTAGCTTTAATGTTAGAAAGAAGAGGAATTACTAGAAGAGTTGACTTAAATTACTGTGGAAACACCAGTGGTTCCTGCCTGTTTTCCTGACTGATGAAATTGAACTGGTCCTATGAAACACAGAAGCCAAAACAAAAGCAATTAATTCAGAGTGAGAGAAACACAGGAAAAAAAAAATACATTGACTGTTTTCAAACAAAATTTCATCCTAACACATGACTAATAGCCATATCATTCCAAATTAAATACTTCATCAGAAAACAAGGAAACCAAATAAGCATGCATATGTGAATGGCCTCTGCACCTAAAAACAAACAAAACAAAACCGAAAAAAAATTGGTGGCCACAGTGAAAAAAGTAATTTCATCTCAAAATGGAAATGTTTCAGCATATCCTCAAACTTCCATTTTGTAAACAAAAAAATGAAATATTCAGATCTTTCTAAACAAAAAACATTTTAATTATAAAATTTAATTATTCTGTTTTGCAAAGGATGAACATTTCAAACTAGAGTGGTTTTAAACCTGCAAGTGTTTCAATACTCCAGGATTCAGGAAGGGGCATCAAAACTGTATGCTTAGCTGAATTACTACTTGCCGAAAAAGTTCAACGCAGCTGTTATGTCAAGCCATATACTACAACAGATTTCCTCTATTTATCACTCCATATTTCCTCCTAAGCTTAGATTTGACCAAAGTAAAAAAAAAAAAGAAAAAGCAAACCCAGTTTATTTAGTGTATTAAAAAGCAAATCATGAAATTGGTTTCATCACCATACAAATCAAAATAACTTGAATGAACTTTCCAAAGAAGATGCATCTCACTGATTGTGTGCAGGAAAAATAGTGATTTCTCATTTAGACTTGGAAGTTGATGTGGTTTATTACATGGGAGTGATACCAGTGCCAGAGAGAAAATAAGAGGAGAAAGGCACCACCTTGGGTTTTGGGCTGGGGCTGAGTGTGGTAAATTCACGACAAATGGTTGGGAATTTGCTTGAGAAGGAGCCAGGCTGTGATGGGAAAACTGATGAACCCATCCCCAGGCAGACCCCTAAGAGAGAAGAGAGAGGAACCTCCCTGCCAGAGGCATCGTACTGCTCTCAGTCCAGACCTTGGCACCCCACTGACTTGTTCTGGCTCCCCCCTGTTCACATCCAGGTAAACATGCACTGCCAACCTGAGGAAAGTTTTCTATCGCTGTTTTATCAGTATGTTCCGTTTTACCTGTAACAATACTTTGAATGTAACACCTTACACAATAAATCAGTGCCTCAACCTGTTGCTAAGAAAGCAGGGCAGAAGATTTTAGAAAGCATCTATTTTAAAATCTCTCCTTATTTAAGTGGGAGCAGCAGGGGGTGAAGTAGTTAATCTGACAATTCACAAAAAAGTTGAGAATGACTCTTCATGAATACAACAAATCCTATCAGTGGATTTTCCCATTTTCAGAGACAAAATACTGACAACATATCGAGAAAGGGGCAAAGATTGCTCCATAATTAGACAGTAAATTGTAATAGATTTTGTATAAAATGATTCAGTTGAACTGTCAATATTGTTTGCATAAGTGTTATCTGATAAGACAGCATTATTTCTGAAGCAAAATTACACAATTTATTAAATTACTTTTAGATTTGCCATTATACATGAGCTATAAATAGGATGTGTTTTGAATGGCTCTAGAATTTCTTGAAGATGCCATAGCCTGTAAGTTGGAAACCAGTTTCCCAGTAACTTATGGGTGTAAGTTACACACTCGTTTACTTTCCTGGTTTGAAAGGAAAATGGCTACAAAGATAGGGTTCTCCTTCCCCTCTACTCTGCCCTGGTGAGACCACATCTGGAATATTGTGTCCAGTTCTGGGCCCCTCAGTTCAAGAAGGACAGGGAACTGCTGGAGAGAGTCCAGCACAGAGCAACAAAGATGATTAAGGGAGTGGAGCATCTCTCTTATGAGGAAAGACTGAGGGAGCTGGGTCTCTTTAGCTTGGAGAAGAGGAGACTGAGGAGTGACCTCATTCATGTTTACAGATATATAAGTGTCACAAGGATGGAGCCAGGCTCTTCTTGGTGACAACCAATGATAGGAGAAGGGGCGATGGGTACAAACTGGAACACAAAAGGTTCCACTTAAATTTGAGAAGAAACTTCTTCTCAGTGAGGGTGACAGAGCACTGGAACAGGCTGCCCAGGGAGGTTGTGGAGCCTCCTACTCTGGAGGCATTCAAGACCTGCCTGGACGCCTTCCTGTGTAACCTCATCTAAGTGTTCCTGCTCTGGCAGGGGTATTGGACGAGATCTTTCGAGGTCCCTTCCAATCCCTAACATTCTGTGATTCTGTGATAGCGTGTGTAAGTAACTGACTGCACAGTGGGTTCACAAAAAGACCTTATAAAATCTCAATTAATCCCTACTCTGAATTTATTTGGAAATTACTTCCACATTTCTAGAAATGATGACAACATTTTCTGTAGATGATGCTAAAATTTAAGCTTTGCCAGACTGTAGAATCATACTATAAATTACAAGAGTGTTCCTCCTTCCATGGCTGTTCCTTGTTATGGCACATCCACCAACTGTGGAATGTCAGTTCATTAGTCTGGAGAAGTACAAACAGATATTTAAAATATTTTCTAAAAACTATGATGATGCAATAGTGATTTTTGAAGGTTCTCTGTATAACCTGAAAGTAATTGATTACCAGGGTGAAAAAGCAGAGTAGCCCTGTAGCCCACTAACCAGTCCATTGCCCGTGTTAGGAACAGGCTGGAGGGTTTGTATCACTTTGGTGTGACCTCTGAAGTTCAGCTGCTTGAAATTGAGTTAGGGCACTTGGAACTTCAGCTGGATAAACTCTAACAACCTCTTCTGCAGACCAAGTGGTTTCATCTGTTTTGCTTTTCTTTAGCTTTGCATAATGGTGTGGCATAAGCATAAGCTTAACTTCATTGAGGTAGCAGTAACAAATAGTTTTTCTGCATTTAGTGATTCCTCGGTTTCCTTTTTTTTCCCCCATAATAAGATTTTAAATGTAACAGCAAGAAACCATAAACTATTCTATGCAATGTTTGAGCTGTGACATGAAATGCATGTTTTTACTGCAACTTGGGACTTGCAGGAGATTCGATAGAGTTCGGCATTTTACATGAAATTGTCACTGGCTCACAAAACTCAGGGCAGAGGTTAAAGAATGAAGAATACCTTGGTTAAAAGTACCTCAAGCAACGGGAGGGAGTCAAACTACCACGTCACCTTTGGGAAGTGAAAAGGCTTTTGTACTAGAAGAAAGAAATACTGAATAAACTCTAAAACGTCATTCCCCATTCAGGCATTGGCTTCAATCCAGCATAAACAGATACAATTTTTCAGCAGATGAATAATTTTATTAATGTTGAAAACAACTGTTACTTGAAACACCTAATTAGAAGTAAATTAGTAGAAAAGATTTAACCAACTTCTAAAATTGATTGTGGTAGGATATTGCACTTACAATTACATCTATTTAAAGAAAAAGTAGGAAAGATTTGTTAAAACTAGTAACCTTCAGATGTTCCTTTTGAATGAAAAGCATTTAAAACATAAAAGCAAATCTTAGTGCCTATGCAAGTAGATTTGAAAACTGTGAACTGTAGCCTAAATCTAATATTTAAAAAATAATCAAGCTTAAAGTCAGTAATTCACCAGCCTCTGTGCTTGGTAAGTTCCTCGAAGCACTTGTTTAAAGTTATTACAGGGAATTTGCTTGTCTGCCGAGAAATTAAGCAAGAAATGAATGAAAGTCTTTTCTTGCCAAAAATCAACACAAGTATTTCTGAAAGCTGTGTTTTGTGCTAGCAGCTATCTCTCTCCATGTTTAACCTTCCTAATTTCCTTGACTTAACAGGACAAAGTGATTGGATGTTGGAGGTGGATGAGAAGCTAATTCACAGGGCTGCATCTTAAGAGGCACTTGTATACTTTCTGCATTTATCCCATTTCTCCATTTTCTTTAACTACAGAGAGTTACGTGCCCCAAATGATATTTGGCAGTCTTATTCTTTTAGCTAAGCACATCTTGAATCAAATTTACATCAACCCTGTAGCAACAGTATTACCATGGCTACGCCATCATGACAATTTAAGCACAAAGATAGCTCTTCATATTGTCTGCTTGAAAAATTTGTGATATGCAGGATAGGTAGGCAAACCTAAACCGTATAATATCTTCACAATATAATTTTCAGTTAATGAAATGCCAAAATCCTCTCCTTGGTTCCAAAAGCAACTCACTTTACTCATTTGTCTTCCTACCTATCTTTCTACACCAAACATCAAAAGCTGCTAATTAATTAGGCCTTTCACTGGCCAGGCTTCCTTATTCTTGCATTGCTCTATTATAAAATTTGAATATAATTAATACATGGGGTACTTAAGATGATCAACGCTGGCATGATATCCACTATAAACCTGAAAAAAACTTGAAGTGATACAATAGAGATTTTAAGAATTTTATCATTCTTAAATACTCTAAGAATGTAACTCATGGAAGAATTTGATTCTCCTTAAGTCAGTGGGAAAGTCATCTCAGATGGGGATAAAACAGCCTTTACTCATTTTCAGATCAAATTTCCAAAGAGCAATAGGGTTACAAATAGTTGCCACCTCTAAAGAAAAAGTTTATGTCACAATAAAATTTCACATTTTTTGTTTACACACTCCAGTAACCAAGATAATGTCAAGGGCACTTTTACAGAAAGTTTTTAAATTGATAAACTGCTTCAAGACCCTAAGTACCAAAAAGTCATCCCTTTGCCATAATATTGTTAAATATGATTTACTACACAAAAAAAATCACAAATGTAATACCTTACAAAGACCAGTTAGAAATAATATCGCAAATAGGAAACAGCTACAGGGGTGTGATTTTGACTTTAGGAACCCTCAACGAAAGAATTGCCATTGGACTAGGAACTTAAAAATTCTAAAGAACAGGAGGAAGTTACCTAAAATAAAATCTTCCACCTAAGTAAGCCAAAATGTCCATTTAAATAGAATACTCCCTTAAACCTGTTTTAAACAATCACTGCAGGCTCACTACCTTGCAATTACACTGATTAGCAAAGACTCAAAGGGACCTTCTGGAGTGTCTTGCCCAACCTGCCAACAATTTATGCACATACTAATAAGCAGTTTGCAATCAAAAGAAGGTTTAAACTGCAGCATTTACCTCAAACCAGACAGATATAAGGAGGACAACATATAATTGCTTTCAGTAACACTGACAGACTATCAATAAGGTTATAAATACCTCATTATAAACATGTGGCATTTACTAAAAACAGAATAGAAATGTAAAAAATCTACTTAATAATGTTGCATAACATAGGGTGACAACAGAGGACCAACCAAGCCAAAACACAAACTGGCTACAGCTGAAATTAAAGACAAAACTAATGAATACTGGAATCCAAAAGCTAGGAGGTAAATGAAAATTTTTTCCTGTCCAACCTGACCATGGGCCAAATACATTTGGACAACTAGTGCTTCTTCGAAAGGAACATCATGTACAAAACATCTTATAATTTTTTCAGGAAGACAGTATATGCTTTTTGATTCAGTGAATGAAAATGTGAATGAAATATACAGACTCTGCGTCTATCTACCTACATATAGTATAAATGTATAGTGTTAGTTTGTGCTTGGTTGTTTTTTTGTTGGTAAATGTGATATTTTTCATAATTTATGTATTTTCAGTAGACAATAATGAAATCTCTGACACTTTAATGTCAACCAAAAGAGGCAGCAGGCTGGCTGCCAGCACAGAATACAAAACAAAACACCAATTTCCTCTCTCATTATTTCTAGCTATATTTCTTTATCATCACGTGCTTTCTAAAAGTGGATCATCCACTTATACCTTTCAATCACATATGGTATATACAGTTGGAAATCTGGCAATACAGTCATTTAAGAGGCCTCTTTAAACAGTGTTGTTTCTAATTCAGCTAGCTTACTGTTCATAGGCAGAAACTGTGTTTCTAGTTGTGATGGATTTTGTTTGTCAAAATGAGAAGAACAGCAGTTTAAATCATTTTGTCTGAGACAGGTACCCAGTTATCAGATGGAGCTGATAGAATAAGGAGGCAGCGTAGGCTGAATCTAGAAACAGCTGCTTGACCTCACCTGCAGAAGGCATCAATGGTATTCCTGTGTTATTCCTACTAACACTTCGCATTGTTCATGTCACTTTTTTTTTTTTTCCTGATAGTAAAATAAATAGAAAGAATGCTAAAACTGAATTTTGTGGAAGGGTTCATAATTAACTTTAACTCAGGAAAGGCAAGGGAATCACAAATCAGCTATTTGTCATCATCAACAAGCGAAAACATTTTTTTTCTACCATCTGCAGGATCTGTGCGAATTTCGTACTGTGTTCTTGTCTATTTATATTTATTAGGAAAGTGTTAACATTTAATTATTTTAAAATAGAAGGGTTTTATTTTTTCCTGTAAACAGGAGCTACTGTGGAAACTAGTAGCACAGTGTTGGAGTGAAAAGATGGCTAAATTAAGTATGGTGCATCCAGCTTATACTGACTTCTTGTTTACAGACCTACTTAAAACTAGATACTGTAATTTGGGTTCTCCTTGACTCTATGGAAATTACAAGAGGCTGTAGGTCATGCTGAAATCTCTGTTTCTGTCAGAGTTTTTAACTTCCACGTAAATGCATGTATTCAGTTTGTACAGGTTCTTCTTGCAAAAAAGTTACTTCAGAAGTGTTTCTCGAAGAGTAATTTTTCAATATTTTAGGACGTATTTCCTGAGCACTAACAAAATTTAATTTTACAACAGGCAAACTTTCCTCTCAGCTTTTACATGGGAGCCTGCACCAAAATCATTTGCTCCACCTAAGCCTTGAAGCTGTAACACTTTGCAATAAGGTTCAGTTTGCCCAATCCAAACATTTGAGCATGGTAAGGTTTTCCAATATTAGCCTGAGTCCTCTGCTACCAAATAAGAGAAGAACAAGATAAAAAAAAAAGAAGTGAAAGACTCTGTTTTGGAGAGATTATGGCAAAAAGAAATCTCTGGAAAAAGAGGAAAAGCCACAAACAGCGCTGAAGGCAATCCTGACAAGCAAAGAGATACCGGGACAGAAAGCTGGCCTGCAGGTTTAAATATCCTACCAAAACCAGTCTTGAGATAGCTGGAAATTGAAAATATAATCTCCTTAGAGAGAAACAACAAGAAGGAATAAAATGTGCATGTTTGCGGAAGGAACTAACATCATGACTTCTGTGCTGGTGTGTGTGTACTTCGTGGTACTTGGGGCAGGCAATGAATGCTTTGCTGCTATTCTGACAAACTGAGCTGCTAAAAACCTCTCCTGCCTGTATTTCTTCCCTCACGGCTAAATGCCTGCTCACAGCGTGATTCACACCTTGGCCTTGGCCAGATTTCTGGACAGGCCATTTAGAGTTGACAGGCTCAGTTCCCCATCTGTATAACCGTGATAATGACACGTCCCCACTTAAGAGAAGCGCTCTGAGGACAAATGCTGGAGCAGTATTTAGGGGCAGTGATGACAGAGCCTATACAAATTCCTACGGTAAGAACTTTGTCCCCTCTCTAACAGCAACAAACAAGAACAGCTTTTGCATAGACAGGATGCACAATGAACATGAGATGGAAATGCTCAAGGTATGTTTTCTCCTAAACCTCACATTTGCTATTATTTTCTCTGTGCTTCCTTCAGGCTATCGTGGCACTGCTGAAATCATTATCTTCCTGCCACCTCAACTCAGGAAAGCTGATGGGAAGGAGCAGGAACCTCTTTTATTTTCGCTTGTGCTCCACCACTAAGACAATCTTTTCCATTCTTGAGGCAGCTGCTGTAGGAGCTATCTTTCCTTCTCCAGAAAGGACAGAGGGAAGAAATTTAACTGGGGCAGCTGTCACACTACAGCACTTTACAGAAAAAGGAAAAGAGAACCGATTCAGATGTGGAATTCCAGACTGTTTTCTGAGAGATGCAAGATGAGAGGTGCAGCTATGAGCACTGCTTTGGAAAGGAGCTTTGCAGACCACCACCACTACCAGATTTGCATTTTCAAAGCAAGGGCCAGTGGTTTGAATTCTGAAAGGTACAAAACCTGGCCAGGAAAAACACTGGCCTTCTGGGATGCACTGGCTATTAAAAACAACAACCACAACAAAAACAGAAAAACAGGCCCAGGAATAAAATCTTGAAATACCACTGACTTTACCTCCCACTGATGGTCAGTACCTACTCTTAGCAGGAACAGTTTGAGGGCATGCCTGCACACACTTCCTTTCTTTCTATGGGAACTCAAGAGAATTCAACAACATACTGTGCAATGGAAGAGATGGAAACTGTAGCCTAGTATCTTCTCTTTAAATGACCTAATGACATTATGTGTTCTATCTACAGGCAGCATGGGAAGCACCACTGTGACTGCTGAGCTGTACTGCTGATCTTCATTAGCAGTTTGCCACTTACTACTCAGAATCAATAGGCAGAATGTTCCCCGGAGCCAGGGCACAGACAACATAACCAAGACACAAACAAGTATGTTGAATCCAAAGCGGTGGTTACACTTTATTAGATCTGTCAGTAACTCTGTCACTCTGCAGGAGGCACCATGGGAGCGCCCGTAACACAGTATCTCTGCCCCATTAATCCTGCCTAACAAGGACAAGGTGATAGGTGTTGTAACTAAGGAACAAAATTAACTATATAATAAAAATCTATACTTAATAAAAGGAAGGAAGGAAGGAAGGAAGGAAGGAAGGAAGGAAGGAAGGAAGGAAGGAAGGAAGGAAGGAAGGAAGGAAGGAAGGAAGGAAGGAAGGAAGGAAGGAAGGAAGGAAGGAAGGAAGGAAGGAAGGAAGAGAGGGAGGAAGGGAGGGAGGGAGAGAGGGAGAGAGGGAGAGAGGGAGGAAGGGAGGGAGGGAGGGGGGAGGGAACCTGGAGTCAACCAAAGGATGATAATCTTATCAATAGTATCCTAAATGAGGCCTGACCCACAAGGGTAAATGATTTCTGCAGAAGCATAGATCATTGTGTCTACTCTGTTGTTTCTATGACAGAAATTAGAACTTTTCTTATGTATTTTAGTAGGAAAATCGTAATGGAAATATGGGCACTGTAAAATAGGGTAGTGAAAAGATCTTAAGATTTTTGATTTGTCGCGTTAAATCAATCACCACAGTGATGTCAGCAATCAAACAGAATGAAAACAGAAAGTGAAAAATAAAAACCCCCAACATCTAGCTTATGTTTTGCGTTTTAAATAGGATAGCTTAGGTTCAAGTGGAAAAAAAATCCCTGAACATTTCAGATCAGTGCTGTTTGACAGCATTTCTGTATTTCTGAAAACAAACAAACAACCAATAAACAACCAAAAAAAAAAAAAAAACCAAAGAACAATCTTAAATTTCATACGGGAAAATGGCCAAAAATACCTTTAAAAGATCAGATTCCACTATATCAAGAAAACAAACAGACAATATCACAATCTGCATGCCGTGTCTAACATACATCACATAGCATGCTACCAAATTTCAGTAAAAAAACGCTTCACTGTCCATCTCTCCAACATGCTTTTTTATTTTCCTATCAGAACCACAAGAATGGTAAAGCAAAAAAAGGAGCAAATCCTCCTTGCCACTGTATAGGATACGAAAGAAATTAATAACAGCGTCTAAGAAAATTCAGTTAAATTCAAATTCTGCACATGTGACCCTACACCACACAGGAGGGAGAGCAGAGAATTCTTACCACATCATATCTGTGCATGGAGCACATCTTCTGCAAGAGCATTCACGGCTAACCAAGAACAAAGTGACCAGCAACCACAAATGTAAACCATGTCTACATCTGTAAAATGTCTAGGCGGGCTTTGATACTGTATGATACTAAATAAGGCTATTCATATATTACATATCTCCCGTGTGTTTTGTTACAGCAAAGAAGATGGTAATAAAATAGTTACTGATGGAGCAAGTGGCATGCAGCACAGAACTGTGCTTGCAGAGCCTATATAACATTTGAACAAAAAATACTGGAAGATTCAAACCTGTGACCAGTTCTCTGATTTCCAAATCTGTAGTCTTGCGGAGTAACCGTACTAATGCTGGGATCCCACCACAGTTTTTCAGAGCAATTTTGTTGTCATCGTTTGCCTTTCCATATACCAAGTTTCTCAAAGCTCCACAGGCACTACGGTGGACTTCTGTCATCCGATGGTCCAATAGGTCCACCAGTAACTGTATTCCGCCTTGTCTTCTTATCTGAAACAGGGCAAAGTGATAATCACAATATTAGGGAACAAGCACCAGTATTACATATGCTATCCAATTTAATTAAGCTGTGGCTTATGCAGGGTATGCTCAAGCAAAGGTTTGCTGGCAGACCCGCGAAGCTTCTATGTTACGCTGCTTTGATTCCTTGCGTTATTTTTTCAGTGTTAACACAACTGTACAATGGGTACTGAACTTCTGTAAAAGCAACCAAAAGTTAGTCAAGAGTGTTGCCTCATCAGGATTTCTACAAGGTTCAGCAAGGTTTGCCTTGGCAAGGGTTTCTCCTGTGCTTGAGAAACATCATCTGCTTTGGACTGTGACATATCACAAGCTATAGGAACAAACACAAGACTACAGCAAATGAAAAAGAAGAAGGCACTTAATGTCACAAAGTTTTTAGGAGTACCTCCTTTTACATTTAGTTACTGTGAATGTAAGCAGCTACTGTAGTCTCTCTAAGGATGTTATATCAAGAAAATTGGAAAGAGCAACGATGAAAGAAAAGGAAGAAGTCTGCACAAACATGAAGACAACGATGATGGATAAACCTTGAAAAGCTTGTTCTATTATGACTGAGGGAGACCCTTAGGTGACGCAGGAAGTCTTATTCATTCCTAAGTTGGCCTACGAAATGAATTTCTAATGCAATATCTTATATAAAATATAATTCTAGAAAAAGCATAAAAATATTTGAGGCAAATGATCAAGATGGTCAAGAATACCAAGAACAATTTATTGTAACATGTTTGCAACAAATCCATCTTTATTGTTCTCTGGCACTATTTGCTCCTCCAACAGTAACCAGTCTTCAACATAATTTTAAGAAACTAGACTGATTTGTAACTAAGGAGTGTAATGCTCTAGCTTCAAGTAAGTTATATAGACATTTCTGTCAAAATGTCTCTCCACATGTGATGTTGGCTAAGGTGCAAAGCAAGCCAGGCAGTTCAGCTGGCCATTTTACCACCTCCAGTAATATTTGCCGAAGACAGTAAAGCAGAGACAATTACAAAGTGTTTTCAAAGCTGCAGGGAAAAGTGAAACATTAATTTTAGAATCAAACTTTATGATGAAAAAGTTTTGAAATCTTTGTGAAGTTTTTCTTGCATGGACCCGTGCTCTTGGGGCTCTTTGCACTGGTGAGTCTTGGGAGTAGGCAATATTCAAACAAAGCACACTAAAATTTATTAGAAATTCATGGTCTATCTACTAGCTTCAAAATATTTATGTAAAACCAATGTATGGTGTGTCATGAATCTCACACGAGCTTCAACAAGGCCAAGTGCCGGGTCCTGCACTTGGGTCACAACAACTCCAGGCTGCCTTACAGGCTCAGGGAAGAGTGGCTGGAAAGCTGCTGGGCAGAGAGGGGTCTGGGGTGTTGATTTACAGCTGGCTGAATATGAGCCAGCAGTGTGTCCAGGTGGTCAAAAAAGCCAACAGCATCCTGGTTTGTATCAGGAATAGTGTGGCCAGCAGGACTAGAGAAGGGATCGTCCCCTTGTATTCAGTGTAGGTGAGGCTGCATCTCGAAACCTGTGTTCAGTTTTGGTCCCCTCACTACAGGAAAGACACTGAGGTGCTGGAGAGAATTCAGAGGAGGGCAAAGAAGCTGGTGAGGGGTCTGGAGCACAAGTGAGATAAGGAGCAGCTGAGGGAGCTGGGGCTGTTCAGCCTGGAGAAAAGGAGGCTGAGGGGAAACCTTATCACTGTCTACAGCTACCTGAAAGGAGGTTGTGGCATGGAGGGTGTTGGTCTCTTCTCCTAAGTAGCAAGTGATAGGACAAGAGGAAATGGCCTCAAGTTGCACCAGGGGAGGTTTAGATTGGATATTAGGAAAAAATTATTCATGGAACAGGCATTGGAACAGGCTGCTCAGGGAAGTGGTGGAGTCACCATTCCCAGAGGTATTCAAAAGATGTGTAGATGTGGCGCTTGAGGACATGGTTTAGTGGTGGATTTGGCAGTGTTGGGTTTACGGTTGGACTTGATCTTAAAGGACTTTTCCAATCAAAATGATTCTATGATTCACTGCAAACAAAAACTAAAAAATGATTCAGCCTTTGAGGTTCTAAAATTGAGTTATACAGAATTACTCACTGGTATAACAGAAGTTGTCTCTTTCTTCTACCAGCTTATCTGGCATATTCCTGGTTTGTAGTAACAGTAAGACCCAGTAATAGAGTTTTGTAGTTAAAAAGTGTATATACTGAGACATTACAGTATTAAATTAAAATGTTTCAATGTCTATAGACTTAAAACACAGCTTTGGGCTAAATACCAAAATGATAGTGTTTAAAGGTAAACTAACATATTTTCCGTTAGTCATTATATCAGTATATAGTGTCTGACGTTCTGAGCAATATGCAGGTCACCTGGTAGACCACAGCAGACAGCACTACATGGAGAGTGCAGAGATGTGAATGGACATTGGTAAAATATATCAACTGCAGGCAGAAAAATTCATTAATCTTTTTTTGAGAGTCCATGCTACTGCTGCTCAGAGAAACCGTGACATCTTTTAGTTTAGAAACCAGAAAAACAGATCAAAGAGAAAAGGTACTGCAATACATCTCAACAGTCAAAGCTTTATACATGTGAACAGGTTGACTTGCAATGAAATAATTTGCTACTTTTCAAGCCAGGAACAATTTATCTGGAAGAGTGGGGGATGAGGTTTGTTTGTTTGCTTGGTTTTTGCAATCCATCACCATTTAATCTTCAGGTTAAAATATGTTTGCCTCCCCTACTATGATACCTTGGTTTCAAAACCAAGCATATTACCTGAAGAGCCACCTACATGACAAAGTAGATGACATTTACTGAAACAGAGTAGGAAAAAAAAAAATCTGCATCAGTTCTACAAAAGGTGAAGCAACCACTGCGCTTTACACTTCAACCTCTGATAAGAAACAAGATCTGATAGAAGAAAGAACAGAGTTGAAAAACACACAAGTTGTACTGCTGTGATGAGTAATATCGGGAACGACAGAGTAGAAACATGCCTGCTGATATTTTTAAAGCACAATATGCTGAACGAATATTTTAATTGCTTCACTGCTAAAAAAAAAAGACTATTAATGAGAAGAAGTATTAACTTTGTGGCAAAAATCATTCTGAGCCCTACAAATACATCTGAGGACTCAAAGGGCTCTGCCTCTGTGCAGAGGGATGCTGTGCCTGTGCTGTTTTCCCCACTCTCTCTGTGGGACACAGACAAGTGGCATCTCACATTCCTCAGCAGTTTCTCTCCAAGTGGCATCTCACGTTCCTCAGCAATTTCTCTCGTGGACACTATCAGGTAACAGGTTTTCCTGTCTTCTGCTCATTTCTAAGGGAAAATGTGTGGTTTTGCCACATTCAGCTGATATTTCTGAGCTGCACCATCCCTTTTCAGTTATGGTATCTGACAGCACACCAGTATTCAGCTCATGCAGTTCCTCCTCTCCCAGGAACCTGAAGTCAGCAGCTGACTGAATTGATTCAAAGACACTTTTTTAAAAGCAAGGACGTTAAATATTCATCTAAAATGCATTTCTGTCAGAAAAAAAAAAAAAAAAAGAAGTATGGATAATACAACAGAAATGAAACAAAAGTTACATAGCACTTTATCTAACTTGACAAAATTTCTTAAATTCTCCTGAAGAAAGAACCTATTCTTACCTGGGAAAGATAAGACTTATTTTGCAAACTTTCTTTGAATTTCCAGGCTTAGATACTTGGCAAAGTGTCTGTGTCAGGAAGGCAGAGATGAAGCTAATTCTTCACAACTGAGACCTCAGTTTGTGATGCTCTGGGTTACATTCTTACTTTGTTTTTTGTTTGTTTGTTTGTTTTTCTCACCAGCCTATTATTCCCCAGAAGTCTCACCTCATCTTTGTGTTTCCATCACATATCTATATAGCTGTTTAATATTATATTCTCCATCAGGTTGAAGTGTGCCTGACAAATTGGGAGATTGTACAAACTGGAACACAAAAGGTTCCACTTAAATTTGAGAAGAAACTTCTTCTCAGTGAGGGTGACAGAGCACTGGAACAGGCTGCCCAGGGAGGTTGTAGAGTCTCCTACTCTGGAGACATTTAAAACCCACCTGGACGCATTCCTGTGTAACCTCATCTAGGTGTTCCTGCTCCGGCAGAGGGATTGGACTAGATGATCTTTCAAGGACCCTTCCAATCCCTAACATTCTGTGATAGCGTGTGATTCTGTGTGATATTACCAGAATCTATTTACATTCAAGGAAACTGAGGCAAAGGAAATGAAATTGTTTGTTCAAGTCCTTTATGGAGTTAGATCCACAGCCTGGAGGACAATTTTGACCTAGTGAGTCTCCTGGGGCAGATCTCAGCTGTGCTAAGTTGTCGCTGCTCCAGTGAGTTCAACAGCAGCGCTACTGCAAAAATGCCTTTGCCAAGAACACTGGGATGGGTGAATAAGCAGCAATTTTCACCAATGGGACACCAAATCCCAGTCCCCCAAAGGATTTTAGATAGATACTTCCATCTCTCTCCTGATTTTATACTAAGAGAACATCTCTTATTGTAATATTTATTGACACATCAGTAGCTGCTGCAATGCTACATCTAGGAGAAAAAGAAAATAGAATACACCAGAGTCTGCTTGCCTGCTACAACCAAATGATCAGGATAGTACCAAGTTATCAGATGATAAACGAGACCAAATATGTTCTTGCACAGAGTTGTCCCAGAGTTGCCACTTCTGAAGTCAAAAGAATTACCTTCAACTCTACTGCACAATTGAGTTCACCAAATCATTTAATAAAGTTTACTCTTCAGTCAGAGTAGCTGATGAGCAGGACAGGAGATCTGGGAAAGAGCTATCAGAGACACTGTAGCTCTAGGGGATAGATACTGCTGAGACCAGGGTCTGAGGATCTGCTACTGAGCAGACCAAAGGTCTGAGCCAACTACCAGGGAGACCTCTTTGTGTGTGTGTGTGTGTGAGATGAGACTTGCCAGCAAGCTTTGAGCCTGATTAGCTGGAGATTAAGTACCATATATTATTGTTTGTGTTTGCGTGAGCATTGATTTGTGTGCCTGGAGTGCCTGTGGAGGCACTGTTCTCATGTTTGTGTTCATCTGTTGTGTGACCTAGGCTTCTTTAACAGATACACCCCACAAAATGAATAGGGATGCTTTTATTTCTGAGCTGATCTGTATCTGATTAATTTCTCATTCATTTAGTGTATTGATTTTGTAGATGTGTGATATATTTTAGTATATACTACACTATGCTTGAAATTTTAACTGGGTTACGTGTTCAGCCTTATACCATGTTTACTGGAGGACACAGAAAAAAGAGAAATCAGCAGGTGGCTTATTAAACTAGTCTAAAGAAGTGCCCACCTTCTGATGCAACACCAGAATATGTCCTGCTCCATTTCCAGGCAGCAGTTAGAATTTGGCCCCAGTCACTCTGAAGACTATTAGCACTAATCCCATGGATGGGAGGTGGTGGTTCATACAGCATTCAAGCAGTACTTTTATACAAAGGATATGGTGGAGTCAGTGGGTCAAATACAGAGCTCCATTAAAAAAAAAAATCCAGAGACCTCTCCCAAGGAATATTTAGCTCCCTTTGGGAAAGATGGCTAGATCTACAGCTTTTGGTATCTTCTCTCTGCTTTGTATTACGCTGGTTAAATATAACCTTTACTCTGAGACTACTCTGGTCAAAGGATACTTTCTGTGCTCTAAAAAGAACTGACAGAAGGACAATTTATGAACATGTGACTTCTTGGGGAAAAAACAAACAAACAAAAAAAAACATTAAAGTGTAAGCATTGTATGAAATATTGCAGCCTTCTACATTTTTTTTTTCATGACAAATGCATGCCAAAGCTTGCACAAATTGTTACACAGCTTGAAACTGAATTATTGTCAGACATAAGCAGTAACAGCATTACAGTCCACGACCTTAATTGACAAAACATGCTACCTGTCACCGATTCAGCACGGAAGCCACACTGTTACTCCAGGCTCTATGTTTAAAATCTAACAACTGGATGTGAAAACTCAACTAGCTTGCTTCCCTAGGGATGGGGAAGCTTTGCTGAAAAAGTGAGGATAACTAGGACTGTCAGACTGAGCAGAATTCATGCTTTGACTTAGAACCAAAAGTATTATTTTGCCACATTTAGAAGGAGAGATAACTTCTCAAATGTAAAAAAAAAAAAAAAAAAAAAGTATGGGTGAGTGATCTTTCTTTGTATCAAGGTATCAGAAAACTGTCCCTGGAATCTGGCGGTTGCTTACGGTTTTGCAAAAGCAAAGTCAAAGCAAATAGATGCTAGCTGTTTTGACTATTACTACTGTTTTGTACTCTATTTTGAAATAAAAATGATTCTGTTCCTCCCAGCAGCAAAGAACAGAACCAAAATCCTCTTTCAATTGCTGCATAATGGAAATTGCCTCTTCCATCCCTTGGAAGGCTGTAAAAATCAGAACTAGATATACAAAAAGGAAGAAAAATGAAGCTTCAAGTTTTAAACAGTTTAGGCCAATATTGTTAGATAATGAAGTATTCCAACACAGCCTAAAAATACTGCTGTGATAAAAACCAAAACACCCTTCCTCTTCTATTTATACTCAGCAAGTGGGTATCTGAGATATTGTTCAGATTTTGCCAGCAGGTATAACTGAAACATCCTCGTCTGCATTTAACTTTGACTACCCTGCCTTATAAAGTAAAATATAATGGAAACAGAAGAGGTTTAAGAACAGGTGACAAAAATTGTTAAGAGACGGACAAAGTGATAAAGGGCGTTTTCAAAATAACACAATCCCCTCTTCCCAGTAAGACATTAAATGTGCCACCATTAACAGCTCCCCAGCCCTAATATGAAGATTAATTAATGGCTAAATGCTCACTTTGTGCATTTTTTAATAATTACTTTTGAACAACTCTTCCTCCAAAGGAGGTGAAGGAAATCCAACAACAATCAAGCCTTTTTAGGCATCATAGATAATAATTGTCAGCTTAATTGTCATAACACACCACTTACTCCATGGCATTTCCATGATTAAGAAAGCATGTTTCAATACATCAAAATACAAGAGTTTAAACACATGGAATTATTCTTAATGCCACTCTGTTACATCTGGAACAGAACTGAAAAATAACGGCTAGCAAAGGTGACAGTACATATCCAATGAACTCCAAATTGAAAGGACAATTCAATTTAAGACTGATTCTGGAAATTTTTAGTAATAATTGCTTTTAATGTTCTTAAATGCTGGTTTTCTAACTAGCAGAGTAAGCACTTATCACTTCAGATGCAAATGGATTCTGAGCAATTCTATTGCACGGGCACGGGAAGGAGAAGCTACAAGTGAGCAGAACCAAATGCCAAAAGCTTTTTAAGCAGTGGCGGGCAGTATGGTGTTTCTGAGACACTCTGACCACGGCCACCCTGCTGCTCTCAGGCCCCACGTCAGAGCAAACTGATGTGCCCACACAGCCCAGGGCACTCCTGGGAAGTCCAAGAGGCTGCTGACCCCACAGCAACTTGACTGCACTGACCCTTTAGACACGGTATTCATAAAATTATTACACTGCTAGATTTTTTTTCCTGCAATTTCAAATCCTCTCCATGAGACCTTGCTGTTCATTGCCTTTGCCTTGTTTACGTCACTAATATGATTTTCATCTAAGAGGAAAAAAAAGATCCCATGTATTTTTTGGAGAATGGTTTGGAAGGTGAACATTGCCAGTTAGTTTCAGAGGGCTGATTCCTAAAGGGAATTCCTTCTTGAACAGAAGAAAATAAATCTCCATCAAAACAGAATATGGGAATAGTATTTAGCATAATATATCTTTTAAGAGAAATGTACTGGTTCAAACTTCAATTCCTCTCCACTCTTTCTTCTGGTGTGCCTATGGAATGGCAGGTAGACAATACAAAATCCGTACATTGCGAGCACACATTAGATTTATTACAGACGAATTTACCTGTAACATCATAGGGTAATTTAGTCTCATTAGCAAAGTAATTTGCTACAAGTTTAAAAAAGTACCGAGCAATTTTAGTTTAAAATGAAGTGGAATGTTATGCAAATTGCTGCATTAACTCCAAAGTCTAATTTGTTTAAGGAATCTAAATCAGAGTTTGGATCTAGGTCCCATTTAAGGATGGTTTCGTAGAACTATCATTAACCACTTGTTAGAATAGACACAAAGGCATCATGACACTGTGAGTAGGCATAATTTAAATAAATTCAACCACTGGTATGTGTACAATGTTCTGCTTTAAGTTAAATAAGGATTGTTCCCTGTGTGCTGAAATGCCATGCATGAGGAGGAAAGGGTTCTTTGTTCTGTGTCCATAGAAATCGGATAGGTGTTTGGAGGAATGGTTGTGCAACACATGAGGACACACAGCATGGAGTCAATGCTCAGGTTTTCTTCTGGGAGTGGATATTCTATTTCTGTTATCAAGTATAGATTTGTTTTTCCCTGTGTCTCTTAAGTGACTTCTTTAGATCCTGCGATCAATGTGTGGGGTTGACAGAGACTTGGAATACAAGTTCTGAACAGGAGGAGACTCAAAATCATGTTCTAAAATTACCCTGAAAAGGTATGAATAAATGTGCTGCTTTCTCAGTCAGTAAACCTTAATGTATTCTGGACTGTGACACATTTTGTTTTTCACGCTTGGTAGGAAGGACATGTCTATTATAAATCAAGGTTTTAGCATGATTTTATTTTTTACCAAAAAGATCTCTGGCTAGGCATAAGTTACCTACACAAGTAAAGCAGTTTACCTTAATACTCTTAAAAACCATTAAATTTGTAGGCCAATGCAAACATTCTATTCTGAATCTAAACATTAAGCATCAGTGGGATCATCCAAATAGCACTCCTAACCACAGGCGTAGCGCTGACCTAATGTGCTTGCCTGCCTGTGAAGGTATCAGAAAAGCAATTTTCAATCCCATTATTAAAAGCAATATCTCCTCAAATGAACAGATTGGAATTGACCTGCATTAACAAAGCTTCTCAGGTTTTGAATCACTGGGGGTATAAACTAACACCAAGGAACACACACAAACTAGGAAAAAATAGCCACAAGCAGAAGACTTTCTAAGGTATTAGAATTACTTGATTTTAATTTGGACGTTTTGCTTTTCACAACAGTCAAAAAGGTGAAATACTAAAGAAGGCACAGCAGTGTTCATTTTGTAAATAATGCAGTGGTAATATTAATTTAGGATGCAAAGACATTGGGCATTACTCAAGCACTCCTCTAGTACTGTCTGAAGTTAAATGAAAAGTGACAATCAAAGTCAAGTGTTTGGATCATTTACTTTCAGGTATTTAAAAAGAATTAAGCATCTATTTGAGAATGAAGTATTACATTTATTATTGGCGAAGAAAAATCAACATATTTACTTTGCCTAAGAACATCCTGGTATTCCTATAACCAGAGTCCTAGTGAAGTTAAACAAAATGCAGAAAATTCAACATTTTTTCATGTAAAGAGAAAGTAATTTTTTTTGATGAATGCAGTTAGTCAGTACTTCAAATATTCTAACAGAGGACTTAATAATTTAGTGTTAGAGGAAAATTTCTGAAGCTGTAGTCAATCGTATTCAGTTAAGCATGTTATTATTCGGATTTACTCGATGTGAACACAAATGCAGTCTTGAAACAAGGTGGTCACCAATAAGACCACAGAAAAGTCCTTTTTTTTATATTCTTTCAGTCAGTTAAGTCCAAACAACAGAACAACTCTATCTGATTTTCAGCTCTACCTGGAAATTCAAAAAGATCCTTTTTTCTATGCTTGTGGTAGGTATCTCAGTTTGCCTCACAGACTAAACAACACACCACTTCTCAGATTAAAAACACATTTACAATTTATTACATCAAGCATCATACTGCCCCCTGATGACCTCTGCTCCCATAACATTCTCTTGAAACAGTAGGTATTCTTTCCTTATAACTGATGTATTATCCTCCAAAGAATCTCTTATTCACATGAGAATGTTCTGTTTAAAGGTAAAATATTTGGAGGGCCAGTTCCTGCCTCAAAAGCTAATGAATGCATCCTCACAACATCCCTCTTTGGCAGGAAATTTTGCTAACAGAAACTCAGGCACATAAAATTAAATTATTTGCCTACGGTCAGAAAGGCAGGCTGTGGCACAGCTTTGGCTATGAGTTGTAATTTAAGAGTTTCAGTGCAAAGCCGCAGTGCAGAATCTTTCCTCCATCTCCCCATGAACGTATTATAAATGTAGCAAAACTCAGCACAAGTAAACCTGCCTCATATCTAATGCACTTTGTAGTGCCCACAGTTCAATATGCAAAATTATACATATATATATATATGTATACATATGTAAGTATTATAATAAGTGTGTGTGTATACATATATATAATTGTATTGGTTTGAACTTCTTTTTCCCATTTGTCTAGCTCAGGTTCTCTTTGCTTTCAAAATCCACAACTTTCTTCTGTTTTTTTTTTTTTTTTTCCTAAATCTCCTATAGTCTTTGAGCATATCCTATATCCTGTACTCCTGCACTTCACCCAGGCCACATGTAACACAGACTTCCAGGAGGCCCCAGCAATGTTCTCTGTTATCTTCTCTATTGTTTTGCTTACTCTTAACCTTCCATTTGCTTACTGAACTGCCAAAAAGCCTCAAATGACACTTTCCAAAAGCTGCCCAACATAACTCAAGACCTCACTTTTTCAACCAGCAGAATACAGAAAAAGCATATAGAAATGACGATCAAGCAAAATAAAAGTCACCAAAATACCATCAAAAGTAGTGCCACTGCACTGCAAACTTGAGTTGCAGCAATTTTTCACTTGATCCTGGACATGAGAATAGTGAAAAGAAAAAAGAAAAAAACAAAAACAAAATCCAAACAGACCTCATCCTGAACCCCATAATACTTGTGTGTGTGGAGTAAAGAGTGTGTCCCTTTCTTTGGGGTCCTCCTTGGTTAACCATGTGCCCACAGTCTGTCGAGTGAAGCCACCAGCCAGACCCAGTAGTCCTGCTGGTGCTGGTGGGCAACACCCCCACCTGTTCTTCAGCAACTGCCGTAGCAGCAACAGTTCAAGCATAAGGGCCTGATTCGGATCTATTGTGTAATTTATGATTTTGCATGTACTATTTCTTTATATATGTTAACTGATGGTTACAGTGGGTGTTACAATCCCTACTTTTTATACAGATGAGCACGCAGGAACAAATAAAATATCTTTGTGAAACTAATAAACCTTGTCATATTCCAGATAACTTTCAAGCCATATCTCACAGATATAACACATCGCTGTATCTACCTGGACCAAGGTCTCTACAAGACACCAACCTTAGAAATGTCAGCCATTTATCAGTAAGTAGTACTTTTCCAGGATGAGGGGAAGGAAAGGATCTGGCCCATGACCAGTAAAAAATATACAAAACTTCAGAATTTCAAAATGGACATGTTTTTAATATCTTGGGTTTATGATTGTTTTGTTTTGTTTTGTTTTTCTTTTCCTACTTACGTGATATTATACCAGTGCAGATTCTAGAAGAGCAGGACTGACTTCAGCAGCATCGCTATAAATTGACTCTGAGATTACATTAAGGACACTCTGGTGCAAATGACTTCAAATATTTTTTCTGGATAGACAGGTAGGCATTTTGATTTTAGAGCCTTAGGTGTCCTTTTGCCTCTACAAACCTGTGCCTTCTGTTGCAACCACTCTTGGTAGCTTAGTAACAGCTGTGGCTTTGTATTTTCAACACAGCTTATGGTCTTTACCTTGGCTCTTTCATTGGAATGGCCTTTTTATCAGGACTATGGTTCACCTTATTGAAATAATTTTTCTGCCAGCTTTTCTACAGATATGTTGAGAAAGCATCAAATTACAGATATTGATATCAATCTAGGTTATTTTATTTCTATGTATAGTGTGCAAAGTCTTACTGTGGCTTCCTGGGTGACAAGAACAGTAATAAAAAGATATGCTCTACAATAGGAGACTAATCCTCAGCATTCATAAGTCAGCTTAATAAATCACAGAAGCAATTGGCAGAAGAGTTATGAATAGGAAGAAATCCATGGCATATATACTAGAATGTTATATTGCTTGAAAAAGTTGCAAATATATTTATTGCCCATTCAAAATGTGGGAACATCATATTACTTACGTCAAATGACACTGTCTTTCAGTGTGGATTACCTTTCCTTCCCTACCACCTAATATTTTCAAATGCAAAATGCAAAGCTTTTACAAATGTTTTAATACAACGGGGCCATTTTTTCCCTCAGATCAGTGAAGAGAGATTCACGACAGTGCAACATTCTTACTGCATCTGCTGCGTGCCACAGAAAGTTGTACAAAGGCATCAATCTTGCGGACATAATTCTGATTTTTTTTCCTCTCCTAACTGCATGAAAAACATTATCAACAGATGCTCACATCTGAATTTTCTGGCTAATTGAATTTATAATCTAAAATTCTCTTCTGTGTGGTTACCCATTCAGAGGCAAACTCTGGCTGCTCAAAGCTGAAAAAGATAAAACCTTCAGCCACTATTCTCATTTCCTGCAAGGAAGATGCTGTAGGAGCAAATGTGAAACCCAGATAAATAGGAGATGCAGACAGGTTTTGTTTAAGGCCTCACTCACTCCCTTCAGCCCACAAGAAGACAAGAGCCAAGCCCCTAAACAGTAGTAAAAGAGGGGTCAGGCTCAGTATCCCAAAGATGTTGTTCATAATTAAAAGCCTGATTTTGGCTTGCTTTGGTTCTAAATAATCATTGCTGATTATCCATTAGCACCATAGAAAAAAATGTATCTTAAAGAGGAACTTGTGAGAAGAATGTGCAAAACTTTGTCCATTTGGCTAATCCCTGAAGAGGGAATAACTAGGGGGAAGAGAAACACAAAAGCAGTGTTGTAAAGCAGTGTGTGTGGTAAAAACAGAGACAGATATTCTCAATATTAACCCCACTATTTTGCAAAATAATACTGTTTTCAGTCACTGTAAATTTAGTTGATTCAGTCTCTTTGTGAGATGAGAATGTTAGAAAATGACTGAAAACAACAGGAAGGCGGGAAGCAAAAAGTCTAATTTTTACTTATCTGGCATTAACTCAGAAAAAAATAACCACAACTAGATGTTCAATTATACTTATGAAATCATATACTCTTGTTTATTTATTTCTGAAATGATATCACTCTACAGAACTGATACATTGCCACTTTATTGGGCTGATACTTTATTTCTACTTGAGGCTATTTTTCAAAAGAAACAATTTCGAAATGTGAATGCAATAAACCCAAAGCATTAATCAAGATCCTTAGCAGAGCAGAGGAGTAAAATACAGTGGCCCTTGCAATCTGTCACTAGTTTGCTGTGCAGTCTTCAGTTAACACCCCAACTCGTCAATTTCTGCTTATAACTGAATGTTATCCCAGTGGGGTTTGTCATTAATTCATTTATTTAACAATTGTAATATTTTCCTAATCTTACATCAAGTAAAATATGCGCCAGGTGCATAGTAAATCATTATTATAATTCAGGCAAGGTATTCTGACAATGAAATCAAGAACAACCATGGTTAAATGACCCCAGAGGGACCTCAAAGTGTAAAATACCAGAATACTACAGAAAGCACAGATTGTGGGGACACAGCATTGCACTCAATGACATGCATTAATACTCAGTCTTAATAAATGTAAAGACTGTGCCCAAAAAAAAAGATGTGCGCTCTATCGTCAGAAGAGATAAATGTCATAAAACGATAGTGCACAAATTAGACGGTGAAACAATGGAGAGGTGCACTCAGAAATGCTTTTGAAGGCAATATGATCAGGTTAAGATTTAATTCCCTGATAGAAGATGGGCTTTTATGCTTTTTTTTAAAACAAGAAAAAAGAAAAAAGGTGAAAGTTAAAAGGTCTAAAACAAAGTGAAAAGGCATAATAAGGTGTACCATTTTCTAGTTAGCCATGTTTCCAGAATTTATGAGTGAATTAAAGACAATTTATTAGCAAGAAAACTGATTGAAATATTCTGATAAATATTATTTAGTAACAGCATTGGGCTCTATGTTGGGAGAGATTAGTGAATGGAAGTGTGGTTTTTTACTCTGAATATTCTAAATAATAAAGTTTTAAGACTATTAAGAGTGTAAGTGGTCTTTACAAGAGCGTTAACACAGATTATTGTGTTAATACCAATGCAGCCATTTCTGTCTCATCTGTTTTACTTAGTATTAAGCAGAGAAAATGTTCAGTCACAGGATTGTATTACAGGCCATGAGTTGGTGCTTCTTTGCTTCACACAATTCAGACTAAATGAGGAGAGAGGGTATCACAGAAACAGCATAAAGGGACCTCTAAAGCAGAGTTGTTAGACACTACAAGCTAGTGCTGTAGTTACTGAAACGCTGTCAAATATACTCTCTTGCACCTATCAATAGAGAAGTGCAGGAATCATTGTTTTACTCAGGAGAAACAGACTGTTTAAATCTGCCTTCCTTAACACAGAAATACATCTCAAGCCACTGACTGCTGGAATAACTAAAATGGAAGGGAGCAGAGAGATTACAAGAGGTTACATAGGTCTGAAGATGGGATCTAATGGGGCTGATTGTTTCTTTTTTAAGCAGTAAGAGCAGAAAACAAAGGTTGGTTTCAAAAAGTCTTCTCTAGGAAGAAGGTGAGACAAACCATAGTATATTGGAGTGATGAATTCTTAACTACGGGAAAAACTGGTAGAAGAGATTGTATTTAAAAGGGACTGTTTGACGGAAGTGAATAAGACTGCCCAGGATGCTGGGGACATTGATCCAAGTGATCTTGCATGCAGTAATATAACACAGGTAAGCAAAAGCATGAACATATCATTGCTTATTTTTGGAATCTGATGCAGGCAAGAGCCCCTTCATATAAACAACCAGTATTAAAATAGCAAATTCCTTGCAAAGCCATGTAGGGAAATTACTCAAACTGTGAAATTTTATCCATACAGATGTTTAACATATCAAAATTATGGTTACCAAAGTACTGATAAAATGTTTATAACTGAACAGTACACTTTATCTAAAAGTATGCAATTATTGCCTGCACTAAAATGCACTCTCAACAAGTGTTTTAGATTCTCTCTGCAATTTTTACATTACTCTTCAGTATCACCTATGAGACACTTCTCTCATTTAAATACCTTGTCTACATCATCTTGCAGGCAGAGATAAAAGGAGTTTACATAAGGTCTCTAATGGAAAATGGACAGCATCACCACTGGACAAGTCAAATTCCAGTCTTTTTAACTGAAGAGATTTTCGAGGAAAAAGAAAGAGAAAAGAGGAAGGCTATGGGAAGGCGGATGCAAAACTATGATTTTTCCGCAATCACGTAGGAGAAGAAAGAGATTCTGTTTTCTCTGGGACCGTTTACAGAAACAGAGAGGAATCTTGCAGAACACTGTAGAAACAAAATCAAGATACCCTTCAAGGATGATAAGAGCACTTCCAACCCTGCTTCTGGATCCTTCAAATGTTATGAAGAATTCTGTCAGCATTAGCCAGCAGGTCTAAAAGCAACATCATGGGCTGTTTCTCCATCACACTGTACTAAATGTAAGTATTCCTTGGGAGAAAGCCATGCTAGAAACAGGCGTGTATGTATCTTTGACTATCACAGATCCAGCAGTGCTATGGATGACATCAAAATTACTACAATTCACAGCAATTATGTGAATTATAATGAAGATAAACGAGAAATTAATATAGTCTGTGCATGCTGCCTGAAATGTGAAAGAGTGGCAGTACCTTGTTGAAAAGGTTCTGGGTACACTCTGAAGAACCCACAGAAGAAGATACAGAAATGCCTTAAGTTTAATGACCAAACAAATCTGAATGATAGTTCTGAGCAAGTTGGGAAAATAAATGCTTTCACCGTGCAATCACTCACGTTTGAGAACTCCATGCAATGACATCTGGACTGATACTTTTCTTCTGAAGGGAGTATATGGGAATGCTCCCCAAGACAATGTAGAAACTGTCCAATCCAATGACATTTATCAAGGAGGCAAGCAAAGGCTTCAGTCAGGACAGTTCAGCAGTTACTGGTCTTTTGTTTGGCATCTTTGCACAATTCTGCTGCAATGAGAACCTCAAGTACTGTGGCTTTAATGGCAAAAATTAATTTCTTAGCTTGCAGAAAGGAGTTATTGGTGCCAAAAACCCTGAGTGACCTGTTACATCTTTGCAGCTGATGGCAGGCTGCCATTTTCTATGAGAGTAAAATGGTGTTGGCGTGTGAAACTGCACAACTCAATCCTTTTATACGGTGACCTCATACAAAGGAGTAAGTTGTCATTATAGGAAGAATGAATCCTGTGTTTAACAGAATGTGCTCTTTTAAAGAAATGTTCTCTGCTGACTACCTTAAAATGCTGCTACTTTTTCTATATCCTCTGACTGTTCCGTCTTGGCATCGAGGACCAGCTGCTCTGGCTGTGCTCACAATCTCACCATTGTTGGTGTAAGAGCCCTCTCCTAAGGAGAAAATGTCACCTGAAAGGACTTCTTGCACTCTTCTGCCTGATCAACTTTTCATTTGCCTCTGAACACCTGATCAAAACTTCTTGCCTTCTTTCCTTCTGCCTTTTATTTGCATTCTTCCCTGAAGACTAGCCTACATAATTAATCACAAAACTGAATTTCAGAATTATTATGCCTAACTGTAATGGGCTACTGATAATCTTTACAACCTTTAGCCTTCTGCCTCTTTATATCCCCTTTTATGTATGTGAGATCTTCAGCTTGTACCGATCACTGTTAAACAAGAGATGAAAAATTTAACTATTAGACATGAACAAAAATTATCCAATTTCTTCAACTCCATTCCAATATCTGTTGCATCACCTAAGCATCAAGCACAGGAAATAAGGGCAGAGAATCAGAAGTGCTACTGACAGCAGATGTAGTGCCTGTCTTGCAGTCAGCAACACTTAAGGAAACTCAGAAGTAGAACTTGTGGAAAACTTTCAGGTAAGAGCAGCAGTCAAAATCATACTTTTGCGTAAAGACTAGCACTGAACAGTTTTGAGTAGCACAGAAACAGCAGCATCTTCCAGAAACAAACCCACCATATTTATCTATGGTCAGTGTTTATCGTGTTTACATATAGCTGAACTGGTATGTTTGGGGCTGGAAGGGAAAAACTAAAAATTCTACCAGAATTATAAAATCTAATTCACTCCAGAAGTTTCTTGGTGAAGAAGTAAATGACTTCTGATACCTCACTAGCCAGCCTGGAGCATCTTCACATAAGCAGTTAACATCTTTGTTTGAAAGACCTTTAAGTTAGAGAAAGGCATTTCCAGATCTCCTTGGTCTGAGAGAATTCCTACATGTATGACTGAGCCGGGTGTTTATGCTTATGTAGCAATAAAACTACATTTAGAGTGATGTCATCAAATTCAGATGTATGACTGTGATCAACATGTGTTTTAGAAATAACATGTACCATAAAGAACATAGTCATGAAGGGAAAAAGACCTCTCATTTCCCTAGCCATAATTGAAATGTTTTTGAATTAATTTATTTTTCACAATTGTCTTCTATAGAGTATTTCCACTTCCTTTTCTTGGGAGAAACAGGAAGCAAGGGATAGTGTTCCACAATTCAGCCAGAGAAATTAAAATATTTCAGAAGAGAAAAACATAATGGTAAAACAACAAAAAAAAATGTTAGGAATCTAAGAAATGCATATAGTCATAGCTACTATTTTGTATTTCTATCTATATTTTAGTTGACATTGTTCTACTCTGATTGAATATGAAGGCCTTTGCATAAATTTTCTCCTCATGTACTTGGTAAGACAAATTCCACTAATCTCTTATGAGAGCAGGAGAAGTTTACCGCTATAAAAAACCAAAACTAGATGACTGAAGGAATGGTCAGCTTCAGAGGACAGATCATGACTCACCTTTTTGGTGGGCAATTCAGTATAAATTGTACTTAAAATAATAAAAAAAGTATTTCAGGACAGTTATTTCCAGACACTCTGAATAAAATAGGCATTAATTGCAGTGTGACAATTTGATGCTCATTAGTGATAAAGGTAAACGAATATTCCTTTATCTTCTGTCAGATAACTCCAGAGTTGGAACTTTAACAACTGCATTACATTTCAAATTCAATACAACCAGTAAGTAAACGAAATTGTTGCATGATAGTATTAATTTTGTGTGTGTGTGCATGTTCAAGTGCATGTTACACATTAACACTTAACAAATTATTTAGTGAATTCAATTTGCTTTTTCCTCAGTGCCTGTCAGGCCTACAAAATATCAGCTGTTTTCTTAAATTACATGTCCCTATGTTTGTGCTTTCCCTGGGGTTTGAAAGACCACCAAGGCAGTTTTCTTTCTTTAGACACATCCTTAACAGTGAGTACGTGAGTTGTTCCGGGTAGATTTAACAAGTTCCTCCAGCTGGGCATAAGCCTAGTAAGAATCTGGGATATCTGCTGTGATATCAACAGGATGTTGAACTCCTCACAGAAAATGTTCCTCAAGAAATTCTTACTCAGTGGAGAGCTCAAGCAGACCCTAAGCACAGTACTGAGCCCTTTGGGTAGATCCTGATTCTAAAACCACAGAAGCTGTTTAAGTGCTCGGCTGAATCATGGCTTAAACACAACAGGACTTATCATTAAATGCTATAGGTTGGTATATAGATAGATACAGATAGAGATAAAATCGTTTGCTAGCATTGGACGCTTTAGCCTAAAAAGCTTCACAAAGCATTGGCAAAGCATACAGTACATCTAATTTTTTCTTAGAAAAATCCACAGTACCAGAAGTTTGAAAGTATATTCTCAGGTGGACTGTTTAAAAAAAGGACATGCATTTTGGCTTATTTCTAGAGGTACTTTACATATTCTGGAGTGAAGTTATATCAAAACCCTGAATAGCAACAAATTAATGAGGAAATCCTAGTTTTATCTGTTATCCTTTTTCAGAGAGGCTCAGAGAGCTGCCTAGTGCTTTGTTTTATATACTTACCTTCCTGTTTTCAGCTCATGAGCCTGAAGCATACAAAGGCTGATGTCCTAGTGGGATGGGCTAGATCAACAACAATCAATCTTCTTTTTCCCTAAATGGTTAGCAACGGAAATCAAACCATCTTCTTTCAAATGTGATAGCTACCTAAGGGCTCTCGATCTATGGCTGACACGAAGAGGGACAAAATGTACAACGAATAAATTGCTCTAATCATTGAACTACCTTTCTCAGAGATGAATCAATTCTTTTAATGGAAAACTAATTTGCGAATAAGGATGAGAAAAGAGTATTAGGAGAGTGTGCAGTTAAAACTTTCAGGAATACCTGTAAGAGAGTCCGCTTTTTTAGTGCAGAAACATTCTTCATTTTAAAATACATGTAAATATTTTTTAAACTAATATTTCTAAGATGTTTGTGGTGATGTACGCTACCAGTGCAGCTCTGCCGGTGCCAGGAGACCACATACTTGTTCACTCAGGAATTTCCTCAGCATGAAAAATCCCAGAGGGAGAGCTGCTATAGCTGGATAGACTCACAGAGCACTATGTGCTGAGGGTGAGGACAATGAAGCACTAACAAGCCAGCCACACTGCACAGTTCTGACAAATAAGCAATAGCAGATCTTGATCTCAGTTTACCTTTACATGCCAGGCTAAAAGATGCCAGTACAGGCACAGATTTATGTGCACACCACATGTCCCTGATTAGCAGTTATCTCTGAGAGGTCCAGGGGAGGCAGCTGGGGCTGGTAACAGCTTCACTCATTCAATTTTAATTGACTGCTGTCTGTTTCTCAGATCCCTTAGAACTGCCTGCCTTCTGTTTCAACTTGTGCCAAAAGCTGAACTGGTCCCATTAACCACAGGGAAAAAGCAAGCAAGAAGTACCGATCAGCTACAGGTACAGAACAAAATCTGTATTGCTCTTTGAATTACAGTTTAGACACAATGTGTACTGAATTTCAAGATCATAGACCAACGATCACAGTTCAAGCTGAAAACCCAGTGAAATTAAACTCTATTTACACAATTATACATTAAAGCAGGCTTTGATTCAAAACCCTTTTACTCAATTTTCATCTTCTGTGTTAGTATTTAGTGCCCAAACCTCTTTCTTTGAAAATCCTAAGGAAATGCCCATACACTTCAGTGAGATCAAGACTTTACCACTAGCTGTTTGTTGAACAACTATTGATACAATGTTCAAATGATATGAAATCAATCAAAATATTCAAAACCAAACAAAAAAATGAGTGACAATAATATTTTATGAATTTTTTACTTTCTCTAATGGCAACAAATAACTGAAGTGAAAGCTTGTATAAAATGGGTCTAGACATACTATATATACATGAGTTCTCTTGTAACACTTTTTAACCTACATATAATAATCGGTGATGATAAATGGGAGACAGCATCACTGCTGAAAGGAAGGTTTATAACTCTTACCTCTGCTTTTATTTTATTGTCTCCAAAACAGAGGTGTTGTAAGTAGGCTGCAGCATTAGACTGTACTGAGGGAAACTGATGCTGCAACATCTGTATAACTTCTGGAAGCTCTGGATCTCGCCATCCGAACTCTCTGTGTGAAAAGAAACAATAAAGATTCATCAAAAATTCTATTATTAGTGGATAAATGTGGCAACAGTTGGGCCAACAAAGAAGATCGATGTGTCTAAGAAAAATCTTGAATTTTTTCCCATTATTTTCAAAACAAACATTAAATCAAATATGAAGCTATTTTTCATTTTAAACTGTACTTCTCTATAAAGAAAAAAAAATAAAAGATTATATAAAGTATAATTAGAGTAAATAACTTTATGGAATTAGATCTCTAACTGCTAAAGTTTCTACATAAAAATGGCTATATGAAATCTTAATACAAGAAATTAAAGTCAATACATGCTCCTAACATTATACTATCTCTATTAAAATTAAAATACAGAGGCTAGAATCACAACTACAAATGGTTTGCTGTGAAATGCCAGTTTGGCTAAAAGTCTTTTATTTGATGTAAATCACTATCTTATATAGAAAGCAATGACCTTTTTTGTCTTTTGATTTCTTTCTTCCAGATGGGGTCCATGCTCAGTGTAAAGCTATTATAACAATTGTGACCCTGCTTGAGCAGGGGGGTTGGACCAGATGACTCCTGGAGGTCTCTTCTATCCTCAGCCCTGCTGTGATTCTGTAATTTTACAATTATGCAACATGCACTTATACATCGGATTACTTTTAAATCTTCATTCACACTACTCAATCTAAAACAGCCGGGCAAATACAAAGACTCGATCTTTGCACTCTTCTTTAATCCTTCTAAGCATGAAACACAATTAGCATCAAATGAAACACCATTAGCATCAAGTGAAACAACTCAGTCCAACTGTGTTAAACAAGTCCCAGCAGGTATTCTGCAGCTTCCAGAACTGAACTTAAAATCAATCTGTCACTTCAGATAATTTTTCCCCTCCGTGTTCAGTGGTAAAATCATTCATGAAAATGGCTTTGTACTCTGTGACCCAAGAGCCAGAGATGCACACAGCTATTCTGCATGAGATACTTAATTCTCACATTCCTTTTCCCTAAGAGCCAATTTTTTGTGCTGTACAAATATTTTCACCACCTTCCATCTAATGCTGCACGCACAAAGTAACAGAGGGAAATGAGGGGAAAAAGGAGACCTGTGAAAGAGTTTGTAGGTTCTGTGCTACAGTTACCATGACCACCTGAGAGTTCATTGCCAAACTGATTCAAAAGAGCTGTCACAAAGTCCAGCTATAATATTTGAAAAAAATGTTCCTAATCATTAGTTTCCTTCCCAAATTATAGGGATTCTGCTGCAGTGAGGCCAAGCATATGTCACTGGGGGAATTCACCTGTTTTCGAGTAATGGTCACAGCAGCTCTGCAGTCTGTCTCGAGTAAAATCAGGCATCTCACGCTTCAACAGTTCTCCAGGACATTTCATTGAAATAAGGCTCATTTTACAATAATAATGAATTACTATAAAGCAGACGTATTGTCTCTTCTCTCCTCATATGGGATGTTTGCCAAATTGGGAGTTGTCATTAGAGCTGTATCTTTATGAAGATCCAGAGTATAAATAGGAGATGCAAAAAAAACACTCCCAGAATTTCATCAGCTATTTCTCTTCTGACAAAACAGATGTTAACTTGTGAATACTAAATTTCATATTAAGCGTTTAAGAAACCATGAAGATGTAATAATAAATCGCAGATGGATTATTCCAATGAATCTTGAGATGATATAGACTGTTGGAAGGCTTTTACAAGAGGCCTTTTGCATATGTTCAGAAAGATCTTAACATTGAACTGATAATTTGAAAACTCACGACAACATTTTAAACGGTATCAGGGAAGGCTAGAAACTTTGGCAGCTGAAGATGGCAAACACTACATTTTCTGTGTATATCAGCTTACTATGACTCTATCAACATACGTAAAGGAAGTGATTCTTTGGTTAAGCAGTTATTTCTGCTTAAGAATGGGTAGTTCAATTCCATAAACAAACAATAAATTGATAGAAACAATGTTATTTGCTGTGTTAGCTTCCTCTTGTACTTGCTTTCTTACAGTTAACCACACTGACACGTTAACAGGTTCTTCAAACACATTACACCCACCTCTGATATACATGACTCTCAGACAACCAAAGACATATTCCAGAAAATATTTTTAAATAAAATAAAAATATAATTTTAAAACCCTTAAGCCACCAACCTTACTGAGGACAAATTAATTATCCTAGCCTCACTTCTAATTCATTCTAATTTTCAATCCTAGATACCAAGTGTAGGTGTTGGTATTTTGGGGAAAATACAAAGTACCAGAAGAAAACAGCTTGTATGACAAGACAAGGGGGAACATTTGAAATGAGTTGTTCTACACCAAATAACTATACTTCAAAGTGTTGGAACTTCTATCACCAAATTCTCTAATGGAATTTTCTGCTTCATAATATACGTATTATTACCAAAAAGCCCATTGTGTGCAGTAGTACACCATGGACTTGGACAACCAGCTCTGGTTCTTCTTCCACTTGTCCTGGAATCCAGGCCAGAAGAAAATGGTCCCTACATCAAAGGTACAGTTAGCTGCTCTGATGATCCTTCAGTCTTTACATGGTATTTACATACAAAAATAAGGCTGTCCCTGCTTTGCCCCTTTATCTCCCGAAAGAAAAGTTAGCAAAGAAGTGACGTGTGAATACTTGTTGGAAATGGTTGTGTGCACACTGGACATTTAAGTAGAAAATCAGTTCAGAAAAGAAACTGAGTACTGAGTTTGTCATGTAAGCAGTTTTAGGAGAGGTAATGAAGAAAGCAGGAAAACAAAGTTTAAAATTTAGCCCCAGTATGCACTACCATTTCAAGCAGATGGTCTCTAAGATTATATTTTTAGTAATTTCTAAATGAAATACAGTAGCTATATAAAACAAACAAAAACTTCTGTCAACAGTTAAGGCTTCTTGAATAACCGTGATAATTTTAGCAGCCTTCAGGGCATGAAGGACTAGTTTCCAGGGATATAAATTTTTCATTTGTTTTAAACAAGTGTTTTATAAGTGGCAGGGGAGGCGAGGGGGGAAAGTAAGCTAGAGAAAGAAAGTGGTGTTTGGAGGGTTTTTTGGCTCTATTAACATCTCCTTGAAAAATTAAAATATTGTTTGTTTGTTTGGGTTTTTTTTTTAATTTGGCTTAATTATGAAAAGATAGGAAGGCTACTCAACGAAGTCAACTGGCAGAGATCTTGAGAAGGGAAGAGGGCTAGAATTTCTTGATGACAAAGGCACAAAACTGTCTGGAACATTTTGCATAGATGTGGGGGAACTCTCTGGCCACGGCTTCAAGCTTACCTATAGGACAAAAAATACATATTAAAATAGAGAACCAAGCAAAAAAAAAGTAATAAAAAAGTCCCAGACTACTAGAGAATGAAGGTATGCTGTAGAATTCAAGAGCTTGAATAAAATGGGTTGCATCCTGGAAAGGTAATTGAAATTAGATAGCAAAATATTTTTTATTGCCTGCCAACAAAAAGCAGTAGGAGGGTCAGTACCTGATGAGGATAAGGGTCATAATAAAGAAAGGAAGAAGGATGATGAAAACCGCATCTACCTTCATTTCTGTGAAATTGGCAACACACTAGGATCCAATCCCTAGTAAAACTATAAAGTAGAATTAAGCTGTAGTGAATATCCTAAATAAACACTAGCTAACCCTGTGTCCTTTATTAACATCCCCATACTTCAAAAATCTGAGGGAGGCAATCCACACAGATGGTGAAACAAGCCAGAAGGCTGGAGTAAATCTGAGGAGGTGCATGGCATGCAATTTTTGAGACTGCTAACAAAGTATCTGTGCAGTTGATCGAAAAATGAAGAGCAAGCTAGTATCTGCACATTCAAGATCTTCTGCTACTGCCTGTGCTCCCCTTGGAATACCGACACTAAGCTGGCTCAGATCAGCTAAAGGCTTCTGGTGGTGGTGTGGGTTTTTCCACTAGACAATCACAGCTGTGCAAGGACTTCACAGCTTTGGCTGGAAAGCCGCATCTGCTGTGCACTCCAAATATTTCACCAGGTTGTATAAGCGCACTGTTCCTAAGAGGTGTTCTCATCTGAGGAGACTGACCAAAGCATGCCAAGGGGTTCCACCTTCTTTCTTTAATGGCAACTGTCTCCAGGAATGTAGAATTGATCTCATACTGAATTCTGCAGAAGGTTTTAGCCTGAAGTTGTGACTAAGGCAGATGTTTCATGGATTACAGCCATCTACTGTTCCAGGGGTGGAAGAGGACCCAAAGGGGAACACTGAGTTACATGTAAGTTGGCGGTACGTGTGCCTAGACTATCACAATAGGCTATGTTTCATCTGTGAATGACTGAAGAGAATCATCAAGGAGCTGGACATGAGACACAACAACTCTGAAACTGAGCTGGAGTACCAAGAAATCCAGGCTGACTTGGGTACAGCAAGTATCGAATCGAAACCAATTCCTGCTCCTGCTGTTTTAAGAGAGATTGTTAGTAACACAGCTGAGTGCACTGGCTACATGACATCACTTAAACGTGCTACTGAAAATAGAGTATGTACTGCATCTGAATATTTGCTGAATTATGCCTGATTTTTCTTCTTCTGCTACTGCTAATGTTGATGGCACACAGAAAAGCAAAACCAAAATTCCTGTTACATCTATATGTGCACTGATTTTAGAAAGGCTACAAAATAAGTTTTAAAAGCACAGGTCTCCAGTTGGTAGCTAAGGATACCAATCACTTCTGCACAGCGTTGGAGAAGCAGGTGTGATGGCTCTGTTTACTCTCCATCCATTGGTCACAGTGAATCTCACGAGAGCTTGGGTTCTTTTTTCTGATTTACATTATTAGAGCAGAACATTCACATCTGATCAAGCAGTTGGCACAGGCAAGCACTGACACCCAGAGCTATTCCCGTCTCAGCAGCATTCCCCAAAGGCAGCGCTGTGAAGACGTCTGCTATATAGAACCATATGCTTGGCAAAGACTGAACTACCACTAAGCATTTATCAAAGAAAGAGAATGCACAGTTTTTAGATATACTTATTAAAAAACTGTATGTTTAAACCAGACTGGTCTGTATGCGCCTGCCTGTCTTAGTACACAATAATGTCAGACAGACTGGTGAGGGAGAGCTTTTCATAATACAAAGTGGTGCTCAAAGGCGAAGACATTACAATCCGAACTAACGATAATGTATCCTACATTTCTAACTCATATACACTGTGGCATTGCTAATGCCAGTCTATGAGACTTTCTGCTAAACTATGGCCTACAGAGATAAACCCTTCTGTTTGCTTCCCTGTCCTGCATCCCCCAAAATTCAGTAAATAAAGTCTGAACTTCTCTTTTGCCTTATTTCTGAAAAGAGAGCTGTGAGAATGGTTTTTTGATAGTACTAGGAAAAAACAAGCTACATGCAGCTCAGGATCAAACACAAGGACAACTAATCAAGAGCCAAGAGAAGATCAAAGAAAGAGCTACCTCCCACATTTAAAGGGAAAAATTTACTTCCATTAAAAATATTTGGAAGAGAATATACCAATACTGCAGTCTAAGGACTTGATCTTAGTACATTGAAAAAAGAGCAAAGACAAGATGTTAAATTTAACTGGTAAAAAAATATAAAAAAATACTAAAACATAATCCACAAACAGGGATTGTGATATAACAAGGAAGAAGCCATCTAACAGCTTGTTCTATCGTTTTCTTTTGGTGGTTCTATGGGAGTTGATCAAATAACAGTGAACACATACTTACTACATTTAATTTATTGGGAGTTAAATTTGAAGTATTTCCTTAAAGTATTTTCCCTTTTTCAAACATACTGCACCACATGCAAGCACCTACGTATATGCAGATTATCAACCCGGTCTGAATGATCTGCTACAGTTTAAGAACAGGAGGAACTAGTATATTTCCTTTGAAAATGTAATACATATTGGGTACCTTTAGCACACAATTTTAGGAAATAAAGTACAGAGATGTCAATCTCTGTTCCACTCACCTTAGAAAAACCTCAAAACCCTTCACCATATTGTCTTCTCTAGTTGGACTTGGCCAAACAAGTGCACAACTACAAGCAACTAATCACCTCTATCTTCAGCCCCATGCTGATATGAACAACATATAACCACAAGATGTAGTAATGGGCAGCAATGAACCCTCATCAGCAGGGAGCTCCCTGTACTTCTGTTTTATCCTTTCAAGAAAGATAAACCAAACCCAGACTGCTAGAAGAGTTAGGAACAAAATAATCTGACATAGTTTAGACTCAAATTGGAGGCACCGGAAGTAAGGACAGAGAAAAGGCACCATAGATGTATCTTCTATGAATAAAAGTGTAAGTTCTAATGAAACAAAGAAATCCATCTACATTCACGTTTATTCTGTCTTGAAAACTGCAGCTTGTGTGGGGTGCTCCATTTGACAGATACTGATGCATCCAGTGTCACACAACCCAAACAAATGTAAACAACTCACCAAACCTGCAATTATTGAATCTCACAAATCCTCACCATTTTTTAATTCCTCTAAGGGAGTTCTTAACACTTGCTGAAGAGCTGTTGTTGTTAGAGCAGCACGCTTGACAAATGGCTTTGTAACATTAAAAAGTGATCACAATAACCTTTTCGTTGCTGGGTTGCTTAAATTTTTAAATACACGCACAACTTTAAAATTCATTTGCAGGCAAAAAAACTGTACAAATAGTACAAATGGGATCTGGAAAAGGAAGAAGCATTTCACTACAGAGTGACACTTCAGCTTTGGGAAAGGTTGATTTTAGAGCTTGTCAGCACTTGAGCTGGTAAACATTAGAAAGATACACTTGGCCCAACAGTTTCTGATTTTCACTTGAGAACTCCAGATCTACTTATCCAGGTATACTGTGACCTGTTAGTATACGCAATGTTAGGATACTATCTGCCATACCTGGACCCACTTTACCATATCAACAATTTCCCTGATGAAAACGGGCAACACTTTGTATTCTGGCAATGTGCCATTTAAATATTTAAGGGTACAATGCATGAGCAGTCAACAACATCTGACTGCACTTCAATACATATTTTTATTTAAACATGTAGCTTATATCTTCCCTAGGTTTCAAATTTAGCACAGCTGAATGCAAAACAGCTGTACAAACATTTGGTGATCCTGCTGAAAACCTGGATGCTGCTCTTGGTTTACATTTTCCTTGGTTTACATTTCCACGTGGCCTAAACTAGAACTTTGCAGTAATGCTTACACAGATATGTCATAAATGTGTTTTTTACATCAGTTTCACAATGTATTGGTGTCTGCTAATGAGGTGCAGAGGAGGATGTGTTGTGGCAGGTGCACAGGATTCCTGCCCAGCTCTGCTAAGCAGCCATGGAGATGCTCAGCATGTCCCATGTCTTTAACAGAACCATAAACCTGAGCTCTCAGGGCTAATCCAGCACTTCAAAAAATCACCTCTCCTATACAGCAAAGGTCTAAAACTGACTTGTACAATGGCAAATAAACCCTCCTGCAGCTCTGCCTTTGTATCCTTTATGTGTTCTCTGGTAAGGCATCACTTTTCTGGTTTTCTATTATTACCAGTGATTTAGATTTTAAAATCTAAAAACCATAAGAAGTGAGATTGTGAAGAGGCAAGATGAGAACTACCTTAATGTAACAACAATGGTCTGGAGCTGAACTATCTGTAGATTTCTTGAACATTTTCATCTTAAGAGGAAAAGATTTTTAAGATGATACAATTAACTAAAGATTATCTAATGACACTGGCCCACGTGGTACTATTTACAGCTCCAGGTTCCCACCTCCAATACCCCACAATTACATTCAAAGGTATAAGACTTATTTGCTCAAGGTTACACTGATTTCATTCACAAATGTCTTTTAAATTGAAATTTACAAACCTTTATGAAATAAACTTTCACACTATCGGTGCTGATCTATAAATATTTAATTCCCTTGCTCCCAATGAGGGAGCTTTTAAGAAAACAATTTGCCTGTGTCCTGAGGTAGCGGTATCCTGCTGTGGCTGGCATAATGTTATCTCTCCTCTAGACTGTGGGATGGAGACCATAAGAAAATTAGGGTATCTTTAATTCTGCTATTTTTAGCACTTGTTTTGTTTAGTGGTTTGTGTGTGTTGTTTTTTGTTCGGTTTGGATTTTTTGTGTGTGTGTTAGAAAGTAGCATAGGTCTTTTGGGGCTGTTGAGCTGAAACAGTCTTGACAATCTTGTTTACCTATTCCTATACTAGCACTTGCATATACAGGGACTGCCTCTGCAAGGTAAGAGGTAAATTAGGTAGGCTATCAAGATGTCTTTAAGCTGCCTAATTTATCTTCTTTCTCCCTGCAATGTATACCATTTTTCTGGCCCCCTACTACAGAAGGGCCTTACAGTAGTTTAATGTTGCAGCTGTGAAAATACACCAAGTTAACTCTTCCCTGAGAGACCAGCTTACGCTTGCTTCTGCCTTCAGGAGTTCACACTTCACAGGGAAGATTTCAGGAGATTGTGAAATATTGTTCACCAGCAGAACAGCTGTTACAGATGTGGATATGCTTTTCTCATAGATCAAAACTGTAGAAACGTAGACAGGAGATTAAAACAGTAGACAGACCTGAGGGATTCCAACCCTGACTCTGTCATTGACTTACTTTGTCAGACACAGTCATTTGCTTCAGTGCCTTTCTCCAAGCTTTGATAGATTCTCTGTCTCTGGAGACCTGTAAATCAAAATTGTCTCCTTTTCTAGAACTAGTGTTTCCATTCAGAGGCTCTTAAACCTTTCTGTATTTCAACAACAGGAGGAAAAAAGCTTTTGAGGTCCTGCTCCCATCTGGCCAGGTAGCAATGCATGTTTTCTAAAGAACAAATAATACTCCACAAAACTCTGATTTTCCTAGGAAAATGGGAGCAGCACTTTAGAGAGGAAGGTGCTTATTTTATTTCTTCACACACATTCTAACACCTAACCATTGCGGCTATAACAACAACATCAAAAAAGGAGCAGGAACAATTTAGCATTACCCTAAGAGTATCAGTGTCCAAAATCCAAACCATGCTCATCTGCAGGAGGGAAAGCTGACACACTCAATACACCCTAAAATCTCAGAACATCCACATTATATTTTGAAATCACCACCACCACAGGAGTTCCCAAAAGGTTTTGGGCCACTCCACCTCCATCCAGTTGATGCTTTTATGTCATATTATCAAGCACAATGAGTTTCACAATAGCTGATGTGACAACACATAGATTGCCTCTCCCTGTTGCTGTATTTGATGGAGCTTCTGATCCCAGAAGACGTCCTGAGTTGGGGGGTGGTGAGAGGAGAATTGCTTTCCCTTCTGCAGCATGAATGATGGAAACTTGAGCTTTTTCAGGCTTGTGGAAATCAAAAAGCAATCAAATCGGATGTTTCCCTCCTATCCCCAAATGAAAAGCATGGGCAGATCACCATGTGGGCAACCTGCAGGCTGCCATGGGAAAGGAGGGAGCACCACAACCAGAAACTGGGTATTTGCTATGTGTGCAAAAGAGCAGACAATAGGATATGCCAAGAGTACATACAGTTTGTCACAAGCTGCAGTAATACTCCTAATAGCGGGGGTGGGGGCAAGGAAAGAGTGTCCATCTGAAGTATTACAAAGTATTAATCCTAAATATCTCATGCTACCTCATTCCTTATTGTTTACTCCACTGGGTGCATTATGGGCTTTCTTTGTCACTGTGTGGCAGCAACTCTTACCTTATCTCCACACATATATGCCCAGGCATCGTTCTTATCTGTCTAACACCTTGCAGCACTCCCTGTCTTTCTGACCACAGTAAAACTCTTCAAAGTATGCAATCTTCTGATGCTTAAATAATATTGAACAATAAAACTTAAAAGTAACTCAAAGTATCACACTAATTGATACGCTCCAGAATTCGCCTTGAAACACTCAGACATCAAGTCTGAAAAACTAAAAGAAAAACCCACACAGATTTATAGTACTAAATTTACAAAAAAAAAAAAAAAAAAAAAATCAAACAACAAACTGTTCTCCTTTTCTTTCAACTAGATTCCCATTCAATCTTTTAGACAAGCAGAGGAGCTAATTTTGCTCATTAAACTTGCAAGCTGAACAATTCTATAAATCCACTTGAATTTGATCTTATTGTCAAAGGGAAATACAGAATAATGACTTTTCTTTGCTGCCTTTATTTCAGTTTTCATTAAGCATGAAAAAAATGGTCTCCTGCATGCTAGCTTGATCTAAATATATAACCACCAAAATAATGTAATAGTGCAAGATATACTTGACACTCAAGAGACCGAAAGTTCATGGGATCAATAACAAAAGAGTCAAATTGTTAAAAAATTGTACAAATGCAAATGTGTTGGATAGAAGGAAAAATATCCACCAGTAATGAGTAGTTACACTCACATACTACCTTTACTTCCCATCACATGCCTTTCATCTACTTCAAAGCATGACAGAAATTCTAGGGAACTCTCCTAATGCAGGACACAGATATCATCATCTTCATGTCAGGGATGGGTAAAGAGAGACAGCGCTTAGATGCCTCTCTCACAGGGGAAATATTTTTGAAAATGGCAAAAGTTAGAAGAGCTGCTATTAAATCCTCAGCCCTACTTTTCAACTCTTTGAACCAAATACACTGATTCACTGTTAGCTGACTGCAAAATGTTTTTAAGAATTTAAAAATGCAGAGGATCTGGACAGTATTTTAGGGGAGTGCAGGACAAGAAGAGATCTTCTGGGCCACCAAGCCAAGTTCTGATTCCAAGCCTCCTGCTATTTGGCAGGTATGCTGCAGCATACATTGCTCAAGCTAAAGATGGCCTCCCGTAAGGAAATTTTAATCGGTCACAGAACTTGTTGACCCTAACAAGAGTTTCAATTTATAAATAACAATTAAAAAATGGTGTCACACATATCCATCCAGAAGGGCTCCTGCTTTGTTGCTGCTGTTTCTAACAGGGTGTTTCACCCATGTCCTCTTCCATTCACAGCACCAACAAACCTAACACATATCACCCTGTTCAGAGCTCTAAATCAGAAAATAAGGCTGCACTTCCGCACTTGCAGGGAGGAGTAAAAGGAGACAGGATGGTTTCTAGCTGGATATCTTGCATGACAACACTTCTGTTCTCTGTTTGGCCCATAGGATGACTCAGTCTCCACAATGACACGAAAGCCAGCAGAATAAGAAGCTTGTCAATGGATAGAAAGTACTACCTGTGCTACCAGTACGACATTGGGGAAATTCATAACCCACAAGTGCCGTGTGAGCAACAAGATCCGACCAAGAACAGCGTGTCTTATCCAAAAAAATAACGCAAAAGCCAAATCAGAGAAAAAAATATCTTACATGGACAATACTCAGATTTTGTGGCAGAAGTTAGCTGCAGATTTTAAATAAAAGTGTAATAGATGTCTCATGTATATTTGATAGTTTTACCTCAATAAAATGCAACTTACAGAAAAATATCCTTTGAATTAGGAAAAACAGCTCCTCCCTTGGCTGCCATCCTACCAGGTTACAACTAGATACCACTTTTCTACCCTTTACAAAAGCAATGAGGTTGCAGACTGTTCTGCATAACGTTTCTGCAGGCATGTTTTGAGCTAAAGCGTGAAACACTGTATATATCTAATAAAACCCTGCACAAAATAATCACGCTATTGATTCAGGGCAATTTGCCTTGCTAATGAATGAAATACTGCCAAGGATCTGTCATTTAGAAATCCGAATCAATATCTTAAAGAGGCCTTTGAAACTACAATATATTAAGGGTAAATAGACGTCATAATCTATCAAAAATTTTTCCTTGCCCTGTGGAAAAAGAGATACCTACAGAAGAAGGATGAGTTATTTGTATGATACTTACTTGTTAGTTGTATGGTACTTACTTCCATGCAACACATTCTGGGTGGGATTTTTCATCTTATATACTGAATTCCAGTGTCCATTACTTTAACTAATCCAAGAATTTAGCTGACGTGTGATGACCCTGCAATGTATTTTTCCAGCTGCAAAAGTACAGACTGGAAACTGCACCTTTCCCTTTTTTACCTCAGAGATAATTTCTTTTCAGACTTTGTGGGCAGCCTCATCTAGGTGTTCCTGCTCTGGCAGGGGGATTGGACTAGATGATCTTTCGAGGTCCCTTCCAATTCCTAATATTCTGTGATTCTGTGATTTGGGTAACCTTTTTGCCCTTAAATTTATTATTTAAGCTGAAAGGCTAATGCCACTGACTCTGACTTTGTCCTCTATGGGCTCAGATGGCAGCACTGGCCCCAGCTACAAAAACATCCAGTATTTACATCCTATAGCTCTAACATAAATGATTGCCTCAGACTTCAGCGACCCTGCTCAGATCATGGTTACATTTAACTACACAACTGATATCACAGTTGCTTATAAAATATATTTCTGATGTGTTTATAAATTAAAGGTAGTTTAAACTGTGGTTAAAGACTTAAGCGTTGATTCTGCAATATGTGAAAGTCATGTAGCATGTGCACCCTATATGAATCTATTATTAATAGCTTTTGAGTAGTTTAGCACTTAAGAAACTAGATTTTCCTCTAAAACACTTCCAAAGATTGATGAAATTTGTCATGACAGGTGGTTGCAGTTGTCTCTGTCGACCCTCATTCACAGACACTGAATCCATTCTGACAACCACTTATTTCCTTCCCTCACCTTCCCTGGGATACCCTCAGATGGAGGGCTGGACAGAATAACCTGCTTTATGGAAGAGACGAGTGTGCTTGCACAGAACAGACACAAGAGCTCTCTGTCTAGGCTCTCTGTCACACGTGACACAGAAACAAACATTGATTTTTTTTTTTTTTCCTTTCCTTTTTTAAATAGGCACTGATGTCTGCAAGCAAAATAAATACATTTCTTACACATCTGTTATTTTACATTTTTGGTCACTTTCAGACAAAACTGTACATTTTTGGAATCTGTATTTCAAACTGCTGATATGAATTTCAAAGTCCAGTTCAAACACAATGAAGCTCGCGGATTATTCAGGGGAGCCTGGGAGTGGGAAAAATTGGAGATTTTTTAGGTCCGTGTCATTCCTCATCATAATTTTTCTTCAAATGACAAATATGAACCCACACAGGAGCCTGGATTCTTGATATAACCTGATAAAAATGAAACTGATATCCAGTTTCATTAAAATTCAGTGTGGAAAAGCCATGGAACTGTTCTGTAACAGAGGATATTATATCTGCTGTTATTTATTTATTAGTGGAAATATCCCTGTATAGGCTATTGAAATGATTTTTATCCAGTTCATAAAAATATCTCCCTCTTCCACATTTTTTCATTTGAGCATAAAGAAAGGTGATCATGGCACAAGCTCTGTAGGCTACGTTGCAGATGATGTTCAGAGCACACCGCACTTCAGTTTGACATTGTACTTTTTAACTACGTCTTTAATTTATACTGGAGTCCCTTTCACTCCAAAGTCCATGGAAGAATTATGCTCACAGATGTCTCATAAAGAATTTCTATATACAAATTTACATGCACAAATCAAACAGCTATATTAGATTTTCCCAGAAGCTGATACTAATTTACAGTGAAGAAAATGTTTTGCAGTCTTCTCTTCATACTCAAGGATGTCTGAGAAGTACAGCAAACATGGATATTTCTGGAACATACATGTGTTTGTTGGCTTTCAGTCTTCAGACAGGGGTCCAGATAGAACTTTGAAAATAAAGTAATTCAGTTTTCCTTGGTTTTCGACACTGTACCACAACTAGGTACCCGTAACATTATAAGTGTTACTTAGTGTATATCTGTCCACCATGTAGGTGCTTAGGTCTCTCCTCCCTTATAACAGGTTGAACACAAATTTAAGCTTGCTGACGAACATGAAAAATAAAGTTAGACACAACAAGTGAACTCTCTACCTTCATTTGCTACATAATGAGATCTAAAATATTTTACCTTTTATGAAGACCACAAGATATAATGATGTTGTAATCACTGTAGTATGAATTACAGATATATGACTGTAAAACTGGTAACTATATGTTTTACCTGTACAATATGTATTTGAAGTGGAAATAAAGTTAAATATGTTAATTAGTTACTTGTGCCAATTGTAATTTCAGAATAGGAAAACCGAGAAACATTCCAGCAAACAATAATTAAAGGGAGATTCAGAATACACTTCTCATTGGCTTTGCAATGTATTCATTTCTTAAGCTTTTGTATAACTGATTACATCTTTTTTTTTCTAACTTCTACGAGTAAATAGCAAAACTAATTAGCTGCACACTATTAAGTTAATGCACATTCATCTACAACAATTCAATTCTGAGTGTGAAATAATCTTTCTAGCCTATAATTACACTCCAGCTTAATTAGCATAATTTCCACAGAACATTCTTTAATAAAGAAGCTGACACAAGGGTTGGTCTTAAAAATCAACGATATTCTAGACAAGTAGAAAAAGGGAGACAGGCAGAGCAGCATTAAACACCTACTACCAAGATAGTACACATAAAACAGAATACGAATTCAACACTATCTGAACTATCACATACATCTGAAGATTCTTTGGCAGAAGACAAGCAAAACAAAGGGCTTGAGATGCCCCTCAGCAACTTCACTAGAAGCGGTCCCACGTCCTTTGTAGCTCCTTCATCCCCTGTCACTGCATCTCACCCCCTCACCAAGGGCAGCCAGCAGATTACTTATTATCCCATTCAGTGTATTAGTTCCCTTGAAAACCAAAATGCATATGGTCTTGCACCTCTTACACTAATTTAATGGCAGGCAGTCAGTGGCTACTGAAAAGACTCACTGTCAGTAAAAAGACAGATCAGTTTCCAGGCTTGTTTAGTCTTTGATTTGCTCGCAAAGATTTAGCAATGAGCAACTGGGCCTCTTACGGACACTTTATTCCCTGGTACTTGGGCTGACAACACCAAACTAATTTCTGTGGGTCAATGTGGACAACGTGTATGCAGACATATGTGGACAGTGGCATCTGAGTACTGCTGTGCTTGATATCAAGTTTTGGAGGAAAGAGTCTGTCTCCCCTCCACAACGCTCTGACTCATCTTATCATTGCGCTGAGTGTCAGCGTATATCAGATTTATACGCCTAGGCTATGAAATGTAACCTCTCCTGTAACACAAACAGCCATGTGTCTCTCCTGACAGTGAAGAACTGCAATGAAAAGAAAACTTGATGTGTCTTCATCTAACTGTTTCTAAATACTGGTAGTTTAAAATGAACTGTTATCTGAAGTGCTCTTGGGTTCTCTAAAGGATTTTGATCCAATATATGCTGTTGGTGATGATGTCCTTGCACTTTTCCATAGTTACCAATGGTTTAAAGATAATTTCACCTGTGAAGGATTACCATTTATTGTGTGAAACAATGAAAGACACTGAATAAGATTTTCAAAATCACCAATATGGTTTAAAGCCAAAGTCCTATTTTCATATAACCTCATAAAGGATTTTAGTTTAATCGGGTTTCCAAAATGCCTAAGACTCTCCTGAAAATGTAGACTTCAGCTTTTAAATCACACAGCCACTTTTAATAACTTTACACACTCTAATTAACTTTTTATTTTGAGGTTAGTATTATTAAGCAAGACCAGAACCAAAACGATCTCTGCATACTAATCAGTCACTGACTCTGGCTGCTGAAATGTAACATGTGGGGAGATGCCCTAAAAATTAAAGATAAATTCAAAGTAACAGAAATTGATAAATCAGTTCTTAGAGAAAAACAAATCAGCAATACCTATTTCAACTTACTGTTTTCTTCAGAATACATATAACTAGCTAAACTCTGCTTGATTAGAATTTAAGATACGAAAATACACCATAAATGTGGTTATAAAGTAACTTTTATTTTTATTCAGACACATAAATAATGCATCAGCTACTGTCTCCAGACTGTATAAATGCAGCCAGTACAGGAGGTTTCAAAAGCACAAGGAAAACTGAAGAAGATGCCCCAGGAAGCTGTGCGGCTGTTTATTCTGCCTTCCCCCGGGAGTGCTGCCGCCAGATTTTGAGGCAGCTCCCCCTTTGGCAGAAGTGGGGAGAGAGGCAGTGAGGCCATGGCCAACTAGTTCTGCACCTGCCAAACCTGCCTGGCGTTTCAGCCCAAGGCTGCTCAGCAGGATGCTCCTGGGACCAGCATCTTGTTGCCTGTCATGAAGCAACACCGGCCAGGTCTGCTTACGGCTGCAGCTTTGTGGTTCCCACCAGTTTGCAACACAAAACCAACAGCAACTGAATCTTTTGTTTAAAGCCATTCCTTGAACTGCAGTTAAACACATCAGAAATTAAAAGCTAGCTTATCTCTGCTGTCAAAATGTGCACCCAAAATTAGTGCATCTAAAATTACTAGCCAGTTTTTAAAAACTTGGTCTGCTATGTTTGTCTTGTTCTTTCTCCTTGACTGTTACTTAGCTCTGCCAATTTTTCTTTCCAGAGCATCAGAGCACTGAGATGAGAAGAAAGAAATTCAGCTTCAGGCCTGCAGCTTTGAGTCAGGAGATAAAGAATTATGGCTTGAAGACACGAGATAAAAGCAAAGCAATATACTCACAGCCACAAACTCAATGAATTAAACTAAGAAAAAAACACCGTAGGTCAGGCAGAGATCATGCAGCCTAAGCACAGTAAGAGACAAGGAAATGGGAAGCATAAACGTACTGTTATCTTTTCTATGTCATTTCATCTCTCTATACATCTGTTTTGCTGCCTATAAAAAAAAGGGTCCTTCTGAAAGGCTCTTCTGATATATTTTTGAGAGCTTGCTGTAGAAATCACTAACTCCAGGGCAAATATTATTACCAATGCTCCCATATAGGTGCAGAGTAGTCACCCAAACTTGGATGGTTTTCAAGAGGGTGAAGAGCTAAGACAAAAAGAACCATCAGGAGGCAGATTATTGACTACAATTTGTTGAGCAAGCACTGTGAAAAAAGAAAATGAGAGAAGCTTAGTAAAAGGCAATTTGTTTCACATGCCTAAAGAGGTTCTGCTTTTCATTTACGTTGTCAGGTGCTTTCCTCTTGCCCTAAAAAGTGAATTTCCTTGAAATAGGTTCCTTGTATCCCAGTATTGAGAATTGACACTGATTGGAGAATATATATACAATACATATATAAAAAGAGAAACTTAAAAAAAATTCCTCAGCTTATTAAAAACAATTCCAGTGTATGCAGCTGCAATAATGGTCAATCACAAATACTGACTGAGGATGGCACTTAATAAAATGACACCTTACATCAGCATTTTACCTGTTCTGTTACCAAGATGTCAATAAAATTTGTGAATGCCCCTCACAACTGAACACTTGGTGAGGTTTCATGACTGTTGCAGCAAGTTAGACTTGCTCTTGGATTTTAATGTGAAAATGGAACAACTCATTGATACTGAGGTGACAAAAGGAAGACTCACATGTCTGAAAAGTTGGGTTTTACTTTACATAGTCTGAATAGCAATTTTCTGTCAAGTCTTGACCAGGTCTGGGATGTACAAACAGCATAGTCAAGTATTTATCTGATACCACTCACCAGACTTACCCATACCTATGAGACTTAATTGCCATCTATTCAGCTGGTTCAACTGCTCACCAGATGGTAAACATCTAAATACTACTCACATGATCTTCCATAAAAACACTTTCACCATACACCATAACCAGGTAAGAAGCTTACATTTCTACAGAATGCTGCTGGCTTTGGCACTGACTTCTTTCTGTGTCAAAAAGGGATACCATTTTGAACTGTCAAAATTTTAGTTATCGGGATTGCTCAGGACTACATTTATTTTTAAATTTTATATGGAAGCCACATACATTAGATGTTTTATTCTGTTCTAAGTGATAAGAATATCAAATTATCAAAGTTTATTTTTTTAATTGAAATTCATTGCCTCATATTAATTGTGATTTATGTGTTACAGTTTGACATTGCATTTCGTCCAATGTACTCTTTTTCATGAACAGTATCTACAACCATACAAGGCACCCCATTAGACTCTCAGGGCCCTGCTTCATGAGGGAAGTACAATGTATATGAGGGAGAACCAGGAACACAATATGAGCTTTTCTGTTTTCCTGGAGAAGGCTTGAGAGGCGGAGATCAAATATGTTGTGTACCTGTTTCATAAGTGATTAACTGATGCTGGAAGGCGGACACAAGTTTGGCAGAAATGCTCTGGGTATTGATCAAGAAGTAACACTAAACCAGAAAATTGGTAACTGGACTCATCAAGCTACTTTCAATCTTCTTTTATTCACAGTTCTGGTAAGTAATCATTACAAACAAATTTATTATCACATTAAGCCTTCTCCTATGTCTTTCCAAGACTATCTTCAGTTGATCATAAAACTCATGAGCCAAACATTTCCCTAACTTTAAGAGTTTATTGACCTGCTGCAGGCCTACCTTCTTCTTGCGTTCTACACATTTCAGGATAGGGGTTTAAGGAAAAACTGCCTGAGAAGGCACTCTGTAAGATAAAGTTATGAGCCCTGCACATTTAAACCATACCCACTGCCAGTTTCTTTGGTGGGTGGCCAAATTTCCATAATCTCCAGGTATTATTTTGTTGTGATGATCAGAAAAATCTAAATGGTCTGAAGCCCCATTTGAACTCAGAAGGAGGCAACACTCAGATAAGGTACCCTCCAAGAATACCTCATGCTATGTGAAACTGTAGAGAAAATGAGTAGTCAGTCAGGAGCTTGCCCAGGCTGCCGAATGTTCCTCTGGAGGAACTGACCACTGCATCTGACCACTGAGATCGTGACTCCAGTCCTTAGAGATGCACTGACTGAAGTAGCTGCTGAAATGATAAGAGCAGTTTTACCAAATCCCACTTTGTAGAGGTAAGAGTGCATTCAATTGTAAAGAGCAATTTTATTGCTTTAAAAAAATAATAAAAAAAGTAAAGACACAGAATGGCATCCACCACTACGTAACACCAAAGCAGCAGAATGCCACATCTCTTCCAATACTCTAAAATCTTCAGAAGTTTTCTACATTCATGTAAAAATCTTGAGGCACTTTTAATGTTTGTAATGAAACCGTGGAAATTAAAAATCCATGAGAATTCAAACACTTCCTAGAGCTGTAATAAAGGCAGTGAACTAAGCAATAATTATGAATATTTTCATGTGTTCTTTTTCAAACCATACTGCATAACGATGTTTTAATGCTCACTATCACTGAAACTCAGAAGGGACATCAGAAGAGGGTAAGACCATCCAGCACACAACTAATAGACAATGAGACTGATAGGGCTGAAAAAACCTTATGGTTCTCTATGAGATTCATTTGGCAGTGCTGGAAGCTGAGTACCAGTCAAAGGACTACAGAGAAAAAATGAATAAATACTTGATTTCTGTAAAGGCTTAGTTGAAGTGATATTCAGAATAAGCTGGTCTTTCAGTATCTGTTGTTACCAGAACACACATTTCAAAGATGGCATATATAATATATGGTAAGCCAACAACAAAACTCCAGTTATTTCCCCTTCTTGAAACTAAACCAAACAAACAGATATAACTATCTGTTCTAAGACGCTTGTCCTACAGTGGTGGGATTCTGACCTCCAACTCTTGCAGAATAGGGAATTACCAGATTTTAACTCTGTGAGATCCACTGAGATAAGGAGCAATGAGCTGCAGAACACTGCAGTCCTGGGACAGCTTTCTGCCAGTACAAGCAGAGGATGCCAAGGCAGTAACGGCAGCTGCTAAGACACAAGAAAGTGGTGCCATAAAACATCCCCAAGGAGCACTAAAATGTGCAGTCAGCCTGCAAAATGTGTGCTGCAGGAAGTTTTCTTCACTTAATCACTAGGATTTCCGCATTTCCCTATGGCCTTCTACTCTAGTTTTTTTGACTTTAAACAGAATATTCACTTTCCATATAGACATTCTGCTACTGTTTTTATTTCAGTAACAGTCGTGAAAGTAGCAGAGAAGAGTTTTCTTCTCGTTTAAATAGCCATCAATCTTAGGTACAGATACAGAAAACCTTACAAGTTACAGACACTTTATTATTTTCTTTCAAAAATCTTCCTGTGCACATCAAAACTGGCAATTAATAGTGTTAAATTTTGCAGAAATATCACTATACTAGAAGATAATGAGGTCCAACTGAGTAGTCAGACAAAGAAATAGGAAAAAAAATACAGTATCACCAGCTTTACTGTCAATTAGCTTTAAAAAAAAGCACACACCTGAAGTCAGCAGGTTAAGCAAAAGAAGAACAAAACCAAAATTGGTCTTTCTGCACAGTTCAACTGGATCCTGAAGATCTATCCAAAGCTTTTCTAACATATGCCTTTTCTATTATATGGACTACAAAAAAAAAAAAAATTATAAAAAATTATTTTAGTTTGCATATGGCACTCATGTTCAAACAGTTTTCATATTTTTAAGCTAATTCTAGAAGAGAGAGTTCTCTGAAATGGATGAAAAACTAACATACATGCAACAATCTTTACGTTTTAAAACACAGTAGTTAAAAAAATACATCTTTGCAAGAGAAAGGAGGTCAAGTTGTTACTACCATCTCACAGAAGAGCTGTGTCTGTGCGAAGCATTTTCACATGCATGGCTGACACTCAAGAACAAGAGAGCTGTGTGTTCTGCTTCATAAAACAACTGAGTAGAGGATAGACAGTTTTTGGAAGGATACCGGGGCTTCACGTTTGCAATATTTATTATAGAGTATTCTCAATTTGGAGTTATGTTGACTGTCTTGTCATTAATACAGTACGCACTTAAGTGAGGGTTGGTTTTTTTTTTCACTAATAAAGCTAGAGCTACAATATATACCATTAACATATCTGTAATTTTTTCTTTCAGATTTTATATACAATGATATGACCATGAATTGAAATCGGATTTAAGACAATTGCATAGTGAACTATTTAGCTCTTAAATGTTTCTTAGCCCTGGCTACATATGAAGCAAAATGCAAACGTGTATCTCTTGGTAATAAAATGAGAAGTATGCCCATTACATTTTTAGTTTATTTCTTACTGTAATAGAAAAGCTACGCAAAACTGATACAATTAATACCTTAGTTCTTAAGAAAAAGAATAATATGATTTTTTTTAAACACTTTCATTAGGTATAGCACAGATTACTTAAGTATTTTTTAATTTAATTGTATGTATCACAGTTTGGTAACCACTGATCTAGGTGGATATTAAGTTTTTGACAAGTTATCAAGTATTTTTCTTTGTGGAACTGAAATTCTTTGTCCATACAACTCTTTCACCACCCAGTGCCAAGAAAAATTTGGGATCAACGTATCACACTAAAACCCACAGTGGGGTAGCTGTTGGCATTTTGGCTCAACAGGAGATGCCTGTATTTTAACTGCCAGAGCTTCCCAACTCTGAACACACACCATTTATGTGCAATGACATTCTGTTAGCAAACTGAGCTACAGAGCAATCCCAACTTTATTAGATTCCTAAATCCTAATTTGTTTCAGGTTGACATGACATAGTATGTTGCGGTTCCTGCTGTTAGTGATATTGTTGCTATGAAGAAAAAAATCCCATCTGTATCTTCCCACACAGTCAATGACTGTGAGAATCTGTGTGCTGATGGAATTTTTTTTTTTTTTTTTTTTTTTGCTGCTATGGAGTGTGAAGACATTAAAATTTCTCTCTACCACAAACAGCATGAATGAGTATGTAGATTTTCTCCTAGATTTTTTTTTTGTGTGTGTGTGTGTGTTTTCATAGTACAAATGTACATTTTTATCTAGACAATTATGTTTTTCAAAAATCTTCGCTCTTATCCTACATTTTTAAATGTTGAACACTGCTGTGGATCATGCAGCTGGGTCATTCTACTTGCTTACAGATCAGATGTGCTATGTTACACTGGTATTGTTGGGGCAGTATGGAAAATGGCAGTTGATCATGGAGAACCACAGATATTATCTGAAAGGTTATTTGGAGCACACTTTTTACCATCACATAGGACACACAAAGCAAAAGCTCAGATGGCACACAGTTGAGGACTAACACACTTCCACGAAAAGAAGGACAGGATGTGGTTAGTATGGATAATTCAATTTAATGAAAAAGGTGCAGCTTTAAGAGTTGGAAGACTCTCTAGTAAGAAAACACAGCTTACTGCTGGATTAGATTTTAATAAGATATTGTCAAGTATTATATATGGACCACAATCTTTTAATGCACCACAAATTAAGGCCCACAGTTTTGCAAACAGCAGTAGCAGAAGAACAGGAACTTTCTGTTTCTCCTAATACATGGCATAAACCCACATTTTATCTTTTGTATCTAACCGGAATATGAAATTAATCCACTGCTTATTTTACTCACAAATGGCAACATTAACCTACATTATGTTCAGAGTGATAAAATGGTTGTCATAAAGGGCTTTGGCCTGAAGATCCTCATTATTTCAACAGAACAAAGATCTCTGACTATGTATTTTTTGGAAGTTTGCAGTATGACACTGGAAGGTCTGCTGAAGAGAAACAGACTTGTGCCAGGCAGGAGATGGCACTGGTAAATTTGGGAGGCAATTCAGGATTTACCATCTGAAATGCTAAGGAACTTGTTGAGTTAAAGTTCTCAAAAATGCCATACTATATGTCAAAAAATAGCAAAACCCATTTTGGGTTGGGCTAAGAGTTGACATATCTCAGACATTCCTTCCAAGTACCTCCCTCTTCTTATTTTTGTTATTGACCACTTAACAGCCATTTTAATGGAACGACCTGTTATCACTACAACACCCTTGTTCTTACCTCATATCACCTCAAAACATATCACCGTATATGTGAAGTCAGGGTGTTTTCCACATACGTCAGTTCATATTTGCCCAAAATGAGTTTCACCTGTTTTTGCTGTGGCATCACAGTGTTTTCATTGCCTTTCTATTTGATGCAAATGTGATACAGATCTGAGCTGTTCAGATCTACTTTGAAGCCTAGTTTCCAGGGGCTAAAAGAAGAAAAGATCATCACACTGTAGCCTACAGCTTGGCTATTTTGTTTCTGAGTGCTCTTATCACTCTTAGATGAAGATTATCTAGTCCTAGCAATGTGTTATTCCTAATTTAGTATTTGTTCTCCAAGTTTTACCACTGGTACCATGTTTTGAGATAGGTCCTATGATAAGTTCATTTCCCACTCACTCAAAAAGGAAGAGGGCAAGTGAAAACTTTTCATTTGCTCTTCAGATGTTTTGATGGAAATTGCTGTGCTGGCAGGGAATTCAGGAAGAAATAAATGTTCTTCTAGTATAACGAACACTGTGATTCACAGCTTGAGCTGACTATTGGCAAAGTCTGCGAGCAATTCTATACCAAGGGCATTCTCACTGAACCGCTTTATTACATTCTTATCCAGCCCATGCCATTTCTAAGCTTCGGCTATCTTGATTTCAGGATGTCAGACTCCAGAAACGTGTACCATTTTAACTGATCGCAAGTTATATTTTCCCAGTTAAAGAGCTGGCTATGGATCAAGAACTAGCATATACGTTTATGCCATTAAAAACTGGGGGAATCAGATTGTAGGTGGTGTGAGCTAAGCGGGCTACGAAGCCTACAGAGCTTAATGTTCCTCACAGCTACACAGCCAAAGGGCAGATCACCTCTTCAGCAGCAAAGGAAACCTGGAAATTCTCTTTGTAAATCCAAGTATATGAGAGAATAGGAAGCCTGGGAGCCTTACAGACCAAGATTACACTCTCAGTCTTTGACACGAGAACCAAATTTTGGGCTGGGTGCTATGCAAATGTTTATCATATAATGTGGATGATGTAAAACCCCATAGCAGACTCAATGAATTGAGCATGCATAGTGCATTATGATGTGGACAATCCCTAAAACCTGCTTGGTTTTAAAAAATAAAAAGTATTTTAGCAAAAGCTAGGACTTGCTATTGTGTCAGAAGTTTAAGTCAGCTTTCATAAAAAACACATTTTTTTACTAATTTTAAATTTTTAACAAATAAAAATTCTCATTTCTTATTATGTTCTATCTCCTCCACAAATGACAAACCACTTTGACATATGAATCAGTCTCGCATCTATTCACTAGGCCGATTCATTTTGATTAATGATTTTTAAATGTTGCATTCACATTTTTCCTACTTCTAAAAATTGCCTAATTATTAGAGTAGCAGAAAATCTTTTAAGAAAAATCAAAATCAGAGGAGACATGTCTGGTTTGGAATTTCATTGATAATTTGAGAAATACTTTGTATCCGCTGGACAACAGGCTGGGATTTGAGAACTGATTTAGAGATATGAGAACACTGGTTTTATTTATGGCTTAGTGCGTATCAGGGGAAAAAAAGAATCAAATCTAATTTGGTGTCTCAAAAATAAATTTTATCAAAGTTTTCAAATGCAAAATTAGAAATAAAATCTGAAGCTAATGGTTGGACAGTGAAGAACTTTTTCATTTAAAATACTGTGAATCAGGACTTTCTACTAGTCTTATCTTGTAATTCTTTATGTAAAGTTTGTAAACATTATAGGGGAGAGGAAAAACATACAAGTTGGACAGAGGCACTCTCAGCATTCCAAGAGAGAATGACGCAGATCATATTCAGCATAAAAATCTCGGAAAATCTTGTTTTCTTAAGAAGAAGCAGATTCTTTCCTGACAGCAGGTATCATTTGGATCAACAACATGATGAAAAGGAGATAGCTAAGAGAACATAAGCACAAGACTAAACATTACAGTAGATTCTGGAGCAATATATTGAAGGAAAAGAGAAAAGCACCTGATTTTTGGAGGAGCTACAGTCTCGGTATTGAGCTGTGCAAACACATGGCACTTCTGGAATGTAATTCCCTTCTCATGTATTGCTCATCTCTGTTCACTAATAATTCCCTTCTAACATATTGAACTTCGGCTTTGTATATCCTGCTTTGGTCTTTTCATTTAAAATATGAGATAAACTGGAATGTGAGAAGTCAAATTATAAAAATCAATTCCAATTACATATTTTAATATTAATTTTAAGTTAATGAGAAAATTCATATATTTCTTTTTAATAGCAACAAAGGTTTGTGATCTGTTTCTCCATTATTTTCAGATTTTGCAATTTGCTTCTTCAATGAAGAGTAAAAATTTGATTTAGATAAACACAATTATTTACACTGTTTCAGCAAATGTTTCTCAGATGAACTGAAAAACCATTACACTCTGAATATTCAAAGGAATAGCAAAAATTTTACAAACAGCAATCCATACACAAAATTTTAATTAGCTTTTGCTTTGCTGTGTTAAATTTAATGCACAGAGGGTGACTGTCCATCTTTTGATTAATTCTTGAAGAATATTTTCTTGCATGTCATTCTGTTTAGCTTTCAAGTAGTGCATTTTTTGCACTAGACCACAGACAGTCTTGCAAACTACTGCATCAAAAATATCATACCTTTTAAATATCTGATTTGCCATCTACTACCCTTACTTCTTAAGAAACTTTTTCTTACACATTGTTAATTTATATATAAATATGAGTGGTTTACTTATTGACTCCTGCAGTTCTTTTATATTTCTCTATCCTTTTCCTGAGGTACTGCAAGGAAGACTTCCCAACTAGAACTGTGCATGGCTTTCATTGCTATGTTTCCTTATTCCCTCTTCCTGCGTTAACATTGTTAATAAGGACATCTCATTTAGAAAGAGCAGATGAGGAGACTTTTTTTTTTTTTTAAAGAAGAAAAAAAAAAGTATTTATCCACAACCTAAAACATAAGCTTTAATAATCATGCCTAACTTAAAACCACTCAACAAACTCTTGGAATAGGTGACAACACTCAAACTGAAAATACGTGAATTAATATGATTCACATTTCTTGAGGCACAGCATGAAATACAAAACTAAATCCTGACAGATTTCATGTAAATATATAAAACTCCCAACATACAACCAATATATTAAAGTTGCCATACAGAGGATTTGGAGGCTATGAAACACCAAAATTATAGATATGCATTCAGTTTTCTGTAGTACAATCAAACATCAAGACAATCCATAATGAAACAATGGCCATAGAAGATATATGATTGCTGGAAATTTATAATGAAGGTCTGAAACAGTCCTTTAAGAAGACATCCAGGCTACAAATGAATAAATATAGCAAGATCAAGTAGGGATAAGTAAACTAATCAATTTTAAGTCTTGTTTATTGAAAAAACTCATGTCATTTATACATCTATATGTCAAAGTCTGTTCTGTTGGAACACTGCTGAATCATTCAGTGTTCAGCAGCTATGTATCCTTCCTTATGCAAAACTCACTCTGACACAAAATACCTTTGAAAATGCAAGTCACCTATTCCAACAAAAAGAAAACAGAATAATGTTCTATTATACTGCAATCAAACACAGATATCTAGCCACAGTAATGGAAAACAAAATATAGGGGCAGAAGCTCAGGCTCTGAAATGCCTGAAGGAGTACAGCAGCTCTTCACAGCTTCAGATGCTTGAAGTCAATTGTGGAATTAACCCACAGAACTGCCTTTAGTTAAACTGGGAGTTTCTTGGTGTAGTAGGGTAAGTGTGTGCATGCACTTTGCTCATTTGTGTTGAAAACAATGGAGTTCTGCTTCAGTGGTCCTAAGTGGTTAAAGTTATTCAGTCCAAGGAGGCTGAGGTCACAGTTTCTTGGAGCAGTAATATCCACACAAAGAGCTAATATGGGGTGGATACATGTTGGCATGGTCCAGTCAACAGCCCAGTGCTCTTGATAACAATTTATTTAACGATCCTGGTCTGAGAGTTCAGGGCAGATCATGGGAAATGCCTAGGGAGCTAATGGAGAGATGCCCCAAAGAAGGCAGATCCACCTAAGCCTTGTCACCTCAGGAAATACCCTCAAAAATGGGGTGACAGCAGATCAGCGCCCATGTTATGCATAAGGGTGGCAAAACAACTTCAGATTGTGACCTGACTCTCCCATAAGTGTGACCCATTTCTGATCAGATAATGTAGATTTTGGTCTGATCTCGTTACACTAGGGAAACTGTGATCTGGGTTTGGTTTTTTGTTTGTTTGGGTTTTTGTTTGTAGTTTTGGTTTTGTTTGTTTGTTGTTGTTGTGGTTGGTTTTTTTGTTTGTTTTTTTTTTTAATAGATATAATTTTATTTTGTGTGCTTTATAAGTGATACTTAAAGACAAGGAAGTCCCTAATAGAATTCTACCAGTAAATTGTTTGTTTAAATTGAAATGAAAATTGTCTGAAATTCTGTTTTTGCCATAGTGTATTGTTTAATGCTCTTCCTATTTTCCAAAAAATAGAATCTGGTGGTGTTTTTATTTTCCCCTCCCAGTAACTTAAAATACATTATGTGAATATGTTACTATGTGCAACATAAAATATTTATCTGTTTTTCTTTTGTCTTTCTTGCATAAAAAAACCTCCAAAACAGTCTACTCTCTGTATTTTATGAGTAAGATCAAGGACAGAAACTCACTCAGGAAAGCGTTGGGGGTGGCAGGAAGGAAGGAAAGAAGGAAGATGCAGCTGAAAATCCAACAGTAGAAGTAGGGTAAGAAGCCCTTGCTAGAGTAAAGCACGTCCTAGCATAGAGTGAGCAGAGGTGTTGGAAACATAAATGAAACCAAGCTGAGAAGAGAAATAGATATTTGGATCTGAGGGAATTCAGCAGCATCTAGAAATTTGCCAGTCAGGTGAACCACTGTGATACAGAAACCATCTTAAAGAACAACTGTTACAAAAATGGTCAGAGGGCTGGAACACCTCTGCTCTGAGGACAGGCTGAGAGAGTTGGGGTTGCTCAGCCTGGAGAACGGAAGGCTCCAGGGAGACCTTATTGCAGCCTTTCAGTACTTAAAAGGGGTCTATAAGGAAGATGGGGACAGATTTTTTAGCAGGGCCTATTATTACAGTCAAGAGGTAATGGTTCTAAACTAAAGGAAAAGAGATTCAGGCTAGACATGAGGAAGAATTTTTTTACAACCAGGGTGATGAAACACTGGTACAGGTTGCCCAGAGAGGTGGTAGATGCCCCATCCCTGAAGACATTGAAGGCCAGGCTGGATGGGGCTCTGAGCAACCTGATCTAGATGAAGATGTCCCTGCTCCTTGCAGGGGGCTGGACTAGATGAGCTTTGAAGGTCCCTTCCAACCCAAACTATAGTAGAAAAATAAAACCAGACAGAAAAATAAAAGCAGAGCTCCAGTGAAAAGGTGTCTGTTACACATCTCATGTAGAAACATCTGCCTCCTAGGAAAGCAGCCTAGATGCATGCACCATGATGCAGACAGTGTCTTTGGGAGCTTTTTTAGAGGGCCAGACTGAAGTAGCTCAGAGGAACACAGTCGTGGGTCACGGGTAGCACTAGTGAGCAATCTGGTCTCCAAACACAGAAACCAAGTCCTCCGAGACAGATGATGATCAGACTGGTAGAGAAGACTTTCAGGAATATCATAAACACATCATAAAACAAGATCAAGTCCAGATAACACCCACGACATCATGTGGCAGGAAGTCATGACATTAGACCACTGATGGGGAAATGACTGCAGTGCTGAGGCCTTTCTATCTGACGATGGGCGTGCACCCTTCTGTTCTGGAACTGGGATCCATGACGAAGGGAAGAGGTGGGCTGTTACAGTGGATTTGCCACCTAGGAACTAGGGGTCAGACGAGTTTGCAAGACCAGAGGGCACAATGCAATCACTTGTTTTCTGGATGCAAAGGTCATATGAATGGAAAAAAGGTTCTGGATCACTAGGTAAGAAGCACTTGCTTCTGGAAGCCTGCAATTCTGCTGTCCGTAGGTACCACTAGCACAGGAAAAAGGCAAGAGAAAGGTTTTGGAGATAAAATCTTGGACTCTGCAAGGGAAGAAAAAGACCAGGGCTTCTATGTACTAATGTACTTGCATACCACACAGGACTGTAAACAGACAGAAATGCAAAGATGCTTGGCTAAAAAGTGAGGTTTCATATTCATAATGGAGACACTTCCGTATGAGATACTAGATGCTGGAAACAAGAAGCCTGTACTGGAGGAATGGAGATCATTTGAAGCTTAAGGGAATTAACCTGTTAGCACTTCAAATAGAGATGGTCATGAGTGAGTTTCTCACTGATAACTGTGGCAGGGGCCTCTGGTAGGGTAGGAAGGGTAGAAGATGGTAGCTGCAGAATAGCACATGGTATAGAATGAGGCTTCTACTATTAATGAAGACAAAGAGTAAAACTGCTTACGGAGTCCGTAACAGTAGGTGCGACTGTTGATTTTGCTGGCACGCAAGCTCTTGTTTGAATTCTTGCAACTGAAGAGACATTTTCTAAGTGAGCAGAATGTACTTTAGTTCAACATCCTTATGTGAAAAATGAAGGCCAGAATATCCTCCACAGCCTCAACTTCAGAGAAGGGAACAACAGAAGAACAAAAGAATTATCTTAATAAAAAGGATAGCTAAAATACCTAATGCAGTATGAATGTTCCCTTAGGACACCATAAGGAAAGCACCATGGTAGTGCAAATCACTTATCAAAAGGAGCTTGAAAAAAGGCAAAAAAGGAGCTAAAAAGATGAGAAAAGTTAAATTTCAAGAGTTGCTCTTGGGGTCTTTGAAATCTGTTCATCTAAAAAGGACACAAGCTAGTGAAGTTGAAGAATGAAGGAGAATACAAGAGTGGGCTTAGATCATCAGCTCAAGAGAGGTATAGTGAAATGATGTGTTTCTAGCTACGGGCAGATAAACCAGTAAAATTTGTCCCAAGTGTGGGGTAGTAAAGGGGAATTCAGAAGGCACCTAAAGCACTGATTGCATCACATACATGAGGTAACTCAGTAATGGAAGAACCATTTACATGGAGGTGAAGAATAGCAGCAACGTAGTATTTTAAATTGTTTTGCAATGTGTGAAGTCAATAAGAATCTGTGAGTGGAGAGCTTTAGGAATTTTTGTGCATTTGTCATTTAATTCCAAGAGCCAAAAATGCTTTATAAGCATCAGTTTACTGAGATAGATAAAGCTGTATGGCTTAAGAATGAAGTCATATCTGAACTAGGACTCAACAGTTACCTAAGACAGTTTCCAAACGCTCAGAAAGAGCATATCATTATTTCAGTGCGAGGCTAGAATGGACTTTCGAGCTAGCTAGTATAGTAATGTCACAGAAGGAACAAATAAAGCCAGAGACTGTTAACAACTAAAAAGAGTCAGGGCTTTGGATTTTCTCTCTCTGCTGGCACTCCCCTGCCATCACTGTGGGCTCTGAACCAGAAGCTGACTCAAAAGGCACAGCTCCCTCACCTGTTACATTCCCAGCACCATTCTTAGAAAGGCTGTGTCTGAACATGCATCTGGCACATCCCTGCAAAAATGATAAAATCTGAAGAGATAGAAGCACAGTTGGTAGGAGGAGAAAGCAATATTACAAGTTTGAGTCACATTACGAATGTTTTTGCTGAAGTAATCACTATTTGCTAATCTTTGTTGTAAAGATAGACAGAGAACAATAACGAACTCCAGACAGTAATTAATGAATACTTGCTGATTTCCTACCAAAGCAGCAATTGTCAAATCTTCACAAACAAATGATTTGCAAAAGCTAAAGATTAGGCAACCTTCAGAAAAAAGTACTGCTGCGAAAAAACAAGGGGAAAAGGACAAATGGGAGAAAAGAGAACAATAGCAAAGAATTCTAAAGTAATAAGCCAACCTCTTGGTACTTTCCATTTAGAGATTTTGTATGACTTGCATGTCCCTAAACAGTTTAATAGTCAAAATGTCTCTTGTCACTCAAGAGTCTTATGGTCAAAAAAGAGTACCCAAGTCCACCTGAAACTATCTAAACAAAAAGAGTTTGAGACACTTCTTGAAAACTTTATTTCAGCTTATTTTAACCAGTGACTGCATGCAGCAAAATGAGATCAGTTGCACATATTCATCAGTGAATATAATTTAGAAAAAGGCAGCCTGAAATACATGTCTACAGACCATCATGAATGAATATTAACAATCACAGTATTGTAGCTATTTTTTCAACCCTCTAGTAGCTACTTTTTATTAAAATCATAACCACGTACTTTGTGAAACTCAAATCTACGATTTCACAATATACTCAGATTATATATTAATCCCACGTGAACGCCCTTTCCATATCTTGTATTCCAAAAAGGCTCCAGATCCTCTTGATTACTGAACAAGTCATTAAACTTTTATGATCTCACTGGGCAAACAGTCAAAACGCCAGACAAATTACTGAGCCATTTTTGTGGATTTCCAGCACTGACACTATCTCTATCAAGTTGATGTTCACCAACCTCAATCAATTCAGGATGAGAGAAAAGAGATCAAGATCATTAAGTACCATCTTGAAACATGAAATCTCATGTACTGCAGCTGAGTTAACTTGGAAAATATCTGAAACCATCAGTACTGAGCTGACACGCATTTCTGAAGTACATAATGCTCTCCGATTTAAATGATTTTGACCTGTTTGAGAAAGTCCCACTTGATCTTCTGTATTTAGTCTACTTTCACTGAAGTATGTGGAAATAAACTACACATATGTAAACAACTAAATCTAAGCTCCACTGTATTTTGAAGACCTCCTATACATAGAGTATGTTAATATATTTTTATCCCAAGTAAATCACAATGCATAGAAATCTGAGAAGCAATTCTAACTTCAGTCATTACATGAACTCTCATTATTTTTTTCCTCTTGAATCAGGTTGGTGTAACCTGATATCCAACCACTGCAAATGTGGAGAGGAGACTCTTCAGTACACCAGGGAAAATACTGAGACACAAAAATTCACCCGTAACAATACTAGAGAAAATACTGGGACCCTGATAGTCTTTGGTCTGTCTGGGATTTTTCATCTTAAAGGTAAGAATCTTACAGATACTTTAACATTGTGACTGAACAGTTTTGGCTTGAGGAATCACTGCACTTTGAGAGATAATCAGAGAGATTACAGAAAAAAGTTAAAATATGAAAGTGAACCCTAGCACTTCCCAATTAAATTTCTTAAACCAACTTGAGAAAAGGAATTTTTTAAAGATAATCTCAAAAACTGTAAAATCAACTAAGAAAAATCCTAAGATTATTTGAATTATATCTTAAAATCACGAGGGTTACCCACATTAAAAGATGCACACAAAGCTTGTCTTTTTAATAATTATTTGGCTATTGTTATACCGTCTGATCAATTTCTTTCTCCTATTAATAATTACTATGGTGTTAGATTTTTTAAGTACATTTTCCAACTTGTTCATGTATTATCCCCACTTGGCTACAATCACAGCAAGATGTTCTAAGATGCCAAGTAACAGTTCCTCAAACATCAGTTCCATGATTTCAAGCAATACAAAGGTCACATGCAGCGGAAATGAAGTTGCATCAGAAATTTATTATTAAGTCTGAATCTGTTTTCCTAGATATACACTCCTGAATCGATAATTGTATTGAATGTGAATTAAAATAATTTCTTAAGTACGTGATTTTTATTCTGGAGCTGTCTCTATAGGAAATCATAAAATGCTATGTTACATATTTAAGAAGCTGTCCAGTTTACTGTGCAATTACTTTTTTCTAAGCTTCAGAAGAAATTTTAACGGGAACACAGCATGCAACGGCTGTTGAACTTTTCTGTAGGATTCATTTAAAACAGAGAAACAATTTGGTATCAACAATCTCATTATATCTTCATTTTCTGAATTTGTACTTATTAATTAGTAATTTAACATTTAATGAACTCATACTTATTAAGAAAACATTAGTTGCTAAATGCTAAGAAGCACTTGTCCCATATATCTTTTATAGAGGCAAAGTTTTAAGCCATAGGGAATAAAACCAGCAAGACATACTAGTAAATATCAAGCAAATCAAATATAAAACCAAATGCAGAAAAGAGGTAAGTATTTAAGTATTCTCTCTTCTTAATATCTACAGGTAAGGAAAACAGAACATGGAGTTTAAGGTCTGAAATTATTCTGTTGGGTCACTGATTGATTTTTCTTTTTGTTTGTTTTTTCAAAAGATAAAACCCAAACCACTATTCTGCAAAGAATGGAAGGAACAAGGAAAACAGAAATATTATAAGGCACAAAGATACCTGTTGCAGAGATCCAGCACTTCCCAGACAGCAGACATAGGGGAAATTCTGGTCTCTGTCTCTCCCCCAGATTCATTCACCACAGTGCTGGCAGGCAAGTACTTGATGCCTGAAAGAATATCAGTGCAAGAAACACACTTGGCATTCTGGGCTGCTGTAAAACAGCTCCAGCGACACTTCTAGCGAGATTTGTGTTGATGAATTGCTGCGTGACTTATCTTTTTGTTTTGCTGTTAACTGCTGTTCACGTTTTTAAACATGTTCAGATGCCATTTTCACATCACAAAACAGCCAAATTCAATGACTGCCTGTAGCCTCTGTTTGGCTTAAGCCTCCAGAATACTTCATTACCCATGCTCAAAACTGCCTAGAACATCCTTACAGAAGTGACAACTTAAGCCAGACGCTGGTTTTCTTTTTTCCCTGTGAAGTTTGATCACAACCCTTGAACTTTGACATGTCAAATTGCAGAGGAACTGATTACTAACGTTACAAATCACTAAAAGCAAAGTCTATGTTCCCTCAAAGCTGTCAGACTCTAGTAGTCTTCCTTAAATCTCAGTTTGACCTGTTTCCTCCCTTCTGCAAAACAGTAACTTGTCTTTGCACAAAAGGGCAATTCCTTCTCCCCTCATCTGTGAGCAGATGGCTCTGGAAAGCAGCTCTCTGTACTGCCATCCTGCAGCCCTGGAGAAGGAATCCCAATGGTCTCTTCTAGGGCTGCTATTTCCTAAATGAATGCCTCTGTCCTTAAATAAATAAATTGGGCTCATTTCCCCCCTAATTAGATTACTTTGCAATTTGTAAGTCAAATAATATTTTGCCTTTTTTTTGTAATAAAAATATAATTGTGTCAAATCACATTGTCCTCTGTCCTGACCGGTAACTACAAGATTCTTCAATTTATAAGATTCCATCTACGCAAAACAAAACAGAAAATTCAAGTTAGCATATGTTTGCGCTCTTTCCAGATTAATAATCAAGACAAAGAATGGGACTGTTCCCAGCGTCAAGCTCCTGGTAACATATGCTTTGCTGTCTAGCCTACTTCACTGCTTTATTCTTTAAACAGTGTTTAGATTTTTTTTCTTTTTGCCCTGTGAGATCAAGTTTTTCCTTCAGCTACTGTGAATTCATGACAGATGATAACATCAAAGGCTACACCTCCTCTATCTAATTTCTTCCAGATAGGTCATATTTTTCTCAGGTTTGACAAGTGTCATTGAGAGAGTCTTCAGTTTTTCAGTGCATGAATGTATTGGCATGAATTTTATATGAAGAAACAAAACACAAATAAGATACAGTTATCACTGGTAATCTGGTTCAAGCTCCTTAGAAAATTCCAGACATGTCCTTATTAATACACATTTACTTGTAAAACTAATTTAAAAAAGGAGAGTGAAGGCTAATCAACTGATTTGTTGTTGGCATTTTATTCTCAGCTTTTGTCACAGTACATTGGTTGCAAAAACCAGTAAAAAAACCCCCAAAACACGCAAGTTTGAATACTGAAGAGACCATAAGCCAACATTATTTCTGTTAATGTAGCAAGCAAAAAGCTTAAGGAACTCAGCACTAAGCTCCAGCATAACAACGGTGGGCACACAAGATGGAAATGAGAACAGGCTATGGAAGGAAAAATGCAGAAATACTGCCTGGACAGGCATGGGTGCTGTTAGAAAACTGAAACATTAACTTGAGTTGAGATGCACAAGCAATGCCAAAGGCAACAAGAACAGCTTCTGTTGCTACATGAACAGCAAAGGATGAACAAGGAAAATACAAGCTCAGTGCTAAATCAGTAATCACAGTCACAGATAAGTTTAAGGTAGCCGACACCTTCTTTGTCTTAGCCTTCACCAATAAGGTCTCCCAGGGTTCTATGTCTGGAGCAAGGGTTCAAGGAGGAGAGAAACTATCAGCAGCAGAGGAGGATCAAATTTGTGGATCACTTGACAAATTTAAACCCACACAGGACTAGAGAGGATGCATGTGATGGTACTGAGAGAGCTTTGTGATGACACTGAAAGGCTGCTCTTTGTCATGATATAGAGATAGCTAAGGTCCTCAGTAACTGCAGAAAATAAAATATTACACCAGTACTTAAAAAATATCAAGACGACACATCAGGGTACTACAGACCAGTATGTCTTTGACACCTGGAAAAATACGAAGTAAGTTGTCTTGAAAGCCACTTCTAGGCATATGTATTAGAAGTAGTTTACTTGGAATAACAAGCCAAGGGTGGTCATGTTCGGCAACATCATCACCTTCTGTAATGAAATAAATAGATCTGTGTATGAAGTGAGCCATGAATACCATCCACCTTGATTTTAGAACGATCTCACAGCATCCTTGAATCCAAGATGGGATGTTATCCAGCTACGTGGACTTAATTTGTACTCGACCTGAAAGCTTTTTATGCGTGAAGCTTCTTAGGGGTCTATTCTGAGACCTATCCTGTTTAATCTTTATTAAAAAACATAGAGGAGAAAACAAAATGCGCCCCCATCAAGTTTGTGGGCAATATCAAGTTGGGGAAGGACAATCATAGAAACAACAAAAACTAAGTTGGGGGGAACCTCGGTAAGTCAAAACAAGTCTAGTTAGATCAGGCTCCAGAGACCTTATTCAACTGAGTTTTGGGTATCACCAAGGATGGAGATTTCACAAATTCCGTGGATGTGTTCCTAAATTTGAACTCTGTGACAGAAGCAAAAATCTTTGTATTTAATCTGAAATTCCTGTGTTCCAACTAATGCCTGCTGTCTCTCATCCTATCTGGGTGCAACTTTGAGAGGTGCATGAACAAACTTGAGAGAGGGTGTGCCATTCAGAGGGAGCTGGACAGGCTGAAGGAACCATATGACATACAAAATGAACAAAAGCGATGTCCTGCTTCTAGGAATAAGCACCTGCAATAGTCCAGGCTGGGAAATAACTGTATGGGAAGTAGCTCTGTGGAGAGTGACCTGAGGTTCTTGGTGGACAGCAAACTGAGCAAGAACCAGCAGTGTGCCCTGGCTTAACAACATCCTGGGCTGTACTAACAGGAGTGTAGCCACTACATCAACAGGAGCGATTGCACACATTGGACTGCGTTTGGAATGTTGCATCCAGTTTTTGCCCACAACAATATAAGATGTTGCTAAACCAGGAGAAGCTCAGTAGACGGTCACTACCACAAGGTAAAGAGCTGACACACTGCACAAGGAGAGACTGAGGGAGCTGGGCTTCTTTAACCTGAAGAACATATAGTTCGGGATGAGCACTGGACTCGACAGCAACCTTCCTTTATCAAAGAGGAGGTTACACACAAGGTTGACGTAGGTTCTTACTGAGGTCCATGTCTGGAGGATGAAGCACAGTGGTCACAAATTAAAATGAGGGAGGCTCTGACCAACCTGACATAAAGAAAACAAATGTTCAGTATCAGGAGAATTAAACACTGTAAGATGTTGCCAAGGGAAGCTGCAGAATCTCTGTCCTTGGAGGTTTTCAAAGCACACCTAGACAAAGTGCTCAGCAACCTGGTCTAAAGTTGGTTTTGATCTTGTACTCAGAAAATAGTTGGATTAGAAATTGCCAAGGTCCCTTCCAAGGGGCAAAAATCTACAGTTTTAAGTAGATCTTTTCAAGAAAGCACTAACCCGGTAATTAAACACAAAACAAAACACAAAACAAAACACAAAACAAAACACAAAACAAAACACAAAACAAAACACAAAACAAAACACAAAACAAACCCCAATGAAAACTGCTAGCAAGATAGCCGTCTTCTATGTGCCTTGTATAAAGTTTTTCTGGTTAGAATTAACATTGCATTATCAAATACTCTTAGTGCTCATATACTGCAGAGTTATCAAAACAATAGTAAGTTGTTTCCACTTTACCGATTCAAGAATTTAATAATGTTTACTCCATGAGATATAAAACAATTATTTATTTCTCTGATGGCATATAATTTCTACAACAACATGCAAGTAACAATTTCAGCTCTTCATCATTTATAGGTAAACATGATGGGAAGAATGTCATTTTGCTGCTTAACCAGAACAGACAAAAAAGGACTAAAAATTTTGTTATTTTTCCTTTTTTTTTTTTTTTGAGAGAGAGAGAGAATGGATGATGTTTACAAATAGAAAAAAATTACCAAATTGACTATTTTATTCCAATTTATGGTAAAATTCTATTAATTTTTTTCTTTGATCAGTACCAGCACAAACAGACACAAAAAAATTATGAACCCAATTATCTTTCCATAATGAATTACTGCTGGTAGTTGATTTTAGAAAATTCATAATGCACATTAAATATTAAAGCAAATAAACTATGTAAATTGATTACTATTTGTCTTTTGTGTGTGTGTATTTGTTTCATGTAACTGGAACGTTGTTCAGAAGTTTCACACAACAGAGTTACAGGTTTTCAGATCCTGAGGCTAAAACATGGGCCGTGGGACAGAGATATACCCAATGCTCCAGTGTAAAATTTGTATTTAGCAGTGTTCATCCTTAAACTGCCTTTTAAAATGGAAGATATTTTTTAATCCTATTTACCATTCAACTACTATTTCCCTTATAAAATACTGAGATTCTTTATACATTAAAATGTGTACATTAAAATGTATAGAGCATCTACACTAATGGAAGTTACCAAAGTGGTTTGACTATGGAAGGTATGATGAAATATTACAATAGCATGCTTTAACTGAATCTTCACCTTTTTCCTCTCTAGTCTCTGTCCCACGTTGTAGCAGTAAGTAAGAATCCAATATGCTTTTCCTAAGCCATGGACAAATTTTTCCGTCAGAACTGTGTGACACAGTTCACCATGATCTACTGCCATAGTACAACAGGACATAAATTAGGAAAGGATACTGTCTGACAAACAGGTCTGGAGCTGTCAGCTCACTACAATAACAAGTACTTTTTAACATCTACGTTATAGGTGTTCTCTGGTTTGCTCCTTAGAGATAAAAAAGATTAGCAAGGATCTGCACTCCTGTACATTTAGTTGCCAAAAGGCTGCTTAAAAAAAAATTTGTTCTTATAATCCCTAAACACTATTACTAGAAATGGTAAAGCAGCCCCTCAATGGAAGGACAGCAGGACCATGAGCTCTTGGCCAAGTGTTAATACTAATTACACAGCATCAGTCCCTCCAGAAAACAAACAAACAAACATACATATATATATATAAAATTATATATAGGGTATATATGTTATATAGAGAAATATATATATGTATATTAAAATATATGAATACAGTTATACATATATATGCATGTACGTATATGTGTGTACACACATAACCTCATACAACTTCCTGCAGTAGTATACAGTAAGAGGAGTAGAGTCATCAAACTCTATGCTATTTATGTGTTTGTCTACTATGCTAGTATGTGAAAACTTATTCTGGATGCTGGATTAGACCATACCCTTTAACATGGCGTTACATTCATACACTAAATTTATTCTACAGCATTCTTATAAATACAAGATATTTAGCAGGTGATTAATAACTATAATAATTTCATAAGTAGCAGGGGAAAAAAACCAAGTCCTTTATGATGAAAGGAATGCATTTTGATACTGAGTCCATAGCATACACCAGCTTTTGAAACTTGCTGTGATTTGCTGCCACAATCAGACTAAGCTTGCATCATAGTCCATCAGTTATGAATAGAATTAAAAACCCTGTTACTAAGAAAAACCACATACTGTGATCCTAGAAGAAGGTAATACATTTCTAGTTGAAACTGCATAGAGGTTTATCGTATCTTTGTTTGAAGTGCTGTTCACAGCCACTGGGACTTGCCTTGCATCAAACACACAAGAGTCATTTGGGTTGGAAGACAAAACCTTATTGAGTTAGCTTCTACAAGATTAAACACTACAGCAAATAGTTACTAAAGCTGGGAGAAAGGTTTTGCTCGTTGTTTTGTTCAGAGGGGACCATGTAACCCCCAATTCAGCATTATTTGTTCCACAGTGATGTTCCTTATATTCAAGCAAAACTGTGAGCAATGTATGCAGATTGAACACTTTCTTTCATGCATGTTAAGTTAAACTCTTAATACTTTGTAAAAATTAAAGTAGTAGATATAATTACTCTTAAGTGAATACTGTGTTATAAAATTACTATCACAAACTATTAGGTTTATGCTCAGAATGAGCCTTCAAATAGAGTGGTGATGGGTACATGCAGACTGACAAATCCCGCTAAATACTGCAGGGAAATAAAGACATCCGTAACAATGCATTAAATTTCAGATAACCTTAATTTTGTGGGTCTGAATGAAGTTTTTGCTTTATCAGCTGATGTCATGCCTGCACAAAATGGAATTTCCCTTTCATTCTCAAAAACAACAGCTGCTTCTCTATCCTTTTCATTTGTTCTGTGGTCTCTGGGACAGGCGTCAGAGTGGCAGGCCTGTCTGGTGAAGTTCTCACTAAGATACAGAAGAAAAAGCTGTCTCATGTCTCCCACACGTGATCTGGAGGAACCAAGTCTATGGATTAGAGAGCAGTTCAGAATCCAGATCCAATAAAATCTTGCATGTGTTCCTGTTCATCACCCTGAGCACATTCCAACATCATGTCTGGAGCTGAACATGTATTCTAGGCTCCTAATACTGCTCAATCACATAGAAAGCAGCTGTGATTCCTGACTTTAAACAGTAGTCTCCATATCCTGACCAGCTAGTGAGCATAGACCATAACAGTGTTGCTGTCAATTACCCATCAGCTCAAGTGCTAGAGCACAGAGCTGCACATCCAAGAAATCCACGGACTGGTGGCAATTCTTGTCAAGGGACATTATGACTCCCTATGACAGAAGTCCTCCCCCTGGCAACATTAAAGCTAAATCTTTTAAAAAGATAACACCAGAAATTATTTCACGGAAAAGCTTGCTGTAGCCTGTATGCAAACAACCAGATGGAGAAAGGAGGCAACTTTCATTTGCATAACGACGTTAACTGGAAATGCTTTGCAAACACAGTATTAACAGCACGTAATATATCATTGTTACTACAGTCGCATCCCCAAATAGCACTGATGGGATCTAGGCCTCATTGTAAGATGCACTCTATAAATGTATATGCAGAGACGTAAACCATACTTCAAAAAACCTTTCACCTATTACAGAATATCATCTACCCCAACGCACTACAACAGAAAAGAGAACAGATGGTTCAGATGGCAACTGTAAACAAATTTTACAGAGAGCTAAACTGCTCCTAATTACATCAGTTTTGAGATCTCCTGTCAGACCTTCACAATTTATAGTATATAGCCCCCTTAACCTCCCTGTAAAAATAAATACGGACTTCCCGCTTCAAGTCTGACACTTTATCAAGTGGAGTTTTTCCTTGCTCCCTCCATTCTTCCAGAAGGTATGGAAAAGAGTTTCCGTTAGCTACCACATGAATTAGGAAAAGATAGGAGAAAATAGCAGCTCAAGTAAAACTCACAGTAGTGGTAAGCTCACGTTTTTCTGTAGTCTTGCCTTAACATTGCCTCCTTCCATGACAGTACTTGATGAAGTCTTGGCCAGCCTATGAAAGACCCCAGGAACTGGAGCCTCAGAAGGTCATCAACTCGTCTCCTGCTGTGGGTGAAGGTGGCAGAAGAGCACCTGAGTGTTGCTGTCTCTCTGTCTCCTTATTTGGATATCACTGTTCCTTACTCTCCCCTCCTCCAATTTTAATGGACAATTAGTGGTCAGTTATGATAAACTGTTTAAGCTCTTATTATTTTCACTGCTTCTCTTTACGAAAGAAAGTCTAAAGCTAATTACTATGTTGCAGAGAGAAAAATCCAGATCTTTTGGTACCTACAAGGGACATTTCTATGTGGTAACAACGAGTAAAGTGCTGAAAAGCACCATCTTAATTTAAGAGCTTAAGTATTTTCTTAGCTTTCAGAAAATTTAATGTCTAAAACCTGCATCATGTATCATTATTATAATGGGAGGTTTTATGCTCTTTTCCTCCAGATAAAAGGAACATGCAGGTTAACAGGAACCACACACATGGATCCAGGTTGGAAACACAATCCTTTCTGTTCTCAAAGCAAGTGTATACACTCTTCCTTGCACCGTGACTCAAAGCATCAGTTACATGCAAAAAAGAGAACGAGTGCATGCACCTTAGGTTCAAATGCTGTCCTGAAACAACACTACGCTGAGCTCATTCACTGTCATGCTTTTGCAAAGCCTGCAGCTGAGTTTGGTTACTAATCTTCTGTCTATTTAACAATGGAAGTTTTCTTTCATCTGTCATTGCAAAAGTGCATGTAATTTGAATCACACTTTAATTTCTTTAATGTTTCACAAAGTAGGAGTTGGTTCACATTAAGTCTAAGTTACTATCATAATACCTTTAATTTCATTTTCAGTGTTGTGTTCTACCAATATTTTTTAAACAGAGGTGTTACACTAATGTATGTATTCAACACTGATTACTCGTGAAACACAGATACACAAGAAGCTCAGCCTAAATCAAACAGATACTTTAGGGAAAAAGCGCTCAACAACCTTTAAGCAAGCAGAACAAAAAATACTGTTCAAATACATCAACACTTGTCTTAGTTTTACCTATTTTCTTAGCAGGCATATCAGGAATTTTATATACCTGAATTGAGTTTAAAACCTAGTGTATCTTACAAACTTCATCAAAGCCTCAGTAACTGAGGGAAACATTTTTCTTCCATGGGAAACATCGAAAAGTATCAGATCTGACCCTACTTCAAGGACTATTGGTCTTCCCATGCCAGCATTCCTAGCCAAAGACAATGAGAAACAATAATGAGTTGGTTTCAGATTCTAGCAAGGTGAATACAAAGTCATCTGAAATTTAAACTGGTTCAAGCTGCAGCTAATTAGAAAACCAATGGGTGTATACAGGGAATACAGAAAGCATTTAAAGAGTACTGGAAAGATGATGGATCCTGATCTAGTGAGGAACAGAATGCTTCATGAAGAATAAATACAGAACAACTGTGCAGGGACAAAAGGACAGCTATCAGTGTTCAAAGTCTGAGCTGTCTGTACATTTGCCCACTGCTTGATACTGAGTTAGTCCACAGCTTCTACCTTGTTCTTCTTTTTAAGAAAATCTACCCTGTCTTTGAGTACTCCATGTAAGACTATAAAATAAAGCAAAGAGGCTTTTGGTCATGGAACAGTAAATTCGTAGCTATTTTCTAGTAATGGACTGCAATACCCATAACTAACTGCTCTGTATTTGACATCATCAACACCACATCCTCTTCTAGACTCTAAAAAACTTTGATTAATATATCTCAAATTCTTTAAATATCTACGTGTGTATGTATACATACACACACACAAACTTGTAAGTATTTTCTGAAATACATCAGTCCGGTCAAACAGGTGACAATGATGACTGGAGTAATCCTTGGATGTGTGTGTAAGCAAACTCATCAGAAAATTTAGGTTTAGAAATGATATCAGAAGATCATCCAGTCCCACCTCCTGTCAGGACTAGGTTGTCCATGGCTTAAACTTGAGGGCTCCACAAGGGTGGAAACTGCAGCACTTTCCTGGGCAACCCTCTTCCACTGTTTCAAACCTCCTTGTGGTAAAAAAGTTTTTCCTACATTAGGTCTGCTCCTCTCCTTTTCAACTTTTGCCTCCCTCTTGTTTTCTTCATGTGCCACTGTGAAAACTCTTCTCAGTAACATCCTGTTAGGCCCTGGAAAGCTGTCATTAGGTCCCTCTGAAGCCTCCACAGTGAACGCCATTGTCAGAGACTCTCTTCGTAGGACGCATGGTTTAGTCCCCTGCCCATCTTCAGTGCTCCCTCCACTGAACTTGCTCCAGTTTGTTGATGTATCTCCTCTATTGGGTGGGGTGTGTGTGCAAGACCGGGCACAGTCATTTAATTGTGGTCAAAAGAGTCCTGGGTAGCAGAGGATAATCACTTCCCCTGACATCCTGGCTGTGCCCTTGTTAACACAGCCCAGGGCATTGTTGCAGTCCCTACAGCCAGGGTACGCTGCTGGCTCACACCCAGCTCATGTCTGCCAAGGCCCCAGGTCCCTCTGCTGTCCCCAGCCAGGCAGGGATCAGCCTGAGTCATTGCAGGGACTTATTTCTTGCTAGATGCAGGATTTGGCATCTGTCCTCCGTGATTTTCCTAAGGTTCCTCTGCTTGGCCACTCCTTGGTCTAGGTCTCTCTGGATGGCAGTCATGCCCTCACAGTATCAACTGGTCACCCTAACTAGGTGTCATCTGCAAAACTTAGTAGAGAATTCTCTGCTACTTCCACCAGGTTATTGGTAAATACATTAACAGGTCAGGTCCCAGGATATTCCACTTGCTACTAGCCTTCAGGTATAGTACATACTTTAACCACTACCTTGATCATAAAACCAGCTTTCTACACATTGAGGTCTCATCCCATTCAAACCACGGTGTCCAAATGTAAATAAAAGAATACTGTGGGAGACAGTGTTGAAAGCCTTGCTGAAGTCAAAGTAAATGACACGCACTGCTATTCTCCCAGCCTCAAATCTAGTCAGCTTATCAGAGAAGCCAACTGCGCCAGTCAGGCATGATTTACCTCAAGTAATGCAATGGTGACTGCTTCCAATCATCTTCTCTTTAATGTGCTTACAGGAGAAAGACCCACTACACAGCACAGGTCACTTTACAGTCCTGTATCATTAACTCCATGGGCACATAATTTTAAAAATGCCTAATCTAAAAAAATAAAACAAAACAAAATAAACCAAAACAAAATAATTCTGATGTCAGTGGATGTCTGTGTGGGGAGTACTTGCCCCAAACCAATCTACTATCACTAATTAACTTATTTTTCAAGTTTTCAAAGCGTTTAAAGTAAGAGTAAATTGCTCTATAAAAAGGCAGGACATACAACATTGTATCCTCCAAACACAGAGAATAGGCCTAAAAGTTATACAACTTTATTAAGAAGACAAGTAAATATAACATATGAAAAGAAAGTACTTGTCCTCCATTTATTTACCCAAGATAAACACAACATAATATTCCCCACAACTCACATGAACAATCCAAAATTGGGCTGGAATTCTCAACCTCTGATTTCTGTTAGTGATTTGTTTACAAATATATATTCATCCAATGCATCGCAGTAGTGGAACTCCTAAGACGTTATTTCATTGGTCTTTCCATGTAACTCAGTGTTAACACTAAGTAATATTAATCTTTGAAATTCAGTGCACAATTGAAGATATCAAAAAAATTTAAATAGCATTCAGATAGCTTCTTTCATACGATGCCCAGATAATCAGCATGGCTCTATTCATCTGGTGAGGGCAGGTTGGACTCGGACCAACTTAACAAACTATGTCAGGTGGTGATGTAAAACCACAGGAACTGGAACTCCAAACCCAGAGAGAACAGGTGCACTGTTAGGCTACACTACCAGTCACCAGCCAAAAGGGTGACAGCAACTGTGACAAACACAGGAAAATAAGAAATGCTGCGGAGGCAAAACCCACACTCCTAACAAGATGTACATCTAGACCACTGAAAGGGGGAAGGTGATGTTAATGTTAATTTTTAGACATTGGCAAAGTTATTGCATGGAAGGGCTAGTCTTAACTAATCCATGGAGAAGGTGTAACATCTGTGTTGGTCCTCACCTGTGCAAAGGTCTAGTCCACAATATCGCAGTCAATAAACCACCTACCAAGACCTCACAAAGTACAGACAGATCAAACACCTTTGCAGGAGTAAAACCCCAAAGAAATCAGTACAGTTGTGTTTGTTTTCAAGGAAAGGAGTCACATCAAAATGAAGTAGTTTGGTAAAAAGACGTTAAGAAAAGCAGCTAATTGGTCTCTCTACTATCTGTCATGATTTAGCAGTGTTTAGTAGACTATATTGAAGTTTGAGACAAATGAATATAAACTAAAAAGTTATCATGGCTAAACAGTAGGCAAAAGGGCATAATTAGGGATTAAGAAAGCAGTCTTCAGAAAACTTGGAATTGCGTTTAAATTATAAAAGAAAATATGAACTAACAGATCAAATGTAGAAAATGAGGTAGGTCAGAACAACAGTCAAAACTGTAGCTCAAAAACATTCAAAAGGTACAAAAGCCAATGATAAATCCTTTTTCAAGCACATATAAAGACTGAAAACACTCCTCAGACATATGTGTCCAAAATGCAAGGTATAAAAACAATGTTCATGAAGATGAAGGCGAGAGCAGAGCAACTGCACATATTCGTTATTTCTGTGTTCAGTGTGGGAAGGTTCAACAAGCACTTTCTAGGGAACTTGCTAAGAAAACAGTCTCAAACTCAATGCCACAGTAAAAAGGGATGGAACAAAACAAGGAAAATGTCAGGTCCAGCTGTTGAAGGAATTAGTCAATGGTTCCAGTCTCCCTCTCACAAAAATAATGACATAAACCTTAATAAAAAATAGAGAAGTCTGTCAGGGAGCACTAGAACTTGAGGAACAGCTTCCACAGCAGTGAGTTACAGGATGCATGTTAGAGGTCTACACAGTTATGAGTGGCATGGAAAAGGAGAATACAGATCTGTTTTTTATACCTGTGTTCAGTACAAGGACTAAGGGACGTCAAATGAAACCATCAAGTGGATGCTTCCAAAGAAATGTTCACACAAGGTGCATATAAGCTGAAAAACTTCTTGCCACATGATGAATGCTAAAGATTACAGGTGTTCAAAGAGAGATAAGGTATGTTCAGGAATGACAAGTCCATAAGGAGTACTAAGTGTAAAGTTGCCAGGTTCCTGGCTTCACGCTACTTGGCGGTAACTGCAAAAGTGTTCTGTGTGACAGCAGGCTTGTTCTGTCCACTTCCTTGGGCGTCTTAGTGTGGTGTCCCTCAGAGGAGTACAGGGTTCTGTAGACCTTCAATCTAACTTAGAATCGTAATTCAGATGTTACGTTGCTTTCTCTTTCAGAACACTAGAAGTGTACAGACCCATTTAAAATCTCAGAAACAAGTCAACAGCAATTTGAGAGGGAAAAAAAAATAAACTCTCTCTTGTCTGTTTAATAGTGTAAGCATAATGTAAGCAGCCACTGAGTAACAGAAGGACATATATTCACTTAAACAATACTGCTTCAGTAAGTGTTATTTCATACCACTTCTTACCACCTCAGCTGCCTTTGTACCCTATGATAAAGGCAAATCACGCAGTATAGACACATTTGAAACCTAATCAAGACAGTCTTTATTAATGGATAAAGGATGGGTAAAAGATCTACAATGGAAAACAACCAGGGAACTTAGCACAAAATTTAATTGTGCACTTTTTAGATGTTGTTTGATTAGCAGTATCTTGTCTTAAAAAGGGTGTCCGAGCCCTTAATTGGCAACTGATTTTAACATTATCAGCATTAGTAAATTCAAAGGCTCGGACAGCATGATGATGCTCTTTCTTGGCTATAGTTGTAACTTCTGCAGTCAAAACACATGCCTGCAAGGAGACATTCCTTGTGAAAGGTGAATAAAGAATAACAAAATGTTATGCACCATTTTTTAAAGGATAAATTATTAATGCAAATTTTTATGTGGTTTAAAATCAGCATTCAAAAGAAATGGCCTTAATCAAACCAAATGACATGTTTTTAAAGTGTCAATGGTATCTGATTACATCCACTCAGAACACTGAGGACAGTAATTGTCCAAAATTCTCACTTTCAGCCCACCTCCACAGTCCTTGCAAATGCCTCAGGCAATTCAGTCTTATTCCTAGACCACACAGCTGTGTCGCATCCTCTTTATCTTCTCCCTTCAAGAGCAAGAAAGTCCTAAACCAATTCCCCTTCTCCTCCTTTTCACTAAGGGACCGAGCTACATTGCACATTCCCCAAGAAAACTTCATAGCAGTGCACACACATCAAGTACGGTGATACACATCAGCAAATCTTTCTGCATCAAACAGGCTTAATACTTCAAGAACAGCACCTTACATACAAGGTTATGCTGCTTTTAAGATTACTTCTTCCTTATTTCTATGAATAGTGTCATGCTTGTAAGTGTAATTAAGCTGCAAATACTTTTGCACCTAGCTATGCAGATCACATCAGTGACCAGACACCTGCCTGTCTCCAATCTTTAAACACTGTTGCATGGCTGAGACCTTTCTTAGATAGATACTACATCTCTCTTTCTAAAAACAGGGCACTGCAGAAGTCTCATTTCAATCTACTATAAACACCAATATGTAAAAAAGATTTAAAATTGTTTCTTTCAAGGCTACCAAGGATGTTGCTTTAGAAAATTATGAATCCTTCAGCTGTACCTGACTGCAAACAGGGGTCCAAGCTTATACAAATTGATACTCAGTATCAACAACGACAACAATCTTTACAGGAAAAGCAAAGAAATTTCTGATAGTGTGGTCTGATGTTAACATGCAAATAATATCCTATCAGACTCCTGGCATCAGATGACCTTTTTAGGAGACTGTGCTAGCAAGAGATGCTAAAGCTTCTTCATTATTCCAATCAATCTCTTAAACAAGCTCTGCCTTCCTCACCTTTTTCTTATGTGTTGTGTGCATGCATACACATAAATAAGGAAAAGAATTAGAGCCCTGAACCTTTTCCTAGTAGCTGATCTGTAACATCTCTATCACCTAAGGGGAGATCTCCATAAAGATAAACTGGTATTTTTTGTCACATCTCTAGAGATGAATAAAAAAAAAAAACAAACAACATATGGTAACTTCAGTGCATAAATTAGGCTGAGATGCCTACTTTGCTGAACGGTTACCCTTTAAGTTCAGAAACTGGGCATCTAGCCACATAAGGTACCTGATGATGTGACCGTGTTTCAGACGGACTACTGGCCTGCAAGGACTGGCTCATCTCCAAGGCATAGCTAAATAATTTTCTCTTTAATCAGTAATGCCCTTCCTTCACTAAGCTATAAAAGCACAGAGGCATCTGCCTTCCTATAAAAACCTTATGTATAGTTCAGTTATCACTGTTTCCCTGAACTGAAAGAAACAAGATACTGCAGCTGTGGAAAAAACAGACCTGAGGAAAATGCCTTAGCTTTGAAGCACTCACTTATTTAATTTTTCTTAAGAGTCTTTTAAACAAACCTGGGCTTCAATAAGTTACAACATCCAGCATTTCTTGACTAAGCTTTTCCCTTTGGTGACAGTGGATTTCTGACAGCAGGTGGACTCTCAAGGGACAACGACTGTTCTGGACTTTGAACAGAAGATCTTATTGTGCCATTATTCTACTCTACTATTTCATCTGGCTAAATCTCCTGGCTATCTCCAGGACAGTTGCAATTTTAGAGATAAAAACATCCCCAGAATGTTTGGCATAAGGAGTTATGTTTTCAAATCTAAGTGGTCACTTTTGTCAAAGAAAACAAGATATATATGTGCAAAAAGAAATAATATTTTAGGGTAGATGCTTTAGCACATTTTTGTGCCTCCTCCCTCTTCCAAACCTTCCAGATGTCAGAAAAACAGACTCTTTTTTTAATAGTCCATTTTGTTTTCTAAGGGTTTGTAAGCATCCTCAGAGTGATTGCTTTTCATTATCTGATAGAGAATCAGAAAATAAACAGAATAATATTCCATCCTGAAAGTCCTTCAGAGAAGGATTTTCCAGGAAGATGTCATGTTCTTTGCCACTTTATCAATCACTGCCTACATATGAATTTTGGCTAGAAGGTGTTCGTGGTCTTATTTGTTGGTGGTGTTTGTTCTTTTTTTAATTTAAATTGTTGAGGGGTTGTTTTGTTTTGTTTTTTTAATGCTTTGTTTTGTTTTCCAGAAAGTAAGATGTACTTGAAAAGACATTTTGACTCTGGCCTGAGAAAATGTCTGGTCAGTGATGACTCTGCTTCACTAAGCTCCAAGCTGAAAGACACTGACTTACTCTCCAGCAGGTATCTCGGCAGATTTATACAGCAGAGAACTAATGATGAACCCTCAGCATTATCTTCCCTGAGCAGAACTAGGATATACAATCTGAGGAGTTATTGTAGCAAAGCTTTTCTACTTCAGATTCTGCATCCACACAGAGCAGCTCTTTCAACTTATCCATTAACTTTCCTTATAGCCACTTGTGAAGCAGGAAAGAGATGTTGTCCTAGAACAGAAGATCTCAGAGCGTCACAGCAGCTCAGACTGAAGCAACCACACAGCCACACTTGCTATTTCCTGGTGAAGAGCAACCTTTGTAAAAAAGAGAATTGCTACCCAATTACCGCATTATGCAGCCAAATTCAAGTCTGGAGATCAAATAATAATGTCAGTTGAAGCTGAGTGACCGGCAGTGCACAAGGCATGCATTTCCATTGGAACTAAGGGAATACAGCCCTACCAGTGCAGCTCGTGAGCCCTCGGGTCATTTGGACCTTATTTGGTCACCAGGCGAACAAACCCATTGGTGCTGATTTACAGGCAGTTTCACGTGTGTAAGGGCTGAACTCCCTCTGTTCATTTTGTCAGAGTAACCCTTCAGTCCATAGCACCGCACCTATTCCCTCTTCTTACAACAAAATTGTTTCTGCGGCCAGAATCTTCTAGATCAGTCACGTTACGTTGTTATTAAATGATGCTATAAAGATAGGCAATGCAGACATAAAATTCTGTGAAGAATAATGTATTAGCAAAATCGAAGTAATCTTAAAAAGCATTACCTACTAACATCTTGTAATAGACAGGAGGCCTCATAGCTAACAAGCTTCCTGAGCACTATCAGTCTCAAACCTTCAAGATTTATTTCTTTCTATAGTATGTTGTATCATATAACAAAAATAATTAACATTTTGGAAGCTTATGAATGACTTCAACCTATATAAAGCTAGAAACAGAATTGACACAAGCCATTTTTTCTTTTGGATTTTATAGAAGTAAAGTCTGCGAGCAGGGCACAAAAAATATAGTGGTGGGAGGGTGTAAAAAAAACAGATGATGGGGAAATCCCTAGAGAACTTGATTTTAATACAGATCTTGCATTGTACTCCAGAATATCATAGTCTTAGAAAAAATAAGCACATTGTTTTATCATCTAAAAGCACAGGTGGCCATAAAGGAAGAGTTGTTCAAGATAAATTCTAGTAGCCCACAGGATTTTCAGTTTAATAATGTGAAACCAATTATAAATAAGAAAAAGTAAGCCAACATTGTTTTTGATCTGAAGTCTACTCTATCTTTTTCAATGTATGGGGAGAGAAATATGGGTACGAAGTGAAATCAGCACATTACAACTCTCATGGATAATTTCTAACGTGCTATATGACAATTGTGTCATGGTGGCTACTTTTTCAATGAGATGATATTCCTATCCTTTATAGCAAATGCTCTTAAACATCAGAACTGATAACAGGAACACAATAAAAACTGCTGGTTTGTGGTTTTGCTTGTTTTTAATTCAAATCACAATGTTCAGCCTTTTCACCCTTAGAATTTTTTTGAATACCAATGGACTACCTGCATGCCTGCATTTAACCTGTGGCCAAAATGACAGGTATATAGCATGAACCCAATTTTTTTTTTTGTGGAAGCTGGGCAGCGAGATTTCATATGCATTACAGTTCCTTTTTTTACTGAGTGATCTTATAATCATGCATGACTGAACAACACAACTACAATTTGGAAGGCTACTCACAACTCATTTGTACAAAAGATAGTATCGTTATTCTCAAACCTATATAGAAACATAAAGGAGGTATTTAACCACCACAAAGCCGAGGAGACATACTTTATAATCAAACTGTCAAGCAATAAAAAAAAAAAAAAAGAAATTAAAAAACCAAAACAAAACAGCAAAGGAACACAAAGAAAACACATGCAAAAACCTTTAAGAAGGCACTTTCAACCAATGAAAATAGATCCCAAACAAAATATGCCAAGTCAACCCCTTATCCCACTTCTTGAAACACTATCAACAATTACAGGGTGAGTTCATCCTGAGGCATACCTCTAGTAAAGTTCTGCACAGGAATTTAAAGGATGAAGCACTATGACTTCCTACCTATTACAATGAGTTAACATGGTATTAACTCAAGAAATTTCCAAGGAATTTTCCAATTAGCTGATGGGGGGATTAAGGAGAACAGGTAAGTGTTACTGGGTCTGAAGCAACAGGTGACAATGAAAACAATGTGGATCATAGATTTGCAAACATGGCTATAGAATAACTAGCAAGAACACATGAAAGGTATCATGTAAAAATACAACGTACCTCAAAGAACTGCCAATAAAACTGCACTCTGTATCAACAATTAGTTTTTAAAGCAATCAGAAAAGCCCCATTTTTTTTCATGGGTAAGGCTAAAACAGGAAAACGTCTAAACTAAAACTACTATATAGAAATTCCCAATTGTTTTTTGCAAGCCAAACTCAATCAATACATGCTGGGGCTGCCCAGCAGTGTGACAGCCATCCTGTGACCTGACACAGGCTGAGCTCTGTACTAGACAGCACAAACAAAAGACAAGGTGTGCCACATGCCTTTTTTATCTCCCCCTTTTCCTTCTCTGTAATTCCCTTTCATCACATCCTTTCTTGGACTTCTAGGTTAAGCCTGTTTCTGTGATACACACACCCCCACACGTGTTCATGTATCACTTCCCTTAGCACAATCTGTATGCTGCTGAGGATGACAGTGGAAAGTAAGGTTCATCAAACTTGCAGAATCAGAACCAACCCTCGCTAGAAATAATATACTCTGTAAACACAGTCATACATTCAAATACTGTCCTCTGGAAGTCCCAGAGACAGGTAACTTTCTTTCACATACAACAAATAAATTTTCATGACAATCTATGACAGTTTTTGTGGGAGAATTCAGTAATTTCAGAGTATGGACAAACCAGAGTTTATGCTGACAATTCAAACAATCTTTCAGCTGTAGCTGCCTCATCTACCCACTGAGAGAGCAATTGATAGCCTCGTTTTTTTGGATTGCTTCACAGAACAATCTTGGTTCTGCACATTGTTATCAAAACCCAGGCTACCTGGCTCAGGCTTGTATTATATTATTTGTGCTGCCTGTGCAACAGTAACCATCCTGTGTGCTTACCTTTAGTGAAAACTGACATCGTCTTCAACACTGGGAACTTAAACAGGGCTTGAAAACAATTTCCATTCTCTTTTATAGCTGTAGGCCAGTAATTTTCGGAGCATTTCTTAAGAATCAGATATTATATCTTCTGTTACAGATGAATTACGATCAAGTGTTCAAACATAAAGGTAAATTTTGTAAATAAATCAGAGATCTCTTCTCATAGGACCTGTGAAATACACAGGTATTGTATCATACAATCTAATCTCATTTTAAAAAGCTGGGTTGATTAACTTTATTTAAATAAATTGGTATGAACCAGTTTAAGTAAGTAAATGATTACATCACATAAGTCATTAATTTTCCACCCAATACAGGTTGCTCCGATAAGGACTTACTAGCAAAAGTATCTACACTTCAACAATATGCAAACCAAAAAGAAACTCTGATTTTGATTATGTAGCTTATTCTTAGCTCTGTTCTCCTGAATACTCATGACACTCACAAAACCTTTATATCAGTAAGATCAACTTTATATCAAAAGAATTACTCATCTAAGTGACTGCAAGCAGGAATTAACTTTTCCTTCAAAGACATCTCAGACATGGGTTGTTACTGCATTATTCTTCATTCTCACCCCAATCAGGTTCCATGAAAATGAACATTTGATTGTCAGAAACTGTAGAGATTTGGGAGTTTTCCCTAGTTTTGCCTATTATGTTTTATTTATCACACCGGAAACAAAATTTTGGGAAACACTCAGTGAACAAAACTTCATGTTAAGCTAGTAGCTATTACTTCACAGAAAAGTGTAAGCTGTCAAACAAACAGCAAAGTTGAAATTATTCAATAAATCAGCTTGTGAAGAAAGCCATCCTATGCGAAAGCATTGAGAAACCTCCTCCTCTCCGCATTTTATACTCCAGATACTCTTTGGATACTCTCTACACTCAAATTCTATTGAAGAAAAGCTTCATTACTGTATTTGAAAACACAGCTTAATATTTTAGAATGCAAAGATCGAAATGCAATTGTATAATTCCTCGTTTAGTCATAAAAAGGTGCAGAAGAGCACAGCCCTTACTGGATGCATCTATGGGCTTCTTCAATCCTATAAAAATAGTAAGACAAAATATAGAAGAAGTTCAAATTCATTTCAAATAATTGTAGAATATTAAAATTGTTTTTTAAATTCAGAGCAAAACAGCAAAGTCAATTCATCTCAGAATACATTAAGTTAGCTTTAAATCACCAGACATTCAGGAAAGCCATATTTATTAATGGTTTTGTATTGTCTTCAACTTCACTAATCTGTTGCAATGGAACCCTCAGACCCCTTGGTCAGTGCCCTGCTATGGGGAAATGTAGACTTCATCCTTTGTTCTTGCCTTTTTTTTTTTTGCTCTTGGAGTTTACACGCAAATATACTGCAGGTCTTAGGCATTTTTCTGCTTTTCCCTCTGACAAATTTAGAAGCAACATTTCCATGTCAATCTTCTGACCATTTTAATTCATACTAGCTTTACATCTGCCAGTCTCCTAGATATTTTTAGTTACTTGTTAAAGATCACTCAGTTACGTCTAGTTTAAGTGCCAGATAAGTGAATATGACAAGAAGAAAATATCTGTTCTAAGGACTACAGAGACTCCAGTCTTTGGCTAGCAGGTGGGGTAACACACATGGGGGATTCTCTACTTGACCCCCATTAGGTTTCCATTATTGCAGGGTTTTTGAAACTCCTCAGCATTGACCCGCAAAAACAAAGAAACAAAACAAAACAAAAATTTATTAGTTCCCTTAATTTCTTGAGCTTCTATGGAAAATAGTCATCTTTAACAGGCTATAAAAGATAATTCTCCATTAAGCATGTTGGGAGTCTCCTTCCTACCCCAAAAAATGAACCATCTTCTTATGTGATGCAACATACAGTCATTTTCAATTATTCTACGACTCCTCAGCAAAAGGGATTTTAACCCTGAGATGTAAAAAGAAAACCCCAATCAGAGATAATTGTCCTTAAAAAGGATAGTTCTGCTCAATTCAAATGTAAAAACAAGCCAAAATGAAACAGTAACATATGAGTCAACAGTTTAATCTCATTTGAAAAATAGTAACTTTGCTGTCCTATGTGGCAAAATGCTGTTTTCACAAGGAAGGATTTGGTCACACATATGTGAAATATGTAATACATTGATTTATGTATTTAATACAAAGCATATTATTACTTCTTTAAAAGTAACATTATTTAATTGTTAATACTCTTCAAAGTTTAGGCAAGTTCAGGTCTCATTCACAGGTCTTCCAAGAAGAGCAACAATTCCCAGCAAACAAATTAGATAGTATTAAACCAAAACCTCTTTTGAACTGGAAAAGCTGCTTTCATTTTTATCATAAACTTCAGTTTTACACATTGGTTCTACTGGGGTAGAGCTTCCAAATATCACACCCCTAGTAAGATGCCTGTCTTTTCTAGATGTATCAGTTGACATAAACTAAGTCAGGAATCCTTGCGTCTTCAGAATTACACTTCCGTATCCCGTATTCCGGTGCTCCATTTAATATGTGTGCAGAAGGAATTTGGTGCAGCGTGTGTCAGTCTGGTTGATCACTGAACTAGATTTACATTAGTGTATGCAGTGTCTGATGTAAAGCATTAAGCTACAACAACTCAATAATGTGGAATGAGGGCAATAAAACTATTCTTTTTTAATTACTCAGACTACTTTTATTTGTTTTAAACAAGCATCTGTACTTTCTCTGTATTTGAAATCATGGAAAAAACATTAAATTCTCTGAAACTTTCCTGTTACTAAAATACTGAAAATGAACATGTCAATTCATTAACACGTCTATCAGCAAGAGAAATCACAAATACAACCTGAGCTAAAAGGATACTGTAGTTTCCACTTCGTAAACAAGGAGATTCCAATGGCATCAGTAAAACTAACTGCTGCACATGCATTCGGGTATGCAAAATTCACAGATCCTGAGCTCATCATTTTAAAGCAGACAGAGAAGATACCTTGGACTGACCAGTACAAAGACCACACAAGGACTCGGGCAATGACTCTACCTGAAGCAGAGTACACAAATAACAATCATTTATCCTTTCTGAAGATGACACTGGAGTGTCCGTGTCCTTTGAACATGAGGCTTCTGTGTAAAAACTGCTGGAGAAGCTGAGGTCTACATCACATCAAGTGCCTACTGACATTTACAAACTGCATTTCAGCAGCAGCCGGCTGTGCTGGCAGGGAGACTCCACTCACACTGTATCTGTCATACCGCTTCTTAGGCAAACAAAGGTCGATGGACGTGATTGTCCCACTCTGCACTGGTGTGGCCTCATCTGGAGCACTGTGTGCATTCCTGGGCGCCACAGGATAAAAATATATATAAAGCTACTGGAGAGGAGGGGCACAAATTTAGTGAGAGGTTTGGAGGGGAAGACATATGAGAAGCGGCTAAAGTCACTTGGTTTGTTCACCCTGGAGAAGAGGAAACTAAAGGGAGACCTCATCATGGTCTACAGCTTCCTCACAAGGGGAGGAAGAGCAGCAGGCGCTGATCTCTCTGGCAACCACTGACAGAACCCAAGGGAATGGCAGGAAGATGTGCCAGGGGAGGTTCAGGTTGCACATTAGGAAAAGGTTCTTCCCCCAGAGGGTGATGGAGCACTGGAACAGGCTCCCAGGTAGGTGTCACGGCCCCAAGGCTGACAGTGTTCAAGAAGAGACTGGGCAACACCCTCAGACACATGGTGTGAACTGCAGGGTTGTCCTGTGCAGGGACAAGAGTTGGACTCAATGATCCTTGTGGGTCCCTTCCAACTCAGGACATTCTATGATTCTAAAAAGCATCTGACATGCCTGTAAACAAAAACCACACCCTGTTCCTGTGCCCCATATCCCCACCTAAACACACATGCTGACAGCATACAGCTCTGTGCCATGTATCCTTGGAACTTTTTTTGTATAATTATATGTATTTGTAGTTTGTATTTACACTATATACACAAAGACTGAAATTCCTACAAACTGCATAAAGGTTGTAGACTGGGTAGAGGCAGGAGGTCTTCCAGTGTCCCGTGACTGCGGAAAATCCTGCACTCTGCACTCTCATTTTCCAAGACACTCCATGGCCAATATGTGCTCAGCCTAAAAGCCCTACTTAATACTATATACATACATATATATATAAACATCTTTATATGTATATATAGTAAGCTAATACTATCAAATTCTAAGTAGGGAATGGTAAAGTTGAGTAGACTTAATACTTGAGCATTTCAATTATTGGTCTATTTGAAAGATGTGGGTTTTTTGTTATTCCAGCAATGAAGCTTTCACAGGAGTTTTGATTTTTACAAGATGACAGCATGAGATTGTTGAGTACAGCTGGCTACATTTTCCATATAGTTTTCACAGATGTCCAAGGTCCTTCACAGTTCTGCCCTTTGATGCACTCTTTGAAATGCTTTTATAATACCAACCTTTAACACATATTTGTCCAAATCTTCCAAAAAGACTTTTGCAGTTTTCACAAAACATCCTTCCCACAGGCTTTCACAGATGACCTACCCAGAAAGAAACTACCCCCTTTCTTAATCTTTGGTTTTCTGCTGAGACACGTTTACCAGAAAAACAGCAAAACGTGACTACATTAAAAGCAGTCTGGGGACATCAATAATTATGTGTCATGCAGAATAAAAGCTTTTAACTGATTCAGAGAAGTAAATCTATTGACTTAGTTAAGCAGTTTAACTGCTTTTATTTTTAACACTGCCTTTCTGCCCACTTGTTCTTCATCAGTTCACCTTTCTGTATGTAATTTCAAATTGAACACCAGAGCTTTTTGGAACAGAGATGTAGAGTTTACGTAACGTACAGCAACTTTATACATGTACAGCAAAATGAAACCACTGGACCATTTAAATACTAGCAAGATGTACACAAACAGCAGCACAAACCCATGTTTTCACTTTTTTTTTTTTTTTTTTTTTTTTGACATAATAAAAAGTATGAATAACACACACTGGTAATCCACCAAACCCTTTTCATTGCCTCCATTGCATCATGTTACTATCATGTGCATATACTGAGAGAAATACACATATCTTCACACCAGTCTCCTTTCTAATGGGATCCTATGAGAATTCAGTATTGCAAAGTCTAAATTTTAGATGGGTTTGGGGAGAATGACGAAGCAAGTGTTGCTTTCCCAAAATGTTCTTTCCCTGAGGTAAAAGAAACTAAGTCAGAGGTCATATTCTTTACAATATTACAACACTGAGCTGAAAGCAGCCTCTTCTCTTCCCTCTGAGCTTTCTAGACACTCAATAAGTCTTTGAATTCCCAGAAAACTCAAAAGCTACATTTATTCTGTTTAGTTTCCATTCTATTTTCTGGCTTTGATTTCAAAAGCACATTATTATTTTTCTGAAGTTACTAACTAAAACCAAATGCCAGCATAGGAAAACTCCTACTTGCTCTACTAAAAGTTTATTTGCTTTTCTTTTTTATCACTGAGAAGCGAGTTCAAACTTCAGTCTCACTAGAAAAATGTAAAACATATTTCTCTATAGGTTTAATTAAAATTTTAAGGCTGGATTAATGATATCCAGATTGAAACAAAATCCTTACTCCACAGTGATGCTGGTAGCATAAGATACTTCTCTTGTTATACTGACATCTTAACATGAGTGATAGTAATTTTAATAGGAAGTTATTACTCAAGAAATGTTTATTTTCTTGTTTGAGTCAAGCAGTTGTCTGAAAATAGAAAAAAAAAAAAAACAACAACAACAACAAAACCTGAACTACTTCTAACTGTTGTGAACAGGATGAAAGACTCAGTTGTTGCATTTAACAGAGGCACAGGGAAACTACAGGAACATTTTAGAGGAAATGGGCTGATAAAGTTTTCTCTGTGTGTTTCTTATTGCACTTATTTTGTGAACTTGACAACAGTGCCTTTTAAACATTCTTCCCCATACACAGGCAGTTGCACAAAGTGGATAAAAACATATTGGTAAAACCCCAGTCTCTGCCTGTAATAAGAGCAAACGTAGAATCTCACACTACCGTTACCAGATTTATAAAATTCACTAGTTTTCATCTTAAGCTAATAATTGTCATACAAAATTTTTATCTTCTTAATTTTCTTATGAAAATTAACAGGGCTCCAAAAATCAAAATTTGCCTCTTAACCATTGTTGATCAAGACTCATTGTCAAATTTCCATTTAGAAGTTTATTTGCATTGCTGCGTTTACTCCATTCAAAGTTACATAACAAAGTAAATGGAATTCAGTCCTCGAAAAGACTGAAAGATTTAGCTTATATTGTTTATATTCAGCACAACCGTGAGCTTAGCTTTCCCAAAAAGCCTACAATACCAAAGAACTAAATCAACGCCACGTGCAGAGAATTCCATTTTCCAAAGAAGTTTAAAATGTTAGAGAAGTGAGATCATAAATAATTTATTTTTAAGTGCCTCTGAAAACTATTTTGTGCATTTCATTATCCTTCAGGCTATGCTGAAATTGTCAATACAAGCATGACAGGCTACCTTCACTAGTTTGCATGACTCAGCTTTCACTTACCAGCTCTGTCATTCCTCCACCATCCATTCTATCCTTAATTGTACAGAGACAATATATATAATGCTCTGAAACAAATTTTAGAGAGACTGATGCCCAGATTTGTTTCTTGATTTCTTTTTTCCCCATAAACACTCCTCTGAATGAAAACAGCTCTATCAGTTATTTCCTTCACCCTTACAAAACACTTTTTCCCTTTTAGCAATGAAGTGCACATTTTCTTCCCCACAGATTCTTGAAAACAATAGAGAATCTGATGACTCCTATCCCATTTTTACTGGTAATGAAAAAAACCCAAATAACAAAAAAACCCTAACCACCACAACATAAACACTTCACTGAAATTGAGTGAAACTACATAATGTCTAACATGACTAAAAAGCAAAATCTAAGCCCAATTCTGATTTTAAAATAACAAAAGAAAAGAAGATCTAAGTTCAGTACCAAGCAGCTTTATGTCAGTAAATATGTAACAGACCAAGACTTCTGCATTCACATTTCAAATGATTCTGAGAAGTTGTTCACTTTATTATTATGAGGCAAATCTGGCCTAGTAATAAACCTGCTGGGGATTAGGAACCATTAGGCTCCGTTTCATTGTACCCGTGTGTACAACCAATACGATTACAGGCATATAGGGGGTGATAAACAGGGTTCTCGAAGAAAGTATTTCCACCTAACTGATTTGAAAACTGAATCAGCAATAACTTACGACTGGAAAGGAAAAGGTGAAGAGGTGTTCAGTGTGCACTTTGAGACATCAGTTCTTGAACTGATCTTTGAATGACATGTCCACACATTTGTTGATGAGGAAATTTCATTTCAGAAGCTCCTCCTGTGAAAAGGTAGCCCCCTTCTTCTTACATGTAACTACTCCTACATTTATACAGTCCTAAAACCACATTCAGTCATTTGAAGGCTACCAGAAGCCTGATGTGGCCCCCAGTGAAAACAAGTTTAACACCCCTGCTATACAGCGTAACCAAACTGCTGTGAAGTCCTTCTTATCAGACTCAAGAACTAGACCCCCATTTTTACTGAAATTATTCATACAATCTTATGTACTTCAGAAGGAAGGTTTGGTGCAGCACTTCTCTGCTATTTTTTCATTTATAGGAGAGGAGATTCTGGTGTGCAAATTGTGCAGAAGCAGAAAGGTAACAGATGGCTGCTGGAGCCGGGCCACGGAAAATGCAGTGGCTGACAGGATCTGTTATCACTTAGCAGCTGCAGATAAAACCTTTACAGTTTAGGATAAAATGTCATTAAAAAAATGAAGCTGCTGACAAATGAAAAAAAAAAAAAACCCACACTAGAGAAGACTATGCAAAGAAGATTTCATCCCACAGTGAAGATTTTGTGTATTTAAAAGAACTTCTGCATACATGAGAGGAAAAGCTTTGCCTAAATGGAAGTTGTGCGATTCAGCTACCCATGGCAAACTCCGTTCTCAGATGTGATGGGAAAGCCAAAGGAGAAATCAAACCCCTTCTCCTACTTTTTCCTGAAAAAGCTATCTAACATCAAAACACCTAAAGAATCCTCTTTGTGCCAATTTGTGTGCAGCCAGAGTTTTACAAGACATTTAGCAACTACTCCAATGCAGAAAAATGTCAAGCCTTCCCTATTAAAAGCTACTGGAAGGAATCACAGAACTATACAGAAAACTCAAAGAAGCATAAAAAGGCTAACCCCTTACAAAAGCCAACTTCTTGCAAGGAAAAACAAAAAGAAAGTACCGTCCATTTTAAGGGCATTCAGGACCATAAATTTAGGTATGGAGATAAGAACAGCTATGGAGTTACAGGTTCACATCACTGAACCACAGATTCTATTAATGAATCACTGGACAGGAATTACAACTGACTAAAACAGTTCAAACATTGTGCATCTTCAACTAAAATAAACTTTATTAACAGCAAAATACCTGTTGTGAGTTGGCCCAAATAACCTGACTCTCTGCAAGTAGATAACTAACCACGCACTCACATTTCAGAGCTACTAATCTCAAAGTGTTGAAGAAGAAAAGGGACCACATAATAAAATTCATCCAACAGGAAAGTATGAGCTCCACAGAAACACAGAAACCTGTAGGTTGCTCCAGGCTCATCCTCTACACACACTCCTAGCAGGTATCTTCTGGGCTTCAGCACCATGGTTGTGTCAGGTACTCCTTGCAACACAGCAGCAGCTACAGCTTCTGCTGCTCATGAGTGAGATTGGTCCAACCTGTTACCAACTATGTCTGTTGATCCCTGGCTGCACTCACAGAATTGCTCTGTCCTTAATACAAGCAGCATGGGATCAGCAGGTCTCCAGTCAGCATCATTTCCCTGCACAGTAAGTCCCATGGGCACATCCCCTTCAGCAAACACTGTGGTTATGGGTTGTGCCCATGTCACCTTGTGGCTGAGGAAAAGTATTGTGGTAGATTTCCACCCGTGTAGGTGCCTCACTGGTGGGAAAATCCCAGGTCATGAACATTATACCTAACATCTTACACACCTTCCTGGACCTTAGGCCAGAGGAATCCACCCCTTAACATCTTCCTGCTTCTTTTTTTGAGATATGTTAAGAAATAAAATAGAAAAAAACTTTTTTCTTTTAACTTGTGTAGCTTTTGCTTATTTCCTGAAGTAAATTTCTTGGTTTACCTTGGGAGAAAGTTTGCACAGCTCCTTGTTTCCCCACATGTCCCTCCATCCTTCATTTTTTTTACCTTTGGTATGTCAACGAAACCTAAAGGTCTCACTCTGTCCTCCTTTCCACGTCTTCAGCTATCCAGATCCCTCCACTTCATTGCATGGTGAGGATAAACATGACCCTCAAATTATTAGATGGCAAGCTAAACAGCAAATGATCCCACTGTTGCTGCAGTGGCTTAAAAACCAAAACAAACCACACCACCACAAGTAAACAGAACAAACATTTCCCAATCTTGAGACTAGGAGTTTCCCTGGCAACAGGGGTTGTAGGACTTCTATGGCATTGTTGGTGGCTCTGGCTTCCTAGGAAACCACTTACTTAATGCTAAGAATTGTGATGCATCTCCGAACATCACTTGTTCATCAAGCTCCTGGAGTGGGGCAGTGGAGTGAAGTGGGAGATCCGAGATCAGTCTATTCCCATCCAATATATTTAATCTACGTAGAGTTAGGGTTCTTAAAGTCAGGCTCTTAATTTATAAAAGCTATCAAGTTATCCTAGAAACCAATAACAGTTGTTGTCTTTATTTCCCTTCATCATTTTTAGCTAAACTCCACGTTAGAAACATTATTTCAGCAAATTCTTGGTGTTATTCTCTTACAGAAACCTCCTGCACTCTCACTGACACACTTTGTAAAATGTCTGCAATATTAGCTGGCTTCTGTTTCCTGCTTGTAAAATAGTTGTGCAACATCACACTGAGGTCCAGCTTCAGAAAGTAACAACCTCTGTAGAGCAACTTGTGTCTTAGTGTTGATGATGATTTTCCGTTGCCTTTTTTCTAATGCGAACATTTGAGAATACGTGTCCTGATTTTAGCAAGCTTCCTCAAAATTTTCCCCATTCATCTTCTCCACCTTACACATTTCCCTCCCCTCCTTCCCATCACATTTCCCATGGAAGTAAGAGCAAGATTATCTTTTGAACTTCAAAGCACCTTATGAATTTAACTTTCAACATTCTTATAAACAGCAAGATCATTATTACCCATTTGGCTGATGAGATGTCCAAGAGCTACTACTAAGAAGCTTCTTACATGGTTTATTTTGCCAGGAGATCGTAACAGCTTACATAAGCCCAGTCAAGCCTGAAACTATAGTTCTTTCCCATGTTTTTAATGTCTGGTTGGAAAATATACTTACAACATTTTCTGGCTCTCGCAGTCTGTCATCACAGAAAGCACCACAGAGATTTTGCATCTGTCAAAGTTTACAAATGAGCCACAGGATACTGAACAAAATGTGTGGCAAACAAAGACAGAAACTGCATTGAGACATGTATTCACCATTAGAAGCCCAGTTACGTCACTTAAGAACAAGCTATGGACAGCATGAGGATGAGGTACACTGTCCACCTGCTTCTTCTTGAATGAATGATGCCATTAACATACGCAACAGATTAAGAAAGTGATAGTGGAAAGGGCTTTGTTGTTGTACTGCAAGTGGCAGACCAGCAATATTGGGGAGGGCAGGATGATAATATTAACAAAATAATCAAAAAAAGAGACATCGGTCTCATCTGCCCCCAAATTCTCAAATGTGCACTTCTCAACCCTATGTGGAGCTCCTGAATGTGCTGCATCATTGGCAAGCATCTAAGTGGCCTTTCACCTTCTTTCCCTCTGGCATAAAGGAAAGGAATTACCTTCTGCTGGAGGGAAAAGATTATATGAGCTAAACTTTCAGATCAAAACAAGAGACAAGGCATCATCTCTCTCAAAATTATACCCTGTATACTGCACAAATAACATACCAAATAAAATGCCTACATATAACCTGCTCTACTCTGCTGACGGTTTAAGAACTGTAAGCACTTCTGGACTGACTCATTATTCAAACTACATGGATCAGCACTGCCCATGTTACTGTGATACACCAAAAGTTTGATGCTCTGTGATTACAGTAGGGCAGATTTGTTAATGATAGGATCAGATTTCTTTAAAGATAGGACGGCAACAAAATGGAGTGGCCTCCTGCACTGTAAATAAAATGGTACTAGTCATAGAGGAGAGAAAGTGGGTACTGGGTGTTCCATGAGCTAAAAGCAGAGGCACTTTATTCCTGTAGAGTATGCTTCGGGATTCTTTCCCCACAAGCATTTCTCCCAGAGAAAGGAGGTTGCTAAACAACATGAGGCAAATTCTAGGAATAAAAGAATAGCAAATGTAGGTGGATGGCATTGTGCATACTGAATCAGACTTTCTGTACTATGAAATGTCTCCACCTATGTCCAGTGCCTCCCCAGCCATTTATAAACCACCTCAATGGAAAGACAGAAACTGCAGGCATATACAGCAATGTGCTCAAATGCACACAAAAATAAGTTTTCCAAGTTCTGGGTACCACTCCTCTACTTCACCACAAGTTGACGCTTGCATGGACCAGTTAGGCATTGTTTATTTTGCCATGCTCAAGCTGGAACTAAATATTCTCTAGGAAAGTCTTTTTCAGCCAAGGTTTCCAGCTAAGTCTGTCTCCTGAAATCCCTAATTAACAGATTTTAGGATAGTATATGGATTCCCCCCTCACCCATTTTAAGGAAGCAAGCTTCATCCTTAGTTACCTAGAGCAGGAAGGGGAAAGAGATTGCTGTTTATTTTATCATACCTACATTTTCTCATAGCTATTTTGTGCACTCTGTAAAAATTCATGCTTTCTGTGTAGAAAGGATCTGTATGAGGAATTGCAATTCACTCTAGACTTGCTATTCCTGAATTGGGTGTATTTTTGTGCTATTTAGACTCTTCAATTTTATTTTCTTTTGAGGTCAGTTTTTCATGCTCAGAGGGGTATACATTAAAGCCTGAGACACTGTGTAATTTTTATGTAGGGAAAATAAAGCAGGTATTTCCTCGCTGAATGAGAGATATACTTAAATGCAGAGCTACAAAATGAGCACTCTTGAACACCATTTACTTGGTTGCACCTATACATGGGGCCTGGCCCATATAAATTTGATGGAAAAAATTCTTAGGAGACTGTAGGATCTAGGAAGTAGAGCCATTTACTTCTGGAGGTGAGCCTACATTGCCAAACATTTACATGGTTGGATCCACTACAAGTATGTTTCCTTTGGCTTCTCCACCATGACAACCCTTGGAGAATCACCTCCCCCTTTACTTTACCCTTAATTTCAGATAAAGATAAGAGGGACCTTTGAAAACTATTCAATGAAAAGGAGAGCTGCCTATCACACACTGTGCCATGCAAAAGAGGGGAGGTACTTCTACAAGCTCTGTTCTGTCTTAAACCTCTTGGGTTAGAGAATGATGCCAGAGATCCACTGACAACCCTCTGGATTCTGAAAAGTCGAGTCCACATCTGAGGACTGACCACAGCAGCACTGCAGAGTGTTGCTACCAGCTGTACTGTAGTCACAGCAAAACCTTCCACTCCACCAGATGTTTCTTTCTGAAGGTGACAACCCTTGCCAAAGAAGCTCCCAGACACATTCCCACCAAGATGTTCCACCTCCTACACATGCAGGTTTACACTGTTATTTTCTTACCTTGTTACACTGTTCGACTGCCTGGCTGCTATTCAGATTTATAGTAGACTAACACTACTAACACTGATACAATCCTTGGAACAAAGCAAGATTAAATATATGGGGAAGACTCCTGCAGAAACATTTACCTTTTAGCAGGCCATGTTCCAAACTCAGTGTGCTAATCTCATAAGCAGTTTTACTGGAGCACAGAAGCTAGGATAATTAGAGCTTATTTTACTATCACTTTTCTTACAGAAAGAAGAAAGCTCTCTACCATCTATTCCAAAAACAGAGTATACTTAAAAAAAAAAAAAAAAAAAAATTAGTTTTGAAACTTACAATCCACACGAAATGTTCTGATCTAATTTATTTCCTTTCGTAAGTGGAAAGAAAGCCAATTTAAAACTTTACAAGACAGACAGAACTGTCATCTTCTGCTCAGAAGGAAATTACAGCCAGCAGAGGCAATGAAATGGAAAGTTGACTCTGCAAGAGCAGAACAGAGCAAAAAAGTCTCAGGGCATTACAGTTAAATCATGCAATACCTGGAAAAATCTGTTTCTATGTTGACCTATACCCAGATAGTTCTTAAGGTGAAAACCAATATGAGATAGCTGGTTCTAAAAATTTTGTTTTCTTGTAAAGTTGTAACATGATTCTACTGCTAGTGGGGTATGTGTTGTCTTTTTTTTTTGTTTTTTAAACATTATTACAGTCTGCTCTATAATGAAGAATGAACCCTTTACAACTTCATTCACCAAATTACCCCATTTCTTCTGAATAAATAGTTTTAAAGGTTCTGAAACACTTCTTGGGAAAGAGGATGACATAAAGAAAAATTGTAAGTGTAAATGAATATAATTCAATGCAATATGAAATGGACATTTGAACTCTGAAATTCATTTTGATAGCCTTAATGGAGTGTATGTCACATAATTCTTGCTGTTAATTCAGTTTCTTGTCAGCTTCTTTGCTGTGTGTATACAGGCACGTCAATAAAAACAGGTAAAAAAGGAAGCTACAACACAACAATGGAAACATGTTGACTTGATCCATCAGACCAGACACAGTGAGTCCATCGTGGAGTAAAATCACTGTTACTGCAAAACTTTGTAGGTATGTATTTAACTGAAGGATCCGAAAACTATGTATTTTTCATCTGTTATTCAGCAAGTGTGATTTATCAGCAGTGGTACATGTACATTGTTTCTCAGTAGTTTAAAGACTCAAAAATTCAGTAGTTTACACAGATTTTTGTATTTTGGACTAAAAACTGGAAGGCACACAGACTGACAACTGGACATGGCGATTTCTATTTCCAGGGCTCCCCAGTTCCCCTAAAGTCTAGGAATGGACAAAACTTGGATAGTTTGTTAATGATAAGAGACACATCAATCTTTCTTAAATGAAAGCAGACTGGAAAATATCACATGAATATATATTTCTGATACTTTAAAATAGTAACGACTTCACAGTTCAGTAGGAACCAAAAGCAAGACAATAATTAGAAAATAAATATTGTATTATTTCCCTCCCTCTCTATGCCACTTTTTCTTATAAGAGATTGTGGTATGAAACAGTTTCTATCACAGCCCTATTGCATACTTTTCTTCCTTTTTTGACACAAAGTAAACACAAGAGAGGGCTCTGAAGAATCAATCTGTAAATTATATTTGATATTACATTTTTTCCATTTTCTATACACAGAACTTATTTTATTTCTGACAGGTGATACGGGTTTTATTTTCTTTTTAAATAACAAAGCCTCAGACTTTTCACCAGTATAGATGCATATAGTTTTTACTACCTGTTATATGAGTTCCTATCAGCTAACAGTCTACCTGCATAGGTCAAAAATTATGCCCACAAACTTGATAATAGACATTTGATGCTTTTTTAAAACTAGTTTTTGTCCTAAACTTTTAGTTGATGAACATTAAACTGCATTTTATGACACCCGGATGATGCAGAACAGATGTTGAGCTAAAATTTCATTTGCCAAATGTCAGCTGAAAACACATATGTAAAACTGAAGTATAAATAATACAAACTACATGGTGAAAACAATGGAAAAAGTTGTCAACCACATCAGTGCCTGCCAACCATTTTTTAAGGACTTCAGATGGAAATTCCACCTAAACTGATGATTCCAGAAAATCATGTTCAGTTTTAGGAACTCTAATTGCTTATTAGGATAAGTATGTTCCATTCTGGGTATCTATTCCTTATCTTGAGTTGACTGACATACAGATGATGTTAGCAAAAACCTGCAATTACTTGTTTTTTGTCTTGCACTTTTTCCTCTGCCAGTGAGCCTTTGTTTGGAGCTCTGGTTGGACAGGTGGGCTCAGTGTCTGAAAGAGACACCTGACATTCCCCTCCATGGTTCATGTCAGTCACAAATCACCCCAGTCAACCAGCCAACCAAAGCAGCAATAGGTCCATAAGGAAACTCCAGATTTATCAGTCGACCAAGCTCACCCACTGACTAACATGTTTATCTTTTTTTTTTTTTGCTGTGTAAGTATAAATGATAACTCTTTAAGGAACACAGTGCAACCTAACACAGACATTGGAAGTCATTTTTGTATTTGAGCCACGTTTGTTTCTTCCTAATTAAAGCCAGTACTTCTAATTATACCTCCCATGTGCTACCCTAAATAATTTCTGTCCTTCCACAGTATTTTTGCAAGTCTCTGGAAAATCTTCTGTTCTCTCCTTTCCACACTTGTCATTTATCCACGTTTTTGTAGTTTATCCATAGAAATCAACACATTAGAAATCTCCAAATTGCTTTTGTTGCTTTTCTCCAACCTCCTTCCAATTTTTTAATGTCTTTCCAATAGCTGAAAGATCAGCTCCTGTAGGCCACAAATAGTTCCACAAGCTAGTCTGCATAGGTGGACTACAGCTTCTGGGGACTAAGGTGTAACATCATCCAGAGTGCCTCTGACATTGCTGTGTAAGATTTATTCAAATCAACAAGTAAGGGCAGCAATATTAAGTAAGAGACACCACTCATGGTCCACGGATCAAACGAATGAGATCAAGAGTAATGCAAACCTCTTTTACAAAAGTTATTTTATGAAAAATCCCAATCAATCTAATAGTAATTAGTAACAATATGTAATGATCCCCTCTGAAGTGTTTTATGAAGTACAATTTATACCCGGATGCCTGCTCACTCCTACTTTACCGAGAGAAATCAATGCTCTGAATGTACAAATGGTATAACAAGGCAAGAAAGAACCAAAAAGCGGGCAAATGAAAAACTTGCAAGAAGAAATCTTGTTTTGCAAGTACATATCCTATACAGTAGCTGAATAACAGTTGTGAGGTGACAGCAGAGCAACCAAAGGGAGATAACCTTTTCCTAAAAAGAAAAGGTCTACGGGTCTAGGACGTGTAGAGATACTGTAAACCGTCTTTCCTGTCTATAGGGACTAGTGCCTTCACCATCATCATGCTTCTCCTAAGAACTTTTCATAAGGATCACAGTCATTTCTCCTCCGGTTTAGTGCACTCCTAATGTAATTTGTTTAATGTTTGAACACAAGACAATTACAAAGCAAATATTTTTATTTTTTTTTTTCTTCTTCATGGGCTTTTATATTCTGGAATAGAAATATACCAAAATACCGAGGTTTCAGAAAAAGACTGTTTCCCTCTGGTTACTCATGCTTGCCCTGGGGCAGAGGGAAGAAGGGGAAGGATTCAAACAAAAAGTCAAAGACAGAAGTTTTCTCAACAAATGGAACTCTGCAATGGCTGAAGTAGCTGCAAGCAGTGATGTTTCTGGTGTGCCATAAAATTTAGCTGCTGTTGTGTTCTTGGATGGAGAGACAGAGAGAACTGCTATAATGCTAAACAAGTAGAGAGATCAGGTTGCAAATATTTGGTTTTTAATGCAGGGAGAGAAGTCTTTTCTAATTGTTGCTTAAACACCTCCAGCATTTTTGTTGGGGGCAAAGTTTGGGCACTCCCATCGCAAAATTATACATAGCAAAAATTAATAAATAAATCACACCATCTGCCATAGAAAAACCTTGCATAAATTAACACTTTCAACAAGTCTAAACTTAAGTTACCAAAGAGACTTGCTTTCTTTTCCTTCAGAAAACCAAACAAAATCACCAAGTGCATTGAGTATTACAGTCATCATTTTCATTGCTGTTATTGTGGAAGTCAAATTATTTGTCAGAAAACTTCCTCTAATGTATCTGCCTGCTTGGGGTACATTATATATAAAGTTTCCTCCTTTCACCTTCTCTAAGTATACGCGTACACTCATGCCTCACAGCAACATCAAAAATCATACTATATATAAAAAGCATGCACGGTAACAACCATTTCTGCAAAGCTGTAGTACATATATTCTGTTACTACGTACTGGCATTGGAAGCCCACACAACAAAGGGGTGAAGGATAAGCCTGAATACGTGTGACTTCCACATTGCCCAGTCTCATTGCCCAATACCAGAATATCCTTTTCTGCAGCTTTTATCAACATTAACTGCAGATGAACCAACAACTGTAACAACTTCCACCCAAAAAGCAACTTGAAAATTCAATACAGAAGAGTCAGAGTCAAAACAGTCATATAACTTCTCCCATTTTCAGAGAAAATTACTTTTCATAGTATTTTGATTGGTAGGACCACTGAAAGCAGGCTAAACAAACAAATTCAAGACCATACTTATCATTTCATTTCACTAAAGAGCTCATGAGAGCCTTTCAAGGTAAAGCATTAGGACAAAGCTCTTATGCAAGCAAAACCTTTCATGTACAATCTTTTTTTTTTTTTTTTAAATCTATATCCAACAACAGAAAAATACAAAGCAAACTGCAATTACAAACCTCTGCACGAGCAAGAAAGAGTAGACAATGAAGGTTTCACCCACCTGGGATCTTTCTGAATGCTATCAATGGAAGGTGACCTAGCCAAGGTCCCTTCAGGTGGGATGGCTGGCCCAGATTTGCTGTATGGTGATTCAACAGAAGGACAATACTGCAGCTGTCGGTAGGGGTCTGCGTAATTGGAGGCTGGGCCGGCTGCATAGCTGGCCCTCTGGAAGGTCGCTGTTGCGTTCTGTGTGCCGTGTTGACTGCCTGTGCGCTGTAAGGGTACGGAGTCGACACCAGGGGAAGATGGGGCTACGACAGGAAAGTAGGGACAAAGTAAAAAATTGAGGACCTGTTCACAGAAATGGTTAACCAGGTCTAGGCAGAGGAGAAAAAAAAACCACAAACATATAAAACAGGGGTTCAAAAAGAATGAGAAAAAAAAAAAAAACACAAACAACATTGTCATTTCCAAAACCATTGAAGTAAATAACCATCAAAAGAATTTCTAAATGACACATCGCAGCTAGACTAAAAGACCTTTACACCAGTTATACTGACTGTAGCAGTGCTTTTCTCTTAGGGTTTTAACTGCACTGACCTGAAATGAAAAAAAAAAAAAAATGCAGAAGCAGCATGGGACTGGTCAAGCTATAATTCACAGTCACCACTGAGTGAGGCTTTTGCAGTCCTTAGAGGGGTGGAAGTCAGTCAGATCCACCAGGAGAAGGAGGGTCAGACCAGGCTGAAGACTCCAAACTGAGACAGCCAGCTCTATGGCAGAAGAAACAGCCAGCCATGACCACCCCAAATTTATAGTCCTGGTATCCATGAAGCAGGTAAAACCACACACCTGCTACTGAGAGCTCCTGTATGTGCTTTGTTAACCAGTCTTCTGCAGATTTTACCTTAAGTAAGACTTAGGGGGATGCTACTGCTGAGTCTGGAAAAGAGCTAAGCACGAGGTGATCACATAGATGTCTTAATGTACACCAACAATGGCTGTGCTCACCCACCACAGCTCCAGATTAACGCATTACCAGTTTTGAGCAGCTTAACCAATAGATTTACACTGACTTAATGCTTCTGCGACTCAAAAATCTTATTAATCTCTCTTGTAGTCCATTATCTTTCTGTCACAGCACTGTGTACTGGAGATCCAGTCTGCTTTATGATTCTTATTAAACATGCAATATTTTTCAACCAAAATCCAGTTAACAGCAAACCAATTCTCACTGTAAGGGCCAGAAGACCAACATCCACATGATCTTTCACCTGGAAATAAATATGAATTAAATGGTGCCTCTGCTTGAAAGGAAATTCAGACTGTTTGAAGTGGCACATGAACTCATGGTATCTTCCATTTACCCCGGTCCCTAGACAACAAGAATACTTCAGCCAACAGGAGCGGGCCCAGGTGCAGGACTATTTTTAGCTGGGTCAAGCTCAGATGCAAACCGTAGGCATAATCACGTATTCAAGAGACAAGTTTTCATAACAGATTTCCCAATCATTTCTCATTAACATGCATATTTACATTTTAAGAAAACAAATCTTTTTAATCTATTACAGTTCCATGAAAGGGACTTTAAGAATTTTACCTCAAAATGTCAGCAAATGAAATACAGTAAGTTTTAAACAGAATTTCACCTGTTCTGTCTAACCTAGTTACAACACCTGAAAATTTTAAATTTGTGTCAAATTTTTACCTTGTTTTTAGTTGTTTTTTTTTTTTTTTATGGTTCCAAAGTATATAATTTTACAATAACAAGTATTAGCTCATAACTTTGTTACCAACATAGATAACTGGGACCATCCACTTATCTATTCCCGCAGTGTTCAAGGCCAGGCTGGATGGGGTTTTGAGCAACCTGGTCTAGTGGTAGGTGTCATTGCCCATGGCAGGGGGGTTGGAACTAGATCATCTTTAAAGGTCCCTTCCAACCCAACCCATTCTACGATTACATTAACTTACATAAATAGCAACATTTTACAAGTAATATTTTTGTTTACTTGTTACTATATATCTCCTAAGAAATGCTTAATGACATATACAGACCTTTTCATAAAACTGCATCAGTTAAAATGCAATAACAATATTAGCATACTGAAACATCCCATGCACAAATCATGCTAACTTTAGTGTTAGGAAGACATAAGGAAAACATCACATTTTAACAGAAAATACACACAGTTCAAAACCAAAATGTGGTGCCTTGTGAGGAAAAGAGTAAAAATAACAAGTTAGAGAAAATACTGGGAATATTTTCAAGGGAAAAAGCAAAAATATAATTATATACTGATGTAGCATACTCTTACGTCCTGTCAATATGCAGGATATGCTTCTAGCTTTTGAGACATTATATGGGGAACTGCAAAAAAAACCCTACAATGCTAATTTAGCTGAAAACAAGAAATTCATTGCAATGTAGATTGCTTTGCTAAATATTCCACTGCATTTCCCTTCCTCTCCCTTGCAAGACAGTTCAATGGAAATGGTGTTTGTTTTTAAATCATTTGAAAACTTTTCTGACTATTTTCTCCTCTCTCTTGATATCAAAACAGGTATTTATATGAACTGAAACTAGCTGTCACTTTAACACCTACCTGCTTTTTGAGTCACTCTGATTCATTTCTCAAATTATCTCCCTAGCAGACTTTTACTTCATTTCGAATTTTATCACAATGAATGTAGAAGTGCCATAGTCAGAATATGAGAATGAGACAAATCTATGACTTAGTTAAACATTCACAAATCAGGTTGTTTGACCAGTGTTAGTCAGACCAATTAAAAGAAAAACAACAAAAACCCCAAACAACCAACACTTTAGACTAACTTCTACATCTAATTTAACTACAGCCACCTTCATGAACTGTAAGAGAGTTAAGCTTCAGCATACATTTTAACACAAATAATTTCATGTCAAACTGAAGCAAAGTCATCTCCTACCAATACATTACTCTTGTTTAAACAAATCCTTTTGGCAGCCAGACTTACTGAGTGTGTCTCTTCAGGCAAAGTCAAACTTCTCATCTATTGACATCTCCCCTTTATTTAGCTATTAAAACAGCAACGCTGTAGTGATTATGTATATTAAAACAAATAAATTCGGAAGTCTAATTGCCTCACCCAGCAACAGTAAATCTTCAGTGAGCACAAGGGAATCCAGAAGGCACACACTCGGAGTGCACCAGAAAGTGCTCATGTACCAGCTACGTCAGCAGATGGTCATGCAACCTTTCTCCATGTTTTTATATTGAAGACACTTACCTCTTCCTCCAACTTTTGCATTTGACTTCTCCCAAATCTAAGTCAGCTACACATCAACCAGAGCCAACCTAGCATAAGTAGGACTCAGTACTACTTTGTCAAGGGTCAGGAGTTTGCCCCAGCAAGGGAAGAGAGGGGTGGGAAGGAGATGTAACAGAAGGGCTGTTTCTGGACAAACAGGCTGCTTTTCCCTCTCCCAGCACCAGCCCAGCCTTCATGGGATCTGGCCTGGTGGAAGTGGGAACACGGCTGAGTCACGCTCTTGCCTTGGGTGTATGGCAGACCCTAGTCTGCCACTGCATAAAGGTAAAACCAAAAGTGATGACCAGACTGGAAAGTAGCAGGTCTAGTTTTGTGGACACCTCAACACTTCATTGTTTTAACAAGAAACTTGAAGGTAAAGGTGTCCACAAAACTAGACCTGCTTCTGGTCATCAACAGATTAAAATCAAATAAACAAAAGGTCTCAAAAACTTTTTTCTTCTGTATCATGCTTCACCCAAGTAACCACCCATAAAATCATTGCTTTTAATAGAGACTGCAGCCTTTGTTTTTACAAAACTTGCATGGATGTTCAGTGCTTGATGTCAGATAAATAAGTCTCTCAAGTTCTGCTCCTCTCCCTTTGCACTGGTCAGCCAACCTGTGACTCCATCCCAGGAGCCACCCAGCTCAGGGGCCTTGCAGAGGCAGAGGGACAAGGCGGTTTCACACACACCATTTCTTCCAAGGGCCCTACTCCATGCGTGGACCATGTCCTGCAACGCTCAGGATGGCTCACGTTGATGGCAGTTTACAGCACCCACTTTCTGCTGCAGCTAGCGGATACTGGATATAGCAAATAACATGCTCAGTGGGAGGCCAATAAATCTTTATACATTCATGAAATTTTAAACTTCACTATAGGAATCATGCTTGAAGTGGAGAATTTTAATTTTGCTTTGAGAAAAGGGTTTTATTGAGAAGTTCCAAAGTGAGCGTTTCAAATTGTGCAAACCGAGAACTGTAGTCTCAGTGAAGAGATTTTAGTTTGTCACCTAAATGCTTCTTTAAAGATCTTGTTTTAATTTGGCTTGTCGTTAATACCTTTAATACACCATATAATCTCAGCCTTTCACTGTTGCAGCACCACAATCAGATCCCCAGAAAACAGAGCATGTGGGGTATCATACAGATTTAATAGGTTCTTACAGAATCTTGCCAAAGAGAAGGAAGAGCCCCTGTTAACGATAGTGAAAACCCTCCAAAGACCTGAGGTATGTCCTGATTATGGTTCTCTTGGTTGCAGGAATAGCGTACAGAAAAGTCAGTCTTTATCTTTTTTCTGGCTTTTGCATAGTATTAACAAAAACACAGCAACTTTCATATTAATGCTGAAAATTTAGGTGTATCGCTAAATAAGCTCATATATTCTTAATGAGATACTGAACTTCAAAATTCCCTTCCAGATTTTGTACCTTATTTCCAAATTTATGACATCTTAAGAAACAACTAACAAAACCCAAAAAGCAAAAATGAGTTGATTTAGGCAGAGATCCTATTGCACCACATCTAAGCATCTTAGGGAGACAAAATGTACAGAGTAACTGCGAAAAAGTTCAAACTTTCTAAAAGTCAGAGGGCATTGTGTCCAGTTAACATAAGTAGGATCAGAACTTCAGAAAAGATAAATTCATTTATGTGACTTATGTTGCTATACCTCGTCACTGAAAATTACCTGGCTGATGCTACTGTTTCACTTGTAGGTATTACCTTGTAAAATTTTGTTCTTATTATTCTACATTAGATATTCAGTTCCTCTGTTAGCCTTCCCCTTGTGCATTTCCCACAGATTTTGCAATTCTTTACTTTTTTTCCTTCACTGATTTACACCTGCAGTCAATTCTTACTCTCATGTGAAAGTTGAAAAATGGATCCCAGTAAGATGTCTTTTCAGTGCAAGCTATGCCCACCATCCCTCCATGAGTTCATAAATGATACAAATACCGTGCACCTTTGGTAGCAAATATATAGAAAGACTTCTAAAATTGATTATTTTCCCATCTAATACACCATAAAAATAACTCAGTGCATTCTCCATTGACTGGGAAACAGAATTCATCATGTTTGGGGGATACAAACACTTTTTATCACTAAATGTTAAGTGAGTGTCATAGAGCACACACCAGCTTGTTTACAATTTAAATAGTCAAGTTTAACACTGTTCAAGATGTATTATAATATATAATAATAATAATAAGTTTACTTAGCAGTTACTTTTAGCTGCACTTTCCACATTGGAAGTATAAGGTTTCACAAAAACAGAAGGTTGGGGGAACCTGAAAATATTTACCAAAAGAAGAAAAATAACAAACCAAACCAAACCAAAACAAACCCAAAACACGTAGTTGATATTAGCAACTACCTCTAAGGTAGTTAAGATTTTATGAAGGCACTATCATGCCCTCTGTTCAAAGTACACATGCACAAGGAATTTCATACTTTAACATGCAAACTGAGAGCAGAACAAAGAAGCACTAGAGGATTTCAGCTTACAAGGCTCCAATTTAGATCTAAAATACTCAGGACCTGATGTAAATATCTACACCACAGAAGTCCATTGTAGCTTGGGAAATTTGCTATGCTGAAGTTGAAACAGGAAACACACAGTCAAAGCTATCACAACTTTCTAGTCCTTTTACTTTCCATTTTCTTCTCCTTCACTTCTCCACACTCTTTATTTGTCCTGTTTAGTTGCTGATGTTTCAACCAAATCTCCAGTTTCCAAATTTTCAGCCAGAACGCAAATAAAAAAGAATCTGTAAGCAAATTTTCCCTTGCATCCTCACATAGGCTCTTCTCCATCCACCAATCCTTTCCTCTCAATGCATCAATGTTTCAGGGCTTCTGGGATTGCATCATCAATCGGGAAAGCCTTTTTCCCTCTATTCTGCCTCCATGCCCTCTTCCTTTCTCAAGGATTTCTAGTTATGCTTCAAAGACTCAGCTAGCCCTGTTCCTCCTGACTCTTTCTGTTGGCTCCAGCTTTCTCCAGATGCTTGTATTTTGTATATCTCAGGGGAGACACAAGTTCCTTCTCTCCAGTCAGCTCCACTGTGCCAACCTGAGCACCGTCACCAGCCAGGCACAACAAAGAGCCAGTCCCTCTGCTGAACCAGATACGCGTGTACCAAGGAACATGACATGCAGCACAGGGGAAATGCAAACAAACAAGAGAAATAGCTACTGAACAGCACAGTGCTTATTTAAAAAAAAAAAAAAAATCTATTTTCCCCCAGCACGTTACTGACAATTTCCTCAGGTACTCGTTATACCTGGCTGTCACATCTACTTGTAATTAGTGCCTCTACATGCTTTCACAAACACATATTCAGTAGTATTTTTACTAGCAGATATTTCCATGGCATGGCAAGAAGGAAGCTTTTTTATGCAAGTAACATACATGTCTTTTCCAGACGGCATCACAGGAGATTTACATTGTTCATACTTTCCCATCTCATTTTCAAAACCAGAGGCAGCTGTTTAGCTGCTATGCTTTTACTTCTCTGGGAAACAGTGCATCTCCAAATGAGTTAATAGGTCCATTCCCACTGCTGGCAGCTGCAGAGGACTAAGCCAAATGAAGATCATAAACATACTCCAAGTGACTGCATGCCCCAGTAATGAATTATTACCCATTTGCTATATTATTACCCATTTGCTATTTGATTCTTTCAAAAATCTTAAAATAATCTCCTGACCATTGTTGTATTGACACACCACTGTTTTGAGGGAAAACAACTCCTTACTGCACAGAAACCAAGGAAACATCACTTGTGCTTTGCATATTGTCATGTTTAATACATTGTCTTCTGATGCAAAAGCTGACAATCTTTGAAAACTGAAGAACTGAAGTTGCTACTGCACTGATGTATCCTTTCATTTTGATTTTTTAAGAGTGTTCTTTAGATCTGACACTAATTGTTACAAGGATGAACATTCCTTTGCTTAGAAACTGATTTTTATTTTTTTTTTCATAATGCAGAAAGTATTGGTGAAAGAAAATACTGCTTCCTTGCTTTTTGAGCTATTCCTCTGTTTACAGAACAGCTGGTATCCGGTCACTTTGAGGGCTCCTTTTGTCTATGTTGTCTCTTTTCAGTTTCTGCACTCTCACATTGTCTGTGTCTCAGTTTACTTTTTATGCTTATTTTTTTTCTTTGAAACACATTATTTTTTCCTTCTTTTATTGATTAGTTACATTGGGGGAAGATGTATAACCTTTACCATATGCAATAACTTTCTAAATCTCCAATTTAGACTTTTCTTTTACTAGTAATTATTTTATTTATGGATCTAAGTATGTGATAAGCTGGTATCAATCTGAAATCACCTAGTTCCATTAGGGTTAGCTATGGAAGCAAATACATTTCATGAATAAAGTAATCTATAAGGATTTTTGTACCTCTACAGCAAATTTTAATGAAGAAGTAGGTAGACAAGTAATTCAGTGAGTAGCGATGCTGACAGTTTATAATAGATATGGTGCCCGAAAACAATCAGTTCCGATCAAAGTTCATGTGCAGCTGTGCTTGATGCGACTTCAATGAAGCCTGATGAAGCCAAAACTTGAACACAGGCTCTTCCACAGCCTGGTCTGTTAAAAGGCTTCACTGCTGTGCTCAACCTCACATCCTCAAACCCACAAGCTTCTCAAATTCTTCATCCTTCCCTCCAGTCATCCTTCACCATGAGTTTCCAGATTTAGGGGGCATCTATCACAATAATATAGCCTGTATTTCAAAAGCATTTGTAACCAAAGCGTCATTTTGAAATCCATGCAGTCTGCAAGGGCACCAAGGTTTTATGCAGATATTAGGATTGCCCAGACAACTACATATTTTAAATTATTAAAGATTTCCAACTCTTTGACTCAGGGCAGGAGTGACTTCCTTCCTTCTTTACAACCAAACAGGGCAGGACCCAGGCTTTTCAAGTTTTCGGTACTGAAAAATATGAAAGTCCTTTCCACCTCTAAGAACTGATTGCATTTTAAGTCAGCCCGATTCTAATCTCCACTAATATATGCAACTTCCATTCTCAGACTCAGGTTCTGGCATGTTTCAGTGATGCTTCTCTGCACACACACAAAAAAATGGTGCATCCACATAATGTGATAATCAGATGCCAACTTTGGCTGCTGAAGGTGTTATGCCAAGATCTTTTCTCAGATTGTCTCTTGTCTCTCTGGGTTGCATCCCTCAATTTGGAGAGAACATACAGTTTCATTCATTTGTTCCATGAGCATTTAAGCAGAGAAAGTAATAATTGCCAAGGCCCTTAAAAGCAACTGCCCTTTCAGAATTGGAGATATTATACGAAAATGCATCATACCAATTTCCTCATTGGAGATAAAATTCAACTCTGAGCAACGATACTATTCAAGTCACACACATCATTTTCCTCTCTGAAGTGCTACGTGGTTTCACATTGTGCACATGGGACATATTGACCATCACGATTATAAAACCCGATCACAGCAAAACCACACAGACCATCCCACTGCACAGACTAGCCTAATGCAACTCAGTTTCTCTTTTCACTTCAAATTCACCTTCTTGGGAAATCCCTCTGGTAAAAACTTCCTTTCCAGCTGGCCAACATAAAACAGAACACATGGACCCAAGTCACAATTATTATCAAAAATGTATAAATATTATGAGACAATAACAGATTAACAGGCTGCACTGCATCATGCTACAGTCATCAAGCACTTGTATGGCTTCTCCCTCAGATTTTTACTTCTCCCAAGTTGACACACTATAATGTTAAGTAATAAAAATAGCTACTAGCTGGTATTCTTTAGAACTTCATCAGCTATTTTCATTATTGTTTTCCACTTTGGAGTAGAGAGTTATTTTGCTATTAAAGTTAACCACATTTGTGTTCCAGTGCCACACTTCCAGTGTACACCGTAAACATTAACCTAACTTCTACAAATGATAGTTTGAAAGTTTCAAGACCCATCATAGTAAAAACTAACAACTTTCCATACTTGCTGTACTTGTAAAAACTCCAACCGCACATGTAAACTACTGAAATTATGATAGAGGAAGAGACCACCTCTACAAGTAGACAGTCTCATAAAAAAAAAAATACAGCTTGAGTTAAAAAATAAATTGGCTGCTGATTTTTGAAAAAGTGCCTTTAAATATAATCCTGCAGAAAGAATGATCCTCTAACAAAAGCATTAGTTCTCTTGAAGACATTACTGGGTAGTTGCCTTAGTCACAACGTTGTGTTTTTCATCAGCAAAAATTTACAAGATTTATGAAAGGTGTTTGAATTGCTTCTTATTTCATGAATGACAACTTTGTATTTCTGCACAACACTGAAGTAGATAAAAGAGAATGGATGTAGTCCTGCATTACTAAAGTTGAATGTGACCAGGCTTTAACCTGAGACTACACCTGTGCAGTAAACACATGACAAACACCCAGTCAGTTTCTGGCAGAGGGTAGATACTGTATTTTCTCAATAGTGGCACATGAGATTTATAGGGTATGCACTTTCCTGACCAAGATTTTATAACCACAGTTTTCCCTCAATAGGTGGCGAAAGTCAAGGGACATCTAAGAAGTGTTCAGACATGCTCTAAGTCATCCTTCTATTAAAAAAAAAAATAATAAAAAAATAAAAAAGGAGACTAGAGGGATTAGAAAATACATGGGACAAACTACAAACCTCTGCAGGTACTCTGTTCATGGGAAATGTCAAAGAAAAAGGGATTATGACTTCACATTGCTTTGAGGTGATTTGTTATTCACTCTACAGTTCACTAAGGTATTTTGAGCTCAATTTACTTTGTACTGAAGATTTGTTCTCCACTTGTTTCCTATAATTCTCTCTCCCAAAGCAATGTTATCAAGTGGATGTCAGTTAGGAATACAGGTCTATTATCACAACATTACCAAACTAATAGAGATGCAGTGGTAGGAATAATTTTTCTTTTTAATTTCCCTGAAAACATTATGTCCTATAGCCAGAATCCATGCTGTGTGATTTACCAGCATGATTCTCATTTAATCTGCAGCTGTGGCATCACAGTATGTCCCTGTACAGCACATCAACTTGTGATAAAACAGAAAACAAAATAAATAAACCTGTCCTCTGAACAGACCAAAATAAACCAAACCCCAAAAACAAAGCAACAACAAAAAAACAAACCAAAAATAAACAAAAAAAACCCCACAAACCAAAAAACACACAACAAAACCCCACCAAAAACCTACAACCGAAGCAGAAAGAAGTGATGTTTGGTATTTATAACCTAACTACTGCACTTTAGGACTGAAAAAAAACTATATAAAGATTTGAGAAGCAGTATAATGGACAAGGGTTTTAATCCAAGTGGGGCAAGTCAAAGCTGATTTTGCTGTTGCTCCTCCTTTTTGCCTGAAGTGGTAATTTTAAAGTCAAATAAAGAAAAATGTTTTTGAAACTGGCATTCCCTTTTTCACTTTCAAATGAAATATTTGTAATACAGGAACTAGCATACAACAGGTAGCTTTTCATTAATAGCTAGATGCTGTTCTGAACGCAAAGTAAAACTATATTAATGTACTTATCAATGCTCACTCTAAGAATCTGAAAACATGTAATTGCATATATGGGGTTTTTTTCCCCTCTCACCCCTTTAAAATTCCTTTTACTCATTCATCTGAAGTCTATGAAATTACAAGTGATACACAAGGTTAACTAAATTCCAATTCCATGCCAAGAAGCCATACTAACACAACCTGAGAAAGGTTGAGATACCGGTGGGGCTACTAGCATATCAACCACCCTGTGGAATCTGCCATGGGTGATATGCAAGGCTCAACCTCAGAGTCTGATTCCCAGAGCTGAAGTTAGGTTTGCATGTCTTGCAGGTGTAGAAAGCTGTGAACAAAGCCCTGGATACAGAATTCATCATGACATTAAAACTGAAGTCCCACAAGGTCATTTTTACATATTCTCATTTCAACATAAGAATGCAGTGTTAATTTTCTAAATTGCTTTCAGAATGTTTAAGTCATAGACAACTTCAGTGATTTGAAATGGCTAAAGAGCACAACTTAGTAATGGAGTGCTTGCTATAAGGTACTAGAAGCGACTATCAAAAAGATCTCTCTCAAAGCAAAGTTTTTTTAGAGCATTCTCATATTTGTTTCAGATATCATCTGAATACTGTTCTAAACTACTTCATAACCACTAAATAACAAACAAACAACAAAACAAACAACCTTAAAAGGTTAAACATTTAAGGTCAAAAGCCTTTAAAATTGTGAAAGAGCAATTTTGTCTGTAAAAGCAGACACAAAAAACACCATCAGTTTGTGATACCATAGGACTGCAAAAATATAGGCTTACTTATTCCTGCAAGAAGAGTAAATCTCTGTTTCATAAGATACAGATGTCTAACTTTCTTCATACGGCCAGTTTTTCAAATAGTAGAAAATTGGCTCACAACATGAAAAAGTCTTCACCTTGAAATAATGACTTTTAAAAACATCAAATATACCAAATAATTTATTACATACAAAGAAAAGTATTTACAGACTTGCAAAGATGATGTATTTTGGACCAATTAATGTATCCTTTGTAACCCTGTGCTCTTTTGCAAGGGACAACAAAGGAGCTGAAACATGACAAAATCAAAGAAAGCCTAAACTAGACCAGCATAAGAAACATGCAGCAAAGTACTTGGGTATTTGGAAGCAGCATTAAGCAGACCATTGTCCTGGTTTTGTTAAAAACAAGACCAGTTTCTCTTTTAGTGAATTTTCCTTTCAGCTAAGTTCTTCTAAGTACCTTCTAAGTTAACTACACTTTTCTGAATTTAGCTACATGTTTTTTGAGATGCTCTTCAGTCCGGACTGACATGCAGAAGAAGCTCATGCTTAGATTTACTGCTATAACAACCAAAAATTCTGATAACGGGACATAAATGCAAGGAGGGGTGAACAGAACAGGTGACTAAAACCGACCAACTGAATATTCCATCCCATCCACATCATGCACCCTATAAAAGAGGGAGATCACGAGGCTCTCAATCTCTTTGACCATGGCCAGCATCTGAAGAGGACCCTGCCCGTCGACTCTGCAATCCAAGGTATCCCTGAATCCCGTTCCGGTTTGCTGTGAAGTCCCGTTCAGGACTTCCGGGTGCCTGCCCTGCAGCCACTGGAGTCACGCCAACTCCACAACCCTGCGCTACCCTGTGATATTCAAGATTAATTTTGTATATTTTGTATATTTTTTCTATTTATTTGTAGCATTAGTAAAGCCTTTAAAACCTTTCCAACTTGAAGTCTTTCTTCCTTATCCTTCTATCACTTTTTTCTATGCAGAGAGGATGTGGGGGGAATAACAGAGAGCATCTGCCACGGTTTATTGTCACCTTGCATTGAACCTTGACAGATTTAATTGATGGCCCATATGGGGATAGATAAGAGAAACCGTGACAACCATGCAACACCCTTCTCTGTTCTTGCTGCAAAAATCTCAGCTGGAAAAAAAGAAAGAAAAAGACTTGCACCTATTCAGCAGCTGAGTTTCTCACAGACCTCTGGCTCCCTTGCTGGCAAGGCAGAGCCAGTCAGTGGCCAGGCAGCACTCCTGCCTGCAGCCATGCCAGTCTCTGCCCCACAGTGCTGGCATCAACTCCTCAAGGCCAGACTTCAGTCTTACCATGTCAAATGAGATGGAAGTTCAAATGGGTTGGGCGTGTGGCTGCCTTTCCTACAGGAAGGGTGCCCACAGCAAGTGAATCTGGCACTGAGAATGGGACATGATCAGACATCAAAGAGCTGGGACTGCTTTGCTTCACTTGAGCAATGCAAATCAGGACAGAAGGGGAAGGTCAGAACCATTTGAGCACCCGCAAGCAACACCCCTATCAACCTTCCCTTCCTGCAGAAAAACCCCAACCTGAACAAAACAATAGTACAATCAGTTTTATATGGCTGTTCCTGTCTGGGGTGGCAGAAAAAGAGGGTTTTCCTTTTCCCTCTCATGCCTTACCTTTAGCTTCTGAATAGCGACTTGATCCTTACCACAGGTACCTCATAAGATAGAACAAAGAAGCAGAAGAGAGAAACATCCCAGTCATGTTGTAAGAAATCCACCAGCTCAGTGACAAGGGAAAGAACACCAGTTTTCCTTGTAAATCTTCCCCTCAGACACTACTTAGCCTCCAGGAAAAACAAAAACCTGGGTCAAGTGCAGCAAGGGTGAAGCAGCAAACACCATCATGGCCACCTGGTCCCTCTTTTAATCCATGAAGAAAGCCTGGGCTCTGGGAGCAAATGCTGCCCCTACCCCACTAAAGCAAGACACACTTTTACAGGTGAAAGACAACATTACAAATAACTAAGCAATGCTTGACAGAAGGCATCCCTTGGTGCAGACTTCTTTCCTTCAGCAAATGACGAAGCAGGCAGGAGGGGGAAGGAATGAGAAGAGGACAGCATCTATCCAGAAACACAATGATAATTCTCACCTTCAGAAGTTTTTTCTGACCTGCATCACAGGACAACAAAATACAGAGATTTTCCCTGCCACTGGCAAGTGCTTGAACAGAAACCATGGCCAGGAGCAACAGGTAACTCTTCTCTCTCCAAAGGAGCCCTCTAGATTCTCCACAGTCATCCTGACAACACTCTGCACAGAAACCCAGGTCATGAAGAGACACGTTTCTGTTTTGCACCTGCCATCAGAAATTTCACAGGCTTCTTCTCTTTGATCAGCACCTCCACCATGGCACACTGAAAGTGGTGCAGCCTGTGGCAGCACAGCTTTCAGTAGCAGTGTGAGAGGTGGTTCCACCAGTAGAATCACCCAAGTCTCAGTGGGAGGAACCTCGAGGAGACCTGGCCTGAAGGAGAGGAAGCCATCAGGGAAGGTGGAGGGCAGTTAGGCAACCATCTCACACGCAGGGACATGGGGCAGCTCTGGAGGCAGCATGAGAAGCTCTGCAGGAGTGCCCCTGCCCCAGACATGCTCCGTGATGGATAACCCCTTGTAAAAACATGCTTGCTAAACCCTTCAAGTCCTGCACTAAACCACTCTTCAGAGGCAATGCAAACTTTGGCTGCTTATCCTTTCACTATTCAAGCCCCTTTCAACAAATCTTTCATTTCAGGGTCCTCTTTTTAATTTCAGCAATATCAGCACAGACCCTGCTCTTCCTTTTCCTAACCCTTTCCCCCTCTCTCTCTGGGAAGCACAGAAAAGTCCTCACAGTGCCTTGTGTGCCCTGTCTTCATCAAGGAGCTCCACACATTCAGCACTCAAAACTAATGCCAACTGTCCGCATAACCATACAAAGCTGCTGGACTTTCCATGATTGAGCTGCATCATGAGGTCTTGCCCACAGTGACCGCCAGAGGCAGAGAACATCCTCAGGCGGTGCAACTCGAGGCAATCCACAGGCTTTCTTCAAGGCTGTCAAGGTTTCCCTGGTGCCAGTGAGATGTGTATATCCTTCACAGAGCTGAGGAGGACAGGTTCACTGCTCTGGTGTAGTCGCTGCTTCATCCTTGCCACTTGTGTGAGGTTGGGGACAAAGATATTCACCTGCAATCCCTGAAACCAGTGAGTGCTTTTAAAGTACGAGTACTCTGCAAGTTTTCAAGTCTCAGTGTTCACAGCTCACCAGCGTCACCGGTGCTTTTAAGCAGCAGCACTTATTTCATCTGATAAAGCCCCAGTTTGTAAGGAGTTCAGAAAAAGCACAGACCTTCCATTTACCACCCTTCCCTCCTGGACATCTGGGGACAACACTCTTTCCAGGCTTCCAATAACTTTTTTTGGAAATCACATCTTTTTTACAGAAGGGGGCTCATCTCTTCCACTGAGGGACCACAACAAAAGCAAGTGTTGTTAGGAGGTCCCCAAGTTCTGCCAGCCTCCAGAGCGTGACAGCAGCCAGACCCACAGAGCCCACCGCTGCTGAAGCCATGCTCCCCTGCTGCAGGCCAGCACCCACAGCCCAGAACCTGAGCAGCAAATCTGCTCTCTCCTCATGGCAGGTACAGAAATTCCAGGCCTGCCTGTGAGCTAAATGCCAATAACTAAATACAAAATCCCTAGTCTAAACTTGTAATTCTGCAAATCAGTGAACCATCACCCATTCTGGGTCCCACTCTGGCTGAAAGGCAATCCTTCCCCTCTTTTAAGCAGTAGCCCTCTTCAAATTCCAGTGGTGTTCATGTAAATATACCATCAACTAAGCTTATCTCTACTATTGTTAACATAGGATTTAAAGTGATAATGCAAGGCCTTTAGGTTTATAATGAAAGTAAGTAACACTTTTTTTGTGCATGCCCATTTCAAAAGCAGAATTTCATGTTAATTGCTACTTTTAGCACAAAAGTTTGGGCTGGTACTTCTTATATGAGAGAAGGCATAACCCTTTGAAGACCAAAAGGGATTGTAATGTAAAAGCTACTGACAAAAAAAGCCTATGCAACTACTGCTGTCAAGTTTGAAAGATAATTTTTACATTAAGCAGAATGATAGTAAGACACCTGGTCATAATTTAAACCACAAAGTGATGAACCATTTATCCTGCCCCTATTTAAAATTATGCTAGGAATGGAGATGTTTGGTAAGCTCCTACTATTTTGTACCTTTTGCAGTATGCAGCCCATAGTACAGAACTACCATCATGCATTTCATCCATAAGTGAAATACAAGGAAAATACAAAAGTCACAAAAAACAAACAGCCAACCAAAAAAAACCAAAGCCAAAAACATGACCAAAAACCAGTGAGTAAATAGAACAAACTTAATTTAGTTTACCCTGTGGAGAAATTTTAGTTTATTGAATTCTGCTCACTGAATGTTGATTCATCTAGACGATTGAAAACTCTGAGTGGGCTTTATCCTTAGTTGTATAAACATCCTGAATGTAATAAGTATTTAAGGGCTCACAAAAGAGAAAGAGGTGATGTCTACATAAAAAAGAAAAAAAAGAAAAAAAAAAGTTTCAATTCTGTGAGTCATTTAATTTTACAAATTAAGTCAAATTTTCAATTTCAGGAAGAATATTCTCTATAAAAAACCCCACACAAGTAAATGGTTTGCAAGTATAACTAGCATATATTTTGTCTGTAATGAGCAATGTTAGTTGCAGAGAAAAAAAATCCAGGCTTAGACTAAGTTTGCCTTCCCTTTTCTATCAGATGTGGAAAAACATGCACCACCTTCATGATTAAAGATATTCTTGTAGTAGACAAAATAATGTAAACTATGGCCTAAAAAGGAGCACACTGAAGTCTAAAAGCTCCCCACCCCACTCTGGTGTGATTCATGCACACAGAAGGTAAAGACCATGAACCCTTGACACATCTTCAAGGAGTGCACAGCAATCTACATCCCTCACATCTTACACCAAACAGTCAAGACAAATTGAGTCAATAAAAATACAATAAAAAATCCTTAAGACAACCCAATGAAGAAATAAAAAGCTACAGGTGCCAAACCTCAGCTGAACTTCTCCCCCTCCTTTCTGCTAATTTAAGGAAAATTGTATGGTCTCCATCAGAACGGATACATTCCCATGGGCACTTGTGATAGAAGCAGGAATTTGAGGGCTGATCTGATCCAGCCCAAAATTTCCTCTAAGTGCTGACAGCTCTTCAGCCTGATTATGTGGAAGGCTGACAGCATTCGCAGCTAACAGCTATCAATGGAGCAACAGAATAATTGGTCTGCCACACATCCACCTGCTTTTATTTCCCCTGCCCCTGATGATAGGGGTAGAGGGAGAAATTGAGGGAAGGATCAACCCAACACAAAGCTGGACTGATAGGGTTGTTCTTCAAAACAAGCCTGGGGCAACGTTCAAATCCTTATCCCAAACAGCAAACAAAATTCACCTTCACAGAGCCCATTTCTGCTACGTAGATCAGTGTATTTTTTATTTAGTTTTTCCTCTTCCCTTCTGCAAACCCATCTTCAGGTATAACCCACTAACATCCTGCGTCCCAGTTTCATTCACTATAATTGTGATCTATGTCGACAGGGTTTCCTTCCTTACGGAGGTGTTGTGAAGATAACACTCACAAGACAGCCTGCTACTTCAGCACAGAGAACCAAGGGATATTTTGCAAGCAAAACAAGAAAACCTCTTCAGGGCATGGCTGGGAAAGAGGGCATCATGTAGAAAATGCAAGGCAGCCACATGTGGAACATGAGGCTTAAAGTTCAACATAAACAGTTGCTTCAATCACATCACTGCCTCCACTGCTCAGTAATTTAGGCAGAGGTCTTTTCCCCTTCCTGCAAAGAATAGTAATCTTTTCTCATTCTCATATACACATAGGACTCTACACAAAACATATACTATGGTAGTTTCTTTCACAGGAAGGAAATCGTGTTATGCCGTTCTTCAAAACTGTAAAGCTGTTACAGGTATTTAACTAGACAATTCCATGGAAAACCTTATTTTTAAGGATTTTCTCCTGTACTCTGAACACCCAAAACTTGCATAAAGCAACAGAATTTTTTGGATATGCAAAAACTGCCAGCTTTGCCCTTGGAAAATTGGTTTTAAAATTAAAAAAAGTTTTAAAAGAAATCAAAGTACCTTGCTTCATAAAGTACACAACTTCTTATTGATGAAAATGGGAGTGATCTGAGAATGGACATAATCTTCCCTCTTTGATCAACACACAACAGATAAAACACTAGGAATACTTACAATTCCTAAGGCAAGTTCTTTCTACATTTGCTTTAGGCTATTTTGGCTGTAGCATTTATGTACTCTAATTATTTTGTGCATTAAATACCATAAATATCCCTGTTGATTTGTGATCTATTTGTGGCTTCCGACATACAGCTGTATTTCATTTGGTTGAGAGGACATTCTGCAAGTAGGACTTGTACACCAATGCATTTCATGGACAATCATTATTTTTTATGGATAAACTGGTGATGCTAATAGCTTTTCTCTATGTCATAGTTCAATTTTATGTCTGTGTCCCTGTACCTAAGTGTACCTGTGTAGGAGAGAGGAAGAAGGTTTACGTAAGATTCACTTTGAAAACAAGTGAACAGTCCTTTAGTTTCACGTGAAAGGAACTTTGCAGTCCCTTTGCAACACAAAAAATACCTTTGCAGGCAAGAAAAAAAAAAAATAGTCATTTCTCCAGAGAAAACAGATTTTTCTTAAAGACAAGACACAAGATTAATAAAAATATTCTCTCTCTCCTTGTAAGTGCCTCCCCCCCTCCAATTAGCTTAACCTACTGTACATATATCACAACATTAAGTATTTCTCCATCTCTGTGCAAGTCTTTGAGGTTCTATTGATAGCTGCCATCTGCACAAAGTATTTTGTTTGACTGGCATGCACATAATACATTTTGTTTAGTACATCAGAAAGAGAAGAAGAATTAGTACTGAAAAATAAGGTGTGTAGCATAAAACAACAATCATGCAAGTTACATCCACCTACCTGTACTAGTGCGATATGTGCCTGTGTGTGCTGGTTGCAGAGGGTCCCCCTGACTCTGGCTGAGACTCCTCATAGGGGGCTTCTGATAAACTCTGTCTTCGTAAATAGGATCTATATGGTGTTCTGGAGATTGCAGTGCCCTTAACTCGGAGCCAAGGTGACTGTGCTGGCTGCTGTAAGATGCCCGAGACCCAGCTGCAAATAGAGTTATAAGAGACACTTAAGAGAAAGGAAAAAAAGTGACAAATACAGGATCTGACTTCATTAAAAGTTTACTTGAAATTAGCACTTAAACACAGAAAAAAACCCAAACCAAACAAAGAAATAAATGTTTTCAACATACAAACAGAAACATCATGCAAGGGCAGCAACGGCTCCAGTTAATCACTCTGGTTGCATCATGCAGCTGCCTGCATCTACTCCAAAGCCTCATTTCTTCCACGGAAACTGCATATTTCAGAGAGAGAGATCCCATGATATCTCTTCTTAGAAAGAGACTAAGAAACCACAACCCCTCCCTTAAAAAGAAAAAAAAAAGCTGTGCGATCCAGGAATGCCCTAGACCAAGAGGTCCACAGAAGAACCACGAAGTGGGGAGCAGAAAGGAGCAGCAGAACTAGTTTCACATGTTATGCCCTTATACTAAAATCTACAAATGAAAAAAGCCAAAGCAGATGAATAGATGTAGTTATACAAAGGCTGAGCTTTTTGCTGCTTCACTAAAGTAAAATAGAATGGTTGTGCCTTATCAACATTTTGCCCTCAACAGGTTAAAAAAAAAAAAAAAAAAAATCACATTGCTAAGACTTTCTACAACTGAAATATCCTCTGAGAAAAAATGAATTCAACATGCCTCCTGGAAAAACTATTTTAAGGATACAGCTTTTTTTTTTTTTTTCTTAATTAATAACAAGATCAACTGGGAAAACATTTTCTTATTCTACAATTAAAAATATTGTTTACTATCATGATATTTGAAAATAGAGGCAGGTGTATTTCCAGCTGTGATTACTTTTGTCACTTGAATCTCTTTTCCACTTAGGTACTTCAGTTCTGTGTCCCTTAGCAAGATTCTCAAGGAGAGTCCTGGGGAAACCATACAAACCTTACACATTTTGAAGGCAAGAATCAAGCAAGTACACAAGCAACACTTGACAAAGATTATGTCTATACCACACAGTGGTTAACATACTATGTAAATGTTTAGAAAAATCAAAGATACAACTATATGCCCCTTGATGATACTCCCGTGAGGCTAAAATCCTGGATGTGGGTGATGTTCTACTAGCTTAGCTTGTACTGCTCAGAATATCAGTGCAGCCATTCCCACCAAAAATCTCCCTCACATTCGTTGAACGGTGGTTTTGTTGGATAAGCACTAAATACTTTACAAATGCAAAGCACAGATATAAAGTTATGTGTGACAACAACATATGATAGAAATGAGAAAGATAGACACAATGTTACTTAAAAACAAATTGCCTGGAGGAAAAGAATAATTGATTCCATTTACTTCTTTATAAACAGCTCATGCCATATATGTGTTTTCTTCAGAATTTTTCAATGGACGTGCATGTTTCAGTGGCATACCTTATTTGCATATTTTTGCTTTCAAACATTTTTCAGAGAGACTTGCCATCAGCATACCGCTGAAAGTAATTCTGTCGTTCCCCTTACTAGAAAGTCTGCCAAGAATCCCAAAGACATATTTTATCTATAGCTACTGCAATTATCCAGGAAGTTGATATTACAGAATTAAATTCCTCATGGTCTGCATTTTCAAAATGCTCTTTAACCCTGCATCTTTGAGATTGATTTTCAGGACAGTTGACCAGCTCCTCCAAAGTCTAGTATCCTCCAGAGCAGCCTAAAGTACAGCCTGTTATGATTATGTTCAAGTTTCACTGTGTACTTGGTTCAATCTGTATTCAGAGAAAAAAAATATAGGAAAAATTGAGGGCAACATTTCAGAGTTTCAACAGTGCATCAACAAACCAGACTTGCTGCAGAATTAAGAATTACACCTCCTTCTATAAGTACTATTACAATTCTTTTGTTCACTTATAAATTAACAATGCTCCTTGGAACAATCGATTTTCTTATTAATCCTGCTTCCAGTGAATGGAAAGACTTTTCCCATTTAATTTAGAAGTAGTATAACCCAAATATTAACATGTTCTCAAACAGTTAAGCCATTCTTCAGGTGACAGGGGCTTAATTCAACCTCCTTTACATTCTACTGATAGTTCAGAATCTACAAGTGCTAATACTAGTCTAACTGAACAGAGTTTACTATTACTTTATTACACTCATATTAAACAGAGGTTTATTTACATGCTGCACATGTAATTAAGACTTTGTCAATGCTGCACTACTGTACTAAACAGTAAACATATATATAACCAGAGAAAGTTCTTGACCAAAACACACTACAGTTCAAGCAAACGAGACAAAGAAGATGTGACAAACAATAAAAGAAAATGAACATAACTTGCCCAAAACCAGCTAAGTGGCAATGTAGAAATAACTTGAAGCCACCTGAATAACAAGATTACGGGAAAACACCCCCAAAAAAGGTTTGAGAGCTACAACTCTATCAGGGAGTAATTGCCACTATTTCTCTAACATTTCAAGAAAAAAAAAAAAAAAAAAAATCAACAGGTAATTAAAATATGTTCATTTTAAAAACATAAGCACTCTCAAATCTCAGCAATTACCATGGATGTTCTTTTTAAAGCCTGTCTCAAACACCTTTAGTTTCAAGCAATACTTTTCTACAGACCTCAATATGCATTTTTGCTACACCATTTTCAAATATTATCAGATATCAATACTTAGACACAAATTACTAACACCCTTTAAAGTTCCTACACCTAGTTAAAAAAAAAAATCAGAAGAGTTACCAAAACATGGGGCACCACCATCATTTTTTAAGTTTTTATTAAGTTGGTATTTCAAAAACTGGAATAGCAAGTTCTGTTTTCAATTAAAATCTCTTTTCCATCACTCTTAAAATGTTTACTTGCATTAATTTATTCAAGTCTCAACTTAGGTGCAACAGGTGTTTATTTATTTATTTATTGCATGTTATATTTAAATATTCAAATCAAGTAGCCAATAGCTATTATACCAACAGTCACTTCTGTTGCCAGTGCTGTATCATGTCCAGTAAAGCTCACACAGATAACTATCAGAAAAAAATAATACACGATTACAACTGGAATCAACTAAATGCTTGTAGATTTTTATATCATTAAAAAAATGTGGGGTAAACGCGATGGATTTCAGACAATTGCTTCCTACCTCATCTCTTCACACTGCCTTATACACACCATGTTTTGCTGCTACTTCCGCAGACACTGGAAAGACAGTTCAGATAATCGATCAAAACAAAGACCGTGAACTCAAAGAACCCATGGCACTGAGAAATAGGAATAACTATCCTCCTGCCTGATTCTTGGGTTAGCAGCAAACAGCTACATCCTTCACCACCTGAAGCTACAAGCTCATCTGCATCATCTGCTTAAAAAAACCTCTCCATTAATGCAGTCTAAAGCTCACAGAGGTCGAAAAAGCAACAAGGTCAGAACGGAAAAGCAACAATCAATATACTACCAGGAAGCAATAAAACATGGGGTTACCAAGGCCCATTAGTACTTTCGCATTCAAGGAGGCTCATCACCCTCAGAAGTGGTTTCCTTACACCCAGAGGCATCTTGAAGGCACAGTTCACCCCAAATTGCACTTGAAACGCAAGCAGTGATTTGCATCAAGGCCACACACAACTCTCCTCCATATTCTGAAAATGGACTCATCCCCCTTCCCTGGCCAACCCACCTCTACAAACCGTGCTACTCTTCCCTTGTGGAAGTACCAGGCATTAAGCCCCATTCAAAGACACGCCTACGTACAAGCTCAAAGAAAACTCATTATTAAATTTACAGTTTGGCAAGCCATTAATCACCGATGACATATTTAGCATCAGAGTAGACACACAACTTATGACCATGCTTGTGAAGGTAGGGGTTTTTTCTTCCCTTCTAAATTTGAAAAAACAATAAAAAGATAAACCATTATTTAGAGGTTGAAGAAACCACTTGATAATTAATCCCTCAAACAGTCCAATCTTTAGTTTCACAAAAGACAGAAATTATTTGATTGTGATGCTGGAGATTCATCACAGCAGAAAGTATGGAAAAGACTAAATAGCTCTAAAATAGCTGCGAGGGGCATCAAAAGTGAAGCAGACAAGAAAAAAAGAATCAAAATAGGGTGCATTTATTTTTTTAAACAGAAGCTAACTATAAGAACACAGCAAAGAGAGTCTTCTCTGTCTTCTGAAGTCTCCAAGACTGAAACCTGATAGGAAGTAGAATGCTGCTTCTTCTGCATCTCTGTGGAGCTTGTACAAGTAGACTGTGGTCAGGCTCCAGCAGGGATATCTTGTGAGCCCCCAGTCAGGTAAATCAGACAAGGGCACTAATGATAATAAGCTAGAAGTGGCCGGAAGTTTTACCAGATGAAGATACCACTATCCTATAACCTTTGCTCTTCTCCCACATTCAAGAGGAATACTAGAAAAACCCCAGGACAAGTGCAATGCTACCCATATGATCAAAGAGACAATATCCACCCTTTACACACACAAACAAACAAACAAACAAATAACAACAAAACTACTAGCTGAAAGTTCCCAAATTATTATGTTCCTCAGTAGTACAGGGAAACAGTTGTTTCACAGGGAAATGTTATTTTTTGACAAAGTCTCACTTTCCCCAGGAATAAAAATGCTGGCATCAGAGAAGTATAATGAGAGTGAAATGCACAAAATAGTCCCTAATTGCTCTTCAGAGCTTGTGCAGCCTGTCAAAGAAATAAATACAACAGACACATTTGAATGACTCTGCTAATCTGACAGTTTAGGTCAATAAAGTAAACCACTATATTGGCAGCATTTTTCATTTCAAGAAACTAAAGACATTAAAACTATTCAAATGAATGGATACACAGCCATCTGCATAGTCTTAATAAAGTCTGAACAATTTTTATTTGTGCCCCTTGTGAAAGCCTTTACAACCAGTCACCCTGCCTTGCTGCAGCCATGAGAAGGAGCCTTACAAATTCATGGTAATCTCTAAACATCTCCAATAGTGAGAGCAGACAGTACTGCCCTCCTCTCCAGGATTTAAGAGCCCATTTAAAACATGAAATACACAAGTGATCACCTCAACATGAAGAAAAACATCCGGATTTGAATAGATAAACCATTCAACCCTCATTTAAAAATTCTCCATCACCAAATAAATTCGTCAAGAGTCCTGCTAAGCAATTGCCTTATATCTATCATTCAGGAACATCATTAAGGAGATATGAGCTGAGGATGAAGCTCAACAACCATTATATTACCACTTATCAGTAATATGTTTACACCGTTTAACTTAACTTGGTTGCAGCCTCACACACTTTAACACACACTATATTTCTGGCTATTCTAGGTTCTAGGAATCAAACTCTAACTCTGAACATGCTACGACACATTGCATTCAGGAGATTTGACTTTTTAACAAAGAGGATTGACCATCTACAACTGGCTGTATAGATTTTTAATTTCAAATATAATGACTTTACTAACGTAATTTGCATTGAGTTTTTCTTAGATTACAAGCTAAAAACAAAAGCAAACAACACACATACAAAAACGCCCAAACAAACAACAAAACAACCACACAAATTGGTAAAATCAGAATAAGTCCATTACTGAGATAACAGTCTGCAGGCACAGAAACTAAAAGAGAATCACAGCAGTTTTGTAGCTTTGGTACATCATATGCTTTTCAGAGGACTGAAAAAACTTTTTGATTTAAATGGTACATCAGGGCTGAAAATCCTTTTTTGACATGAGTTTCTCTTAGATGTTTGTTCTGAAATGCTACTGTCCTTATAGGAAAAAATAATAATATATATATATATATACATACATATATATATACACACATACAAACATCAGTTCACAGCTTCACTGTAGTTCTGGAAAAAGCAACATGTGAGAAAGAGGATATGAACAATAGGATTTTTACTCTAAACTCATATGTAATGAAATCAATTTTACAGACACTAACCTGGTTTACTTTACATAGTAAAGAAGCTGATGTGAAGCCAAGTGCAAAATTAGATGTGAACGGGGGGAGGTGGAGAAGAGATAAGTTAAACATTCATAGCTAGAGTTTTGACATTGACCTTTTTTTGGCAGAAATGTATGCAGAAATATCTCCAAAGTGCTTGACTTAATACATGCATTGTCTCCTCACAACACTGTTAAAGGACAGTATGATCTACAACAAATGTTACTATAAATAAAACTAATAAAAAAACTCAAATAATAGGAATATGCCAGTGCTGTGTGATGAAAACTATGGTAACTAAGAGAAAACATATCTAACCCAACTACTAAAAGCAAATACAAATCATCAAGACATGGCAGATGGTTAAATTAACTACTAAGACATGACAGGCCATATGGCAGTACCGACTAATGCACACCTTGGGTATGTCAGCTTGTGCCCTTAGCATACCAACAATCTGCATTAACCAGAACCAAAGCACAATCTGGAGTGAATAGGATTTTTCTTTAATACAGGTTTCTCACCTGTTTAGATTTTATGCACACAAAATATATCCATTTCGGTCTCAAGATTTTCTTTCCCCAAATATTGAAGTTAAAGATTAACTAATGAAAGTTCAGAATCAAACTTATTTTTGTCTTTATACTATTTTTCCATTCTCACTACCCTATTCTGTCTGTGACTTGGGATTATTTGTACAAATGAAGAAGGAAATAATACCATCACTGAATCGACTGATTACATAATGCATTTCAGCTCACATCAAACTCCACACATCCAGAAATAACATGGATGTACTACTTTGCTACCTCTGGTTCACACTACAGGAGATCACCACAAAACAAGTATGTGCTACAGCATACAAGCCCCCAAAACTCAAAGCACATATTTGCCTATTTTTTTAGTATCTCAAGACTGCTTTTCCTCAGGTTTTCTACTTAAAAGATTAAAGTGTAATGTGATGTATGGTCTGGAGTGTTTCTTGCAAACTATCTTTGCACTGTCAAACCTATTAGCAGCTTCACTCTCAGGATATTGTCACACTCAGCAGCACGGCTCACACTGTGAACTTTCCCAGACATAATTTGTCCAGTAACCAGATTAAGTATCTTAGGAAACTCTCCACAAAACAGATTGTCTTTGGCTGCTTAAGGGACACTGCAAAACCAGGCTCTGACCCAGGGTTAGCACTTTTCACAACAGTGCTAAAAATAAAGGGGGGGTGGGTGGGATACAAATAAACAATAAATTAAAAGGATTACACTTTTTAAAGTGTAATAAGCAAGCCCCAAATAAATTTTAAAAATCATTTCATAAAGCTCACTATGTCTTGTAAGAAACTTCAGGATAAATTTTATCCCACTTGAACTAGTTTTTAACCAAATATTGAAATTAATTAAGATCTTAAGTATATTTAAAAGGAAAAAAAAAGCTTTTTTTTAATATATATATATGTTTACTTTTTAATCATGCAATGTATCTTTACTGCAAAGTACTGTATTGGTTATTTTAACTCCACAAATCTAAGAAAAAAGAAAACAAACCCACAGTATACATTTGTGTTTCTTCACAACCATTTTGTTTTTTCTGCTGCTGTCCTCATTCTGTTGAAAAGCACTCACCCGCTTAAAACATTTTATCCAAAATAAATGGTTAGTGGAAGAAGAGAAATGTGACTGGGAGCAAAGAGATAAGAGGCAAAGATAGCCAGGAAGAAACAGCAGATTAAATGTGACAGACAAGTTCAGGGAGATAATTCCCATTTCATTTCTGATCTAGGGAACTGTCACTGAAGAAAGAATGAAAAGCAAAAATTCCCCTAAACCAATCACTACCATACAGCAACAACAACTTGCCCTCAGCAAGACAGAAAACGATATATTTTTTTTAAATATTAACTGACTGATCACCTTGGCTCTCTTTTTTTTCTTCTCCCCTGCTCTTAACATCTGCCTCTTCCCTTCCCCTCAACCCTGACAATTTTACAAAAAAAGGGGAGAGAAATCTATGCACAAATGGGAACAGATAGTCCTATCCAACAATACGAATCACTGTTTCTAACTTTTCTGCTCACTAACCACTTTGACTGAGGGTTGACTGCCTCAGCAATAGGATGATGTTACTAAGCAACAATGTCAAGCGTTTGTGCATCTGCTGTTTGGATAGTTCAACGTGGTTTCACAACAATTGAAAATAGTATCAACCCTTTGTAGCAGAAGAGATCTCCTTTGAAATTTTGCTAAACATTTCTATCTTCACAAAGTTTATTTTTTCATATTTTGAACTGTAAAACCTTCTGTTGTAACATGGGCTTTATGCTAAAACAGGTACTGTGGCAATACATTCAACTCAGTGAGTAAAGGAACAGAAATACTAATGCATTTGGTGAGACATGCCCCAGAAGTAAATATCCAGAAAACAAAACAAGCATAAACAAACAAACAAATAAAATCTCTATGGCATATTTTGCAAAACCCTACAGCTAACACTTTTCTGACAAGGACTGCAAATCAAAAAGAAGAACAGCACATGTTTAATTCCCCAAAGCTAGGTCTTCCTTCCCTAGGAACAACCTATTCAAAGGCACACGCAGGGACCCCACTCCTGTCTGCTAAGAAACAGTGTAGACCAAACATCTGGAACCCCAGAAATACTTGTAGGGCTGGAGACCGCTTCCAGCAGCCCAAGTGACTTACCTCCAACAAAGCAAATCAGGCACTATTTTGCTGATGCCTGCCACTGAAAACTTCACTTTCTGACAATGTTTAACACCATGGAAAAGCAGAGTATCTAGAAAACCCAGCAAGTCACAACCCTTCCCCCAAACCAAGCATCAGGTCAGTCAACCTTAAATGGAGCCAGTTCTCACAGCACCTCTGTTGCAGGGCAAAGAGGAAAACCTTTCCCTAGCAAATCTTCCCTGCACAGGGAACAGAAAGAATATCTGGAGCTCAACTCCAACTAGAAGTGAAAGTCTCCATGTTGGCAGAGAAAAATTGTAAAGAACATTCTTTGGGGAACAGTGGTTCCAAAATGGAAAACATTTGCTTTGTAACAATGTGAAAAGAGTAACACCAGAAACACAAAACTCACTTGGGTAGTAAGTGTCAAGTCTGTCCTGCTACAGTATCCCTCAATCGGTTTTGGCTTTTACTGGGCAACTTGAGTTTTTGATCTAATTGTACTGCCATTCCTGGGAGTTCACAGTTCCAACAGGTGGTTTTCCGGCTAACCGGGGAAATGCAAATAGATGCTTCAAACGAATCCTAACCATGTGTACATGTTTTAAAAAGTATTAATTTATGATTAATATCGTGCATGCTCCTTTTGCAAATCTGTGTTCCAGTCTCTGATACATGCAGTTGAAATCCAAGATTCTTCATCTGGGGATTGCTTACAGAAGAGTGTCTGCAACTTATCTTTTGTAATACCTTTTACAATGGGATTGCATATTATTAGACGTGTGAACAATATTAACTTTTGGAGATTTTATCTGTAACACTTTGTACTCAAACTTGCTTTTCACTGAGAGAATGGAGAAAAGCATCAGATAGCATTTGTTCTTTTATGTAATGTCATCTTTGATAGAATATTAAACACTTTCTCCTCCCAGCGGCTTTATCACAGTATCACAGTATGTTTGGGATTGGAAGGGACCTCAAAAGATCATGTAGTCCAATCCCCCTGCTGGAGCAGAAATGCCTAGGTGAGGTCGCACAGGAACATGTCCAGGCAGGTTTTGAATGTCTCCAGGGAAGGAGACTCCACAACCTCCCTGGGCAGCCTATTCCAGTGCTCTGTCACCCTCACTGAGAAGTTGTTCTTTCTCAAATTTAAGTGGAACCTCTCGTGTTCCAGCTTGATCCCATTACCCCTTGTCCTATCATTGTTTACCACCGAGAAGAGCCTGGCTCCATCCTCATGGCACTCACCCTTTACATATTTATAAACATGAATGAGGTCACCCCTCAGTCTCTTCTTCTCCAAACTAAAGAGACCCAGCTCCCTCAGCCTTTCCTCATAAGGGAGATGCTCCACTCCCTTAATCATCTTTGTTGCCCTGCGCTGGACTCTCTCCAGCAGTTCCCTGTCCTTCTTGAACTGAGGGGCCCAGAACTGGACACAATATTCCAGATGGGGTCTCACCAGGGCGGAGTAGAGGGGAAGGAGGACGTCTCTCTATCTACTAACCACCCTCCTTGTAATACACCCGAGGATGCCATTGGTCTTCCTGGCCACAAGGGCACAGTGCTGGCTCATGGTAATTCTGTTGTCCACCAGGACCCCCAGGTCCCTTTCCGCTACACTGCTCTCTAAGTGAGCATTTGCTTGCAATCCCTGGTTTCTAGATTCAGAAGGATCTGAGGTATAACTCTGTGACAATCCAGGGGAAAAAAGGGGGGTTTATTATCTTTGTCTTCCTTTAATTCCACATTCAAGAAAGGGAAGATCTCTTTGGATATTCTGTAACATACTATATTACTCAAAAAGTTTTCATTATCCATTTGAGAATTATTACATTTAAAATATGAGAGTGAAAACATGGAGCTTTTATAAATGTATACATAATCAATACAAATGCAATTGAACTAAAGAATTTAGTTACATCTGTAAAAAAGTTTAGACCAGCAATTATCCACTTTTACAATTAGGGCTTTTTGTTCAACAGATTGTCATGGTATTATTCAAGTAGGTTTTAGGTTGTTCCCATCACGCATACACCAAGACCCCTGCTAAGACACTGAAAATAATCTCCTATTATTAAAATCATTATCATCTAGAGCAATTCTAGCAGGTTTGTTCTAAATAAAATAAATACAAGAAATGCTGAATGTACAAAGACAGGAATACTGCTAACACCAAGATCGTGAAGAACTTTAAGACTTAAGCAAAGTTTATGCTGAAGTAATCATCGTACAGATTGTATCCCATAAAACAAAGTTTTCTCTTTTAATTCATTATGCTTCCTAATACAGCAATGACACAATAGCAAGCATTTAGTATTTATTCTCTGAAAATTCAGAAAAATATCTTACATACATCATTCCATAATAAGCAGCAAGCGAAAAAAGAAATTGATGGCTACAGCTTTTTTCCCCATGAACTTATTTAAAGAAAAAAAGGACACCAAAAAGCCCACCAAAAACAAACAAACAAATAAACAAACAAAACCCAACAGAACACACAACACAAACCCAGCACGACTGACTTTGCAATGTGCCATAATCTCACAAATTCAGATTATCCCTGAAAAGCACAACAAGGAAAGGACCGTAAGCTGAAAGAGTCCTATCACTCAAGCAGAGTGTCCATACTAAAAAGAAATGGCCATGGCAAATGCTGCAAGAGACAAATGGTGACAGAAGGTCACCGGCGATAGAAAAGCAGACCTAAGATAAGAAATGTAAAAAATGTGTTCACAGTAGTTTGCCTGGCTCCATCCTCATGACACTCACTCTTTACATATTTATAAACATTAATGAGGTCGCCCTCAGTCTCCTCCAAGATAAAAAGACCCAGGTCTCTCAGCCTTTCCTCACAAGGGAGATGCTTCACTCCCTTAATCATCTTCGTGACTCCGTGCTGGACTCTCTCAAGCAGTTCCCTGTCCTTCCTGAACTGAGGGGCCAACTGAAAACATTTGCATCAAGTTTTGCCTGATTTTACAAAAGCAGCCTGAAACCTACTGTGGACTGAGAAAAGCAGTGACATGCAATCCATCACAATCTTGATAAACTTCAGAGAAAAAGCAATTCTTGGCTAAGGCAGTTAATCCTCAGATTCTCAGACTCTCAACATAGGATCTTAAGCAGGGCAGGATACAAACTGGATCACTTTGGAGGAGACTGCTCAGTTACATTCAGTTTCAGATTCTTGCCAAAAGCAGCTCAAGGTACAACACAAACAAGAATGACACAGACTAGACAAGAACTCCAACTTCAGACTGAAAGAAATGCAAAACTTTGATGCATAAGCCTTGAAAACTTTGAAGGTGGGTCAAAGACCAGAGGAAGTGCAATCATGGCTCAAGAGTCCCTTTATCTTCAACATGACTACCAGTTGTAATTCTTTGAGAGAAAACTGAAGAGTTTTAGTTGCCACAAAGATCCTCCATACAAGCCAGAAGCATCATGGCTGGTTAGCCAAAGCCGTAAAAGCAAAGCCTGTTGGTGAAATCAAGCCATTTGCTTGGTAATACCTTTTGCCCTCACTCCCTCCTTGCTCAGACGCTACTATTCTGCCTCTTCCTAAAAGCCGTCTCTGAAAAAAGGCTAGAAAAACCTTCATCAAATTACTCCCTCTTACCAGGATTCAGCATTCTTGATGTATAACCTCCATTTACTAACAGCAGCTACATAAGCCAGCAGTCCTTCCTCCATTAAGAAGGAAACACACTAAGTCAGGTCTGCAAACAACAGACAGCTGAATTTCTTGATCATCCAGGCAGATCAGTTCAGAAGAGAAAAGGGCTGGAAACAGTCTCCCTTGCCCACAGAGGGTCACAGTTGTATACAGTTCACCAGATGAAATTGTAACCATTCATAACTCTCATTTTTGCTTGTTGTGTGATAAGGCCATGAAATATTCTATTATGATTCTATTATGTTCCTGAGATGTATTGTAGTCAAGCAGGTCAGCTAGGTCTTTTCCTACTCTTGTTTTCAGTCAAAGACCCCTAATTTGTAACTAGCTATTAGGTGCACTATTAGCTTGGCTCCAATTCTATTCTTTCACACTGATCTGCGAAACACTCTCTACACAGGATTTATCTTTCTTCAGAAAATGCCTCTTAATATTCCCCTATCAGTTTCCTTGGCATATTTCAGGGGGTTGTATTGAGATAATAAGATGAAAAAGTATTTTTCTAGTGGCCAAAAGAGTTCTCCTTCTGGGACTTTATTAGTAACATCCTTCATTTCCATTAATTTGATTTTCAAAATGACAAACTGACAATGCTCCTTTACCCAGGTCCTTGCCCAACTACACTCTTGCAAGAATATCCATCTTCTCCAGCTTAACTAAACATTTTCCAAATGGTACTACAGAAAATCTGTGTCCAGGGCTCTGACAGGAAACAGAAGGACACCACACATAATCTAAAAAAAGGTCAGTAAGCAGGTTATTGCAGCACAATCTGGTTTTGGTGAACTTATTTTGCAAATTATCCCATTAACCATTTACCACCTTCACGTCTTGCATTATACTTTATGTCAGCTTTTGTTATAAAGCCCAACAAAGCACTGCGATTAGCGGCTCTGCAATTTTTCTTTTACTCAGTCCTCTCTTTCTTTAGGGCATATTAACCTCAAACATGCACAGGGCTTTTGCCTTTTCTCCCTTCACCTTCTTTCCCTCTCCCCTCCCTAAAATATCTGAGGGAGTCCAACTCACTCTCCATTACAGATCACACTCCTAGGACTTTGATACAAAGCTTTTGAAGAGCTTATGGCACCTTTTGGTGAGTAAATGTAAACATGATCTCAGCTGAACTGGGATGTTCTGGGATGGTGGGGATGGGAAAGGACCCCATGGAGAGAAGTCCTTTTGCTCTCCAGTCGCAGAAAGTCTGCACCAGTATCAGAGGGCCACAGCTCCTTCTCCACCCTTGTTTTCGTCCCAGGCAACACTCCTTCAACCCAGGGACAGCTTTAGTCCTATGATCAAAATGTTTTACTGCCTGAGAGCAGCACAGTGGGCTATCTGATAAAAGGGATGGCTCACACCTGGGTTGGAGGGAGAGGGTAAGGGACCATAAGGCAAGATACAGACAGAAAAAGAGAGAAATACAGAAAAGCATATGCAAAAATTTCCTCAGGAAAGCGAGGGTTGTCTGAGATTTAAGACCATTTGTATCCAGACTAATATGGCACTTTTCTACTTACACACTGAGTTGCAATTTGATGTACTTATTAAAAAACTATGTCATCCAACTGGGAGCTTCATATGCCATGCCTTATAATTGTAAGATTAGTCATCACTTGGTCCTTCTCATTTTAGCATATTAAATTCTGACTTTTGCTTCTACCCACTTATGATAATACACAGTTCCATGAATTCATTATCATTAAGACAATATCTCTCTGCCCTCCATAATAACACTTTTATTAAAACCAAAAAGTATTCTGTCTGTTCTGGTCCATATCTAGGTGATCTTCAAGTTTGACCCTACGATTACAGTAAAATTGCCTCATTTATCTCCAATAATTGGTCATAGAGAGAATTTGGTCCAGTGTAGTTTCTGGCAGCCACCACCAGTGGCTAATGTATTTCACCAGTGAGGACTTTGCATCTCAGCATGGGCAGCCATGGGCACCTCCCCACTCAAGTTTTGGCCTTGGATAAAGGGAGCCTTCCTCAACTCCACAGATTCCAACCTTCTTCCCGCCATAGTTCACCACTTTACTCTTGATCAGAAGGCACCTGCACTGCTTTAAAGTTGGTGTGCACACAATAACCAAAAAATTTCTAAATATCCCAATAAATGAATGCCTAGATTACTGATTAGCTCTGTACTGAGCTACTAGATCTCAGCTACTTTGTCTACTGCAAATGGTCTGTGTGCCACAGCAACTGGAAAGGATGAAGTTTACCACCACAGTAAAAGTGAAAGGCATATTCTCACTTCCTTTAAATACCTGGGGAGGAGGAGTGACTAAGGATTTTTGTCACTATTTTTTCAGACTTCCACGACAAACACTTTCAAGCTATTGCATAAGACCTCACAATAGGATTTCAGACCTGGAGGAAACTACAACTTCCACATGTGCCCTCTTGGCTCAGTGTAGAATCACAGAATCATAGAATAGTTTGGGTTGGAAGGGACCTTCAAAGCTCATCTAGTCCAGCCCCCTGCAAGGAGCAGGCATATCTTCAACTAGATCAGGTTGCTCAGAGCCCTGGCCAGCCTGGCCTGGAATGTCTCCAGGGATGGGGAATTTACCACCTCTCTGGGCAACCTGGGCCAGTGTTTCACCACCCTCATTGTAAAAAAATTTCTTCCTCGTACCTAGCCTGAATTTCTCCTCCTTTAGTTTAAAACCATTATCCCTTGTCTGTCATAATAGGCCCTGCTAAAAAGTCTGTCCCCATCTTTCTTACAGGCGCCTTTTAAGTACTGAAAGGCTGCAATAAGGTCTTCCTGGAGCCTTCCCTTCTCCAAGCTGAGCAACCCCAACTCTCTCAGCCTGTACAAGCAATATACAGTCACACACCAATTTAGATTCTACAGTACAAGCAAATATTTCCACTGATGCCACAAAAGCCCGAGTATCAGAAATACAAGTTGAAGGAGACCTTCCCCTTGCCTAACACTCCCTACCCCATACAATGGCACTCCCTTCTGCTCTGAACAATTGAGTCCAAGGCCAAAGACTTTTGGGGGGACCCAGAATCATGTTCCTGGCAGATGAAGAGGACAACAGACATGTGAAGACACCATTCAGACCTAAGGGTCAAAGGGTTATAACAGGGACAGACAAGACTCAGCCTCTCCAGCATACCCTTAAGACCCAAAAGTCTGGACAGATCATAGTCCATACACCCCCAAGCACTTCCTGTAATCTCACCTACCAAAAATAATACAGAGGAACATAATCAAGAAAAGGTTACCTAGTGCAAACAGTGGCTAATGTATTTTCATTGCTCTAAACAAAAGTTCCAAAAAGTCAGGTTTCCAAAATGCTGATATTTGACTTCATATATTTTATGGGATTTCAGTAGCCAAGAAAAATCAACAGAAGTTTTCCACATCCTTGGATTATGCGTTTTTCTGCTACAGATAACCAGCTCTCATCTGCTGGCTTTTTGCCAGTTTCAACTTCAGCTCCTTTTCATACTTCTTTTCAGTATGTATATAAGACTTTTTAAACTCTGCTCTGATGCTTAAGAAATTCCTTCCAGTGGCTTGCATTTGAACCCTGGCCTTCTAACCACACTCCTAAAGTTCAGGACCAGAGGCCAGAAACTGCATGCTAGGTTGTATGGTTACAAAGACCAGCACAGGCTTCACTGCTGATCAGAAGCCTCTTCCGTGTTACACTCACCTGAAAGCCCAGAATCAGCCCCTGCCACTCAGTTTCCCCACAGTCAAACTACTTGCAGCTTCACACCAGTTGAATCTATTTTCAGCGATGCTGTCAACTGGTTTTCTCCGCCTAAGGGCTTGTTACTTTGCAACACTATTTGATTTCTCATCTGTCTGAAAGACCACTGGGAAGATCAGTCAAATGATTTCCGATATCAAGAGCGGGAAGCAAAGGGAAAAGTGATGGTCGGTTCAAGATCAGGATACAAGTTTAGACATATTTGTAGTGTTTGCTTACACAGGAGGTCAAAGCTCAAGTTCATTTGCTCAAAGACATATCCATATACACGGGACCTCTGTATTTGGCTCCCCATCAATTATCCCTCTCCTACAAGCAAAATAATTTCATGTAAACTAGATTTGAAAGAGGCAGGAACAAAATTCATGGTAATAATATGATACTTCAAGGAACCATCTTACTCCTTCTGCTTAATTGCTATAGACCAGCCATTTTGGATACCTTGTACAAGTTGGAATTGAGCACCATTGTAAATGTGTCAGTTGTAACAATTAATAACAAAAGTATCACTGAAAGAATAGGTGGCAGTAGAACTAGTGGCAAAGAAAAGTGAACATCGAGCTGTGTATTTGTATCAGTTCCAAGACCAACACCAGCACTTCTAACAAATAACTCAGTAGCAGAAAGACAGCAAATTATAAGTCGCTGACTAATATCTGAAATATTAGTGAATACGTCAAAGAAGAAAGTGTCTTGAAACAAACAAAAGTAGAAGGAGAAAAAGAAAAACAATCCTAGGACTGCAATGTCTCTCCCAGAACAAAAGGGCACTAACAGTGTTCTCACGTGTAAAGGTTCTGACAGCAGATAAAGGAATTTTCTAGCCAAAACAAACAAGGAAAAATGAATAAAACAAAACAAAACAAAAACAAAGTACAAAAAAAAATTTGGTTAAAATTAACAAAGCAATTTTGTTCTCCCTATAGAAGAAATACAGGATTCTGTAAAAAGCAGAAGAAAAAAAAAGTTAAGGGAAACAACCGAGTGCCCTTTTCGTTCTGATCAATCATATTGATAGTCCACGTCTCACAGCTTATCTTAAAGCCAAAAAATCCAAAGATTTTCCTTCCTTACTTGTCCAAATAATTACAACTGCACTTCCCATCTAGACTGTTTTATTAGCTCAGCCCTATGTCTCAGGTGAGGATTTTAAGGCCTAAAGAACTTTTAATTATGGGATGAGGTAGGTCCATTTTGGCTGTGGGTAAACACTTTACTTGTACCTTCCTTATCTATAATGCCCTGCTCAGAAGCTGAATGATGGTGCATGTGGTGACATATTGCCTGCATTTGCAAATGTTGGTAGGAACTTGTCTTTGATGCAGTCTAAAAAGAATACTTGCATACAGTTTAAGTCACTCAGAGCTACTTTTAACTCAGGTTAGCACTAACATTGATTTTAATGCAATGTAACTCTGCTAAAATTTATTTCTCCCTCATGCAGAGGTATGAAAAAAGGGGATGAGCACATGTATGCTCACAAGCAGTAATGCAGCCATTCTAGCACAAATACATAGTACAACATGATTAACTGGAGTACTGTAACACTTAACCAGATAACATTTTTTTTAAAGATGGCAATGAACCAGTGATGTATAGATGCTCCAATGTTTTCATGCAACTGAAAGGAAATCTAAACTCATGCTAGTGGTAATGTATATCGGTTACCTCATACACAGTTGCATAAGCTGATCTGTTCTCTGCCTATATAATTGCACATCAAAATACTAAAACATGTCAACACTCACCATCAAATAACAGTCCTGCCATAAATCTCAACAGGAAACCAGGGTTCAACATATCATACGTAATGAAAAGCATACAGAAAGAGAAAGGGTGAAGGAAAGCCCCCAGCAAACAGGCAGAAGAGTGAGACAAGACAGAGGAAGAAGCAAAAGGAACCAGTTAAAATCCTGGTACACTTAGAACTCTTCGCTCAATAAAAGAGTGGAAAGTATATTGTATATATTAACACACACCACATTTTTATAAGCCGATGTTATTTTAGTATTAATATTACACATGCATACAAACAGCCCTACATCAGAAATGACCAATTCTTTTACTTTATGATTTTACAGTGATCTGAAAGAAGGTTCTGTTTGCAAACATGAGACTGAGCACAGAAGTTTTCAGCAGCAGCAGCACCAGGGCTGAGGGATGCTGCAGCTCCTGTTTCAGTGGAACATGTCACCACTACATGAAGAATAGCTGCATAATATTCTTTCCGGCTAGCATTATACAAAGTGATTCACACCAACACTCATTTCTTAAACCTAACCTTTTAGTACAGCTGGCTGAACATGATGTAGTCTTCAAACATATTTATTTTCTTTTTATTTTTTTGTAATAAAGCAAGGCATAAAATTACCTGCCACTGTCTTATGCGTCCCTAGTCTTCCCAAAGCCTGGATGAAGAGGCAGAAGTGGCTCTGTAACACAAGGACTGCTTCCCTGTCACATAACCTGAGGCACAAACTCCTTCAACAACACCCTTTCACCACCTCTTCTCCTTTTGCTCCTAAGCAAACCCACTACTCCCTTAGTACCATCTATCTGATTCTGGCCAGCAGGAGATGCTTCAGAGGACCATGAAAAGTGGGTGTCTTTGCACTGACCTGCCTCCTGAAAGTGTTTTCCCATGTTTCTGCTGCCTGCTGTCCTACACACTCCTCCTTTCAGGCAAAACGGGCTGCTTTGGTGAGTTTGGCTCCCAGCAGCATTCCGCAGCTCAGTCCAGGTGCGGTGGCTGCAAGAAGGTATTTACAAAGCGTGGTTTATAGATTCAAATCACTGCTTGAACAGCTAGGCTTTGAAGCAGCGCAGATCAGGAAACTACTTCCAAAATTGTAATGGCAGATCATGGCAATGAAGCAGCTAGACTAGGAATAAACATGGCAAGTATGTGCTCACAAGAACCACTATATACACACATACCCATACACGCACACGCTTGGCAATGATAACAGTTCAAGTATAACTAGACTAAAACCCATTTCTTTAGATGTTTCTAAGGTTACTCGGTTAAAACTGAGTCATTGCATGCTGTTGCACAGCTTATTTTAATTTTATGATGCAGTCTAAAAATTGCTGGTTTTATAATTGCAAGTTGTTTCATAATCGAGTTTGCAAGAAATTAATATAAATCTGTCTTCTATTAAGTCTTACACAGGTTCAGTTTTGGGCAATCTGTGTTTGTACTGTACATTTCCCATTACAATTTGAAAACAAACAAACCTGATCATATCTGAAGGTCTTCTCTTAAACATCTAACCCTGATACTGATACCATTTGGTTTGTTTAGCATACTGAGACCCAGCAGTATTCATGAACTAGGTAGCTCCAGTATGTATTTCTAATATCACACAAAAAAATTAAAACAAACGCATTATTTCGATCCCCAGTAATTACTAGAGATAATTATTTTTTCTTCCCAGAGATCACTTTGAGTAACATCATCCCAGTGATGACACATACATCCCAATGAAACTTCACATTAATCACAGTAGGTAAACCACCAATCAGTGCAATGTGACAACTATTCTCCACCTCTCCTTCTCCTCTTTTGAAGAGAAAAAAGACAAATCAAACCAACAAAAACCAATCAACCAAACAACAACACCAAGCAAGCAAACAAACAAGAAACCAAACCAACAAACAAAAACACATACAAAAAAATCCAAACCAACCAAACAGTCTTTGGATGTAGTGCACAACAAGCAAAAAAACCCTCATTTACTGAATATTAGCTTTTCAACATACAGTTGCTAGCTTTTCTTCCTAATGGGTTTGATTTCTAACACAATGCCTGGAAAACTCCTGAAATAATACAGTTGAATATACTTACAGCTCAAATACCAAACCCATTCTGAACAAAAATGCCTATAGAGAAAAAATGAAGATTACCTTAGCGGTATCCCTAACATCTGATCCTGGCTAATTCTAAAGAATACATTAATTTTAAGCCTCTGTGTAGTCTGTTGACTGTAGTGAATCTGGTGAAAGTCTAGGAGATTAGTCGGGCACTTAACACTGATAGCAAATGTGTAACTCTGGGATAGTGAGGAGGCTGTGAGGAAGGTGCTACAGAATGGTAATGGAAAATAAAAGGGGCCAGAGCACACAAGAGGAAACTTTTGTAAATGAATGGGGTCATGTGATAGATCTCCTTTCAAGGACTACTTGAAAGGCATGTCACCACTGTGGAAAAAAAGAAGTATTTACTAACACATTGTTGCATCCACTTTGATGTTTTATGGTTGGTTTTTTTTTAGTAGCAATATTATCTCTGCATGTCTGTCAACTAATACTTATTTTAGTTACAGGATTCTCCATTTCTTATAATGGAAGACACAGAGATTTTTCAAATACTTAAAAGCAAATCCCTATGAAACAGTAACTCAGAAACTTGTTATGTTTGTTATGATTGGCACAACACTTGTAAAAGTGTTGTTTTACCAATTTTTATAAACGTGAGGGCAAGTTCAAATCGTCAATCACTCTCCCTTAAAACCCACACAAAAACACAACAGTCATTTCCTAAATACATGTATCTATAAGCTTTTCTTTCACCCAAGCCTTAAATCAGTGACAAGCCACTCCTCACAGTGGGTCCTAAAAAGAGGCAGGGAGGGAAGTACCTCTGTTATACAAGATGGAAAAGTCTTATCAAAAGCTTTTATTTAAAAACAATCCAAGAAAATGAATGCCAATTTCTTTTATTCAAATAAAAGTAGAAAACCCCATTAGGAGTACCTGTACAACCACTATTGGCCAAAAAGCCCAAGAAAGTTCGAATCCATGCTGCAACTTGGGTCTAGTGTGGGATGAACAGCTTCCTGAACACTGTAGTACTTCAGAGCCATTATGATGGGCCTCCAGAACAAGCTCTGATTAAACAACCATCACAGGTTTAACACTGCAATGCTAAAAAATATATCTTCTTTGAAAACAAAACAAAAGCCCCAGTACAATACAAATTCCAATGTTAAAAGTACATAAAGAGAAATATGGACTGTGCCTGTTAGAAACTTCCACAAAGGTTTCTATCCTAGAACAAAGATAACGAAAAATCAGGGAAAATGCTGGTTGTTCATATCCACAGGTATATATATTTTAAATTGAATTATCCTCTATTCCTTTGATGCTGACAGTTCCCTCCATGCCTATTTAGGCTCAAACAACTCTTGCTATAGCATGAAGTTGCAAAACTCCCTAAAATAATAATTCCTACATTTCCGCTTTACAAATGCACTATTTAATACCTGTGGCCAACCATATGTTGAACCGCAGTGGGGTGAAATTATGCTAATATAATTGCTAAATAAAACACTTTGTAATTTTAGATTGAATATTTGACAACAGGATTGATGTAAGTGCCCTAAGATCTCAATTCTGGCATCATCTGGTGATGCTATGTTTTTATTCTGAACTTCAAAAATCACATGACATAAACAAACAAAGTTTTCAAATTCTCACCTTTTAAATAGGAAAATAAAAACAGTTCTTACAAGGAGATACACTAATGCTGTGTTTTCTTACCAGTTAATTTCATCTGTGTATTTAGACATACTGTGATTATATAGGGTGCCAACAACTGCTGGAGTGGGGGAGGGGAGATGGGTGAGAGGAGAAAGGGGGTTGAGAAGAGATTTTAACTCCAATAAGAAACTTGTGTACCTGCCTGATAAACACAGCCAAGCCTCTTTATGTATCCTATTAATCTTCAGATCTATTTATGTCACACAAGAGAACATATGAGCATAGCAGCTGTTACTATAGCAATGAAACTGGAAATTTTGAGAACACAAAAAAAACACCCCTGAAGGATGCTCAGTTTAGCAGAGATGGTTTAGTGAACAACACACCAGTGTCTCACTTCTAGGGTCTGTTCAAAGTCTGTGGTTACAGAGACGTTAAATGATCTGTAGCAGCCTGTTCCCTAAAGAATACTCAGAGCCAAATAACCGCAACCTATTACTCGGCCCAACTTGATACACCCGTAGTTCCTGCTAAGTAACCCCAAACTTATCAAACACCCCAGACCTGCCTGTAAATCCAGGGAAGAACGACTCTCTGCTAAAGGCTCACAATTTTTGATCGCGGCAGAAAAGGGATTCACCATAGTAACATACTCCCCACCCAAACCGCGGGTAAGAGCAAGGAGCTCAGCGCCCAGCACAGGCAGCCCCGCACCCTCCCGACACCAAGCACACCTGCCCAGCAGCGGGAGGACAGGGATGAGCCAGGAGTGAAACACTTTCTTAAAGCAGCAGGCAGCCAGTCTGCCTCTCCCCACCTGCCGCTGCCGGAACGAAAGCCACAATTCCCTCAACCCGGGTTTCTGTCAACTCCCCCCCCCACCCCCTTCCTCTCCCTCGGCCGGCAGCCCTGTCACCCCACACCGGCCGGGAGACTCGGCGGGACGCTGCCGCCCGAGGGCCTTTCCTCCTCCCTCGCCCCACGCCAACCCACCCTTCGCGGGCGCGGCGGCACCGCGCACCCCTCCTCACCCGCCCCTCAGCCGCGGACCCGAGGCGTTGTCGGCCGCGATTTACCTGCGAGGGAGCCGGGTCTCTGCAGGGTGGCGGTGGCGTACAGCTCCTGGGAGTGCTTGCTGTACTGATCGGCAGCGTGAACCAGCCGCTTGGTAGGCGACAGGGTGGCGTAAGTGCCGATGGTGGAGCTTAACTGGTGGATAGGAGAGGAGGAAATGTTAGACTGGACGGTGGGCGGGGAGGTCACTCTGATAGGGGACGGCGACAGTCCCGCCGAGGAGACGACGATGTTGATGGGCGAGCTGGTGCTGTAGGACTTGGCCAGGCGGCTGGGGGACTGCTTCGGGGAGGAGAGGCGCTGCGCGGTGGCGTAGGCGGCGCCCTCGGCGGCGGAGCCGGCCCGCGGCAGCTTGGTGGGGGAGCCGCCGGGCTGGGCGGGCAGCGGGGAGCTCACCCGCTGCGCCGGCAGCGTGGAGCTGGCGTAGTAGAGCGCGGCGGCGTGCTGGGGCTCGGGCAGGTGGAAGGCGCTGCCGTGGCTGGGCGCGAAGGGCTCCCGCGGCTGCGGGGCGGCGGGCGGCGGCGGCGGCTCCGGGCCGCCCGGGTGGGCGCCGCGGCTCCCCGGGCCCTGCTGCGGGAAGGAAAGGCAGAGGCGTCAGCGGGGGCGGCGGCGGGGGACGCCCGGCTCCCCCGGCCCTGCGTGGGGCCGGGCGAGGGGGCTCGCTCGCCGGAGGGCCCCCCAGCCGCACGCAGCCCACTCTTTGACCTTAAACCAGGCCGGCCCCTGGGATTAAGGGACTCGCTAATCTGCTAAAGCATTTCTAGCCTTTGAGAGAAAAGCGGCCGTCGGCTCAGGCTGAGCGGCGTCAAAACTCCCCATCACGGCTGAAGGCGGCACCCGGCTGTCGGGCGAACTGCTACGGGGTCTCTTGCTCAGAAGTGCATTCATACGCCAACCCTCACACCAGCCATAGATCAGCCCGAGTTTAGATAAATAAATACCCCCCGCCCCCAAAAGTTTTATTCTGCATGCATTAGAAAAGAGCAGTTGAAATCACGGAAGGGGCTTTAACCGGGTAACTTTTCTCATAGAAAAGCAATCGGTGTCCGCACGAGAAAACACCGCGCCCGCTGACACCACCCCCGGCTTTCCCTGCTGCGGCCACAGGGAGCGACCGGCCCCTCCGCCCGGAGAAGCGCGGCGCTCGCCTCAGCCCCATCCTCGCCTGAAGAAGCAGAACGGGAAAACGTCACCCGCACTGCAGCCGGTCGCCTCTTGTTTATTGACGGGGCACCAAGGGGTAGGAGAGCACGGGAGGAGCTGCCGGGCCCGGGCCCTCCCCAGGGAATCTGCACTGGGAGGGAGGGAGCGCCCCGCACCGCCCAGCCTCGCCGTCCTCGGGGCCCCCCGGTAACAGGCGGGACAGCGCAAAGTTCCCCTTAAAACCAATGACAGGGGAGGGCGGGGGAGAGAGCGAGCGAAAATCCTCGGCAGATGCTGCCTATTAGAAATTTCAACTGTGTGCCTGAGCCGCTTCTGAAGCAGCAAAGGATGAAGCTCTCCCATAGACATGAGAGGCATGCTCGTTTTTCTCGGGGATCTTAGGCTCAAGAGATCATCTGTGAATCTGGTAACATTAAAATCCTCTAATAACTCCACCCTACCGTGAGCGAGAGCTCAGCACTTTGGTGGAAAGCGCTCTCATGTTTCAGATACTACTTTTTTTTTTTTTTTTTTTTTTTTTTTTTTTTTTTTTTTTTTCTCTTTATGCAGGGGATTTACTTGAAACCTCAGAAAGCAATCCAGATCCTGGGATCTGACAGTGCAGTTTGAATCAGCCTGACCAGTGCTTCACCCAAACACACACACCTCTCGGCTACTGATTTTCATAGCGAGAAAAGCCTTTAAAATGCAAATAATGAATTTTGTGACTAGATTCAAGAGGTGTGGTGAATGCTGACAGCAGCATTGCTTTACATGAAAATAGTATCGTGGGTTTTTTAGTAGCATTCTCCAGGAAAGAAGAAAAAAAAAAGTAAACAAAAGCATCACATTCCTGGTATAAAACTTGATTTCTTTTCACCACAATATTCTATAAAGGATTTGGTCAGGAGCTGAGATCAAGATAAAACTAATCAAAGCAAAGAAAGAGGTTCCAAATGCCAGATGTGTACTTCTGGTCTGCAATCACTGGGAATTTTTCTGTCCTTTTTTTTTACTTTTGGAGCCCCACCTCTCATCTTAAATGCTTTGCATCTGGGGGAAGAATGTGTATTTTTCTTGACATGGACAAGAAGCAAGGCTTTGGAGGAGCTGCTTCTGGTGCTTTGCTCCCAGCGTGTCGAGGTAGTGTGGAAGCTAACAGCACTTGCAGCGTTCAGGCATCTCAAGGGAGTCCTGCCAGACCCAAACCTCACTGGCTTCAGAATGTTTTGCTCCCCAAGGAGCCTTTTAGATAAATGTAATGTAAACAGTTCCCTTCAACTGTTCTCTGCGGTAAGAGCTCAGTGGGCAAGGGGATCACAGATGTAAGTAGCTTGCTTGCTGTTGAGTTGGACTGTTCTGATTGTGGCCGTGAGTTACAGACTCCACTGCATAAAGTATGAGTCTTGAAATTTTCATCAACAGTCAACAAGCTCAAGTTTCTCATTTGAGAAACTCCTAACAAAAAACAGGAAAGCATACTCTGGGAACATCAATGAAATTTTTAAAGCTGCTTTCACGCTACTTACCGTCTCTGCTTTAAACTGGAAACAAGGGCTAACCTGCAACTGACTGTCCAATAATTATTTGACTGGAGTATAGTTTTCATTTTCAAGGTTTAAACTGTATGATAACAACTTTTATGAAACAAAACAGGCTGGCAAGATTTAAGACAACAAGGACAGAGCAAATTTCACAGGTTAGGAAAGGTTGTTTGAAACAGCTACATGATATCACTTGATACTTTGCAGTCCAAATAGTATAATTTATTTATAAGTAGCAACATTGTTCCAAAATACAGTCTTCTGCAATGTTACCAGTGTGTTCTGCAACACACTGCTAAGGCACTGGTAACTTAACACAGTTTGTCACTGATCATAAGGATTTTAGGCAAGCACTTTCAACATGTATACAACATTTCTTTTTCTAATCTATTTCTAAATTGCTTGATGTGTCAAGGATTTGGAGAAATTCATTTCAAATAAATCAATATTATCCCATACTCCTAATAAATCTCTATTAAGCTGCCGGCATTCTGCAAATAGTAATTCAAAAACACGCACAAAAAATTCCCACTTCACAATTGTCTGTTTTAGGGATTGTGTAGTGGTGGGACAAAAGAATTAAATCCTTAACTAAAACCACAGTGTACAGCACTTCCTAAAAAGCTAAGCATTTGCTCTTTATGAAGGAGAGAACTTTTGGATGAACAGATTGCAATGAAAACATTAGCATGCAGTATTTTCTAGGATGTGACTAATCTCAGACCTGTCTTAAATTTACTGTGGGAATCTTATGTTTTTTTTTCAGAGGGCCAAGTGTACAGTCACATTCTCCACTTGTCTTTTCAGAGGCAAAATGCATTCCAATTTCTCCCTGTTGGTTGCTTTAAGACAACCATACAGACATGTCATTGTTCATGCAATGTGTCATTATACTTCATATGGAAGAATGAAATACAATGGTATTTTTCCCATATTTTTCCATGTATCCATTATTGTTGTCAACCTCATAATGAAACTGTATTTAAACTAATAAACTGAGAGTGAATTTTCATCCCAGTAGTTATATCCTCCCGCATCAATCTATTTCGCAGATGTGATAAAAAATAAAGGACTTTCTTACTACAGCCCTGTAAATATCTATTCTAACACTCAGATATTTAATTTTTCTGGTATTCCAAACAAATAGAGCGTGATTTGCTTATTTGGATTCAATATATGGATACTCTTATATCCTTTTTAACAGCAGAGATGTGTGGAAAAAAAAACAAAAACAGAAACAAAAACCATGAGAACAGTAATACAGCTATGAAAATATTTTCTTTCACATTTAATCTTACTAGAAAGATCATTCTCTACTGATACAGACAAAATGAGATTTGCAGAGCTGTATACAGAAAATTACTTAGGGTGCCCAGGTAGGTTATAGCAGACAAGAGAACAGTCTGACTGTGGTCTGCCTGCTCTCATACATGCATTTAATGCACTAAATTTCAGGACATCAGCATTTTTGTTGTTGTTGTTTTAAACAATTCAAGTTGAAAACTTAAATCAGAACTTTAACTGAAAAAGATTAAATGAAAGACTGCAGCAGAAGACTTCTGTTTTATGAACTAGAACTGAGAGGGGCAAATGACTGTGTTGAATTATTTATTCTGCTGAAAATTTTTCATGGATAAGGAATTACAAAATCATTACAAAATCCCAGATGGCCAGACAGATGAAGCAAACCTTTGGGGTCAGCTGCTGATTCTGAAACATCAGCATGTTGATTCTTGGAGACTGATTCCAGAGGGAAAAACGGTGTGTATAAAACCAGCAAAACCTGAATAGCGAAAGTCTCAGAGAACAAGATGACCATTATGAAGATGTTAGCAAGTGCAGCAGATCTACTTGGTACATCATCTAAAATTCCTTCCAACTATTTTCTTCTTTGGCATGCCAGAACAGAAAACCAAAACTTGGTGGAATTTGTGCATCTATGCTTCATAATTCACAGGTGCTAAGGAACAGAACTTCTGTCAATACGACCGTCTGACTCTTAGAACTAAGAACAGAAAAGGCTTTATAGTCATTTATTGGGAATGAGATAATGATACAATTTCCAGGAAAATGCTGGAAAATTTGAATCATGGTACCAGTCACCCTTAAGAAATGGCAATATGTGCTCAATGTTCTGTGTACTTCTTTGACAGATAATAGAAGAAACTGAAAAGTTATGTCACATTTGAGTAAGCCTGCCTGTCTGTTTTAGGTCTGGATGAACTTTTAACCACAAGCATTTTTAGTTTAGCATTAAATGCCAGCACTGGTTTTCAGCTTGTTTTGGTCTCTGCAACTTTGAGGGATCACCTGCTCTTATCTGATGCATACAAACAAAGTCATATATAGTACACTGTTGCCCATGAGAAGACCCTTTATCTTGATTCTATGGAGGATTTTCCAATTGGATGCTCAAGTTTTGTGGAAGAACATCCCTCCAGGCTGTTTTAGCTTCTTGAATACTGGTGGGTGTTGCTAGCTTGAGGGAGCAAACTTGATCATCCTTACTAGAGTTTTCAAGAAACACAGGTGGTCTTCTAAGTGTCCAGCTCTGTTTCACAATCTAGGTGATGCTCTGTGCTCTTTCACTGACTGCAAGACTTGCCAGTCAAGTGAGGGCTTTTGTTTTTCTGTGAGCTCAAAGAACCTCCCATATGCCTTCACTCAAGGTATCACTCTGCTCCCGTCCAATGCCTCTATCAACACCCTTCTACAAAGGGCAGAAGAGGGTATGGAAAATGCTTAAAATTTTCTTGTCTTTGGGATGCAGTCTACTTCAGCCCTTGGGCAGCACCTATAGAAAGATCTTTCTTCTGCAGGACTGCTTTGATGCCATTTATAAGTTCCTGACGTAACTAGGAAGATGCTACCTATGTTCAAATGCACTTGTATGATAACAGATGCCAGACTATACCTTTGGCCTATCCATCTGTTTATCCTAATTTTGTCACAAAGGTCATGGCCAGCACAAGGTCATTGCTATACTGTGCTTGCCAAATACACCCCAACACTACTAGGAAAACTTGTCAGCCTACCTGATCTTAATCTCAAAGGTCATATGTATAGATGAATGTAGGTAATATCATCATAGTCTTCTCCATCCACAGACAGAATTGTGTGAGATCCTCCAGAGTATCCAGAGATGGTCAGTCTCTGGTTTTAAAGCAGCAATGAAAGCTGCAATCATCACCTATTGTAGGATCAAACCAGCAATATGCAGATCAGTTTTGCATGATCATAATTTTGAGTAGTGAATTTTTCTCACTCACAGTGAGTGTCGTAATAAGAGCAATCTGTTTTAAGATTTCATCTGCTTCCTTTAATGACAGAAAAATTCTCATGTCCATATTTGGAATCCAGTTTTAAACATATCATCATCTGCCACATCCTACCGGAAGTAAAGTTCTTATTTTAGATTTTGTCGGGGTAGATGATCAAGCAGCCTCTAACCTTGTGGCACAGATGACTGATGGCAGGAAGAGCCAAAAGTCTAACTGGAAAAGGCCATTACACACTTTTTGCTTGACAACTGAGCACATTTGTGTACTTATTTGCTAATACGCTAAATAGGGCTAGTGAGGTATGGTGGTCTGACAAATAATAAACTTAGGCATTGCTTATAGGAAAATGGATGTTAGAAAATTTAATTGTTAAACGATTTTTCAAGGCTTTTTTCTAATTACCTTTATTTTCCATCTACTTTTTGGTTTTAACGGTTTTCAAATTCTTGTTCAGCCCAGTGGCTTCAGAAGCACAGGATAATATGCAGTTGAGATTTACCTCTGTTTCTGCCTCCACCTCTGAAAAGACCGCAGCAGCATCATCAGAAGCTAAAGAAGTCCTCATCCAGAGGAAGTCTTGGCTTCCTTTCACCTCCCCTTGCAAACACATGGCAGAGCATGTAGAAAGCCAGAATTTGTAGATCACGGTATGCTTTTTATTCCTATGATATCTACAACATGAGGTGACCATTTTCGAGATGACAGTAAACCCAATCAGTTGTTCACAGACTACACTGTCCAAATAGAGAATTCATGTTCGAGCAGCTCACCTGCAAAGTCTGCTATTTTTTGTAGTAAGAGCCACTACTGACTCTTCACAAATAACTTTGATTTATTAATGCAAGATATACCAGGATCTGGACACCAAGTCTGAAAAACTGTTTTCAGTGGGGAAACGAAATAATTCCCTGCCATAAGAGCATTTGTTGCTAAGAAATCCTATTCTAGTAGCATTTAGAAGATAGAAGTTTCATGTTCTAAAGTACTCTAAGCAGTGGAAAAACTATAATGAAGTACTCCAAATTGACAAAAATGTTGGATTGCACTTTGCAGCATTATACAGGAGGTCCCAAGACTAATTAGTTTCTCTTTTTTATACAGTTGCATTTTCAGAAATTGTTTTTGCTGTCACAGCTGGCCTTGGGACTATTTACATATGTTTTCCACGCATTTGGGCTATCATTCATGTTCAGAGATAGCTGTGTTTCTTGTACACAAATTCCAAAGGAAATTATCACAAACTGAGCAGTTTTGACTCCCGAGGCTTATTTTAATTATAATAGAGATAGCAAAACAATTCCAAGGATTCTCCTTAATTGTGTGATCAGCAATGGTCACATTCAGAATTTTTAAATTTTAACTTTTGACTCTTCTTCTTCTTGCTTACCTATTAAAACCTCATTTATATGTTTATTGTGATGTTAATTCATAGTTTATATGGCAGTTTGTCAATGTTTTCAAGATATATTTTAATTGACCAGAAGTTGTCAAGCATCTTTTGCAGAATGATGGTAGGAAAAAAATGTTATGTTCTGTGAGTTATTTTCCTGCAGGAACATCTACCGTAGAATCTGGAGGAACATGAGAAGAAAAACTGTTTTCTACCCTCTCATACCAAGGGGAAAAAAAAAGAATAGGAAAGGTTGCCTTACTAATTTACTAGCTACCTTTTTGAAGGTAAGCAGTTGTCTGTGAAGCAGATAGTTCATGAGGGCTTTTCAGATGTAAGCAATGGCTGCTCAGTGTAATTTCAATGAAAGAAATCTAGCTCATTAATTTTTTCCTGTCTCCATCAATTCATCCTTTTCTACCAATATGATAAAATTTTTATTAAAAATATCACTATCTCTAATTCATAGACAACTGAACACTTTCCTTTCCTGCCTTTTTTTTTTTTTTTTTTTTTTTTTAAGATTCTTTCTCCTTCCCCTCTCATTTATTCTTTGTTTTTGTTTCTGTTGTTCTCGCAATCTGTTAATTTTCCATCATTGTACATTTCCTATCTGCCTTGAAGAATACATCACACCTTTTCAGGCTAACCTCCAGGATATGACGCTTTTCACCAGGCAAAACTCCTGATGACATCTGCCCAGGCTACAACTGGCTATTACAGCCTCCTCTTTCTTTCTAGCTGGAGTCCTGCTCTCCTGCTGGCTCCAATCCCAAAGAACATCAGGGAGGTCTTCTTTGGTAAACAGAGAAATACCCTGAGGCCTCACTCCTGTGCAGGCTCATTTTAAACCCTTCAAAGAAGAGAAAAAGTACCTGCTCAATTTGAAATGAGAGTTAACTGTGCTTTATTTCATTTTTCAGTCTTAGAGGATAGGGAGCTTTTCTGAGCCAACTGAGAGAACGGAATCTTGTATGTCTGTCGGTATCCCACAAGCTGTGCAATGACTATATAATACTGGAAATCTCTTAGCAATTTAAGGCTTTGAAATTCAAATACTACTCACTTCTACAGAATCCTGAATTATTAAGTGTCCCAGTGTCACACTGAGATGGTCTGCTTTGCCAGTGTAGTTAAGATCTAAACAGAGAAAATAACCTCAGCTGACCATGAAACCCAGACAGACTTTGTTTATGTACAGAAGCATGAACACTCCTAGAATTTTTTGTCTAAAGTGAAGCTTAACTTCCCAGTGAGAGGCTTTGATGTCACGATGAATAGCACAGAAGGTGAGAGGGTTATGTGTCAGAGCCCGGAGGGGTTGTTTAGACAGGGAGAGAGATTTATAAGTTTTCATGAGTATCTGAAACAATCTTTCAAAATGTTTGAAACATACAGGTAGCTGCCTGGTAAGGTGCTTGTCATACAGCATGATGGGGAAAAAAGGCAAAAACTTATTCTTACACATGGGATTAGGCCACAGCACTGGGTGATACATAGTGTCCCAAGCAGGTTTCACATTTGGTGTCAGCGTGGCTTTGTTTTTGTTTGCTGGCACTTACTGCTTTCATTACTATCCTGGTATCAATGCAGGGAGGTCCTAGACCTTAGTTAGGGCTCCTGATCAGCACAGTCACAGAAATTTTAAAAAGTAAATGCCTAAACATGTGATCACCAAAAATATCTGCAAGCAAAACCGGCATGTAAATCTCATTTTTAATCAGGATTAATTTATTACTGCGCAAGTCAGCCCACTTTAGATTTACGAAAATCAAGGTGGTAACTCTACCCTGCTGTGGACGCATTGAACAAGACAGAAAACAAAGGCAGACACTGATGTGCTGGCGGGCACTGAACACCTCTGTTTCCTGGGAGCTTCCATGCACTATTTTGAGAGATTCGGGGTGCTGAGGGCACGTACCTGGCTGTAGCTCTGTATGGCACCTCTGGCCTGACTGCTGCGGGCCGGGAGCTGGGTGGCCACTGTTTCACCCAGGGCGAGGGTCTGGTTGCTGTGGTAGCTGGACGAGTACTGGAAGGATCCTTCAGGTTTGGAGTTGAGCTGGAGCGTGCTCTGGGAGAGGAGGCTGGGCCCTGTGGGGACAGGGTTTGAGAGCAGTCAGAAATTCTCAGTGAAAGGACACACCTGTATTATCTGTTGTGTGAGCCTCAAAATTATCAGATATATGTGACTTCAGCTTTTCATAGTCTGGCTTTTCAGTAATAAAAAAATCACATACATTAAATTGTTTCTTTACTACTCAGTCATCATTGTTATTGTGTTAACGCTATGGACCACATTGCTTTCTTTACAAAAAAACACATAGTTTTGACTGTTGAAGATTTTCTAAGCCTAAACAAACACAACCGTACTACTTGATAAAGAAGTCTTGCATTTCAGCTCAGAACAGTTGATGAGTTTTCTTTTTGTCTAAGGATAATCCTTGTTTATTTCACTTAATTATATCCAGTTGTTCTGCATGGGAAATGCTCACTTGTCCCTCCGTGGGCCCCCAGCACATTAGATCTATTGATTACTGCCGCTCTGTCATGTACACATGGTGATGTAATACTTTGGTGCCTGTAGGGATGGATGGCAGCCTTTAAAATATTTATTGCTCTTCTCATCATGCAGGACTCATCCTGATCTCCGTGAATTTCTGATGGCTGTTTTGTCAGCCTGTCTTACCTTCCCTGTCATAGCACTGCACGGCAGGAAAGTCAAGTGCAGGCAATGAGCTGAGATTTGGGCTGCCAGACTGAAGGGCATTTTAGGAGCATGAACAGTGACACCTTCCACAGTTATCTAGTTGTTCTGTGAAACTAAAACATGTTCTAATATTAATTAAGTTCATGTACAAGTGATTTAGTTTATCATGTGCCCATAGCTGATTCCCCATTTTTTTCCCTGAGGTGGTAAGCCTCTCCCTATCAGCCAGGGAAAGGCTCTTGCTACACTGTACCATTGTGTTCTTTAGACATGACCTCCCACAACCACTTTTAATGGTGAACTGTTTTGATGTGTCCATACACAAAGAACTACATCAAAGAACACCTACTGAATCCTTGCCTATGCCTTCACTGATTTTAGTCTCATCTAATTTTCAGTAAACTAGCTTACTGTTTCATGGTGTCTGGGCCCAGCAAGTGAAATACAAGAGGAGAGAAAAGAAGAGGGTTATGGCTTGGCCATTGCATGAGTTACAAAGACCTTCAACCCAGCAGCAATCATCTATAGCAGTAGCATTTATACAGTCCTAAAATCACATTTGGCCCTTTGAAGGCAACCGCGAAGCTGATGTGGCCCCCGGTGAAAATGAGTTTGACACCCCTGACAGATAGCATATTCAACAGCTTCGCAGGGATGATAAGTTCATCTTCTGGTTACTGATAACAAGCTCATGAGAGCACAGAACATGACACAAACCCTAAGGGATGTGAAATGATTATGTTGATTTTGCTCCTACAGAACAAGCGAATAATGGAGTTTTTAAAAGACTCACAGTGGCGAAGTTTCAATGAAATAAATCCCAGGACATTCCTGATACAAAGGCCAAATTTTATGACCTTGAAGTCTTTGCCGCAAGGATGTATGCTCCAAAAAGACATCCATTTAGAAAACACGCAAACAACCCTACTCCCAAATTAACATGGAGTGTATTTTTTTTCCCGTAGCCTGTTTCTCAGAACTAGCAGAACCATTATAACTGACAATTTCCAAAATCCAGCATGAACTGCATGTATTATAAACAAATCATAGTAGGCTATATAAAGTGGAAGTGTTTGCATTTAAGTGCGGACTGGGATTATGACACTATTTTACATATCAACACAATTTATACTGCAAAGTCAATTGCATTCCTCAGAATATTCAAGATATAGGACAAATTTAGAAAGTAAGTTCTGGTCCTTGTGTCTACCTTGCAAGTACAGAAGGAGGCAAGGCTCCATGTATGCTGTGAGGTTATAAAAATGCATCACATGGATAGTAGAGCTGAATTTAATCCTGCATGCATGCTTGTAAATCCAACATACGGTAGCTTTCCATTCCCTGACTCTGCACATAGGGCTTACAAAGCATTTTCCATTTAACTGTTTTCTTCTTGTTCTTGTTTTGGTTTGGTTTGGTTTGGTTTTTGTGTGTGTGTTTTGTTTGATTGTTCTAGTTTTATTTGCTTGTTTTTAAAATTTTGTGCTTTCATGAAAAATATTTTGACAGTTTTTTTTTTTTTTAAAAAAAAAAGATCGTAAGAAAACCACAGGTTTAGTTATAAAATGTATCTGTAGAGTTTATTTTAATCTTTTGGATTTTGAATTTTCACTGGGAATTTGCCTGTGATCAAGTGACGTGATTAAGTTCAGAAAACTCATAAAAGCATAACGTTCCAAGGAGAGGCAAAAGTTGCAGCAAGAAAGCAATTTTTTTGCATGAAAGTGTTTGTACTCATTCTGAAAGTAATTATGCTGTGACATTTCTAAAGCTTAAATAATGATTAAACTATCACATGCTATGAACTCAGTATGTTTAAATTTTCATTGCATCTGGCTTTCAACTGTTTCTTTCATATTACTATGGCTCACTGAGGCATTTACATGGCCAGCTAGAATCACATACATGGGCTCCCTGCACCATTTAGCCCAAACGCTTCCATGCACTTTAAGAGACTTCTCCAAACTGTAGGAAAAAAAAAAAAAAGTAAGAAGTTTGGAGCACATGGTTTTAAGTTTACTAGATACTGTATAGCAGTTTTTATTTTGCACCTTAACAAGCAGTAATGAACAATTAAAACATGCATACATTTGAATAAAGTAATTACAGAGTCATTTGAGAGAGACAGCCAGATAGATATTTAAATTTAAAATGAGTCCACATTTCTCAAGCAAATGTAGAATAGAGTTGTGGTTGCTCACCTGTAAAGAACTAAGTCTAACCTGAATATACAAACTACAAGATACATCTGAGATCAGAGTGATCTTGAAAAAATTAAAGTTTCTTTTTCAGGACTTAGGGACTACAAGAAGTCCCACCTTGCCTGGTATGGAAAAGATAGGTCATTTTTCTCATTACTATTCTTGAGATTTCAACCTGAAGGCAAAACCAAGCCTTTTGAAGAGTCTGCAGTTCACCCAGAAAATACGTGGTTTGTTTGTGTACTTCTGTACGCTGATGGCTCTTGACAACAAACTGTTCCTTCCTGGCAAAAATTTAAACTGTGTTCTGTTTGTATAAGAAAGTGTTCATGTTCATGCAACTATTTTTCATTTGTTTTCAGCAGAGCTAAGGCAACTGGAAATTCTGTAATTTCATTTAGGCACTGAAAATCACTAGTTAACTACTGGAACAATTCAGTCTTATTAATTCCCTTAATGCTACATAATTAACTACCAATCTTCAATTTAAAATATGCTTGAAAACGAACACTTCTAACTTGATAAGGCTTAGTTTAGCAGACACCAAACTTTCATTTCTAATTATCTTTTAAAAATATTCTTGAACAGTAAGTGTTCAAGTGAGAAATACTTTATATGGCTGTTTCAGAACAGCAGAATACTAGGCTACTTCTCAGTACCTGCATGTACTGTATGAGCTTTACTAGTACTTTCTAAGACAACGATAAAATACTTACAAGGACAGAACAAATACACATAAACTTCTAATTATTCTACTCCTAATGAAAGAAGTGACAAGACATTACAGACCAGTAAGGCGGGAAAAAAGGCAAAATGGAAATAAAACAATAAAATTTCACGAGTATAATTATTTTAACATATTTCTCTATGTCATTCCTTAGTTTTATATTTTTTTTTTTCCAAATTACGTTTTGCAGCATACTTAAAATAAAAGAAGCTTTCCATTGTGTGAAAAAGTGTGCTTTGCTTTTAAATAATAACCTATTCCTCAGCATAAAAAAGTTTTCACTTGTGCAACTGACTTTATACCTGCATTTCTTCAGAACAACTGTACTTATGCGTTGAAGAAGGGTCCGAAATGTCCATTCTTACATGCTCAGAAACTGGCAAGGGCTAAGGCTACTTTATTAATATCCATTGGAGTATGCTTGCCAATATCAGTAGGAGTTATGTCAGTTTGTAGATATTCTAAGTGTATTAAAGTGGTGCATGCTCACAGAGAAAATGTACCAATTAGACGTACAGTATAAAACCAATTTTTAACAAATACGATGCTGGTAAAAGAATACCTGTATTATTAGAAATGTTTAGCATACCAAGTATGTCAGCAGTACTGCTCCATGTTTTAAATGCATGTTTCTTTCTGCTAGTCCTCCTGCAACAAGAGGGGATTTGATGTCTCCTGGCTTTGCCAGATTCCAAGACAAAGGCTCATAGTTTTGCTTTCTTTGCTTGAAAACAATACTCGAGAGAAGCTGGGTGCTCAGTGGCCCATCGTGATCCACAGCCCTGGGCCAGGCAGCAAAATGTCCAAATTAAGCTGAGAAAGGATTAGATTTTAAAATAAATAATTAAATAAATGAAAAGCAGGAAATAAAGACACAAGTGAACCAGCACAGAACTGATTCTTGATTCAGTGAAAGTCATTAAGGCCTGTGGAAGCTTCTGTGAGAGGTTATGAAAAATAGACATCAGCACTGTCAGTGATAGAATAGCCAGGAAACTTGGTTGGGAGTCAGAGCTGGTGAATCATGACATGTTTTCTTCCCTTCACCTGGAGGGTAGGGTCTTGTCTGGTGACCACTCAGTAGCAAAGCTCACCCAAATCATATCCCATAGTGGTCATAAGTAGAAGAATATCTCATGCAAGAAACCCACCAGGAACCTGGGCTCTCAGGAGCTTAACAGTGTCAGTTAAGCAGTTTTCTAAGTGCTGAGAAATCATGCTGAGTGCAAAGAGGCTATTCCAAGTACCCTTACACTGATTAGGGGTGGGGGGTGAAGAAGTACAACCTATTGAAATTTGCTATTTTTGATATTACTACATCATGAGTGAGGATTTCAAAACAAACATATGATGTAAGCCTGATAAGAATTAAGTACAGTTAGTATTCATTATGATATATTTATACTTAGAGGACAGCCAGGTAAGCCAGTAGGAATCTGTGGATTAGATGCATTTTAAACTCAAAGAACTTTATATTTTTCTCCTATCTCACATTGTAGCTCCATTGCTGGGTCACAAAGCTAATTAGCCAGATGAATGTGAGATTCTTGTTAAGGGGGAACTCACAAAACAACAAAAATAACAACAACAACAACAACAAAGAAATTGTTCCCTGTGGGGACGTTAATGGCACCCTACCCCTCATGTCCAGCAAACATCTGAAAAGTTACTCCAGTTTCCTAATCCTTAGATTGCAGTATCTCAAGGAATATATAACACATTTTAAGCTTACAGTAGGTAACAATTGAAGATAATACTATCGATAATACTATAGCAATACTATGGTCAATTTTCAAAATAATTAAAAAAAAAAACCAACAAACAAAAACAAACAACAAGGTTGAATAATGAAATGGGACTAATATATTACATTACAGAGCTGAAGTTATCATGGAACAAATATTGAATAATACATTGTCTGCTAATTGTTCAATTATCAAGTAATTACGGTATAATGACAAGTTACATACAGTACTATATTTTTACAAGATAAAAGCACGATTAATTCAGTATTCTAAATCTATACGATAAGAATTGCATAAAATAATTACACTACAAACTATAGAAACATATACCTAGTCAGCCCCATGAGATAACTGCACACTTGTTACTTAGTTTTTCATGTGAAATTCCCAACAAAAATATCATTCAAATGAAAGTGGAAAGATTTTTTTTCTCTCCTTCAGATTTTAAAGTCAGTTGGCTTACTGGGGCATGTTTCCTTCTCCCAGTAAGTGGTAAAGCGGAGCACTACTATTGTGTTATACGTTTCCATTTGGCTGGTCATCTATTGTGATGCGAGTTCTAATTGACAAAGGAAACAGACCAAGACGTGCTCGCACAAACATTTAATTAGCTCCCGTACCAATTATAAACAACATTTCACTCACCTTCGATCAGCTGACAGAAGTAGTAATGATGAATTATAGGGTAAGTGTAAATAAAGTGTTTTTAATTAGTGTAATTAATCACTTCACACATTCTTCAACCTGCTTTGCTCATGTGGGTAACAGTTGAAAGAAAGCACTAGCAAAGCTTCTTTAATGTCCTTTAAACATTCATTTACAAAGTTAATAGGTTGAGGTGCCTCACGTGTGAGCAAAAGGAACCATCTCCTAACTGTTAGTTTATGCCTAATTAAAGATTTCAAATACCAAAAAGTCATCACTTACTGTTTCTTCTGCCTCTAAGATCATTTAGTTTGAGTGTGAAATATTGATCCTGACCCTACGACCTACGTTTTTGTTAGTTCCTTTAAGTGTGTGTACTCATGGTAAGTAGTTGCTAACCGCTTCTACAGCTAGGTTGTACTTGTTGCCCAGTTTCTCAAAGAAATAGATAACTAAAAAAAGATGTAATAAAATAAAAGATCAGGTCAGGTATCTGTAAAGTGGTCGCTCAATTTCTGAGTGTTCAACTGCATTTGGGATGCTGGGGGAATCTGGAACTAGACTGAAAGAAAAATAAAACCGGGGTAGCTGCTGATGGTGATTTGCCGGTGTCCTTCCACAGTATTTGGCAGTAAAGATGAGTGGATGATAGGGAAAGACAAGGTGGACAAACTTGCTCCTAGTGATAAAAAATTCTTCGGCATCTCACTAGTTTATCCTGTTTTCCAAGTAAACTCTCTCTCTGAATCAGAAGGGTAAGGAACATTTCTATACCTGCTTGTTTTAAACCCCTCCATTGAAACATGACCTGTTTTGAGATCATCTGAAACCTTCTTTGAAGGAAATCTCTTAGTCAGGTAATTTAGAATGGTTTTGGAAAGTGGTGGCACTGAGTGAAAGGAAGGGAAATCCTGCAAGTGCCTCAGGGGGTGGCAAGGAGGAGACACCTTGCCAGTCAAGCACAGACGTCTGTCCCCTCTTCCCAATTTTCTAGTCTCTGGGGGAACAGCAAAGAGTGCAGGAGGAGGCAGGGGACAATTGTGGGGAAAACCCTGGCAACTAAATGATAGACCTTTGTGGCTGTCATAAAAAGATAAGATGTTTTCTTAATTACAGGCAGAAAAAGGAGAGATTAAACCAAGGTAAAACTAGGATCTGAAGATGAAAAGCAATTCTGTCAGCTACAACTGGTCAAACAGATTCTGTAGGAAAAGGACTTTCAAACCAACTGTTAGTCAGATCTCAAAGAGAAGATAGCAAGTAGCTATAATGTAACAGTAATAGGAGGCACTGCCCCCATTCTCCCTCCAAATCCAGGACTAGTACTAGAATAGTAGTAAGAAAATATTTCAAGATCTACCTTCTAGGAGATATTAAATATTAAAGACATCAGTAGCCTTATATTACAATAAAAATGCAAAGGCTGCAACATAACAAAGGTATTATGTTGCATACTAATGCAGAAATTTGGAAAAAAAAAAAAAAGAAAAGGGAAGCAAATACATACTTGAAATTAAAAAAATAAATGATAATACTTTATAAGCTAAACAAGCAGCTCCCTTGTTATGAAATGAACACATATCTTTAGATCAGAGGCAGCAATTCTTAAACGGCTACACTGAAAACAAACTTGGTTTACAAAAAAGGAAAGTAATTTATATGCAATACCATGCCCTACCAGCATTAAGAGGCCGATGTTCTACCTACAAATACAGAAAAGGGTTTTAGTGTTGCTACAGAACCTATTCTTAGGTACTGGAAAATAGGATTTGGTGGAATACATTCAAAAATGTAGAATTAGTTCATTTACATCCAAGAAGTCTATAAATGATATCTATCTGGAGAATTGATGCAAAAAATAGGCTGATACCATTGTGTAAGGGAACAATACAAGGATATCCCTTCTAACTCTCTTTCTGACCCAATTACTATTGGAATGGAAGATGAAGAACACTTTATTTCAAGAATAAGTCAATTGGGAATAGAATACTCTTTCATTACATGATGATTATCTTATGCTTTTTACACAAGATAAAATTCTTCCATTATTATAAGAAGAAAACAGAGGTGTTGGCTAGGATTTGAAATAATACATCACTACTCCAAGGGATAGCAAAGCAGCACAAATGTCCACAAGAAGTTGTAGGAAACCATAAGACGTAAAGTGTATAGAAAAATCTAAGGCTTGCATCCCACCCTGAGAGTAAATGTTGCTTTTCATTCCTGAAGTATGGTCATATTGTGATCTCAGATTGGGGGCAGGAGGATAGCACTGATGTTGAACTCAGGAACAATGCCTGACACTACCGGGTTTACAACTACTGCATAATGCTAATGAAGTGTCTCCAAATACAAGGAATCCATGCACGATTAAACTCGGACCAGAGAGTAGCAAATGTGATCTCCTCTTAGTGTCTGGCAGAATCATGTTTCAAAACTTTGGCATTCACAAAATATTGCCTGATGGTTAAGGTTCAGTAACTGTGCTCCTGTGAGGAACAGGAAGAAAACCAGAGAGAAATAAGTAATTTTTCAATAGCTGAGCTTAGTAGGGAAGTATTTAAGGGGGAAAAATTCTTTAGGGATAGATAACTTTTATGGCAAAAAAAATTTGTAAGCAATATTATAAAGATAATAGAATTTCCAGTAAGTTTACATAAAATCCTCTGGAAAGTTAGGAAATGTATCGCAAATATGAAATACTAGCAGGCTCAGGGAACAAGGTAACAGCAAAGTCTAAGCAATCCTGACATAACAGGGTAACTTCAATGTTATTTACTCAGTGTATATTTTGCTTTCTATATAATATCACACATAGCATTACTCCAGATGTTTGTGTGAAATCTAATAGAGCCAGATCTTCTTTCATAAGCAATGCTTGACAATCTTTGACAGCAGGAAAAAATCTGGAGTTCCATTACTAATGAGAGAAATTACTGATGATGCTAGAGAACAATACCTGAAGACATGCAGCAAGCAACAACAGGTTTATACATATTTAAGCTCAGAATACAGAAGTTGCCCTTGTCTTTGGTTTTTAAATAGGAAATTCTATCCTAAATTTAGATTAAAACCAAGGATAACCTACCACTGCAATTTTTTAAATGACCCCAAGATAAAACAACTTCTTTTGTAGAAGATTAATCATATTTTATGAAATCGCTTGCTAAACTCTACAGATATCAAAATCAGTCTCTGAAGGAGATAATTTATCATTGGCCATTACAATGATGCGCTTTATAGGAACAACAGATAGAAACATCATATGAACAAGACAAGCAGCAAAGATAATAACTTAATTACAGTTCTGCACTGTGGAAGACATAAAGATGAAAAATCCTCTAGCCTTCCATCCAAGGATATCTACAGATGATCTGGAGCTCTTTTGGCAGTAAAATTGCTGCTGGCACTTGTTACACCTCCATGAGAAGCCTCTGCCAACCAAACCTTGTCTGTGTCCCAAGGCAGACATGATGTGAATTACACAAAGAATATAAATCACTTCTTTCCCCAAATGGCATGATTTGCTGGCGGTGACAATGTTACTTCTGTGAAACTCTTCAGGTGGTACGCACTACTAGGAGTGGCAGAAGTCACACAATACTTCACCGTAACAGAAGCCCGCTGTCTATTAAAAGATCAGACTGTGGAACTGCAGGAGAACAGTACCTGAACTGGGCTTCTGGATGGGATGAGATACATTTCTGAATGTGACTAGAAGAATAAACTTGAATCCAGGAGAAGGCACTGCATGCAGCAACACTGACAGCAAGCTTCACTCAGAAGGAACTGTTGTGTTTCCATTTGGGAAACACTGGATTTGGGCATAAATATTTGTTAATTTTTAATTTGTGTTTTCATTATCAGTCTCCCATTTTGCAAAGAATAACTACATTTAAAATGGAGTGCTTTGTTTACAGAAAAAAAAAAAAAGCCAAGTTAATGAAGAACATATTTTGCATGACTAAATCCTATTGATAGTATTGAACTAATGTATTCCCTTTTTATTTCTAAGCAATAAAATCAGATGGTTGTAGACATCACACAAACATGACTCACAAGGAAGATGAATGTTTTATCAGAAAACAAAAAAATAGACAAATCTCTTCAAATAGACTCAGACTATTGAAAATAATAACAACTTTAGAAAAGCCTGCCAGTTTCTGACTACAAAGAATATGAAACTACTCACAGATATATGGGTCTAATATGAAAGGCATCAGTAGATCTATTAAGCTATTCTGTTGTTCTATGAACTTAACTAGTAGCACAAAACAGCTTTCCTCTTTTTGTGTAAAGTAGAACTCCACTTTTTCCTGACCTTTGACAGGCTTAAATCTTGAATCTTTTCTGTCCAAAACTGAAAATGTTTATTTGGTCTCTGAGGCAAGCCAGTTCAGAATGTGTTTGGCACTGCTTTGGAAGTCAGTTAAGAAGTCAAAAAGGTCAAAATTTTATTACAATCTTTTTCATCTGCCAAAAACTCTTCTGCCATAAACCAGAGAGTACACCCTTTTCTTTCTGCTTTCTCTGTCCAAAAATGTGCACCTCTCTCTGCTCTCATGTTGTACTCCAAAATTTCATTTCTCCATTTATAAGGTCAAAATGGAAAAAACCAGAGGCAGCTCCCTACTCTGTGCTATAGAAGTCACAAAAACCCTACTTCATTGAGAGCTGTGTAAACTGCATGTAGAACAAAGAAGCCCAAACCCACACCTGCCAAGATTTTCTGTTTCATATACATCATTTTACACAGGCTAACAAGCCAACTACCTCTTTTTCAAGGCTGCATCTACACACTGCTTATACTCAGGAGCTGGCACCAGTGGATCCCAGAGCGATGTGGCTCTTGGCACGTCTGATTGTGCCACTAAGGCATGAGGAGGGCGAGTGCTTTATCAGTCTGTCGTCAGGATGTGGGCACATTTGTTTCCTGGCCTGTACTACAGACACAATATTTACTGATGTTCTTTTGCATTGTAGGCTTGGGTGCCAAAAGTCTTGCTTTGTTCTGCTCGTACAGACGCTACCATAACTCACTGTCATTTTCTAATGAATTTCAGTAACTGCTTCCTGTGGTGGATGAGGGAACACCTGGTTGCCTGTGCAGGATTTGTGTTTGCCAAAGGCTAAGCATTACAAGCTGATCACTACCTCCTTTTCCATCTCTGATGTTGCTACTGATTGTTCCTGCTTTCCTGGTCTTGACTCTCTCACCTCTCAATTTCCCCCTTCTATATATGTCTTGCTGCTACTGCTCCTGTATTAATTTGACATTCACATTTTGTACTACAGTAATAAAGTCAGATTGTGAGGGTTGTTTTCTTTAGGCAAAGATTTTAAGCCAGTTGCACAGCATAAAATTACACCAGATACCAAAGATGGATTCATCTCAGGACAAACAAGCTCAGAGAATTGAAGTAATATTGTGAAATTAGTATGGCATTTATATATAAAAGCACATTTAATCATGTAGACATAACTACAGATATGAACTCCAAGAAACATGCTGCAGGTGACAGTACATTGAAACAAAATATCAGCTTACAGAATACTGTAAATAAATGGAGGGAAATTAAAAATTACTTGGTTGCAATGTTGTCATAGTGTTATCTTTGGACTCCCAACATGCCACAGAAATGAGCAATGTGGATTCACTTGAAGTTACCTAAGCATGTAAAAAGTGAGGACGGTAAGGCCATTTTTACACGGAAAATGTTTTGATTTTTTTTTAATTCTTTTTATTTTTTTTAATCTGAGAATGAATCATCATCTGTTTGGGGGACAAGACACAGAGGTTTCATTTCATGACATGTGAGAACAGAAAAGTTAGAGGAACTGGAAAAAGACAAGATGGAATTGAAACAAGAAGGGAAGCAACAGACATAAGGACAGTAATGGGTAATTTAGGGAAAGATGGGACAGCAAGAAAAGGCAAGAGAGCACAGGAAAAGAAAGGACTAGGGAGAGATACTAAGGTGGCGTTCAGTGTCTCCGGCTGGAGATTCCTACCAGAGAAGATAAAATGCAAGAGGCAGCCTGAGCAGTTTAGGTCACTAGGAGGGGCATGCAGTGGACCACTGCGTTTTGAACAGCACTTCTGCAAGTGGCTTCTAATGCTTTCTCCCCAAGAAGCCTATAAACACCCTCCAGACGCCTTTCAATCTACAGCATGGCCACAGAAGAATTCAGGCGATTGAAACCCAGTGCAGTAGGGTGCCTACAGCAACTCCTGTGCCATGCTGAGGAACAAGGGAAAGCAGAAGCTGCTTTCCTGAGTGGCGATAGTTCCTTCAGCCTTCACCAGGCCTACTGCTTGTAAACAACCAATCATGAACTTGAAGACAGGGAGCAAAACAAAGCAGAACAAGATCAGTGGGACCCAAGCTGCAGACCCTAACACTACATTGTCAGAAAGCCACAGTAGACTATGGCTGGTGAAGTAGATACCAAAGCCTGACAAGAATCCCAATGGTGAGAGCCCATACTGTGGCTCTGCTCCTAACTTTGACTCTTAGCAGTGTCTCCTCCTGCCTGCATAAGGGAAGAGAATGGAAACTAAAAACTTCACTCACACCCTTAAAGTGAGAAGACTGCCATGAATTTAATAGGATGCGACATGTCAACAGCAAAGACTTAACTGTTTTACCTGGTCCTTACCATCCTGATACCATGATAAGAGCAGAGGTTATGGAGTACTGAATGACAGTGTTTGAGCTACATCTTTTCATCTGATGCCATTCTCAAGACCTTTGAACTCTGCCTCTGACAGAGGATGAAAGGAATGAAGCCCAAGCTCAGGATGCTGATGAAGCATCTCCTGAGGCAGCACTGGCTGTTAACACTGATACTGAGATATACGAGTTGGCTCTCTGGTCAGCACTAGAGCCTGCTTCATATTCTCAAATCTTAATGTCTTAGCAGAGTCTAGTGATGAATCTACATAAACTTTACATGGTTAGCTATTTTGTTAAGACATTAATCTTCTGCTGAGGACTACCCTGGAAGAGGTCTTGGTGTTTGCTAACAGCCAGTGGCTACTGCAATGTTAAATGACGTGGTAATGAGTTCATGCTCACATTTAGTGTGATTAGGGCAAATAAGGGGAGGTGGATAAAGGAAACAACATCTTATACCCATTTCTCAGACATCTAAGTGTTTAACAACTGCTTTAAAAAACTGAACTTCACCCGTAGTTGAGACAATTTCTGTACAACTTTCTCTGTGAGAACACAGAACAAATTACCATGAGACCACCCTTTAACAAAAGGTGTTCACCTTTCAGGAGATTTACCCCATTAGAAACTGGGCAAAGATGACTTTGAAACCCCAAACTTTTGAAGACAAAGTATTGAAAAGGCCTGTATTGTAAAAGATGGATGGAATAGGGAGAGGCATCCAAAATGCCCAACCATATATATTTGCCCTGAGTATTATTACAATGCTGACAGAAGTTTCATCAATAAATCAAAATATTCTCAGATGTCATACTCTGAGAGATTTATCTGGAGCTAAGAACTATTGAGTCAGACAACTACCAGCTTTGCAGTAATGCAGCAGAAGGAAAAGTGGTGTGACCCGTGGTTTGCACTTCTGCCACTTCTCCTCTGAAGATTCCAAACCTAAAATGAAAGAGGGGCACACATGCTTCCTAGGTGTTTTTCAGTTCTGAAACTTACTCAAAGAGCACATGATTTTATTAGTGTGTATGTTTACCAGCAGATCCCAGGAGAGCGCTGCCTTTGTGTGCACAAAGAATGACTCAGCTGGATTGCCCCGGCTCTCAGAGCAGATAATGAAATGGAAATAACTTCATCTATCAACAAATTGTGAGGTTCACTGATGCCAAATTTCATCTCATTGAGCACGTCAGCCATCTGACAGGTGGCAATTTCACAAAGCAAGAGCTATGGGATGGAAAACACATAAACACACATCCTTTTACACACTAATAGTGTAAATAGTGCCTTTTTGTTTCAAACCACTTTCAGTATCTATGAATAAAGCAGCTGATAAAGGATGAAAATCATAAAGGTTGAACAAAGAGTGCTTTTTCAAACTGGGCATCTGCTTTCACGCTGAGTGAGGAGGATCTCTCTTATTGTAAAAAATTGCTGAAACAAAACCAAATTAAGATAATAAAATAAGAACTTACCCCATCTTTTTAGCCTCAGAACTAGACAGGTTACTTAAGTGAAAACCACATCTGCCTAATACAACTGCTTTATATAATTTCATGTGATAAAAATAATCTGTTCTTGCAACATAAGTCATTATTCACAGGAAAAAAATCAACATCTAAAAGGTACTACTACCCATTTGTGCTGTATTTGGGGCCAATAATTTCAAGTGACTTAAAGAGTTAATATATTGTGGGATTGAGTCCTCAGTGGTGAGCCAGGCATTTTCTTCCCCAGAAGGACTAAGACACCCTTAACTGCCTGCATATCTGTCAACATGTAGCCTCAGTGAAGTGCACTCTGAAAGGGCATTAACCAAGAAGGCAGTGTCATTTAATCTACATTGCATTTATCTCCTATCACTGTGCTTAATTTTGTAATTAATCCTGAGCACCAGGACAACAGGATCATAAAAATAAAAATATATTCAGAAAATTTTGGGAAAAAAAAATGTCTGGAGTACTGGCAAGGTCAGGTGGGAAAAACTCCAATTCCAATATAAACCACTTATTTTTAAAATTGAATTTAAAATGTAGCATTTTAAAAAATATCAGACAATTGGAAGACTCATCCAAAAGGTTTTCCCATCCATGTCAACAAGAACTCTGTGGCTGCAGTCTGTGGTATATATTTAGAGAGCAAAGAAGGAAGGTTGCCACATGAAGTGATTAAGCAAGTGAAAAATAGTGGAATGATTCCATTTGAGTTAGAAACTTCAACACCATAATCCTTTTAAGACCAGTCTTATGCTCATCTTGTGGGGACTGAAGCAAAGGAAATAGTATGAAAGATTTAAGTATAGATACCTTAAATTAAAATCAGAAACTTCTGGATTAGCAGACATTTGAGTCTGTGGTTTAAGTTATGAAGGAAGTGCCAATGGATTTGCTCAGTAATCTCAGCAGTCCGTCTAACCCTCATTTTGATAATGCCAAGACAGAGGGAGTAACTGTTGCCTGTCTCCACCACTGTAGCCTGTAAGGATTCAATGTATTCTGGAAGGATTCAATGAGCTTTGGCTAATGAGCTCAGAAATGGTTTTGATGCTAGTATCATATCAGTCTTCTGATGTGGCATCCACAGGGGTAAGGGAACAGGGGTACTAGTAGGAGGGAAAGAAATACAGTACCCATATATTCCTCTCTTTCCACAGTTATCTCACTCTTACACTACCCATCTGTAAAATGCAGATTTCCAAACATTGGCAGGAAAAGGTAGTTTGGTCCTCAATGAGGCCTCCAGGACCTCTGGGGGCTGTGGGCAGTTCATCAGGACCTTTCCCACTTATCTGCAGGCCAGACTGTGATCATATCAAGTCTTAATGACAAGCGCTCTCAGCAATCACCCTTCTTCACTCAGAGAGTTGTATATCTGTGTTTACTTTCCTCCTTTCCTTGAAGCTTTCTACCTTTTCAATTGTTCTTACATGTAATGGGGGAAAAGAAAGGAAGAAAACAAAACAAAACACAAAATGAGGAGTACTGACTAGGTAACAAATGGAATTAATCTGAAGTAGTTTTGTGATTTTGAAACGGTTCAGTGATGGGAAGGGAAGGAAAAAAGTGTCCCATTTCCTTCATTCCCCGTCTTTCCAAGCTTTCTATTTTGAAATATTAATTTTTGGTCTCCACAATACATCCTCATCCCTTGCAAAATATTTGTTTTTGTTTTTGTTTTTGTTCACATCTCCCCCCACTAATTCATTAATTCTGCCATGAAAATACCTTCCTAACCTACAGTCACTTTTCAGTACTCCGTGTCTTAGGTCTGTCTGAAACATCCCTAGTACTATCTCTGTCCTGATCTAAATTACGCTCTCCTACACATTTCCTTCCCCAGTGATTTCAGGTCCTACACTTACTGCGCATCGCTGTCCCTCTCCCATGACTCATCTTCAGTGTCTTATATGCAATTAGCTTGGCTCTCACATGTCTGGTCTTTCCCCTGATCCTATTTAAAGCAAGAGTTATCTGTCTTCATTTGTGCAAAAGAAGTATTTTTGAGTTACCATTAGAGAGAGACAATGGTGGAAGGAAGAAAGAGTTTCAGAGAGGAGCAGCCAGCTCTGCATTCAGCTCCAGGCTGCCATGCTGCGTGTTACAGAGATGCACAGCAGGGAGGAGGACAGATTGAGTGCCCTCAGAGCCATGCTGAGGGGCCAGGATGGTCCTTGGGACACACTGGAACTCATGGCCACTGCCACCAGCAGCAGCCTGTACCTGCCCACCTTCTGGTTCTGTGGGTATGCATGGACCACCATCATTCTGCTGATGACATCCCCACAAACACTTAAGACAGGCTGAATTCTACTTTGACTCCACAAAAACTATGTCAGATCACATTTGATGTAAAGGGGAGTGGTGACAGATCTATAGTTATGTAAAGATAAAGAGAAATCACTGTAGTATAGGTAGCTGGAACACAGAGATACAGGTTCAGGTCTTAACTCAGCTGCAGCTTCTGGTGTAATTCTAGAAGTTTCCTTACTTTTTTTGTTTGTTTTTTTGTTTATAATTGAAAGCACATTAATTTTGGGAAGCCAATTTATACTGATTTGGAACAGAAGAAAGAGATGGGACACAGTGTAAGAGCTGTCCTCAGATGAATATAGCCTTGTCCCATGGTCAGCACAACCCCACAAAACTTGTATGAGAGAATTTAGCAGTTAGGAATCTGCTTGTCTTTGTCTGATAATTATTAGTTTATAAAAGTGATTGCTCTGCTTGCATTCCCCTAGGTTAATAAAAGCTCCCCTAAATTAATAAAAGCATGATATTAATAAAACAGTAGCTACGTATGTTTTTATTTGCTGATTCACATTCAGTAAGGATAATTAGTGAGTATCTCTATTAGCAATACAGAATCCCTCCTGTGTAAGCCCCTTGCATGTGACTTGTCCCATTAGCCTTTCTTCAGGGCTTTTATTTGCTACTAAAGAAATAGCACATGCAAAGTCATGTTTGGTATTGAGAGTGTTGTAACAGCCGCCCGCTATGTGATGACTTTTTAAAACTAATTCTGAGAAAATCAGAGTGCGTGAAACTGAATCGTAAAGATTCTGACTACAGACACACTAATCCTCTACAAAGGCAGAGCTACTGACAGATGAACTCATTAGACTAGACACACACAGTTCAGAAAAAAGAAGCTGTGGTCACGGCCCTGGACAGGCTTTCATATGATGATTTTAAAAATCTGCCTCAACCAGACTAGCACTGCTGCGGCAAGCTAGAAATACTCTTGTCAGAGTCAGCCTTGTTATATAAAATACAGCAATGCATTCAAACTGTAGAAGTAAAGATAACTAAAATTGTACAATCAAGAGCTCAAAAGTTAGCAGACGCAAGCCCAAGCTGCCTTTTCTGAATCATTGCTCTCCCCCTCACTTCTTGACTTATGGGCAGCGCATACAATGCAAAACTAATCAGAGTTCTGTGGCCACTGTCTTTTTTACTGCAGGACATCAGGCCTTCCTTGAGAAATGTCCAAGAAAAAGAAAAAAAATACGGCACCCTGGTGGATTATTCTGTGACACTCAATGTTTTCTTCAAACATATCACAAATAATGGTATTTATAATACCTGTAAAGTGAGACATTTATATAGCTCTTACTTCCTATTTGTAGACTAAAGGAATTATGAGCAGAAAGTGTCTAAGAAATAAAAATGATGTGTGTGAGACACTTCAGAGTGAGTTTAAAACTTCCTTTTATATTATGCTTCATATGTTTGAGACTTTACTTCCACAGTGTCCAGTTACAGATGTTTGTTCTCAGCACACCTGTGAACTAACAGGGAAAACCTAAAACTAGGTATCAGTAGAAGATACCTAGAATGTCTCACAGCTATATCATCAGAACTTTAGGACATGAAGGAGGGATACAATTCAATATTAAGTGCAAAATTGAACTGTGAAATATGAGAGTTTTGTTTTCGTTTAGCGTGTATATTCTACTCATTGCTTAGAGAAGTCAGAAGCACTCCAGATGAAATCTCCCTTCAGTATGCTGTGTGATCTGAGCCTTCCCTTTGAGGTAAATGAGGTATGGACATAAAATGTACAAAACAGGGCATGATAATAATTCTTCTATAATACAGTAACAAGAAAGTCAAGTTATGTTGTACAGACAGCCTTGACTTCGGTACTTTTGACTTTGCAAACACAGTAACATGTTAACTGTCTGATGTGTTAGTGATATTTTATTCTACATTGAAAAAAGATCCTCAAAACCAAAAAGAAAATCCAGTATTTGACACCCTAATTCAATTTATGAGTGGTTAGCAGAGCTGCAACTGTTAGCTTTGGCGTATATATTTGATTCTTAATTAAAACCATACATAACAAATAGCAATCTAGTTTCATTATGCGGTGGGTCTGGAGCAGAGGAGTACAGAGCACTGAGCCAGAAGGCTTCACAAAATTTCCTGACAATGAAAAAAACAAGCTTGCAGCTCTGTGGGGAAGCCTGCTCCCTTGTGAGCAGAAGCACTTGCCTCTTCTCTCCAAACGTACATTTCTTAGGGACAGCTGTTGTCCTGTCCATAACTTCATCAGTATTTCCCTTCTCAAATGTCTTTCTCATCACCCTGTTGTTTCCTCTCTTTGCGTCTCCCAGTCCCAAGAATAAACCATCTAACCAAGCAAATTCAGCTTTCAATTTTCTGACCTGACCTCCTGCTTCAACAAATCTCAGTTCCTTCCCTGCTGGTTCTCCACACAATCACTCTCTATTGCTCTTCTTCTTCATCACTGTTTTCCATTTGCCCACATTCCTTATTCTCCTTCCTATTTGTGTCTAAATTTGCTTTAGTTTTCTTCACATATTCAGACTTCTCTTCAGCCTCCATCTTTCCCTAACATTGTTTTCTTAGGCTCCATCTCTTAATCCAGTTTCTACCAGATTCCCATTCAAGCTAGCCTCTTCCTGTCCCCACTCTCCTCTTTTGCCATCTAATCATTTTCATTTTTCTATGGAATCACAGTATGAAGGCAATCCTTATCATGGTAGCCATTTAATATGTTTCTCCTCCCCTTTAAATGAAGAAATAAATGTAAGGGGAAAAAAACATGGCAAATAAAGGCTTACATTGTTGCATCATGTCCCAATCAAAGATTAGATAAAGCAACACTCTAACAAACATGTTAGTGACACTGACGGCCCGGAAATCTCATGCATATACAAAGTGAAAAATTTTCTACTGCCCCAGGATTGTCAGCTATCAATTTTACTCCACATTCTATTTTAAAAGAATGAAAAATGTTCTGATACATTAGAATTCTGCATTCAGCCTTGCAGTGCCTTGCTTTCACCTGAAATGATGACATTTCACCACTGCTAGAGACGCTTTGCAGAAGGTGGCTGTCACATTCCATTAGCCTTTCCAGAGGAAAGGGAGATCATCCCCCTTGGTTTTGAGGAAACAGACTTTGAGCAACCACCTTGAAAGATGTGACTCAGTCAGAGGGTACGGGGCAGCAGGAAATTGAAAAAGACAAAAATGGCTCAACTGAGCAGAGGGAAAGAGATGTAGAAGAATAATAGAAAAACTGAAGGGCCAAGGTAGTGTCAGAAGCAGCCCTAGGAGAGAAGTGGAAGTGGGTATATATTGTGGCAGAGGAGAACAAAGTTTCAGATAGGAGACTGAGAAAAAGGAAAGGAAAATAGAGATTTAACCTGCTTTTTCAATATCTAGTGCTACATCTGATAACAGACCTGTTAACCCATTTGAAAACTTTGTCTCAGTGTATGTGACTCATGAGCACGTGCATTTGCAGAAATCTGCTCTACAAACACATTGAGCGACACATCATTCACTTTTGCTGTCAGTTGTTCTTGATTCACTTTTCCAACGGCTGGTCCTACCAGAACACACTTCTGCAAACAGTAGGGCTACAACATCACCAACCTTTGAGAAAAGACTCCAGCTTTCTTGCTACAGCTCCCGCTCTCTGCATCGTCTTCCAAAAGCTCACTGAACTATTTCTGTCTGTCTATTTGAAAATTCTAGTCTTAAGGAGTGCCAGCTTCCTGGCCAACTAGTTAAAATGAGCCACGAAAATTACAGCCCCAAGCTACATGTCTTTCTATTACTTTTGTGTACTGAAAAAGTGCTGTTTGGAAGTTACTTTTGTAGCAATGATGCTGACATGACCTTATAGTACAGTACAGCAATACTACAACTGCACACTACTGTCCTCAAAATATACTCCAAAGCTACTGTTGGTTTTGTTTGTTTGGGGTTGAGAGGGGAGGAAGGGGGCTGTTTTCTTCTTGTTGTTGGGTTTTCTTTTTGTAGGCTGATTTTTTTTTTTTTTTTTTTTTTTTTTTTTTTTTTTTTTTTTTTTTTTTTTTTTTTTTTTTTTTTTTTTTTTTTTTTTTTTTTTTTTTCTCCATTACAAACAAAACAAAATATTAAACTTCCAAAGGCAATGAGGCAATTTGCCTTCTCCGAACTACACTGTCTTCTGCCAATAACAGAAAAAAAACAAGAAAAACATAATAGGAAATGCATTCAGTTTTAAAGCATGGAAAGTTACAAATACATCTGTGTTCTGGCAAACACATTTCTAGCAACTTACTTTCACTGGCTGAATAATCCTGTGGATCGAGTATCCCTGATTCCTGCAGTGATCTAATGCAGGAGTCCACCAGCTCCAGACCAGTGGTGAGCTCATCTTCTATATCCTTCTGACCATCTGTAATAAAATTAGACACATAAAAATGTAAAAGAAAGGCAAAAGGTAAAGCCAGTTATAAGACAAATGGTAAAACCTGTTACATGTGACTAGGCATTCACAGCTGATGAAGGGAAGGAGAACACACCAAGATCACATATTCAGAGGAGGCTGGCCATATTGAAAATCTCATCCTGTGAAAGAGTGGCCTTAGATTAATCTCCCCAAAAAAATCAAAGACACATTTGGCAATGCCCCCTCTCAAAACTCTACAGTAATCTAGGTGTTCTTTTTGACAACCCTAACAATTTTTGCCAAGTTTTGCCAGTTTTTAAGTATGGTTTTTATGTACTAGCAATGAAAAAAAAAAATATTACATAATGTATGTTGTTTTCCTATCTTGTTTAGGAAATATGATCATTCTAGGAGAAAATATACATAATACATGTGTCTTAGATAAGTGCATTACCTTGTGTTTGCCAGTGAAACTGCTCTTCTGTTGAACTGGAAAGAGAAAAAAAAAAAGTGTTATTTTTTAATGAAATTATTCAGTAGTGTGCTATCAATATTGAGATCTAAACCTATTCTGAAGGAACTGATTTGAGAATAAAGCAGCTGACTTAAGAATAAATAACATACTTAAAATATATGAAGTACTATTTCACACAGATTTTAAATTAATGACTTGCCCATCACTCATTCAGCAGCAGGGAAGCATCTTCACTTCTTAATTAAGTACTTTAAAGCATACATATAGAAACTCTCCTCTTAGTCTTGATATACAAGTTACATTATTTAAAAAAAAAAAAAAAAAAAAAAAACCCAAAAAGGTTTTGCAACTGGTTTTGATCCTTCTATTTGTCTGGTTTTCTATGTTTATAGATAAAGTTACAAATCACATTCTCAAGTGAACAGTTACATGAGATTTCTAAAAGAAATCACGAGTATGATTCCTGCTTCTATCGATCATTATGTGCATTTTTATATTATTTAAATGTGCAGCCAAGTTAATTCAATTGGCCTACACAAGAGAGTAAATTTAGATGTGTTTCTGCTGCCATTTACAAGCACTTAAGTAATGGAAGATATCCATTTTAAAATAATAACCATGCACACTAGAGGATAGGTTAGGTAGGGTTTTTTTCTATAAAATGAACGATACATTCAAAAGAATGATAAAATGAATGATGTATTCAGTTAGGCAAGCAGTACACTTTACTCCAAGATGTGATCTCTTTATGCTGCAATATAGGTCTTTCTCACACGTCAAGGATACAAAGAAGATTAAAGTTACTCAGTAATAATAATTATTTTGATAACAGTGAACTGATTATTATAGTAATGATTTAAACATTTTTCTGTATATTTTTAAAAGATATTAGGGAGAATAAAATCATCTGTTGCATCTATCAGTTAAAGAAATGACAGAAATATTTACTTTTAAAACTATGCATTTGTTTATTTCTGATATTGAGAATAAATGCTCTTTTTAATGAGTAAGTGGATTTTGAATCTTGAATTATTTTTCCTTTTCCCAACAGATGCTGGATCTGTAATGAATATGTGAGTATAGTTCCTAGTATCTATGTTCTGAACAAGAATAGTGTAAATCGAATGAAATGCTTCTTTTTGGAGGTCTCTTTTTACAGGAAAATAACTTGGTTTAATTATTTATCAGATTTGATAGTGTTAAAAAAGGATGATTGCTTCATTTACATATAAACAGTTTTGTAAGGACAACTTTTAATTTCTAGCTGGCATCAAAACTGTTAACCTGACATATTCAAATCTATACATCATCATTAATTTCAAAATACCTGCCATCTGTGGTTGACATTGACTCACTGTAGTAAGATTTCACATATTAAGCAGCTAGTCCTTCAATGAGACACTCAACTAAAATGCTTGTATTCAAGTCCACCCAAGTTAATAATATTGAATATAAACATAGCCAGAGTCCTCTGGCAAATAATAAAGACAAAGCGCTAAACTGGAAGAAAATAATTTATTTAAATTACCTTTTCAAATGGAACCTTAGTGGGTGGTGACTAGGGACACTGGCTCTTTTTGAAATAGTCCTTTTTCTGATTTGAAATTCCTTTTGCCTGATTTTCAAAATCACTAAACTGCAGTTTCACCTGACACAGTGGGACTTGAGAACAACCATCCTTTCTGGAATTCACATAATCCATAATAAACAATATATTACTTCCCACTCTACAGTCTCTCTCTTCCAGTACACAGGTTTCTGTATGATATACCACCTCAAAGAACAGAAAAAAAATGTAATATCTCAGGCGGAAATCTTGCTGGTAGAATGAATTACTAAATGTTGCTGGAAAGAACACACTGATGTAAGAAACTGCGCCTCCTCATCCAGATCAGTGAGAAAAGACAATCAGGTCTGTGCATAAAGTGTGAATTATCATTTCCAGGAATTCCAGCTTAACCCTTTTTCAGCAGTAAATTTGTATAAAATGTAGAAGTTCACTGTTGGCATAGCACAAAGAGTATTAAATGAATCACTAGTGGCTGATTAGTAGTGATTCCTAATATAGCTGCTCTGACTTCCACAGAAACACTTCAATATATTAGTCTTAAGAAATCTTAGATGGGAATTTCTAAAAAAGGATTGCAATAAATTTTGACCGTATTTTGACTTTTCCAGTTTTAGTCGGGCTTCTCCTCACAACTGTTGTAGTGGTCTTTTAATAATTACTGTGATTTTTATAGTGAAGGCAAGAGATTCACCATCAAAATTTTTATCCTAATGCTACCTTCTTATTCCACATATGGGATATGGAACAGGCTGCCCAGGGAAGTGGTTGAGTCACCATACCTGAAGGTGTTTAAAAAATGTGTAGATGCGGTTTAGTGGTGGACTTGACAGTGTTAATGGTTAAACTTGATGATCTTAAGGGTCTTTTCCAACCTAAATGAATATATGATTCTGTGATATTATTTTAAAAGTGTATTTGCTCCTACAAGGACTTCAGTATATTCTGGTATGAAGAGACTGCTGTTTTCTTTAGTTAAATGCATGCTCTTTAGCTTTTCAACAGTCCATTATATTTGCACATCATAGTTGTGATACAAACCAATACCTCAGTCTTGCAGACAAACACATAAAGGGTTTAATGCTTTCCATGGAAAAATCTTATTAGAATTTGACAGTTTAAATTTAGATACTCTGCCTTTTTTTTTGCACACACACCCTCTCCCCCCCCCCCCCCCCCTTTTTTTTTTTTTTTTTAATATAGCTTTTCTTTCTTTTGGCCTGAAAAGGATTCCTGACTGAAGCAACCAGACTTGTCTGTGCAGGGAGCCTTTAGGCTGTCACACAACTGTGCCAAATCTACTTGTGTGAATAAAAGTGCTTTCTTTCCATGTTTTTCTTTTAGGTGTTTTCTAGCTTCATGACAGATCAGTACGATTGACTGCATAATCACACCAGATGCATGAAAAGGCAAAAAAAAAATTAACAGAACTACTCCTCTGAATTAATTTTTCATCATGTTCAGCAAAATAAAGCTTTCTGCTTTATATTTTTTCTAAAGAAAAGGTTTTAAATTCATTATCAACAACTTTTCTGCATATGCCTATGCTTCATTATGTAAGTTTGCAAACTACCAACTTTGACCAAGAAAGTTGACCAATAAAACACTTTATTGATAAGTTCTGAACTATTGAAACCTACACCAAACTTAGAGTTTGAGGAGAAAAGAGAGAGTTTTAACCAGAATTACATTAGTATAGTATTAGAAAATAGCAGCAAAAACTATTTATGAGCTAAGAACTCAGGCAGGTATAATCATTACCTCCCTTAACCCAAAACCAGAACAACATTTATGATTTATTACTGTATTCTTCTCTCATTATTGGTAGTCATTGCATCCTATATCTACTTCAAATGTTCTAGTACAAATAAGACAGCCATTCTACTTAATTTATTTGAGTGAAATAAAGAATCTTATGTCACCTTTCAAGTATACAAAACTTTCATCCTTCTATACTTAAACTGTATTTAGAAAATTTGATTTATTGAAGGAAAATCCTGGGGACGTAGAACAACTTAAGAATTAAAAGAAAATGCTAAAAAACAAGCAAATAATAAAAAAATAAAAATAAATAATAAATAATGAAAAGAGCATTGCCATATGTTTGGTTCTGGATGTTCATCTTGAAGCTACTGAAGCTTCTGTAAGATGCACTACACAGTGCCTAAAACTTCACCTTTAATAACCCCCTATGGAACGAAATATTTCAGTAAAAGTTGTTTTACCTCCCTAGGCAAGAATGAGCAAAGTACACATCCACAGAGCCATCATCTTGATTCCAGCTGAACTCACATGTTTCCATTTCTGCACACATGTAATGAAAGCATCGAAGTAGCAAGAAACCTTTCCCGTGTGGCCTTGTACACAAGAAGGAGGAAAGAAGCCTGAGCCCAGCACGCTGCAGGGAGCTCGTTTTGGGGAACATCACATGAGTAGTGCACTGGGGCAGCTCTACGTGTCTCTGCACAGAGTGGAAAGGTCAGAAGCACAAAGCGCTGCAAAAATGCCAAGTTTTTACAGGGAGCAAAGGATGTCTGACTGTTACCAGCAATCTATTTACATCAAGTTCATCCCTTCTTCAGGCATGAGCAGAAAAATCCCAGTCTGAGATATGGTGTATCTATAAACAAGCAACAAATCGGTCTTTGGAAGCCTTCATTTTATTTTTTTTTCTTGTATCTCAAGTGAAGCTAAACAAGAAGTGGGTGTCCTCTGCATGACACACTTGATAGGAACCCAGCGTGACCAGAGTGCTCTGTGGAGATGACCTAACTGTCTCACAACAGCCAGCACCAGCAGAACAAGGTGAGCTATTTATGACCATCAAATACCTCTTAGCACAATTTACAGGACCCAGAACCAGTTCTGGTAGCATACAAGTGAGACCTCGAAGTGACACCAAAATACTGCTTTCCTGGACTGTGCTCACAAGCCATATTTCTACAAAAGTAACCAGAAGCCCCATGGGAGGTAACCCACAGGTGGGCAAGACTGTTGAGCACTTTGGCTCAAGTTGCCTGAGACATCCTCAGACAGCATTCCCATTCACGGATTTGCTTTCAGGGAAGGTGCTGGGGAGCAGCAAAGGCACCTTGGACTCATCTGAACTCCTAGAAGCTGGGAGTGTGCCCATGGCCCTGGTAGCAGGGACAACATTGCAGCAAACACAACTCAGACCAAACCCTCACCCCAAAGCACACATTTTGCAGATTGCCTGGTCACAGCTGTACTTGCAGTATCACTTGGGTTTAGTTTTAGACATTACATGGCCTAATGTGAGACCTGACTTCTTTCGCTATTTAATGGAGAAAGTGTAATACAGTCCATTTCCGTGTAGTTTTGGGCCTTCACGCCAGAAATGGTCAAGAAGAGTATCAGTTAGAATAACTGTCATTTTTTACTTGTAAGTTGCTGAATTCATTTCACACATGCCACCTCCCCAGAAAACATCTACTGAAGTTTTAATTGAACATAGGCACCTGGAAACAAAACACTCACTCCTTAGCTTGCAATGCCAACCAGTTTCCTTTAGTTTCAGTTCTGCAGACAGTTACTGGTGAGACAGTGAAGACAGAGAATCCTTTCACAGTGGAAGCTTGTGAAGCTCTAATATTCCAAGGCAAAGAATTTACAGGGCAACACATGTAAATACTTGCTATATTGTATTTACCTTTAAACTTGGAAACAATGATAGCATTAGGAAAACAAGTATTATATGACTGCCCTGTTCTCGCTTTTCTCTTGATGTCCATTTCTGGCCTCTATATAGCCCAGACAGGATGCCGTGTTAGATAGATGCTAACTCTGAATCAATACAACCACACTTATGTTCTCATTTAGAGAAGCTAAAATCAAACAAAATTACTTCATTGTGTAATTTCTCTTTATTAATTGATTAAGAGAGGGGATGATGCTTTTCAAAGAGAAGGAACTAGCTCGAGGTTGGATTTCTGCTAAGGTAATAGTCTTAGTTCTTCCTGCTTGGTTCAAACCTATTTTTATTTGAGAAAGGAGCTGACCTCCAAAACTGAACTCTCTCAACAGGAGCATATTTAAAATTTTACCGTGTCTCCACAGCACACCAGCTTAGACAGAAGTGCATTATCCTATTTCTTCAGCCCCAACAGTGATATCTGGATCTGATCCAAGCCAAACAAGTATCTAAAATAATATTTAGAAGGAATTTAAGTGCTCATGAAATAAATTAGAAATTATGAATTAGAGAAATGCAATAGTGGAGAGGTACAATCATCTCTGTCTTGAGGTGTCTGAGCAGTTTGCTGCCTAAATCGCAAAGCAGTCTATCAGTAGCCATAAAACTATATTCTTCAAGCACACCTAACAGACAGCATTGCACACAAAATACGGTAATGGTTGCATTGCTTAAAACAAACGAACAAACAAAACGACACCCTGAAAGATAAAAGGAAGCTTGGTTTCTTCTCTCTCTCTTCTTACCTTACCTTGCTACTAAAGCACTTGTGCACAATGTGATAGAAATATACACAATTCTATATTAACTCATCTCTGAGAAATCAAACCAATATCTAAGTTGAGTGTAACCATCAGGCTATTCTCTATCCTAAGAATCCTCAATCCTGTATTGAAAACAACACAAGAACTCAACACAAACCATGAACATATGGAAACAGTCATCTAAAAATAAGCTTTGCAACACACTTTTTCAGCACCTTTTTTGATCTGGACTTGGTACCAGAAAATTAATTTATTAAAAAATGCAGTACAATATAAATTCAATTTCTTTGAGGAAACTCACTTCTGTATGGGAAGATGCTGCAGTATTTCCTCCTAGGAGAGCTAACTGCTACAGCAGGCAAAACCCCACTAGGAGCATGATGCTCCTCATCTTCAAATTACAAACTGCACATGGATACCCCTTCTGCACAAGAGTTAATATGTAGGTTAAGTCAAGAACTTCATGCTGACCAAAATTTTAAGTAAATTATTTTACATGTGACCATACTTCTGCATGACTGTTTCAGCTACAATGTTTGTTCTGTGATGTTCTTGATAACTAATACAGAAGTGTTTTTCTCTAGCTTTTCATTTCGAGCTCAGCACTTCCACAGGGAAATGACACAGACAGGCAGCCCCTACCTTGAAGAAAGTGCATTCCACACAGAAAACATCTCAACACACACACACGGCCTGTCACTGCATGAAATCGTGCATCACAGGCCTTCCCAGTTTCTCTCTCCTACAGCCTCTTCACATTAGCTTCACTCAGCTCTTTTCAAGAAACCTAGCCCTCCAGGACTCTTCACCTTCACCTCCTTCCATGTAAACAGCCTTTCCTCTTTCCTTTCCTTTCCTTTCCTTTCCTTTCCTTTCCTTTCCTTTCCTTTCCTTTCCTTTCCTTTCCTTTCCTTTCCTTTCCTTTCCTTTCCTTTCCTTTCCTTCCCTTCCCTTCCCTTCCCTTCCCTTCCCTTCCCTTCCCTTCCCTTCCCTTCCCTTCCCTTCCCTTCCCTTCCCTTCCCTTCCCTTCCCTTCCCTTCCCTTCCCTTCCCCTTTCCCTCTCCCCTCCTACAGCAGAAAACACAGCCAGAATGTTTCTTCCTTCTCTTAGCTATTCACTTTGCTATTTACTTTCCCGCAGCTTGTGCCTGCTCATAGCTGCTTGGGCTAGAAGCAAACTCCCACTGTGCCAACACAGCGGCTGAAGTCTCCTGTAAATAACAAAGGATAATCTTACTGTTAATATATGGTCTAAATTTTGACAAAGAACAGACTGCATGGTAGTCACCTCCACTTCAAATGTTGCCTTTCATTTCTGTATTCTCCACCAGAAGTGTGAACATGAAACATTACCATGAAACACGAGAAGATTTTGCAGGGAGCAGAAAATACTTTGTTGATCCTTTTGAAAGGAAGATTAAGTAAACATTTTAAGGTGTACATTTAAAAAGCCAAGTTTAATAGATGTGTTGAAAAAAATATTTTATGTTAAGGCAAAGAAGGAATAATCATAGAATAATTTAGGTTGGAATGACCCCTGGGTATCATTTGGTCTAGTACCCACTTAAAGCTGGGCTAACTTCATAGTACTGTCCTGGACATAATGTTGTAGGAAGACAGGCAGGATGCTCTTCCAGTATTCTGCTGTTCAGAATTTCACAGAATCCCAGAGTGGTTGGGGTTGGAAGGGACCTCTGTAGATCATCTAGCCCAACCCACCTCCTAAAGCAGGTTCACCCAGAGTAGATTGCACAGGAATGTATCCAGGAGGGTTTTGAATATCTCCAGAGAAGGAGACTTCACAACCAATCTCGGCAGCCTGTTCCAGTGCTCTGGCACCCTCAAAAGTGTTAATTCTCATTTTCAAAGAGAGAAAATAAAAACTGATGAAAGATAAGGCTAGAAGAGTTTGGTTAGCTTAAGTGAGACAACTGAAACGTGAGAAGGGAGCACAACCAGCATCTAGAATGTAACAAGGTTACACAGGAGAAAAAGAAATAATGAGAGGAGGCATACAGGTGGGACAAGAACAAACACCTTCAAATTGGTCGTTGAAATTCTTGCTGCAAATTTTAAAAAGGTATTAAAACATAATGGAAGCAGCCATTCCCATCAAACTTAAGGTGGCAAACTATACATCCTCTTAGAAGGCAGCTTAATAAGTTTATAATAAAGAGTTGGTGTTAGTTTCAGCTTTGAGGAACTGGACTGCATCCCACAATGGTCCTTCCAGTTCTGTATTTGAAATAATCTGCGATGCTGGCAACCTGGTGGTTGTTAACTGAAGTAGCACGCACTCAACTCCATAAATCAACACCTTGTATCATCAGAAACACCCAGCAATGGAGAAACTCATTTTTTCTAGAAGCAGGCAGTACCAACAATCACATATGCAAGAAATGGTGAGTCTTAAATTTACATTTCAGTGGAGGAATGTAAAGGCAGCAGAGAACTACTGTCTAACCTAAAATGCTGGATGAATGTAAAGGTAATTTAGCCTATTAGGTTGGTGATAAGCAGCTGGATCAACCCCTGAACAATTGTTATTGATTTATTATTTTAACTGTAGGAGTGAAAATTCTTATTTGTAAACTGTCTGTTTGTATACAAAGTTGACAAATTATCCAAGTAACTAAAATGGCACATGGTAATAACAGCTAGTTAGCTATATGGATAACCTTTAATCACACATTCATTACTGAAAATGACTAAAATTATATTAATGCAAGCTGACAGAAAATAAATGTAACCTTCAGACAGATTTGAAGCTTTGCTGTAAGCACACAGTCTTTTTGTTCTGACTTTTTCCACCACTAGGACTCAAAGGGGAAAATAAGAATCAGTTCCCTTGGAAAATAATGTTTATTCCATTATTCGTTGCCTACCAGTGACTAAAGAAATACAACACAGGAGACCCTATGCATGCAAAACCAGCCTCGTAAGTCAGACATTTGGTAAAGACATATGTAAGAAATACATTATAATCCTAGAATTCTATTTTTAAAAATAGTATGTAGGTATTGAAGAGAATATTCCTAAAGAATATGTTTGTAGAAGCTTGAAGAAAATTACCTTCCAGATATCATACAAGTAATAATGAAAATAATAATATTTGAAATAACCTTTATTCTTAGCAGAATATTATAACACAAAAAAATTGTGAAAGTTACCCAACAACAGAAACAATAATTTGAAGTTTTGTTTCTACTTAAATATACTCCACATCCAGAAAACAATAGTTAAATATCGAATCTTTTAATCTCGGTGTATGTACATAATCTACAAGTTTGAATACTGAGTTAAAATTTCACAAGATAACTTCAGCAATGTATGCACTGATTTGTACTTTGAGGTTTGCCAGCCACATGGACCACAGGGCTGCACTAGTAGTAAGAATTAGACTGAAAATCAGACAAAAAAAGTGCTCAGTTGATCTTGGAAGTTCTACCTAGCACTATTTTCTCCTGTTTGGCTTTTCCATAACCTATCTATTGCTTACCATCTGCACATCAAAACAAGTACCAAATTCCTTGTCTGCACTCATTATCGCACAGCTGATTTTGTTAGAGCTGAACAGCATATTTGTTTCCTAAACCTTGCTGTATTTTGGCTCTCTCACTCCTGTTTTGGGCAATCCCACTAATATTCATGAAAAACAGAAGCATACCCCTGAATTTCCATATTCCTGTTCCTTTAAGCTGCTAAAAGGCCATCCTTCTCTCCACAAACGAGGAAGACCAAAGTGGACAGTAAGCTTGACGAGCAGTGAAAGCTACTTGTTATAATTATCACAAAATTTTCTGATGCAAATCTGGCCCTGATATACTTTGCAAATATTACTAGTTCTCATGTTGCATTCAAAAAAACCACAGGATGCTTAGCTATATTCTTTTATCACTTGTCAAAATTTAAGAGATTAGTTATTCTATACTTATAGTAGTACTGAGGTCATATCTCAGAATGTCTTAATAGAATAGTTCAACTGCCAAGATGGTTTGCTTGATAAAACCAAATTCTACCTATTGCAGTCTTCAGAGCATTTTAAATTAGAAAAATTGTAACACTTTGTGCTGGTTTGACTGAAAGCAAGTTAATTTTCTTCATGCAGCTAGAAACCTTACTTTTTCACAGCTAGCACAGTTGTTTGGATTTAGTTTGGGAACAAGAAAATAACACCCCGTGACAGAGTTAAAGCTTTTCTTCAAGAATTTTCCAGTGTCTTTGAGTTGGAACAAAGAAAATGTAAGAGCTTACTGTTGTTATCTTAGTTGTTGTCTGGGAATCAAGGGTGGTTTTGAGCACTCTGTCCACAGGTGTGAGGCAGCTGAGAAGGGAGGCATAGATGGGGCAGATCCTGACTGACATCCAGACTGATCTATAAGTGCATTCCATGTCATTCGCATCAGGTTCCGTGTTTAAGGAGAGTCAGTTTTTCTGGCTAGGAGGACAAAGAAGGAGATGGACACCCATTCTGGTTCTGCTGTTTCAGATAAGCTCCAGTCAGGAGTTCTTTTAGTTCAGCCTTTTGCCATCCTGCCATTTTGCAGAGGCCTCTGCTCCTTTCTGCCTTTTTCCCTCTTGCCCTGGGATCGACTGTTCAGAAACAAGGTGCTCTCTCTCTTCAGGGACTGGCTGCTCAGTGTGGACAGAGTTCACGAGGAATTACATAGAGTATCTTTTATATTCTATTTTCCATTTTCTATATATTAGTAGTAGTGGTGTATTACTAATATTTTGTTATTTTATTAAACTGTACTTATCTCAGTCCACAAGTTTCTCCCTTTCCCTTTCAATTTTCTCCCCTCTTTGGGGGTGATGGGGGAGTGAGCAAGTAGCTATCATGGTTTTGAATTGCTAGCTTGGGTTAAACCATCAGACACTTTTGAGTGTTAAGACAGGGCACTGATCTTCTTTCTCCTCAAGGGTCCATCTAGTACTTCTGGGAAAGACTATAATTATGCAGAAAAATGTTAAACTGTATTAGATTAAATAAAACCACCAATTTTCTCTGCTGACTTTGCTGAAAAAATAGACAGGGGAAATGAAACACAGATCTCAAGTAACTAGCTGAGCTTTACATCAGCAGACACAGTTTTTAAAAATTCCTTTGTTTTGCTGAAAAGGTTCCTGAGCCATAGGAAAATAAAGTTCTTGGTCAATGCGCTAGTTTTGTTGGGATCAAGTTAATTTTTTTCATAGTAGTTCGTCTCTTCTCTTTTTAATACAATGAATTTTTTTTTTTTTTTCTCCTCGGTAGCTACGCTGTGTTTTGGAGTTGGTATGAAAAGTTGGTACGGAGAATGAGGACTCATTGATGTTTTGGCTGTTGCCAGAGAGACCAAGGATTTTTTAAACATTCCAGCTGCAGGTGCACATAGAGGCTGGGCGGGAACATAACAGGACAGCGCTCAGATCAACATGCAAGCTGAGATATTTCCCACCATTAGCATTATACTCTTGATACAGTCAGAGCTATTTTTCCCAGTTCTGCTTTTTGCTCTCTCTCCTTCCACGATCAACTGTTTGGGACTGGGGCATTGTCTTTCCTAGGAATGGCTGTTCAGCACAACCGTGTTTGAAAGCAAACTGCTGTCCAGGTCTTCACTCTTCCAGGTCAATTGTACAGGACCAGAATGATTTGTAAGCTATTTCATTGTGCATCACCTAATTACTCCTTTATTTATTTATTATTATATTTTTCTGTCCTATTAAACTGTTCTTATCTCAACCTCCAAGTTTCTCCCTTCCCTTTCAATTGTCTCCCCCATCCCACCTGGGGAAAAGTGGTGGAGGGGGTGAGTGAGTATGGCTGTGTGGTCCAAGTTGCCAGCTGGGGTTAAACCACAACAATCACCTATGCAAATCCCTCTCTAGGATGCTAGAATATTACTTGTTCAAAACAATTCATTGAAATGGATAGTCAAATGGAGAGACACTGAAGAAACCAAGGTTTACTATAATTACCACTACATGCATAAACGAAGTTAAAACACTATTTGGTCCAGAATATTTATTAATTTTTTACTCAACATGGAAACACTGTCTGTAATTGAAAGGGGAAAAAAAAAAAAACACAGAGCATCAAAGAATAGACACAAAGCTGGTTTAGAAGTGTAGCTATTTGTTTCCATAATCACCATAGTATTCACACATGTTCCAGCACATGTTAATCTTCCAAGATGACAAATAGAAGTTAGTATCTTCCTTATTCCGGGCTTCAAGGAAAAGAAACACCTCTAGTCTCAGAGAAAGCAGCTCTTCATCTACGAATACTTATATGTATACACACATATAGGTACATAGACATAGCACCCATAGACCCATTTCAGTACCTAAGAATCATGTCTTAGTATGAATCTTTATACCAAATGTTATATAAATATATATATATTTACGACCCTGAAATAAAAATTGACAATTATAAACATTCAAATGATTCCCTAATATACTTATTTACAAAAGTCAACATTTTAATTATCATCATATCAGTATCTTGTAGCTATTTACGAAGACTGGTATCTAACCCCAGATACTATTAGGCAAATTGCACATGGAGTTTAGGTGACGCACACTAATAGTGGATAAAAGTTCTCTGTCCTGTTTTTCCTTAAGTCCTTGTTTTCACCACTAACAGATTAAATTTGAAATCACATTCCTCTGCAGCACTGTGAGCCCAAAACACCTTTAATGGTTCCATATTACAAGAAAAAACTGTATCCTCAAGACTCATGTACACTACAAAGTCAGCTTTACAATACCAGAAGTGTTTTGAATAGTTAATATATAATTAAAAAAAAAATAGCTTACACAAGAATACAGGTACAGTTCCATCACAAACTGAGTCCTCTGTGTGCCAGGTCAGTGTCAGGTAGCTGCAGAGCACAGAGCTGGGGACACTGTGACAAGAGGTGACCTCAGTGTGATCTCAGTGTGACCTCAGCACCCTCATCAGTCTTGTCAACAGGCAAGCTGACCTGGCACTAGGGGGAATCCAGAAACACATTGCTAGTACTAGGGGAGAAGGATCAAGAAGGATTTCCCAGTAAATCTACATGAGGAAAACTCTCCTACAGCTGATGATGTCTGTACAAATGGTGCCTCAATCATTCTTGTCCACCCCAAACCAAAACAACAGGCTCTTCTAACAGAGCTGCAATTTTGCTGCCAACCGCACCTGTACTAGAAGTGCTACCTTTCTGAAAACCTTTAACATGAGTTGTTTGGGGCTTTTTACATCCTTTTCTTTTTTTTTTTCCTTCTTTTCCTCCTCCCATTTTTGGCTGATTAAAAAAGCATTAACAGAACCTGTGACAAGACTGAGCACACTGAAATCCCAAGCACTATTTATCCAGTGAAGAAATAAATTTATCTCAAATAATTCATGGATCCTTTAATTTCTTCCTAAGCAGTTCAGATTTTACTTATATCAGTAGGAGTTGAGGAAGGCAGATTACTATGCAAGTGACATTGCCCATAAAACATGACATTAAAAATGATGATTTATTAGGTAGTTTGATTCCAAATATATGAAGCAGATATGTTTTGAGCATGTCTGTACTTACATTAGACACATAAATTTAACTTCTATAAAATTAGAGCCAATGCAGCTTGAAAAAAACAGGTGACTTGTTCTGGCTTGTACAGCGTATTCAACATTGCTGTTGGTGTCCTCCTAAGCAGGACACTTTGTGTAAGAAGCTTGGCTGCATTTAAAATCCAGTCTGAAGCTACATTTCAGAGAGGAAAAAGAAGGAAAACGTAACCCCTATTTTTACTTCTAAACTGCGAAAATATAACCTGGAATGACTCAGATAGCAGAAACAGCTGCTCACGATACCATCTTCTCAGAGTTGAACTACATTTTCAGCCATGTATTTGAAAGGAAGGGATTGTCTCAATTTTCCCTTCAGCAGAGGGCAACAAGATATATGTGGCATCACCTGAAAAGCAACTGAAACTTGACAACAAGCCTACTGCAATTCACTCTTTAGAGCTCTGACACAAGGTATGCATGTGACAGATAGGGCAACCTTACTCACGGCTGCAGAAGAACAACCTGCCAAGAACAAACAAGGAATTATCTAAAGTATATGGCTAACTGACAGAAGATGGCCACCTTCCCCTTTTTTCTTCAAGGCATTCATAAGTTTATATTAGACAAAAGAATAACCTAAAACTTTTGTTAAGAAAAAAAGAAAATCATTCTCTGTCAGTCTATTACTTGCTACAGGGCACTTGACATAGTTACCATGTGTGGCAAATTCCACTTCATGGAGGTTACTAACCATACAATGTAGTTTTCACTTTCTTCCACCGGGCTCAGGCTTATCTGTTTACACAAATGAATGAATGACATCTGCCCTATGTTTTTATTAAAGCACTGACCACTTGAAAATGAGTCCATAGAAAGCCATGACCTACCATGATGTGGATTATACCTGCCCTGGATTCACCCTTCTTTCCCTCCATGTCCCCAGTTGCCCTGATCCTATTTTGCATCTTACCTGGCCCAATTTTCACTGTCAGACTCACTGTAAAGTGTATGAGTCTGCATCTTTACATACTGTATCAGAACAAAAGCAAAATCATACATTATGCAAACATCTTTCAAAAGAAAGATCTTCTTGCAGCATACACTGTTATTTGTCATCTAACCATCTCTGTCTCGCGTGGAAAAAGTCATTACGTATCAGAAGGAATTAATTGTGATATAGCTTTATTCCATGGCCTTGCTGACAGCAAGAGATACATGGAAGCATGTGACTAATTTGGGTTTATACACACGCCTGCTATACAGAGAAGTAAGTTTGAATCAAACAAAGGCAGAACTACAGAGAAGATCCACAAGAGCTATTTTGACGCTCTCGTAATTATGTGCTTCTGGGGAGTATGAGGATCTAACAAGTCACCACTGGGGGAATGGAGAGATCCCTGTTCTCCACCAGTCACCCAGCAGAAAAGTGTCATACCTTCTCTGCGGCAGCATTTCATCACATCTCGCAGACGAGAGCTGAGCCAGAGAACTGCAACAGTGGGCTCCTCAGTCAGCAAAGTGGAGCCATCAGCGAAGGGTGACCACAGCACAGATACCACACTACTGCAAATACTTTCCTGAGCCTATCACACTTAATTCAATGCATTTCCACTTCTGCCCTGTTCAGTGACAAACTGAATGTGGGTAGAACGCTCTTCACTGGAGTGCCAAATAATAGTGGCTTCCTTACCAGAACTCCTCCCATCTTCTCAGGAAAATCCACTAGCAAGGGTCAACACACACTCATGTCACATGTACCAGGAGCTACTCTACTGGCCAGCCACTCTCTGGCTGTGGAAGTCACCAGCTATTAAACCTAGCACAGAACTACCTTCTCTACAAATTACCAAATCTGTGTAGCAAGTTCTACACATATTTTCAGGAGGAAAAGTATCTGAATAATTCTGTAAGACTAGAATACAGCCCAGTCAGTACCTAATAGGGTTTGTTGTTGTTGTTTTTTTAAATATTTCTGAAGCTGCCGTCGCTCCACACATCACAGTGTGAATCATATTTAAAATTAATTTAACATTATAAATATTGCAGTCATAAACAACTTTTCCTCTCTTTCTCTGTCTTCCAGGGTTAAATTCTAGTCTACCATTTTACCAATTTACAGATTTAAGGTTGTGAGTAATACTTAGATTTTTATACAAATGGATTACTGGATCCACAGCTGTCAGTGCAATCATGGCCAAGATCTTTGTTATCCTGAACCAAACTACAGAAGCATTTAAACAGTGCCTACTTAAAAAGGAAACCCCAAACAATAAATCAATATCCTTGACAAAAATAATGTTTATCTAAGATTTTTATTTAATAGCCTTTTATTGTCCATTAAGTATCAACTCTGAAATTGTGAACTATTATGTATAGAACTATGTAGAATACAGTTTAAGCACAGCAACAGTAATTTCAATATGTATTTCCTAAGACTCCTCTAAAGCAATGCATACAAAAACATTTAAACAAAATCAGCTACGTACCTAACTTCAGAATCAAATACAGTTACTAGTAAATTTAAGAGAAGTTACATACTTGAGGCAGAAGTGGCACATAATGAAATACAGAAACTCATGCTAGGGGCTTTCTGCCCAGAGATGTCGTAGATGCCCCATCCCTGGGGCTGGACGGGGCTCTGAGCAACCTGATCTAGTTGAAGATGTCCCTTCTCATTGCAAGGGGTTGGACTAGATGGCCTTTGAACGTCCCTTCCAACCCAAACTATTCTATGATTCCTTTTCAGTGAGTCAGATCCAAATCTAATAAGTTTGGTGCTCAAAATGAAGTCGCAATGAGGTCTTGCATTTGAAAACCATACATTTATTTATGTATTCATAACTACTCTCACTGAAGTTCCCAAGTCCAATATCCTTTACATCCAAACTGCTGTTCTGGACCTTCTTGTCAGACTATAGGAAACTAAGAAGTGTCCTTCAGTTGTTTGCGCGCAGCACATCTATCCTGTCTCTCTGTTAATTCAAGGGAAAGGCAGCTGAGTGAAAATACCACATGCATTAGTATTAGGTACCATGCAGATCTGAAAACTAAAACTTAACCATGTCTTGTCCTTTCCGTAAATTTTGCTACTTTAGCTCTTCTCTAGAGCCACTGAAAATAAAAGCTGAAGTAGAGTTGAAAGGTACTAGGGCCATAGCTACCCTCAGCCCAACAGGGTGTCCCTCACTGTGGCCGTTGACTACCCAGCCTGGGTCTGGCGCAGCTCTTGGCTCCTCCACACATGCCCCTCAGCACGCAGGGAAGCAGCACGCTTCCCCATCACCCATTTGAAGAGTTTGCAAAGTTTTCAAATTCCACCTGTCCGATTTGCCCCTGGCTGAAGCTGAAGTTCTATCTGTGCCTGTCAACATCCGTATGTAGCTATACATCATAAGGAGTCAATGCACAAAACTGCACTTGCCGTTAGAATACGGGGATGCTACCAGCAGGATGGCACTCTTGGACTACTTAATGACAGATGGCTTCATTTTGCATTGAGGTTGCATACAGGGAAAAAAAGGTAATATAAGCTATCCTTATAAGCCTTTCTGAAATAAGACCCTAACTTTGCTGTAAAATAATTGGTATATCTTATTTTAAAATAATATTAATATAAATTTTTTAAATCATTGTTGTTAAAGTACATAGTTTTGTAATCATATATTTTATTCTTCTAACTATAAGTCGCTCATATCTAAATTTATCTTCTTATTTATGCAAAGCTATATGTTCAAACAACCACAAATTTTCTTATTTTCCATCTTAGTTACTATATTTTTCCAGAATAAAGTCCCATCCCTTCTGCCTGCTGCCTTGCTGTTTGCTGTCACAAACACCTAATTAAGGAACCTCTGTATTAGTTTTCAAATTAAATATATTTGGAAGACCACAGACACATTTTTCAGAAGGCAGAAAGTGATATTCATGTTTGCAAAATAAAATCCAACTCCAGGTAAATCTTAAAAAAGAACTTTAATAGAACTGCACTGTCCTGGAATTCAGGTTCTTTTGAGTTTTAGAACTCAAAAGGGTGATTGCCCCATCATCCAATGGTTGGCTGGAAGAAAGGGATATTTGCTTTCAAACTAAGAACACATCCTGAAAATAAGAAATGTTTGCAGCTCTCAGAAAACCCATGCCAGCATATATCAACTTAGCTGGATCATAAGCAAGCGTCGGAAATACCATTTCTATTTTCAGAACATTATGCATCTAGGATGAAAGCTGCATTCCTCCCACATTTAAATTGCTCAGTAAATCTTATATTTCAAGAACAGTCTTATCATAAATGTCAATTTTGTGCTAATGACATTCTGCAAATATTTAAATTGAGACATGTACAAAATTGGATAAGGAAGCCTTTTTTTTTGAATGGAGGATGCACCTTGGCCAAGCAAGAAAAACATTTAAGCCATGAGTTACAGGTTGACATCCAGCCCACACTGAGCTGGGAAAATATATTTTTGCATACCCTTGAAATGTGTCAAAAATAAAATATTTCATACAAGTGAAATGCTTAAGCAATGCTTAGGCTAGGTGATACTACAAAATAACTGCAGTTGGACTTGGGGAAAAAATTAACAGACAGATGGTCTCCACTTTCTACTCTGAAAAGTGAAAAAAATGATGATGATGATTCTAATCCCTGCACAGCAAATGATTTTTAAATTCCAGATTTTTGAGATGTATAAAAAAATTATCTGTTTAAATCAGATCTACACAGAAAACAAAAAGCTTGTCTAAACTTTCTGCAAATGTTTATATGAGTTAAAATAATAATTATCTGACACTTGTACCATTAGAATTATTTTCTTCCATGAAAAGTGCAGCACCAGCACTCCCTTCTCATCAGGATGCTAGTTACTACTAAATAGTAATTTTTGTTTCTGAGCTACTTGCACCTCTGAGAAAAAAACTTGCTTATCATATAAAACAAACAAAATATTCCATTATTAGGTTCTAAATCTCAGAACTGAATATATATCTACCATAATTACTCCTTCCCTAAAACCACTTGATTTTTTTATAGCTTTGCTTTTGTGGTGCACCCAGCAGGGCACAGGCAGATGATAAGATGAGGATCTAATTTTATTGTCTAAATTGGAATCCAAATTGGAAAGGCTGCCTCCTCAGCTAACTGGTCTGTGGATTAGAGTTGAGTGGGTAGTTTTAGTTCAATTTCTCCACAGACAAAAATAACAATAATTAAATAAAGATAACTTGTTTATCAGTCTTCGTTCAGCATAACACAGGTCTGAAGAAGTTCTCTGTCTCTATTACGAGACATCCTAGAGTATAATCTTGAAAACAGCAAGTCTACCAAATAGTACGTGAACATTCAGAGAATTTTTGTCTTCCTTTACTTAATATGCTCCTTATGAAGTCAATACAGTTCTGCTGTTTATGGATTCTTGTCACGTATTAAGACAAATCAGAGGCAATTAGAGAAAATACTACATACAGAAATGTCCAGGTTGTATCAAATAACAAAGGCTAAAATCTGAGCAGTACATAATAAGCATTGCTGGTAGAAGGGCATCTATCAGAAGTCAGGATAAAGATACCAAAGATATAAATAGTGAGTTTCTCTCACTTGCAAAATATTGTCAAATCAGTATGACAGTGCATGCACAGCTGTACATAAATGTTTAGCAATGATGTTGGCAATATTTCAAGAAAAAAGACAATAAGGATGGAGGAAGTGCCTCCAGAGTTAACTTGAAAGAAAAAAAAAAGCTTCTTCTGTAGAGATCTAGACATACCAAATATTACAATTGGCAATTGAATTATTATTATTATTTTTAATATTTGAAAGCATTTTATAGCATAATCATTATGAAGAGGCCAAAGAAAATTTAGGCTAAATCCTTCAAACTGCATAATCAGGTTAAGAATAAATATACATAGTCTGAAGAATTTTTTTTATGAAAAAATTGGAGGAATATTTTTTAGATAATGCTACTTACTACGTAGTATTTCTGAACCTCCAACTGTAAAAATCTGTAACATATTCATTAGAAGAAACTATTCCATGTTATTTGCGTTACAAAACTCACATCTCTCCTCAAGTGTCATTTCCTAGATTAAAATATTAAGCTAAAAAATTCATATTGAAATCAAATGTTTCAACAGGCAACTTTGGACAGGGTGAGTATCTTGAAGGCCCCAGTCAGCTGGAGAAAACAAACTCCTAGGAGAAGTAATGAGCCATACTCTGTGGTGGACCAAAATTTTGAAGGGAAGAAGTCAAGCTCTGCCAGTGTTTGCAAGTGTTTCCGTAAAGTTAAGGAATGGTGAGATATATTGCTGCTGTACGGCTTATTCACAAAACACACAAAATTGGCACTTAAACTACATTCTGTTTTACAAAAGCAAAAGGCCACTTATTGAACAGTTAACAGTAAGCACATACTGAAGGGTGGAAGCTATGTTCAGATGAAATGTCTGTTTTCACCTGCTCATATCTCTGAATATTATATACGAGTACCATATAACTTCATCAGGCTAACCACCATTGAGTATCACAAAGTGCTGAGATGCCGTATTCTTTCCTTATGAGCACGTTCATCAAGAAAAATAAAAGCAATTACATGTAGAATTCCCACCAACACAAACTATATGCCTGTATAAATATTTTAACTTTCATAGTGTTTTTGATAGAGCTATAACGTTGATGCTAGCATTGTGGACATGCTCCCCCTTTCTTAAGTGTTTTGGATAATTTCACATGAACAAAAAGAATGGTACCTCTTCCTGTTAAACTGACAGAATGGTGATGATATTCTGCCAATGATAAAAGAATTTCCTCAAAAAAGGAAAACACAAAGGTCTTGGCTATATTATAAATAATTGTAACAATTGTTCCTCTCAATATAAAATACAGTATCACTTATCAGACTTGGCAAAAATAAAGAAATCTTTGTTTCTACTGTTTCGGGGGACCATGCACCTTATCAGCAGCCTTCCTAATAAGACCCTGTACCTTTTTATCTCTAGATACTATACTATTCTGTGTGGTAATCCAAGCCATATGACTCCTACCTCCATCTCCTTAGCTCAATTCCTGAACAGGGCTGTGAAGTAAGGAAAGCCTGCTTAGAAGGAAGTTGTCCACCTTTCCCCTGCAAACTGGATACTGCCACCAACATTTTGAATATCATGCACTCCTGCAAGTTTATTACAGGCTACTGAAACAGGTTTGTCTGAACTGAAAAGCAATCTTGGTACTGCTCTGCTTTGAATGTGAGAATCTAATATATTTCACAGTCCAAACTATTTAATAGTTTGAATAAGGAAAAAGAGAAGATTGGATTTTTTAATAGAAGCAGGAAAATTTAATTCAGGAAAGCCTTTATTCAATTATCAGATCAATTTTTTCCAAGATCTTTTAAAAAGAATGGTGAATTATTTAAAATGGATAGACAATGCAACATCTTACAAAGCTATAGGATGTGAAGGGCAGTTACAATAATTTCAATAGTGGTTCATTTGCCCATGATCACGAATGTTGATTACAAAACACTGCTGACTCAATAAATTTCAAAAAAGCTCAAGGTTAATCTCTTCAATGATTTACACTTAGAAAATGTGAAGATTCACAATGAAATTTAAACCATACAGTCTAATTAGTATCTTATATTTATGCCTATATCCTAGTAAGACACTTAACATTGTAAAGGTAATGACTGCATGTCTACTTAGCATGTAATATTCTACAAAATACAATGTCAACAAAAATCTCATCCCAACTCATGTTTCATCCATGTATACTTGGAATCTAAAATGAAGGAAGAGCTAGTTATTGGTACAACTCAGGAAAGTACTCCGAGTTTCTCCCTGCTTCATGTAGCTACTTTGTTCACACTACTTGCAGTGTAGCTATTAGATCATCTCTTGGTTCAAACTGAAAATTGCTTCAGTAAATTCTGGCAAAAAATATATATATATTATTGTAAGCATAAATTCTGAAGTCCATCATACATGATTAACAGCTATTGAAGCTGAAATTCTGTTGTGGGGTTATACAGGAGCCAGGATAAACAACAGCAGGTTAAGATGTCTGTCCTCTCCTCACACTGAGAAGATAGATCAAATCTAGATGAAAGATTTTCAGAGTTTTTGTTTTAATCCACCTAATTATTCTTCCGTTTGCTGAAACTATTGATGAGTCTGTTAAGATATTTTTTGTTTGCATTGACCAAACTAGAGCTGGTCCCAAATGTCAGTCAAGTCTTTATCAAGAATATGTATTATCAAACTAATTTGATTACATTCTTAGACCTAAAGTTTCGTTTTTAAAAAGTAACAGTAGATATAGTTTCGACAATGCATTTTTTTAATTAACATTTTCAGTTTAAAAATATGAGTGGGCAGAATGAAAGCACGTGTAGAGAAATGGCTGATATTTTCAGTAGCAAAGGGGGCAGTTTGTGGGATAGCAAACATTATTTTCATTGATGAGTTGGAGCTAAGCGCTATAATGACTTTATAAAGGCTTCTGATGACTGGAATTGCAAAAATTGTTAGATGCAAGGGGAACGAGAAGAAAGACTGATTGTGATTACTTTCCTAGATTTAAACGTGTTTTATTAAAGCAAAAAAAAGAATAATTCATTAAAAAAAAAAAAAAGAAAGAAAGAAAAGAAGGAATCTTGGTCTTTCCTGCAGAATGAAGAATATATCTTGGAAAAATAATGACAAAGGATTTTAGGTGTCATGGTTAAACATCTGGCTATTTGAGGGTGACATGCTGTGGCAGGAAGACCTAATATAAAAACCTTGGGTGTAAAAAGAGAATAAAAGATACTGGAGAAAATTCTACTTTGACAGAAGGCTTTCAGAAATATTGGTATTTAAATATTGCTTGCAGAGATTCAAAAAGGGTCACTGAAAAGACTGGAGAAGAAAGTGAAGAATAATACAAATTATACAATGAAAATGCCTCTGTATGACCTGTATGATTAAATGGCTTAGTCTGATCAGTTAATCAAGAAGACTGAGAGGTTGTCTGATTATAGTATCTACAAAACTGTTTCTCCCAGTCAAGGCACTAGGGTTTTCTTCTAGCACAGCGAGCATAAGAGAAGAACTTCATAATAGCAAACTCTTATTGTGAAATTCTGACATTAATATTCATGAAGGTAGCTAACCACCAGAGCTACAAACCACCAATGGTTCTAATAGACTCTACATCCCTTATTGCTTATAAACCAAGAGTTTGTGTTTCTCTGAAGAGTATGTTGAGGTAAACACGTGCTACTCAAGTACATATAAGCTGCCTTAAATTAAATGACTTAAGGTCAGAGGTCAGAGTTGAGCGCTTAAATGATCATTTCTTTTCATTAAACTTTTAAAGACTGCACCCAAAGTGTATCCGCATTATCAGCTAAAATAGTCTATCCATGCACAGAATTTAGTGACTGTGTTGAAAACCAGAAAACCAAAGGCAAAGGTTAGATACAATTTTATTAATAGCTATTGATACTTAGTAAGTAGATCCTTGAACTTCAGTAGCATCTGTTATGTTCCAACGGACATGGCCTATACTTCATTCAACTTCGCTCCAGTATCAATTCCATCCCATCAGAATTCTGCCCCACTTGAAAATCCAACAGCCTCCAAAATAATCTTTGGGAAGCATAAGAAAGATGATTGGTTTGTACAGCATAGTGCCCAAGTATTCTTCGAATGCTAAACAAGTTAGACCTTGTTTATAAAAAAGGTCAGCTTCTGCTCTATGAAGTAATAAAATAATATGACGATGGATGAAGGAGGGAAGAGGTGAGAAAAGAAGAAAAAGTGGCACCATGAAGTGACTTGACTTATGCCACATAGACTGTTTCCCACTTCTATATGACAGTTTTCCATTTCTCACCAACCACCTTTTCTGTAACCATCAGAGAACACTCTTTTTATTCAGTGACCACAACAGAGCACAAGGAAGTCATTGAACTTTTGCAGCCCCCGCACAAATACAGCAGATATCTGAGCTGACAACTAAACGAGCTCAAAATTAGACTTTGGAACATAGCAAACAGTCTGTCCTATGTTTTTGCAAAGAGCCTTATACAAATGTTTTTAGAGGACAAAAGTGCAACAATGCATCTGTTGGAATGATTTAAATCTTGTGCGTACTTGCATAAGAGGTTTAGACTATTTACATAAAGTTTTCTTAATTCTCAGCTAGATAAAGAATGAATAAATGTTTTTAGCAGTCACGGAAAATTATGAATTAATGGGAATTCAGGAAATATTGATTAAATAAGGTGCTAAAATTCATAGCTGTCGCTTAAGTGTCTATTCTTTATTTCTGATTTCATTTAAAAGCATTATTATAAACACAAACACATATGTATGCTCTTCCATGTAGCTCACAAAATTGGCTGGATGATTACAAAGACTTAGAGATGAAGTGCACTACAACAGATTATTCCTACACTTGATTGGTTTCAGATAGCTGCAGGGCTCTGACAGCTGATACTTGGCAGATGTGCTTCCACTTTAATACTGTTTATCTCCAAGTGATCAAGGCATTTGGTCTTTTATTTGGAATATGTGATTGTCTTCTGTAAGATCAGGCTAACCCTATGTAACCACTAGATTGAATACACTGAACTAGAACTGTTAACTGTGCAAAAACTGTAGACTTAACTTGTAAAACCTTAAAAACAGGATTCATAAGGATAATTATCTTATAAAATCTGGCTCAAATGCTACTGCTTAATATTTTATAGGCTTTGATTTTCTTTTTAATGCTAGAGATGTGTGTGCTGTCACATGAGCCAGCTTATTCTGTGATGGTCTTTCTGTGAGAGTAACTACTAACTTCTGATTTGTTGTCTTGTGATTTTAGAGAAAGCTGGAGAAGAGGGAAAATTACCATTCCTCCTCATAAATCTTATATTCACTCTTTATCTGCACTCTTGATCAACTAAAATAATGTCTCGGCTAATTTATTCTTACAATTTGTGGGTAATGGGCACAGTTCACTAATTTTTTGGTTGTCTAATTTACAATTACCTTCCCCCCCCTCCACCCCGTGGGCCACAAATGCAACTTGGAGAATATTCTCAAAACAGAAATAATTAAGTCTGACATTTGCGTGTTGCTTACAGCACACTAGCACTGATGTGTAAGGAAGACCACACCCACAGATCCATGGCTCATGATTACAAGAAAAATACACCATAAATGTTTTGAAGAGAAAGCCTATTACTTTAAAAAAAAAATCACAACATCTGACAGATAAAAAGTGCTTAAAATCTTAACAGCTACTTCAGGAATAGGAATATTTTTCCCAGCAAAATTACTTCAAATTCTGTAGGAGGTATCATCCTGAGTTGAGAAAACTCCCTTTACTGGAAGCTGTCCTGGACAGAGGCTGCGAACTGTCACCTCGCTGTGCTGTTCTTATGGAACAACCTTCACAGAGACAGCAACCTCTGACAATTTCAGTTACACAAACTCTGTTCTCATCTTCCGACAACAAAAGATCCACTGTTTCCTTTTACCCAGGATCAGAGCAATGACAATTAAGTCATATTTTCATTTATATTAATATACTCATTTAGCCAAATAAGACTTCACTTATAGCAAACATGAGATTGGTCACAAGGAAAAGTAAAATTTAATTAAAAAGAGGAAGCTTGATGTTTTAAATGTTGATGTCTCAGTCCTTGAAATCACAGTACAGAAACAGTCCTGGAAGCACAGATGGGAATACAGGTACCTCCCCAGCTGTCAGAATAATGTTCTTTGACCTCTTTCCACTCTAATGAATCTTCAGTTCTGTATATAGTAGAGCAGCCATCACAGGAAGTATAAAAATAAATCTCAGCAAAAAATAATTTATATGACTGATCACTAAAATATTTCCTAGCAGACTTGGGGAAATGAATTGAACCTGGCTTTCATACATTTTGTATCTCAAGCATCAAACACCTTTTCTGGTGGCCTTTTGGAGATGGGTAGAAGGTACCTGGTATATTTTTTAACATACAGGAAATAATTTAGGACAGTGTGCCACAGGTAGACAGAATGGACCTCCTGAAGCTTGCAGTGAAGGACCCGAAAAAAGGTTAGGCGTGTACAGTTGGGTTTTAATACACAGTGAATTTAGGTGATGCACCATTTAGTATGTTAACTATTTAAGATCACGCTAAGTAGCTCTTAACCATAGTAACCAGCACTCACGTTCTTTGGGGTTCAGTGCAATCAAGAAAAACTCCAGACGTAAGCAGAGACAGCCAGAAGACGCCTGAGAGAGACATCCACTAAGTCCAGTGCTCTATACATCTATCTGTCCAAACCACAAATGCCACAGAAGAGCTACAGACACTTGCATGCATTAAATTAAATGTATCAACATAAACATAAGTTGCAACCAAATGGAAACACATTAAAAACTGTGAATCTTTCCACAGTTGTCAAAAAGAAAGGCTATCATTATTATTATGATGGCCTTAAAGATATTTACCTATATGACCTCAGTATAACAACTTATCCTGGGTTAGACTTAAACTATTTTTCTGAACACTGAGAATTACAAAGAATCTGGCTTAATATCCCTCAAGTGTTTCATGACAAATATTGAAGCCAAAACTCTATTCTTACTGAGGTAAAATTCCACTCATCCTCAAAGATTTTATCAAAGCTGTAGGATTTGACCCTCAGCTAATATATGTCAGAAGAGATATGTGCACAGATTTTCAACACAGGAAAACAAGACAGGTAAGTCCATGACAGTTAGGCAGAAAAAAATGAATAGATCATCCTTTAGAGGTATTTCAAGAAGCGAAATGGAAAAAGAACTAAAACTTTAATTTTCCTTTATACTACAAGTTATTCAACATTACATTTACCTTCAGGACCACTATACATTCAGGAACCATACATTTTGTCTCGAACTTTGGCATTCTACAACTGTGACACTGGTTCTTGCATCAGCTGCTTCTTGTTTTTAAGGTTCCATGTGACTGCTGTATTTAGACTTCAGAAGACCAGTCATCTGATTTATGGTAAAGGAAACTTTCGGGAGAGCCAATGCATTTGCCTTGTTTATTTCAAATCAGTATTTTGGTATTATTGGGGACATTATGAATAACACATTTCTATCTAAAATTCCTTTACAGATGGACACTATACCACTTCTACTTGATTTTCTACCATGGTAGCAATGTTACTTGGATTTAAAACCTTAGAAACTTTGGCAATTTTAAGAAGACTAAAGAGTTTTTCTTTCTAAAACAGAAACACATGATTAAGATGCATTGTGATTTTAACCGTCAGTACATAAATATCCAAAGGTCCTGCACTTGAGACACAGGATTAAAAAGTGCTTTGAACTTTCAAATCTCCTGTTGAATGCATTTGTGATTACAGATGGTTGAATGTATATAATGAATATTTCATTACCCTTCAGTGTTTTATACTATGTATCCACCTGATGCTTAGTTATTTCTGCCAAAAGGATGCTTCATGATATTACTCCAATCTGAAGTAATATAAACTGTAAAGTAATTGCTAATGCTGCCATCACTTCTATGGTTAAAAGTTGCTACAAATGTGTTCTCTTAGATGAACAGGTAGGAAAGTTAAGATTATGAACCAGTGCTTTCTTAGTAACTATTAAAATGAACTTGTACTAAGACTCAGTTGTTCTGGTTAAAGATGGTGCTTTAAAAAAAAAAATACAGAGAGAGAATTAAAAATCGAATACATTAAGAGCACAACATACCCATAAGCATATACCCTGTATTACCTGGCTGAACTTGAGATTTATTTTCCAATAAAATGTTGCATTCTTCCCTCACTCTTAGTCCTATATTTCTAATTAATTTAAATCTGTTGTACCAAATCTTTTGGGAATTAAGACCACAATGTTAATGCCATCATTTTACTAGTTTTCTTTATATTTAAACATTTTAATTGTAATCGGACATAATTGTACCATCCTGCTTCTCACTGATTTACAAAAGAGATTGATGCTAGAGTATTGTCCAGTATGGTGCTGTATATAAACGATAGGACTTGTTCCATCATTTTCCACACCTTCCTACACAATAAATGAATAAGAAAATATTTTAGGTGACTTGAAAGTTAAGCACTATATTGAATTGAGAAACAAGCATTTTTTTTCTCAATAATGTCTATGTTTTACACATAGCTGTATTTATAGGACCATGGAGCAGGATTGTTGAAACTGGCTTGCAGAATATTCAGATAATGTTGACTTGATTCAGCTCACTAAATAAGCTCTCAAGTTACCACACTACAAAAGAGAAAAGGTTACCAAAAGAAAAGTTTCTGAATATTATTTAAACATTATTTCTTTCAAAGAAAGACCATAGGAAAGTCACTGTTCCTCCCGCAACTACTTTGAGCATTTATTCAGTCATCACCTGCTGTCCTTGGACATAACAAGTAGAAAAGTAGAGTTGTTAGGGAACATCTCTTTTGGCTCTAAGGGGATAGATAGCATCTAGAAACAGCAGATCTATAGTTTCTTGGCTTATTCAAAGACATTCCCTTGAACAGGTGACAATTGTACCTTAAGCCCAGTGCAACATTTTTATTAGAGAAGCAAACTAATGTCCAACCAGATAAACGTTTGGCAGCATAGGTTTTGTAATGTTTGCTATGCTGTGGTCTTTTCTACTAAAGCATGAGACACCTAGAGGCATGAACATGAATATGCAGTGTGCCCTCTTAACCACTTTTATCCTTTCCAGAACGAAGATTCCTGTCCCAGTAGTAAACATGCTACTGCTTGTAGAAGGAAAAGTCAGGAGCCATAAACACCTTCCTTTATACATTTTACTGGCACACATCAATGCTCGCCTCAAAAAGTAAAAGAAGGTCATTGACTTCAGCAAAGTGGAGTTGGCAAACCTTACAGCAGCAAACTCTTTTGCTGTGGTGTAACTATTTCCCCCTCTTCTTTTCCAAATTGTTACCTATTCTCACAGATAATTAGCCTGACATTTTCATCACAGTATTAACATGAGTCGCAGCCTGAGAAATAATAGTAAGGAAAGAACACAAACAGAGAAAGCAAAAAAAGCTGCAAAAAGTGTGGCTTGGAGCACAAATTTTGGAAACATGTATGAAACACGAGGCCACAGGGGCCAGCTTACAATCAGTGAAATTCAAATCATGTTTTAAGCTCCAGACAAGGTGACATCAATTTGAAAAGTATGTTCATAACTACAGAGGGAATGAAAAAGGAAGAACATGGGGGTTCTACAGCTTTTTTTAAGGTATTGCTCAGATGAATACTCTGTTCTGCTACTAAGAGTCCTGCTAACTATCCAGATAAGCTGGAAGAGCATTGGGTGTAAGAAGAAAATGATTTATAGAGATATCTTACTGTTATTACGTACCAAATGATGTACCTGGCTAAGTAAAAAGTGGCACATAAATACAGATGGAAAGCAGGAGTATTTCAGGAAGCTTAAGAAATCATATCCAAAGTGAGTGAATGTGCCTTGTAAGCATTTATTAGAATATGTAGGAGACATGAAGATTCACATAGAAGACCAGCATATCAGCTTTTATAACTATCTTTCACCTAAACCTGAACCCCTAAACCATTCAGATCCTGGTATTATACGTCTGGTTTCCTGCATTCAAGCAAGGCACGCTTTGAGAGGAGAGGTAATTTATTAGAACAGCCATTACAGACGGCACACAAGCCCCTTCTTTGAGTTCTACATCACCGCCACCTTTTCTTCCCAGAACCTTTAATGTTTCTGGTAGCATTCACACAAAATGAATGTTAAAACTGACAAGAGGACTTCAGCTGCTGAGTGACTTCGCTGAGAGAGCTTTCAGATCAGAAGTATTCAGCAGACCTTAGCTGGTATTCAAATTATTTGATATTTCAGGCCTTAGAATCAGATTTAAATAGCAAATTTCTAAGGAATGTGTTCCACTTGTTTACTGAAATAACAACACTTGTCTGTAATTTCCCGACACAGTAAGATTTCATTTTGGGAACTAAGTACATCACTAACCACGATTACAATTACTGATCATCACTGATTGATAGATTACTGATCATGATTACAACTATTACAAACTGCTAAAAGGAAAAAAATAGTTGAGTTGCGTGTCTTACCTCCATATTATTTTTTTTCATTTATGATAAAAAAACTTACTGAATCAAAAGAGAAGGAGCATTTGTTGCTCAGTTTACAATCAGACTTGAGATACCGAAATACAATACTCTAAAAAAGACTAGTAATCACAACAGTATCGGATCATCTGGTAAGCAACTTTACTAGCACTAAATTGGTTGAGGTCAATAATTATTTCACTCAAATCAACATATTGTATTATTTGTACCAGCAACTATTACAATCAGTAGAGTGTCACTACGATGGAGCGAGGCTCTTCTCAGTGACAACCAATGATAGGACAAGGGGTAATGGGTACAAACTAGAACACAAAAGGTTCCACTTAAATTTGAGAATGAGGGTGACAGAACACTGGAACAGGCTGCTCAGGGGGATTGTGTAGTCTCCTACTCTGGAGGCATTCAAGACCTGCCTGGACGCCTTCCTGTGTAACCTCGTCTAGGTGTTTCTGCTTTGGCAGGGGGCTTGGACTAGATGATCTTTCGGGGTCCCTTCCAATCCCTAACATTCTGTGACTCTGTGTGATCCTGTGATTTCCAACATACCTCATCTCTTTTTAAAAAGTTGTATTAAAATGTGTCTTAAACTGTTATTGTATGAATTACAGGAAGGAGAGAACATCTCTTTCTACTGTACTACACTTTGCAGATATTTAAACTTGCAGGATATCCTGACAGTTTTACTGCAGAGACAATGATACTGATTTTCTGAATTATAGCTAATTTCAGTGATTCCCAATGATTTTAAAGCATCTCTATGCATCTCTCCCCTTTCTCTAAACCTATGATTTCCTCCATCTTCATTTTACATACATTTCTTGTTCTGAAATGTATTAATTTATTTTATTTCTTTATTTTACCAACCTTCTAACCCTGGGGCTAATTAGTCTTTCAGGTTGCTTTGACATTCGTGGCCAGCTGGAGGATTTGAAGCCAGTGTCCTCAGTTAAGGGCAGTGTCCTTTACACAGTCACCAATGCACTTTCCTTAGTAAAGGTAAATTGGATTATGGATTATCCAGTCTCACTTGGGAGGTAGCCCATTTTATTGCCATGGTGAACAAATCAACAGTGCCTCCCTGAGCCCCGCTCCTCTGGTTCAGTTGTGTCAAATTAAAAAGTGGAAATTGCACCACATGACAATCCGTCACCTAAAGCAATACAGGATCAAGAAAAAAATTCCTTTTAGACTAAACCCAGCTATGTTAAGTTTATTTGGTTTTGTTTTCCCTTTCTGTTCTTTTTCCAGAGCAGCAAGAGAATGGAAACAGTGCAGTGAGACACGCAACTTTACACATTGCAGTTTCATGCTGGTATGTGCACCAGCAAAGCAGCTCCTTTGGCCAGATGGTCCAAGGAAGCTCTCAGAGGTAAAGCGTAGTTACAGGCTGCAACCTCCAAAGCTTTTGGAGAATGTTCAGAGTCCTTCACGTCCAGCTGAGGTCTCGAATCTTTGACTATCATCTCGTTTCTAGATAGATGGTAGCTTTTAAGTATTCATCTTCAGTCTGCCCTAGACAGGCTTACATCTTTATATGGACATACTGTGTTACAAATAAATCTGCAGCCTATCAGTTACTCCTCTAAGACTCTTTGTTTCTGCCTTGGGTTGCATCTCCATTCCGGGCTCTCCCCTCAGAACATTCCCTATTACACCAAAACACAAACATCACTTATTAAACCAACACAACCTTACGCAGGTCAGCATTTCCTGCAACCCTCCATGAAACTGAAGATGAACACAATGCAGGAGAAGCCCTGGCAGCTGCTTTGTCAATTTGAAAGCCAGGTGAGGAGAAAAAATAGCTATGGAGTTTTAGATTGAAAAATAATACAGTATTTTTAAAGAATTACTTGGTTGTGAATGAATTTCTTACACAGTGGTCTACATTTTTTTTCTTATAGTGAGATGAATTATATGTGATAGCTATATGAACACCTCATTTATATTATACAACTATATCTACATAACTTGGTGTTGACTGCTATATCTTAGCAATTTATGTGCATGTGAGTGTGTAAGTGTTTTCCAGTCCTATCATGATTCTACAAACTACATTCAGTGACAAATACGCCAAGAAAACACTGTTGAATACAACACCAAGAACCTGCATTCAATTTTTTTTTTCTCTTTGCTGAGGCTTCATAGCTGAATGACAATAGATTTAAGACATCACACACCACACAGATTAGATTCAAAGCTGTTGTGACAAAGCCTTTTGGGAGAACTAAAAAAAGAGGTCTTTAACTTGGCGATGTGCTTCCTCCTGTTAAATTTTCCCTTTCCTCACAAAGGTGTATGGAACAAATCATAATCAGGGACACACCCATCGTATCCTGCCTTACAATCCAGCTTGTCCACTTCCAAGGTCGGAGCTTACACTTGTAGTGAGCGACAGCAATACTTATTGAAGCATTTCCCCTGATGAATCCAAGGAAGTGTGTACCGACCCAACTTCACTCACTTTAACATTGAGAAAAAAAGCAGGTGTAAGACAGGGCCCTAAATACAACTTTCATGATGTGAAACATTAGCCCCCTGAAAGCAGCTTCTATCACCTCAGTACCAGAGGCCGCAACTTTCTTTCACTTAAGTCAATAACAAAACTTTTCAAATATGCAACAGTCTACCTAAAGATGAGAAAACCACAGCACATCTTTTTCTTTTGTATTGCAAATGACTTTGTGACCTCCCCATTTTTTCTCTCAGTTCTTTCGTCTTAATCATGGCAGCTATTTAACAGAGATAAATTGATTTTGTAGCTGTAATTCCAAATTAGCAGTATCTAACTTTTATATAATTATGTGCTTTGAAATTGAAACATTAACCATTTATGGGACACCATTCAAGGAGGGTGATGGTATACATATTCCAGAAAAGAAGAAGATTTACACATATCAACTTAAACACTTATTTATGTTCATGTAATTTCTATTTTTCTTTTCATAGTTCTAATATAATCCACACTTAAATTCTTACCTTTATTCTGCAAACAAGCCCTAGAGCTCCAAGAGAGAGACCGGTGACTTCTTCCAACTACAGTAACAAACTAAATTGCCTAAAAATGAAAGATTTGTTCCAGGAGCAAAAGGCTGCCTGGAAGAAAACTGAACAGATTCATACTTAGTTCTTTCCACTCACTCATTGAGATTGGACTAGTAAGACTTACGTTTTGTAATTAAATTGCACCACAGCTATTAGAGATTCTAGGTAAGTAGCTCTAAAGAGTTTAAACAACTGATGAAATCTTTTCAACTTGTTATTGTTCCTCATAAAGGTGACATACTTTCTCAAGTTGCAGTGAGGGCAAAATGAACCAGATATCACACTGATGATGTAGAAGGCATTTGAGAACTTGACTTCTCCAAAAAGAGAGTGTGCACTACGGTGGATTTAACACATAAGATTATGTTTCGGTAGGTTACTATGGTTTTATATTTATTTCCATTTATTTATTTTTAGAATGTACCTGGACAAAGAATGCCCAAGAGACAGAAGGAAAGTGTGGCAATTTCATCGGTGTTCATTAAGCTTTCTTCTCTCAAATGTCATACTCCTGCTAGAATGAAGAATATAACGTAACTGGATTAATAAAATTTTAATATGCCTCACAATTAAATAACTCTCATTGAAGCTACATTGTTGATACAGGTTTTTTCCATTGACTTCAGCATCAGTTTATGCTGAAGTTTCTTTAGCCTAGTGACATTTAAAAACAGCAAGTTTTATTTCTGAGAGAAATTGCCTGTGCTTAGTCCATTATGATTTGGCATTTACATCGCAGTCATAGCCTGCAGCTCCAGCCAAGATCAAATCCCCACTGTTCATGCACATATAAATGTATGGTCCCTGCTCCAGAGAATTTAAATCTGAGGTCACCTGCTAAGCCAACTACAGAAAACCAGAGAATATAAATAACAAATTATAAATGTAGCCGTTTAGACAACTGCTACCCTGAGGTTATTGTTACTGACACAGAAAAGCCTGAAGGAGAATTTTTGCTCCCTACAGTGAAACTACATTTTGGATGCAGCCCACATAATCTGGGTAAATACGCTTTCTAAGATGGAAACCAAACAATGTAAATTTGTTGTGTGGCCTAATATTTGAATATAGTAGTCTTTCTTGTGTATAAATCATGCTGTGATTCAGACCACTGAGAAAGGCTCATTAATTTGGAATTCAATTATTTTACTAGTACATGAAAGGTTCGCATTACTGATTTTACTGAAGTTCTGTTGTGTCTATTGTCTTTGATGAAGACATGCTTGTTAGAATGATAGGTTTCCATTTTCCATTTTAAAATGCAGGACTTGCTGGATTCTGGACTTGGGCCTGTCTTTTGGTCGTGAAATACACCTTAACTTGATTTCTATTTCACCAAGACTGTATGAATTTTGAAGAGCTGTCTGCAAGCCAAAGACATTGATTTTTTTCTTAACACCAAGGTAACTAAACAGTGAACTTCTGTATTAGTTGCTTTATTCCCTTCTAATATCCCTTTCTCACGTCCTACCCTAAAATCTGCCCACACATATTACAAAATTAAATTCAAATATGTACAAATAAATATATGTCAAACACATAGCTATCAATACTTAATCCTTTAAATTATTTTACCTTGTCTAAACTGTACTGCTTGATGTCATTTTGCAGCCTGCCAGTGAGTTGTGAGCACTCGGCATCCAAAATTCAATTGGATCCTATGTGGGAAGCTCACACAGTGGGATACTGATGAAGCTTCACAACTCTCCTTCATTCTGCTTCCCGTGCACAAGTGTCCTTTGCAAGACATTCTCTGGCATCAGATAAAATACCTCCAGGCACTAACAGCAATACAGAGGTAGCACTTTCTCTATCAGTGTAGTAGCAATTGCTGGTGACCCAAGCTGTTCTAATTCTGCAGCAACTAAAATAAGACCCATTCTTTCCACTGAGATTTCCTTAAGCACATCAATGAAATATTTTGCCATCTTAAACACTTTTTAAAGACAAAATCTATTGAATCTATTGCTTCTTTATTTGGAAGAATATCCCATATAGAGGTTCTTTACAGTATTTGTTTTCAACTGTTTCTTTCAAGACTCAGACTACCATTATATACAGTATTTTGTTCTATATTCAGCTGCTTGTTTGCAAATGGAAAGTGGAGTTTTTCATAATTGTACTAATATTTTGCAATTTATTTGCAAACTACTTCTCTTAATACTTAGCAAAATTGAGAGACTTGTTTTTTTTAAGGCTGGAGAGTTTTCACTTTAGATCTCTCCTTTTGACTAGTTACTTTCATATGCTGTGTTACACATTCCTTTGTCACTCCATATCAGACAGAGGAAAATGAAAAAGGTAGATATTTTGCTCAAATATAATTTTGTAAGGTTTTATATTTGGGGGTGGGGAGGAGTATAAATATTAGAGCTGAATGCTGCTCCTTAAAAAGTTTAGCCCGAAAGCCTAAAAGCTTTACACTATAGCATTTATAATGCAAATTTACTTAGAATTTCCTTTTTCTTCATCTGTAGTTCACAGATTTTTTGTTAAAAGAATGCTTTCTTATTGATCTAAATCTGAGTTAAGTTCTGGAGTTAACTTTTACTGTTACACTTAGAATACTTTTTGCAATGTTTTTTAAATTCCTTTATTGCATGACTGCACACCTCTGTTGTGAAGAACTTTATTGGTTTGTTGGACATAGTTCAAGTCCCATTAAAGATTATTCCAGATTTTGTTTCACTAATTATTTTTCCACCAGTGAACACAAATTATCTTGTACTTTTCACCGATCTTGATTTGATCCATTTTATCTTTTCAGACCTTTGTTTCAAGTCATTTACCAATTAAGTTGCTCAAATACATCCTTATTTATTAACAGTGGCTGCATTTTCTGCTTATTTACCAATAGTAGATGAGCCTATTATGAATACATAGTGAATTAATATAAAGACTGAGACCTTAACTACTATTATTATTTTCTCTGCTTTTGTTAATACCAAGACCGTATTATTCATATTGGAATCTTTCTAACTCTGAAGGTTATGGAGAAACTGAGATGCCACTTTCAAGTTATTGAAGCTCTGAAAAGCTTTTAGGCTTCACGGTGAATTTAAAATCCAGTATTACTGTCACAAAGCTCTCGTTACTGTATGGTTTGAATACATTCCAGGCACAGCCACTAACAGAATTAATGCCTCTGTTCCTGCCCTTGCCTGCAGACAGGTCTGTTAACCATCATTCAGGTAAACACCTTCCATTTTTCTCCCACTTTCCCACTGTGATAGTCTGTTGGACTGTGAAGTCCTTCAGAAGATTCAAATTTTTCTGAGGCTTTTACCTCACTAATGACAGCTCCCTCCCACTCGCAAAGCAGGTAAGGGAAACATCAAGAGGCAACTGAAGGGAAAGACAACATCTCTTCAGCACAACTGCAAACTTTTTTTTTTTTTTTGTAATTTTGGCCTTTTTAAACTCAGAAAACTCAGGTGGTGGTCAGTAAGGAAACAAGAGCTCCTCATTTCAGTTGGCTTCTTTACTGTCATCCTCGTGATCTTACCCCACTGTACACTCTACACATTCTGACATACCCGAAGCAGTTTAAGGCCACGGTGACCATTCTTCAGCATTGACACTTACAATATCAATTGCGTAACAAAAGTTTTTGGTACATTTTCTGCTTCAGTTTTTTAACATACATCTAAGGTGTACCAACATTTTATTGTAATGCCTGTAATAGCTACCTGCAGCCATTTTTTTTTTTTTTTAAAGTCTTCTGTTATCATGGTTTATCAATTTATGAGCTGCCCAGACATGTCAGAACCACAAGAGGCCTCACTGTCCTGATCCGGCCTCCCTTGGGGCTTCCACGACCCTGTCCATGGCCCAGGACCCATGTCAGCCCCCTGGAACCATCAGCCCCTACCCCTGCCACACCACAGCCAGGTCAGTCTCCAGCTCCCCACAGCCCTGCCCTGCCCAGCCATGGGCCCCACTGAGCCAGGTCTAGTCATGGGCCCACATACCAGCCCAGCCTTGGCCTGTCCCCACTGCTGGGGAGGTGCCCGATGGTGGGGTTGGGGCTGCTCGGTGCCCCGCAGCTGCCCTGCTTGATCCAGCAACTTGTAAGTTTGATATCAGCCCTAATCCATCATCTTTTTGCTGTCGTCAGTGCAAAGCTAAGCCTGCAACAAGAACCTCATGGACAATATACCCCCTCATAGTTTGTGTCAATGAAAGTATCAGCAACGCTGTAGGACATAGACACTAGTGAACGGTTACGCCTTGGGTGAGACTCCCCAAATGGTTCTGATGGATTCTCATCACTCATCTAGCCCCTGGACCTGTGTGATCACTCCAGCACGTTATCTCCTATCTTAGCAGTGCTGGCATGACCATTTCTGTATCTGAAGCAACTGTTTACACTGACAATTTAAAATTATGAAGGTGCAGTTTGGCAAATTTGACTGTAGGAGCTGCCTGGTGACAGCCACTTCCACAGTGGCTGCTAAGAGAAATGTTGAAAAAAACATTAATTCTGAATATGGCTAATCATTTGGATCATACATTTTCTGTGTAAAAAAACAAAAACAAAACCAAACCACACCAAAACAACAACAAAACAAAAACACCCACCACAACCACCACCAAAACACCCACCACCACCAAAAAAAAAAACAAACCAAAAATAAACAAACAGTACATTAAGTGCTTATTTTAAAATAATGATGGTCTATTCCACCCAGAAGCACTGCTGTCAAGACCGAAGTAGATGAGTACTGAAAGATCAGTGATGCCAAAAATAGGCATATTTTCTCATTATAATACCAATTTCTTAGAAGTGACAGGACAAAGTATTTTGTCAACAATGACAGAAAACAAAGTTCAGGACCATGAACTTTCACCTTTTTTTCTGAATGTTTAGGTGTACATGAATATGCAATTCTCATAATGTCACTCAGTATGAGAAGTTTTGTGTAGTCCATCTTTGCCCTATAAAATTAATCATAACCCCCAAAACTCAAAAATCAAGCAGCATATTGAATGTTTATTTTTCTTGCAAAATGACAGTAAAAGGTGATCTGAAAGTCAGTTTGCTAAAAATGGATGTTGATTCTAAGAGGGTCAAGCTAAATTTTCTTGCTTTTCAACACGAACAAATCTATAATGAGAAGTTATGACACTGTAGCCATATAAATGTTATTGACTTCTATAAATATAAAACAGAAAATGGTCACATTTATATGCAGAATATCAAACCTAACATTGTATCACAACCTTTTTCTTATAATATTCAAATACTTCATTTGTGGTTTGAATTATCTCTTTTGCTGTCATCCTTTGCAGATGTCTACTACTTGCTAAAAATCGAAGCAAAACAAAAACCAAACCAAACCTTAAAAAAGTCATATGAAAAGAAAATTAGGTTTTTTTTTTTGAGTCTTTTTATATGTATAGTGATATAATGTGACCATTACAGTGTGAGAAACAAAGTGATTTTACACAGCCTATGGGTGATTACTGAAAACACTAACCATCTCTTGGCTGTGTCTCCTTGGGCATTCCTTTGGATTAAACTGATTACTGTTCATTTCAGAGAGGCAGAAGGCATTTAAAAGCAGTGGTAAAGAAAACACTAGACATGGACAGTTCAGTGCCCCATATTTTAAAACACTTTGCCTGGTGATGAAAAAACTGTTTTCTGGAGTAAAAATGGAATAGAAATAATCACAGGGCAGTAAAGCAAATAACTAAGAAAGATTGCTCAGTCACACTGATCAAAGCAAACCTATGGCATTTAAATATTCACTGAAGTTCCTATGCCTGCTAGGCTTTTCCTGCTACAGAGATGATACAGCATTATGCAAATTTGCAGTGGTAAAAGACAATTTTCATTAGCAGCAAGGCTGCTAATTTTTATAGTTCTTTTATTAAGAAAGACCTATTCACTGGTCAGTGAAAATGTGTGCCGTGTATGAAGGGAAAAGTTCAATAGCATTATTGAGAGATGTACCACTTAGTGGAGATTGTCCATGCAGAATATTAAAAGCAGTGCTGCCATCTCTTGGTTGGTTTTGGCTGTAGTAAACATGTACTGTATTTGCCACACTTAAAAAAAAAAAAAAGAAAAAAAAAGAAACCAAAACATCCCAACAACCTGCAGAAATGAATGCCACAACCTGGCACTGTTCAGCAATGTCCAGACATGGAAGGGTAATATTCAAATATTTCAGTAAATTGGCCTACTCCTACAGATTAAGCTCGTGCTTCCCTATCAGCCATAGAGGAGACATTTATACAGTGGGGTTTTCTTTCCCCATCTCTCTTCTTACTTTGGGGTAATATTGCTTCCTGAAAAAAGATGACATTTGGAGTAGACAGAAGTGGAATGTCTCACAGAACATTTAGGATGTTATCTGTTAAATTCTAAGTGTAAAAGCATATGAGTCCTGCAGGGAAGATTTCTGCTGGGATTCAGGGTTTTTTCTCAGGAGAATATATGTGGTTTACATATCTCTATCTCTATCTCATCTATATCTATCTATCTATCTATATATATTATATATATACATATGTGTATATATACACACACAGATTTGCTTATGTCTACAAGAATGCATAAGCAATATAGTTGTCCTGTTACAGTGGAGAAATAAAAATAATTTTGATCAATACTGCACAGATGTTGAGTCTCGCCCTTCAGGCACCATCAGAAAGGTAAAACTTGGCAATGAACTGCCAGAATCAGAGCCTCGTCTTCTCTTTCCTTCTAGATTTCAACCCCTTTGATATGCAAAGAAGGGTTCTATTATATTTCCTTCCACAGGAAAAATATAATAAATCGTAGTGCAACAGAAACCCACATGATGTCTCTCTTACAAGTTAATGCTCCTAATATTCTTAAAATAGAAGCTTACTGCTGTGGCCTTTTTCACCTAAGCTTTTGCTTGGATATGAAGTTTTGAGATGCCTGAAATTGCCCAGTCTAAATTACTCTTTCAGACACTCCAAAGAAACAGAACTTGTGTATATGTAATACTTGTGTTGAGTATAATCTCCCTTCAACTCAGGCCTCTCATATGTCCTTAGTTGTAAATCTAAAACTTGAGTTAGTCACTGGGTCTGTCATAAAAACACGGTTAAAATGTTTAGGAGCAAATTCAATAGTCACACAAACCTTGTGCATCACAAAATTCAAGAGCATTTTCTGAGAAAAAAGAGCTTCTGAAAAAAAGTTTGCTCAGGGCTGTGTTTGGGTGAGGATTCAATATCTCTAAGGCTGGAGATCACAGAATGGTTAGGGTTGGAAGGGTCTGCTGGAGATCATTACATTCAAAATTCCACAACCAAACGATGTACCTTTTTGTGAATCTGACTACATTTGTGGTGAACATAAAAAATGTCCTAATATCTAATCAGAATTGCCCATGTTGCAGTTTGTGTCCGTTGCCTGTCACTGCTGGCTCATGTCCCACTTGCTATCCACCAGGTGCCCAGAAATGCTTTGTACCCAGGTTGCCCCAGCCCATACTGTTGGATGGGGTTATTCCGCTTCCGATGCAGGACCTAATCTGTGTGTAAAACGGAAAGAACTGACAGCCATAAAGGACAATTGTCACAAGTGATTAAATAGAGTACAAGGTGGAGAGCTAATAATAAAACATATTATTTCCACTGAATACCCACATTCAGCTTTTTTACAGCAGTAATTTGGCAGCTCACTTCTTTGGAACTTAGGGTGCAAGTGCGGGATGGGAGAGGCATCAGATTATCAATTATCCGATGTAGCATGGCACCCAAGTAACAAATCGCAATTTATGATACAACTCTGTCACAGCTTACTACTGTTCTGTTTCCGCATGGATAACTCATGACTCCTCAGCTGCCTCTAGATTTGGATATATGTGATGCAGGTAAGCACTTTGTGATAATAGAGCCCCTCTGTATGTAGTAAGGGAAGAACAGAGAAGCCACACACAAACCACAACAACATGATTAACAGAATTAAAATCTGCCATTGATCAAACAAAGACATTCTGCCTATAGCTGCAAAAGTAGGCCAGCAATTAATATGTCAGGTACCACAGGAGTAGAAGAGAAATGCTGAGCTGTATGGAAACAAACCCAAAAGCTTCAGTATACAGTCCACACTTAACTGATTGAAAAGTCTTGATATCAGAAAATACTGTATTATATATCAATATTGATACATTCAAGCAATTCAACTAGTCAACAAAATCAGGCACTTATGTTTTTTCTTTCAAGAACCCATCTTTTTTATATGTGCGGATGTAAGCAAAGTTTACCTTTACATGAAGAAACTCATACTTGAGGCTGAACAGATACACTCACTCAGCTGAAGTTTTGACCTGACATGTCCAAAATAAAAAAGGATCCATAAGCCTAAATTTTGTTTAACTATTTAAAACCTGAGAAGTTGCAGTGAAATCAAGAACTAGTGGGATATACTATTCTGAACCTACTTTCCAAATACTATTAAACCAAATTATCGATAATTAAAATGATGAGTTGTCTTTGATCAGATTATATTGATTAGTCACAAACATGACGAGAGAAACAGGTAAGTTGCGAAAGATGTAATATTTTGTTATGTTACATACAAATTTTACCTCCAGGTGACCATTAAGAAGAATACATAATCAGCTATTCTATTAAAATAAATAATGTTAGTTAGGAGAACTATTTAAAATATTTTTAAAAGAAACCATAAGTAATGCTTTGCAAGATATTATATGCTTGTTGCAGCGTTTTACCACATAATTCAAGCACCATTTGCCTTGCAAATTAGTGTTTCAGTTTAACAAGTGGTACTCAAAGGGCATAGCCTTGAAGTAAGGAAGTCACCAGATAGAAGAACTGTAACTGTTCAGCCTGGAGAAGAGAAGGCTCAGGGGGAATCCCATCACTGTGTATAAATGCTTCAAGAGAGGGAGCAAAGAAGATGGAGCCAGGCTCTTTTCAGTGGTGCCCAGGGACAGAACAAGAGCCAATGGGCACAAACTGAAACACAGGAGGTGCTGTATGAACATCAGAAAAGACTCCTTCAGCGTGAGAGTGACCGAGCTCTGGCACAGGTTGGTGAGTCTCTGTCCTTAGAGATATTCAGAAGGCATGTGAATATTGGTATGGGCATGTGGCTCTAGATGGCCCTGCTTGGGAGGTTCCTTTCAACTTCTATCATTCTGTGCTGTCAGGAAGGTAGAAGGATAACTCGCACATCATACAGCATCAGTGTCGCAGTACCAAAAGCAAACACCCTATACTAACCGTAGGGCACTGATAACGATATGTAACTAACAAAATATTTGAAGACATTGTCCAACTTATAAAGCATCATTTCTCTATAACAGTTACTTCTGTAGCTTTGCAGGGCATTATGGTCATTAGTTTCAATAACATTTGGGTCATAAATTAATTACTTTTTCTGCAAACAGACACTATATTAACAAGAATGGTAATTACTAGAGTGTTTTATGTACTACTGACATTCCACAAGTATATAATTTATCTAACTATGATTTTGTATAATAGTACCAGTCTCTGAAAATGCTTTTGTGTTACTGCTGGGGATTTTCTTAGGAATCAAACTGATATGATTTCCTATTTTAATTTTAAAAAATGAGGACAGCCCCTAATTTAAAGGACATTTTCAGAAGCTACATAATCACATTTCTTTATATAAAAGAAACATCAAGAGGCAAGTTGAAGGTAAAACTGTTGACTGGGAGAATAAAATGAACTCTCTCTTTTACTGCCATTTTATTCCCAACAGGTACTACTACCTCACTGATCTTTGCTAAGATACATTCATAGTTTTCCATCTTGTACTTAAACTAAGACTGCATCACACAACGCATAAAGTTCAATTAATGGCTGGTTTGTCCTATATAAGCTCAGAGGGAATATTGTTCTTCCTGGCTTGCTTGCTTGTTTTTAGAAATACAAATGTTAATAGTTTGGAGTTTAAAGACAGCCATACTTTCATCATCTGTGAAGAGGTCAATAATAATGGTTTAGCTATTGAAATGACTGACACATATGAGAGAAGACAAATAATGTTATCCTTAAGAAAACTTCATTAGTGCAGCCCATTTCTTACCTTAAGTTGACAAAATTTCCTATTTTAGAAACCCAGCATGGATTCCAGGATTCAACACAGCTCTTGACTGTTCTGTAAACCCTATGTCCCCATGCAGGCTGCTCTGGAGTCTCTGTATCCTCCAGTGTCACGACTCAAATGCAGCCAGGCAGAATGAGTTCCTCCTAACTGTCTGTTAACCACAAGAGTTTCCTTAAAAAGAGATCAGTTGCTGTGGAGACATCCACAGAGAAGGAAAATCCATCAAAATTTTGTCACTTTTACATCACTATTATCAGGCTAACAGGCAGTGGTACATTCTGTACTATTTATCCCTATCCTCTTCTCTGGCACTTCTCACAAGTGAACTCAGCAGTTATAATAAATATGAAAAAGATGTGCTCCTAGAAATTCAAAGATGAAAGTGTCTGTTAGAAAAAGATGAACTTTTCTTTAATTTCTAATGTTAACCCATTGTAATATACTACTTGAGGTCAACTCACTTCCATAGAACATCTGGGAGGCATGTTCCACAGTTAGGAACCTTTCACAGACAAGTTTCCACAGGCTTGCCACCTTTAATGACAAGCTTGAAGCTTAAGAGCTTATGTTATCCACAGCTGCGATAAGGATAAAAGCAGACTTTCTAACTGCAAGGTACCAGTCCTCTTTGATACTGGCATATTTTTTTCCTGGGGCCTCATTCGAAAAAAGATCTGAGCCTGTCTCAGACAAGGTTGTTAACTGAAAGTCAAAGAATAAAACCTCAAAGGGGGGAACTGAAAACATTTTCAGAAACATGAATGAGGCCCATTTTACTGTGACTTGTGCCTCCATCTTCCAGGACAGAGAGAAAGATTTGCCATGGATGGGGAAATGATTTTAACGTATAAATGTATTTTCAATGTTGTTGGTTTTTGGTTTTTGTTTTTTGTTTTTTTTTTTTTTTTCTCTACAGCTATTTCATCCTGTTTCCCTACAGTGCTAATGTAGGATGTGAATTTTCAGGAAAATAGATGTGTCCAGATTTGTCGACCTTAAACTATAACTGTGAAACAAAAAGGAAATGACAATTGCAGTGTGGCTGTGTGCAAACCCAGGGCTTTAGTTGTCGTTTCCCTGGGTGGACCAGGAACTGCCAGGTTTGGACAAACTCAACTGATTTGAGCCAGTGGACTAACTGATCTCCAAGCTACCTATTTTTTAACAAACATACTGTCCATGAGCGTCTGTGTAACCAGTATATATAGATAATCAGATAACTCTGGAATCAAGAAGGCACATTTCTTAGGGTGAAAACTGCTGTTTTCCTTCCCTGTCCCACCTTCCTGAAGAGCAGAAAGGCATTTACATTAATTAAAAGAGATGTATTAGTATTTTTGTAGACTCACAGAATGGTTTGGGTTGGAGGGGACTATAGAGATCAGCTAGTTCTGAACCCCTGCCATGGGCAGGAACACCTCCCACTAGACCAGGTTGCTCAAAGCCCCGTCCAGCCTGGCCTTGAACACTGTCAGGGATGGGGAATCCACAACTTCTCTGGGCAACCTGTTCCAGTGCCTAACCAACCTCATGGTGAAGAATTTCATCTAATTCAAACCTACCCTCTTTCAGTTTAAAGTCATTACCTCTTTGTCCTATCACTACATGCCCTTGTACAAAGTTCCTATCCAGCTTTCTTGTAGGTCCCCCTTTAAGTACTGGAAGGCTGCTATAGAGTCTTCCCAGAGCCTTCTTTTCTCCAGGCTGAACAACTCCAGATCTCTCAGTCTCTCTTTGTAGAAGACGTGTTCCAGCCCTCTGATAGTCTGGCCATCTTTTTGATGTAGCCCAAGATATGGTTGGCTTTCTGGACTGCACGTGCATATTGCCAGGTCACATTGAACTTCTCATCCACCAGCTCCCCCAAGTTCTCCTCAGGGTTACCATCAATCCGACCTCCACCCAGCCTGTATTTGTGTTTGGGATTGCCCCAACCCACATGCCGGATCTTGCACTTGGCCTTGTCAAACTTCATGAACTTCACATGGGCCGAGCTCTCAAGCCCATCAAGGTCCCTCTGAATGGCCAGATATGATGATTTCAGCCAATATGGTTTGTCTCAACTTACTGTTACACTATGTACAGGAAACACATATTTCTCAGATGGAAGGACTGGCCAGAGTATTGCTGAGAGAGCCCTCTGACTACTCAGGAAGACCTCAAAACCTTGTGTGAAGTGACCTTTTAATTTACCAGAAGGAAAGAGATCAATTAAAAGATACATCATTATCACATCAAGAGGTTGATTTTGACAAAACCACAGAACACTGATTATAACCTGTGTTTATCTATGACTTCAACTGTCTGTAAGTCCAATGCAGACTCACATCCTTAAATTTAAATTGAGAGCCAAGGTAGCATCAAGAACAGCTGTTTTTTGCTGAGCAAGTGGAAAGTGAGCGGGTCACTTCAGGTACAAGAAACCCATAGCAAGAGGCTGTCGAAGTGGAAGCTAGGGATCTACATAAAGAGGCCAAAGCTATCATTTCTTTAAAAGAGATTGTCCAGTCAAGGCAATATTAGGTGGAAGATGAGACCTAAATCAACAGGAAATTCAAAAAACAGCAAATAACAGATGTACACATTTTGTCCAGAAGGACTAGTTGAACTAATAAGGTTGTTTGGCAGGTCAGATCTGATCTGACCAGACTGACCACAAAATCAATGGAGAAATAAAATCCTGAAATAACCATTAACCAGAAGGGGTTAAAAGACTCTTCAGATTGGTACTCTTTCCTAGATGCAACTAAAGCTGTGTTTGTATCACTATTAGGCATTAACCTATGGAGATGAAAGGTCTCATGGTAGATCCTCATTTAAATCATCCTCCACTGTGCCAGGAGCTATTACATGTTGCATGTCTTTAAGAGGTATTATATTCACATATTTTATTTTTTTTTTCTCCCCTGGAACACTAAAAGGGCACATATATAATTACCTATAGTGTACCTATAATGAAACAGCTTTCTTAAAAAAACACTTCCATTTCAATTTCTAGTAAGTAATTTTTATTATGAAATTTATGACTAGCAGCTTCACCCTTTACTACTTACACATCATCCTGGCTCATGAGATCCTTCTATTGTTTATTAGACATTGGTTGACCTTGGGATAACACCCACCTCAGAAATAATTTCAGTGAATGAAAATATGTTTAGCAATACATGAAAGACCTAGACAGTTCTGATGAGAGAGAGTATACAGATTAATAGAGGTCTAGGTTTGGGGAATTGCATTACCGCTTGCATCAGTTTAAACGATCCTACAACAACCATCTCACATTGACACAGCTTGCAGATTTATGCACTGTAGCAAAGAGCCAGTCTTATCACAGCTCATCCACTATCAAGTGTTTGGAAAAGATAAGAATTCATTTGCATTTTTAATGATGGTTCGTTGTCTTGACTTCTTTGCAGATGCTACATTGACAAATACTAATTATAGCTTCAAACGTTCACTTCCTCCAGGTTTACTACATATATTTTGGGGATATATTTCTTCAGTAAAGATCATGTACTTGTATGGAACCAACTGACACAGGTGAGTTAACTACACAGCAAAGTTATATTCGTTCTTTTATGGGGTATTTTAATATATCCTACAACTTCCTGGGTCAGCAATTACAAAATACACTTGTATTCCAAGTCCATCCTTTCAGTGAGATAGATCACCAAAAAAGGTTGTCAATTGATATTGACAACATGGAAATTCATTTTCCCCCTCCTCCTTTCCCCCTTCCTCCCTTCCTCCTTTCCTCCTTGTTCTGCCCTCATCAGGAAAATATGCATGGAAGAATGCAGCAGACCACATTCATTTAATAAATTAAAATAAATAGTTCTTAATTATAGCCTCTGGGCAGACTTTTAGAGGGCTATCTGCTCCCTTTAGTTATAACAGACACCAATCATTTGACCAAATGTCCTAGTTCAAAAAAAACGTAATAAAATGAACATGACACCCTGATAGAAAAACATTTACAAAAACACAATCTAAGATGCTGTGAATGACCTATGCACTAAACATTTCTCTTTAATTTCTCATATATAAATATCAGAATACTACTTTCTTACTACAAAAGTACCTTAAAAAAGTGATGTGAATCTCCTGAGAAGCTAGACTGAGATGAAGAACAATTAGCAAACATCAGCGACTTTTGAGTCATTTTGTATTAATTAAGCATTTCGTTCTGACACGTTTCTAGGAATGTACACCAAGTTTATATGTACTCACAGTTGCATACATTCTGAATTAAACACTAGTTACTCACTTCAAAGATGTCAACATCTTACACTGCGTGACTATGGAACGTTAAACATCTCTGCTGTAATCTCAATTGATTATCAAGGCAGCACACCTTTTGAAGGATTTGTATTCCAGATAGATAAAGGCATTTATCTAAATTGTGACACACACAATATGCAACTTCACTGAAGGATCTGTATTTAAATCAGTTCAAATATCATCTGCGTTGTACAGCATCTACTTCAGAAGTGCAACAGCAAATTCCTGGAGGAGCTTCCATGGAATACATCAGCAGCAGGAGAGGGAGGTTGTGCAGCACTCCTTCCACACTGGTAAATTATTTGCAATTCTGTTATACACTAGAGTTTGTTGTACTATACTGACAGTTATATGTACTTCCCACTCACACTAATGCTTTGGTTTTATACCAAAGAGATAAAAAGTGGAAGTAATTTGCTCTGGACAGAATATACTGTAGGAGACAAGACTGTATTTTGCAATAATAAAAACTAAGAGCTGAATGTGATTTGTGAAATTTCACAAACTTTCACAAGATGTGTCAGAAAATAGAGGCACAAATTAGGTTGCAATAATTTATTACAGTATAAAACTTGCCTCAATATTACCTACTCTATTATTAAACACAACACTTAAAGCAGTAAGACAGTGCTGTTTCACAAACCTGTAGGTAAATGAAAAACTTGGTAATATCCAGATAGGCTATTTAATGAGTGCCCATCGAGAGTTGATAAAAACAATTATGTATTTGTTGGGCTGTACATATAGTATCTGCTAACAACACATTTGTTAGGAAACGACGTATTTCCTTAGACTTCTATCTCTCAATTTCTAGATTTTTCCTCAGAAGTGAAATCTGCCTTCTGTTTTATATCCCTTCCTCCTACTTATAAAATGCAGCCAGAGAAGCCTCAATGTTTGCTGTCAGTATCTTCTACTTTTAGTAAGATATAGGTATAGTCATTCATGTCCAATTATCTGTCTTGAAAGACAACAAAATTATGTGTATCTCTGATATCCCACTGACCCTCCAGGGCAGTGAGGAAGGTTGCCTTTGTTCAGAGAAAACCAGAACAGCATTGCTGAAGCCTCTACCTCCACCACCTAGTTAATCAATAGGTTTAAATAGCATTGGTCCTTACACTCAATAATTTCATCTCTATGATTGAGAGCATTAGTAAGTCTGCAGGGGGTGAAACAAGGCGCTAGGATTGTTTTTTGACCATTGTTATCTTTTAAATTGATTTTAGATAGCCAACCTTAAGACTGCAGTAACACATCTTTTTGCATTCAAATGCAAGTATTGTACACAAACACTAACTAAATACATTGATAGAAAAGAAAAAATTAGACATTTGGGAAAGTAGGAATTGCTATTAAATCAAGTTTTTAGAGTGACATAAAATTCTGACTTTAATAGAAGGAATAAATCAACTAGTGTATATTCTGATATTTAATCATATGCCCTGCCACACAACATCTGTGCACAAACTAGAATTTTACTAGAAAACAAGGAACAATTTTCAGTAAACTCATGTAGTTAGAAATACGAAAATGACTTATAGAGAAAAGAATTATACACATTCTGGAAGCATTAAAGAGCTGGTAGGAATTAAGTTTCCCAAGTAGTTCTTAACAGTTCTGTTGACTGAGACAGTTTCAGTTCAGTAAATCCAATGGCAGATGTATGGAAGACAACTGTCTCTCACACACACAAATGGGAGTCAGGAACATTTTAAAATTCCTGGAAACAATTTCATCATTTTTCTTGTCACAGCATCTTCCTCTATTCCCTGAAATAATAGTTCAGTATTTAAGTATTTCAACTGAGACTTAAAATATATATCTACTGTTCACTTATGTTTCACTCATTTAGGTCCTGTAGAAGAAGAGTAAAAATTTTACTGAGATGATGACAAAACAATGCAAAGGAAAAAATAATGAAGTAACAGGGTAATAAACAGCTTCAATCACTTTCCTTGTGTGTTGTTTACAGTGTTTAAAAATTTGAGATAGTTTAAGGCTCCACACTGGGATTAGCAGTTTTGTTTTTTACTGGTGGGGTGTCCTTCAGATCCTCAGAAGGAAGGTGTTTGTTATGCTGCAAGGTGTGTTTTTCAAATAAAAATCCTGCCAGACTGGGGTTTCATGCTGAGCACACACACATCAGTGATGAAGTTTTGATTAAGTGATCCAGGATAGAGCTCCTAAGGAAGTCAAGATACCTCCCTGTCTCGTGGATTTACTTGAGGGCTATAGACTGGATGGCCATCAACACGTTTAATGTCAATATTTCAGTGTTTCGGAACAGTGTCCCAAATTTACTGCTGTCAGACACAGCTATAACTTCAGTGAAATCCACAGACTTCCATGCGATTTTCAATAGCTAATTTGTCACCTTGACAGACAGTGTCTGTTGAAACATGACTGAGTTTTGTAATGTCCACCATTAATGACATTTACAAGCCAGCAAAACCAGAAAATGGGATTACACAGTAAATAACATCACAAAAAACTAAATACTGCTCACGGTAGGGAAACTCTGTGTACAGACAAAAATGACAAACAAGTCAAACAGCCATGCATGAAATTTATTATAGCTAATTCTGCAGAAATGTAGGGTTTTCTGTTTTCTCTTCAACATAAACCCACTGCTCCCATTATGGTCCACACTCACACATTACATTTCCCTTGTCTTGAGAACCCACAGTCAGAAAGTGTTCTTGAATTAGTTTTTTATCTCAAAAACCGGATTTAAAAATCCCAGTCTTAAATCCATGACACTTCTGGAAGTCACTACTGGCAAATAAATTGTTTATTCCCCTTGAGGTATGTGGGTTGAAGACCACATCTTTGACTTGGCAGCTGTAGACTCAAGACTGATGACTGAGTTTCAACTTTTGTTTGATTGTAATTGCAAGGTTAAGCCAGGAAAATTCCAGTGCAGAAATGGCACTCAAAGATATGCTTAACTTGAAACAGAAGCTATTAGCTCTTATCTTCAATCGAGGCCTTACTGCTCTTCTCCTGAATTACAGAAAGGATTAAATTCAAATCCTTTTGTTGCATCTAAATTTCTGAAATGTTTCTTGTCGGTCACTGATCACAAAAATAAAATTAACAGCAGATCATCTTTACAGAAATAAAAGTTTGCCAGAACTAAAGGTGTTCTCCATACATACTCATTTCTATTTCTCTTTCTTCATTGTGGAAGCACTTCAAGTTATGTGCATTTGGAAGTTACTCAACTCATTTTATCATATCACTGTCATGCTGAAAGAAACAGACCATTACAGGAATCATAATTTAATTTTTTTTTCTGTGAGACTGTAGCCATTCTCAGATTTTCTCCTGCTGACCTCCAACATACAATTGGAGTAGTCATCAATGAATACTTTAGCTATTTGTTCAAACATAAAATACAGACATACACTATTATCGTGGATAACCATTTGTTCAAAGAAGAGTAGCATTAAATAAGTTTGTCGCACCTTTCCAAATCTGGTCACTGAATTGCAAACCTTCAAATCAAGAACTATTTGCCAATGGATGTTAGTCTCCCCCAGAGGATACTGTCACTATAGAAGAAAAGGATGCTGTTCTTGAAAAATCTGTTTAGTTAATAAAGGAAGGCAAGGAGACAAAACTGGGTAAAAGTGGCCTACAAATCCAAGCTATTCAGTTCAAAGCCCAAGGGTTTCCAAACTGGTGTGTACAGTGGGGGAAAGGTTAATTTCTTCTGTATATTTTGTATCCCATTTTTTCTTGGTCTAGTTTCAGAAATCACTTCAAAAAATCTGAGCTCAAATTTTTAAAACACATTTGATGTCCTCAGGTAGTAAACTGGCATCTTAGTTTCTATTTTGCCACTTTAAAAGATCTAGATACAGCACAAAATTTATAGTTAATTAACAATATCAAATATCTGTTAAAAAAATCCTTTTGACATATCACTTCTAGACTTGTTTCAACTATATAGCTATATGGGATTTCTCTTCAACTCAAGAAACCCTTTCTCTTGTACTTTGTTTTTGAATGAGTTGGCATTACCTTATCTTCAGTAAGGCATTGTAAATTAAATGCAAACAAAGGCCATTGAATTCTATTCTGTTTTATAGTCTACTCTTTTGCTCAAGATTTTACACACACAATGGCTTACTTTGGCAAAGCAAAGGAAAACATTCCTGAAAACTTCTAAAATAATTTTCAGACACATTTTTCTTACAGTTTTCTACTTGATTTTATTTTCCTTTCTTTGCCCATTATGCTGTACTTACAGAGTTCAGCTGAACCTTCTTTTTTATGGCAAATGAATTTCATGCAATTCTATTTTTTGCTTTGTCTCCTAGTGTTATTATTAGTAAAGGCAATGTATGTAGCCCTTGAAATTTTATAGTTTAAACACCACTGATGGGAATCACAATATATTTATTAAGAGCTGGGAAAGATAAATTTTAAAACACCTAACATCAACCCAAAATAGATCACTGCATCACTTATTATTTTGAATAGCTAAATTTCTTGTTCAGAATATATAAGAAACTGAACAAATTATTCAATTACTGTCAGGATCTAGACATACAGTCTGTAAGCAAGAACAGAAACAAAGGAAACAGTCAGGGAGTCCAGGTCTACAGTGTAGTTTTAAAACATGTTTAAAACGAATTATGTGCTAAACATTCAAGTTTTGCTTCAACAGTTAACTGATGTTTATTTATTTTTTTTTTTTTTTTAATATGCAATAAGATGTGAACAGCGTCATGTTTCAGAGTCCAAAACAATCTTTTAAGCAATTTCTTCTAAGTTCTGCTTTCTAAACATTCAGGGAGTGGAGGTTATTGACAAGGAGCAGGATAGTAGAAAAAAGTTATGATTAAAGGGCTTGAATTTTATTTTTTAAAAAGTCTATTTGAATATGAAGTTTGTTAACAACAGATAAATATTTTCTCTATTTATTTAAGGTTTTCTAAAATTTAAAGAACACTGCCAAAATAACAATTTGAAAATCTGCAGACAAGTGGAGATACAGTCATTTTGCTCACAGCCAAATTGCAAAGTAATAGGGGTAAAAAAAAAAAAAAAACAACAGCGAAGCGTAAAGGTATGCAACTTGAACTATTTCTACCAATTATTTACTGGATAGGTATTTGGCAAGTTCATCTTACTCAACTTGTAAAGAAGTATGAAAGATTCAAATTGTAAAGCCAGTGCCAGCTTTTTAGTGAAAATACTCTCAAGCCACAGTACTGACAGCCGTTCAACTCACTTCTACCTGGTGTAGCAAGACGCTCTAAAAAGTCACGCAAGCAACCATTTAGCACAGGGCATCTTTTCTCGTCTCCCTGCATTAGTAGGTTTCTGCACCACACAAACTTTTACCAGCAGACACGGTGCAACACCATGGAGAGGGCAGCCATGGAGAAAAGCTGCCAGAGTTGCTTTGAGCCGCTGAGGAAAACCTCTGCCACCATAATCTTGTGCTCAGAATTGGGAATTTTCCTCTCTCTTTATTGTCACCAGAAAAGCAGTGTGAAATTACACAAAAACTAGGGTAGTTTGCTCAAATGAAGAAATAGCAGCTTCATAAAGTACCGGTTACCAGCAAACCCCTATCACGCTTTGATTGTCTAGCACTAACAGTAAGCCTGTAAATTCAGGAATAATTAAGGCAGCAGCCTGTTATTCCTGAAGTCAAGGGTAGCTTAGTTTTGCCTCAGACTGAACTGTGATTTAGCAATTGCTGGAAAGCAACAAGCGCCTGCATGCCAAGAAATGCAGTGTCTGTTGGGGCAAACGACCACCATGTACCTCTGCAAAGTCTGGAGTCTCCGGGGTACCCTGGAGTCCCTGAAGGGGCCAGGCTGGGCAGGTACTGGGGGCTGCGGCTGAGGGCTGGAGGCTGCCCCTCCCCATTGGGACACACAGGAATGCTGCTGACAGATGGATTGCCCACTGAGGCAGGTGGCCACGGTGGGATGCGAGGTGTGGGAGGAAAAGAGGGAGCTGGAAGGACCCTGGAGCATGCGGCATCAGGGTGAAAGGAGGGGAAATGCAGCAAGCCACGGCAGGAGGGGGAAAAGTTCACAGCTCCCTAGGACTCAAGGCCATTGAGCTGGTATAAAGCAAGTGAAGACGAATTCACTGTACCATGACATAGTGGGTACCACTTCCATTTCTGTGCTAATTTTCAAAGTCACTTGGAGTTTCCTGTATTTAAAAGGTAAGTAATGTAGCTTTCCCCGCCCCCCCCCCCCCCCCCCCCCCCCCCGCCTTATGCATTTAAGTCTTTTTGGAGGAGGTCATTTTAAGGAAGAGGACTAGGTTTATTCATCTCACTCAATCTTGTCACAATCTCCTACAATGTGCATCTTCTAATGGCAAGATAACTTCAGGAAAACCAAAATGCTGTTCTGATGAATGGTTTTCAAATCAGCTACCACATAATTTTTGGCTTAATGCCTATTCCTCTAGGAAGCTGCAAACGCAAAGATGGGCTGGTGGGTTCTTATTAAACAGAAGCTGGAGTACTGAGGTGGCATCAACTTCTTGACAGAGAGACTTTATCTTGTATATGTATTTCAGGTTCACTATCCTCAACAATACTACTTCTATGAATCATTTGGGTGTCCTAACACTTTCAGGTTGTGTAGAGTCTGTTCCAAAAATAATTGAACCTGCATATCCCTTAAAAACTGTTTAACTGCTACATCACCATTCTCACAAATTAAACTCAAAAAAATGTTCTTTATTAACTGTAATAATCCTGGAATTTGGCAGCATTGCTTGAATGCACCCATCACTTCAAAATAAAACTTTTCAAGTGTACTTAAATGGAACAGGTGAAAAAAACACACATGCAGCAAAAATGTTTGAACTTGACATGCACGACTCAGAACAAGTACCCAGAAAACAATTTTACGGCTACAAATAGGTTTTCTTCATACCCTGTTCTGCCAAAACAAAATGAAAAACAGTCCAACTTTTATTCCTGACAAGTACATATTAACCTAGGTATCAAAGTAACTTTACTATATAAATATCTTGAAATTACTCCTTAACAGTGCATCATTAGTCAGAAAAATAAATAATTAAAACCAAGTAAACAAAAATTACTAAGACACCCATTGTAGGTCTTCACTGAACATAAAGACAGTTTTGATTTAAAGGACTTTGTGCTTTTACTGAACTGCTTTGTGCTGTTGTTGCTCTATGCTACTTTGGGTTCTTTCTCATTACCTTTCTGCATGACGAAGTGCTGCTGTTACAGTAAAATAGATCCCAACACCTGCCAGAGTTCCCATTGATCACAGACATTCAACATTGTCCCAAGACATTATCAGAATAACTGGAAGTCTCTCATTAAGGTAATTACTTAATTGCAGAGAAATAAAAGCAGAGAAAATAAGGGGAAAAAAAAAAAGCCTTAATACAAGCTGGTGCCTTTAGCTGTGGTAAACACCAAAGAAACTTTGAAGCACAAAAATGCCCCAGCAGTTCCCTGCAGACTCCCCGCTGAACATTCCCATTATGTACAGAAACTTTGCACAGACCTCACATAAAATACTGTCTTGTCATGAATTCCACAAAAACTTCACACCAAATATCTATTCTTCTCCACCCTGGAGGCAAGTCACACTTGTCAGCAAGTGCCAGAAGAGTTATCGTCCCACTTCCAAAAGTCTGTCCACTGAAGTATGCCCAGGACCCCAAAAATAATCAGGTAGGAGAGCTGAGAGCATAAATCCATAAGGGCACATGAGCCCACTCCAGCAGGGACAAAACTACCCCATGCTTCCCAGTCACAAAAATGGGAAGCCTGTCTCAATCCCAGTGTGCAGAAGGAATGGCATGGGTGGTGCAGCTTGTCCACAGCAGTGCAAGACACCACAGTCAACTTGCTCTGTTTTAAATGCCCACAAGACACTTCCTTCAAAAATCTTATTGCAGAGCTTTTGCTGCTCCACAAAATGTACTACTACAGTGCTAGACCTGGAGGGCTAGTCCTAAAAAATACAGATGTAGTGAGCCTCCATTTATCCCTTTGGTATGTTGTTTCAGACTACATGAATGGATGATGTTGACTTGTGTTAATCCTAAGGTCAGCATTTGTGCCAGACCTGGTAAATTCAATATTTGAGGTCCTGTTAATGGCTCACAGAATTTTTTTTGTTAGAAGTATGTGGAAAGTAAATAAGGAGAGAGGAGGAGTCCCTGTTCTAACCTGAGCTTTCATGAGTTGACTCAACCTCCATGAGTCAAGAAAGTGATTAACAGAGGCACCCCAGAGAGACCACCTGGCTTGTCTTCTGCCATTCCCTACCTCCTGCCTTCCCCAAGGCAGAAGAGGGAGGGGTGATCTATGGGACAGTGATTTTCTGCAAGAAGAAAAAATATCCCTTTGCTGATAAAAGCACACCCGGGGGCCTGAAGATCTTTAAAATGTTTCCTTTAGATTTGCTCTTTGGCAGGAATAAACTACTCTGCCTACAGATACTTGAAAGCAAATAGAAGTCTCTGAAACAGTTCCGTGCCTGTGTTGTCACTAATTGACATGTACAGTCTGTCTTCCAGACTGCAAAAAGCAGTCAAGGATTTGTGCATAAACAATATGGACAAGCAGGAATATACTTGTCCTATACTGTTGTTTTAATTTTTTAATAGTTCTTGCCCATTTCATGTGCTGCAGAAGGTATCCCAGTAGATTGTATTTGGAGACGTATCAGGAATATTCTCACTTGGTTGAACATTAGTAAAAAGAATGTATTTTCTAATCGCCATTATATAAGCCAGAGATCAGACTTGCCAGTGACTATCAGGACTGCAACACACTCTAGTCCAGCTTTGTGTGGCAAAGGCCCACTCTGGGACGCCTTAAAAAGTCAGAAGAAAACTCAGTGGCTGTTCTTCCCTTTGAGCAGGAATGGTTACTGAGCTGAGGTTGTCATGCTTACCCTGGCCTGAGCTATTGTGTCACTGCCTTGCACATGCCTGTGCCTGGCCATATACCCCACTGACCCAGACCCAGACTAACTTGCCAGTTTGACCTGGGAACTGTCTCATGTCTGTGATCTTGCCTGATGATCACTGGACTCTAGCTGACCTGGATTACTGTGTTCCTGGCTTCACCTCAGACCTCTCTCATCCACACTAACTAACCTGACCTCTTCACTGAACCTTGCATGATCTCTGCTCCGAACCTCATTCCTGTCTCCAGACCTGCCGTGATCGTGTCCTGCGTGGGATGGGGCCCTGGCTGGCAAGTCCCCGGCTCTGCCAGGCTGGTCAGCACCCTGAGGGTGCAGCCGTCCCTCACTGAGGCTGACAGTGATGCTGGAACTGAGAGTACAGACCGGATACCTACAAAATAAAGGTCTGGCATTTTGTTAGAGCCCTGCTGAGCTGGAAAGAGAATCCAAGAGCATCCTGTTAAGTGGCAAGAAATACTACTTTGTACTCAAACACTGTACCCTTTGTAAGGGATGCTGGCAGAGCAGCAAAGTAAAACCTCTCAACAGTCATTTCAAAAGCAGAATTTATACTCCTTCAGCTTGACCTTGAGCAAAAAAGAACTTCAGCTCTCTGCAACTGTTTGTAGTGTGGGATGATCCCACACGACAGGAACAGACTGTCAATGCCCTGAGTAGCCTGATCACAAAGGAAGTCTTCTGGGGATCAAATTTTAGTACTGGACCAGTTAAATAGCAATTGAACAGAATCAGTGAACTACAGTATGACCACTTGAATGATATCAAACCCAAGTCATATACACAAGAAAACTATACGAATTTTCCTCCATCCTGAATTAAATTTAACAACAAAATACCTTAATTGTGGCAAGGAAACATGTGATAAGACTATACAGAAATGAAGATAGCTTCCAAAATCCTGTTCCTTTCAATCAAAATATTCAGAGCACTTAAAATTCTTTACTGAGAAAAAAAAAAACTGTCAGATAAAGAGTCGTCTAGAGTCAGTGTGGTCCTGAGCATTGACTGAGAATGCTCAGTGCTGCACAGTATCTAACATTTACTGCAGATTATAACCCCTATCCTGACACTGACATCTGACAAGTGAACAAATAATTTGAAAAACATGTGTTTTCTGGCTCTTTCTGAGTTGGCAATTTTAAAGTTGCCCCATACAAAATAACAAAATATATTCTTATCTTCCTTCTGTTAGTTGACAACTTAAAATAACACCATACATCAAATCCTGGTACTTGACATAGGCATCCAAACATATCTCCCACAGTGATGGTAGGAATGTGCAAGTTCTTAGAAACATGGCTTGACAAAAGAAGAAGGGTGAAATCAGGAGAAATATGGGCTAACTAATTGTCCTTCATGCTTTTCCACTGGAACACGTTTGAGCTCATTACATACATATCTCAGCCTACTCTGCATACATAAAACGAGTCAGAGCCACAGGTGTGGAGCCCTGGGGACAGCTGCTGAGCAGATTTTACGAACTACTTCTATCATCACCCTCACAGAATGGTCCGTGGCTCTCCTACTACCACTGTACATAACAGCAAGTGCAGTAAAACATAGCACAGAGAAACCCAGACTCGCTGAGAGCTGTGTTTCTATGGTCAGGGAAGATATGAAAAGGCTCAGTTGCTGAAAACAAAGGCACAGCAGTCGCCTAGGAAAGGCGGCCTCTCAGCCCCCAAAATGCAAACAATTCAAGCACTTGGGCAGCAGGTCAGCCAGAGGGGATGCCTTCAAGCAATGCCACAATAGTTTTTGAGTTATAATTTAAACTTTCTCACTCCCTTTTACCTTTCTTGGTCCCTTCCCCCAGTCTCAGCATTTCAATTACAACTCAATAGGCACATTTTTTTCTGCAGTTTCAGAGCTGAATTAGCCTGGCTGTGCTTTCCATGCCCGGAGCAAAAAGACCTAGACAGAGGAAGAGCCAGTATGTGCAAGGTACATGCACTCTTTAGAGAGTTAAGCATTGAGTTTGAGCAGTCATCCCTGAATCACTTACTCTGCCACAATAACCATCCTTGGAATTAATCAAATCATCAGAAGAGAGCCGTATATGCACTAGCATTTCTTCCTGAAAGGCACATCCCAAAAGTGACCTTTTTCTAACAAAGAAGTAAAAATTAATGCAGCCTCTCCATCGGTGACACTTAAATTACTTGGTATTTTCACACAGAACCTAAATGTGTGGGCACCAAATACATATTTTGAGCTCAGTTTACCAATAAGTTAAATTTATGACTGGGTAGTTGCTTTACTGTTACCAAATCAAACAAAATTATTATTACTTTTACCAGTCATTTAATACAGTGGAACCAAAATCCCTGCACTATAACCTCAACACAAAATTTGTTTCTCTCATTATGAATACATATTTTTGCTTTGTCCTCATCTACTATTTTTGCTGAGAAATTCTTCACCTCCTAGAAAGGAAACAACAGGAGGCTATTCTCACAGACTGAATAACAAACTCATCTGTCTTCTCTTAAGTATATCCAAAATACAATAAAAAGACTGGTGAAATATCACTTTTCATTATATAGTAACCTACAGGCGTCTCAACAAGCCACAACAAAATCTATATCTGTGAGCATATAGGAATGGAGAGGTCTGTATGCTTTCACAAACATATATAAGATCATTAGGAACTAATTTTTGAGAATATCAAGCATAATATAATCCATTTGTTTATTTTTATTTTCAATTTATTAGTACCTTAAACTACATAATAGTTTTGAGACATTCTTAGAGCTGATCCATCCTGGTTACAGGACACAAATGTTTGTAGAAACGTATCACCTCCCTGTGTTATTAAGGATTGTGTCTTAGAACGTGATAGTTACCTTTGAGTAATCTTTAACATAGATGCTACCTGTTGCACAATTGACTCCATAAATATGGCATTATGCTGAGATTCACACAGATCAAGAACCTGATCGGGCTCTCTAAATTGTCTCTGCAATCTTCTGAACTAATGGCATAGTTGACAGATTGAAAAGCTGGTACACTCTGCCTGGATCAAGAAAGGGCATACTTTCCCAAGTGACTCCTGCCGACAGCAAGGAATGGGAATGTGCGGGATCAATCCTGGCCTTCACCCACCTCTCTGGCAGGACATCTGTTCCTATTCCACTAGGCTCCTCCATCTTTTCTCCAAGCCTGACCCCCTCTGCTTTACAGTGTCAAGATGTTTTTCTCAGTTCTGCCTCCTCCCCAGTTCTGACTTCTTAATCCCCAAGCACTCCATGCACGTAATCAACCCTGCTATTCATTTCTCAGGGTGGAGAGTGTCAGACCCCATCTCCCTGCATAACAACATGTAGGTTCACTTCTGACCATTTTCTTCCGGTTTGATTATAACTCCAGCAGCTTTGTCTTTTCCTTCAGCTTTTCTCCCACAGCTCTGTAAATACGGTTTTTGCCACCACTAGCACAAGACCAGACACTTGGTGGAGAGCTGGCAGTGCAGGGTCTCAATACATGTCTGGCCCTGCCTCAGTGGGAGCTGGTTTTAGCTGTGGCAGAAATTGTCTGATGGTCCCATGCCTATTGCCTTGGTGTTGGCTTCACTCTGGGAGCACCCCGGGCAGGGGACTGGCAACCCCATGCTGTCTCTGTGGGACAAACAGCCCCTCTGGGGCAAGAGGGAGGACAACTTGAGAAACAGGGAGAAGGAAGGATGCTGTGGTAAGAAATTACATAAATACACCCACGATGAGAGCCGAAACTGAGGGGAGAGGGACCCCCACCATGAACGTGTCCCTTCAAAGACTTCAGGCTGCTGAAAAATCATTCTTACTGTCTCCCCCATGCTTTCTTCTTTAGAAATACTGACATAGTCAGCCCAGGGACCCAGAGGGACAGTGGAAGAATACACATAGCAGCATAGTGAAGAGGCTGCTACTTGAAAATTTCTTTTGTATACAAATTAAAAATACATGTTGCAATGAGGTTTTTCTTATTTACATAAACTGTAGACAATTGAAATATTTATTTGGCTAACAAAAAGTTCCTGTTTGCATATATATGGTGTGTTCCCTTTTGGTGATAACAAGATTTTGAGTTTAACATTCCTCATTTTGTGCTGAAACAGGTTTTTCCTATCTTTAATCTAATCTGTCAACCCACTTCCTTTGGCTTCTATCCACCTGTCTTAGTTCCTTTTATAATCTCAGGTTACTTATTTCTTAATAAGTTTTTTTTTTCTTAAGTTTTGGTGTACCGTTGTCTTTCTGTGTTTGCTCAGCCAGCCCTACCATATCCTCACCTGCTCATAACTTACACTCCTTATCCTGCTCCTGTATTCCTGAGCCTCTCACCCATAAACATCCGTTTACATTTCTGTGCCTCATCCTGGTTTCTAGTTTTGCTCTATTTAGTTCCTAGCTTTCCCTTTTCTCACAAAAATATTAACAAAATGCAAGGAGAATAAGATGAAGACAAGTAGGAGATGTCTGGAGGCCTGTGATTCCCACACAGCGCAGACCCATCTGAAAGCCAGAACAAGGGTCGGCAGCTGCAGCCACGCTTCCCACATTCATCAAAGGGATGCAAAGAGAAGGGGTTCTCCTGCTCCTTTGGAGAAGTTGAGCTATCAGTAAGGACATTCAAGAGCTCAGGAAAGACTTGTTTGCTCAGGTGAGAAAAAGAAAGGACTTCAGAAAAATGAATTCATCAGTTCTGTCCCACAAGTTTTTAAAAGATGAAATTTACCTATATTTAAAACCAGGTTTTCTCAGAGTATCTGCTCTTATTATTTGAACTGTAATGAATCCACATCTTCTCCCACCTAAGCCAGATGCTACACTTACCTTGTGCTGTAGTCCCAAGCCCATGACATCCAAAGGGGCTAGGTTTCATAACGTTCTGCCAGTTTTGCTTTTTTCAACTTTAAAAAGAAAAAAATTATGGCAAAGAAAGAAAATGGATATATAGCAGGAGCAAATTTTGTTCAGTGAAAAAAAGACATAGAATGGAGAATTTGGAACCCTCAAAGCAATTCTGCTCTTCCTTCAAGAACAGAGAAGGCTGTCATTACTTGAACTACTACATTGAAACTGATTTATACTGGCTATTATAGTAAAAGACTAGGATGCAGCCTTGCAGATCTACACCCACACTTCCTCTTCTTTCTGTTTGAAAGAGGTTTGCAGAGCCATAACAATTCTACATAACTGTCCCTTTCTTTCCTGTTCCTCAGGACCTTCCAAGGGGCCTGTTCAGTGTCTGTTGGTGCACATCAGATGTTAGCGCATCAGTCCTCAGGAGAGGAGGAAAAAAGAAAAGGCAAAAACACAACGCCAGACGCTGCACTGAGCAGCTAACATGGATAAAGTTCTGCACTTGGAAACTCTTCTTTGAAAGGTAACTCAGAGGCAGGACAAAGTATGTAAACTTTGAAAATGAAAATCTAGAAGTCATGAAAAACAAGAATAGGATGCCTGAACTATAGCCCCTCATCATAGATCCCACAAGACTGTTGGGACATTTGGGTCCTTAAATACAGCTCTTCATTAGAGGATTTCCACAATACTATATGGTCAAGAACTGTCTTGGAAACTTCTCCTCAGAGATGGTTCCTGCACCTGTGGGAATGGCTATGCCCTTGCTGTCTTCCCTGTAATGTGTATATCAGTCAAAGTCAATACATCAGGGAAGTAGCATCACTTCCCGTTATATTCACTCCTTTTACATAGCGTTTACCTCTTCAGTGATGCCAGCCCTCTGACATGCCATGCTACAATTGTTAGCTACAGTACAATAAGAAACATGAACTGCCAGGGTTTGAATAGACCTATTGATTTTGACTGAAACAATGGTCACAGTATTATTTAATAAAATATTTTGGTATTTAATAAAACACCATCAACATATATTCTGGAATATACCTATAAGTACTGACAAAGTAATCACTTCCATTCATGCAATGATAGAATGGCTTCAATAAAAAATCATTAGGTAGCTGCACTACTTATACACACAACATTAACATTTGCATATACACATTCAACTGTGATGTTCTCTGTAAAGAAGCAAGAAACCCTGGGAGCTTGTAAGATGGCTTTGTATTGAGTGGTAGCCAAAGCTCAGAACAAAACAACTGGAGAGAAGCAGGTTTAAAGCACTGAAATGACCTACCTAAGGATAATGTTAATGATGATGATGATTTATACTGTGCTGCAGGGACATGTATAATTCTATGCTGACTGAAATAAGAAAAGAGAAAACGATAGTTGGCTCACTTTCAATTTTTTGGACTTAGCTCTTTTTTTCAAAAGGCTTAGGAAAAAAATGCAGGGGAGAGCCTCCAGAACAGGCTCTAGAGAAGTGCATAGTAGCTTTCAGACTGAAATAGGGAGCAGTGTCGGGACAAAAGCCATTCTGTGTCAATAGCGTATACATACACACACTAAGGCAGGAAAAAAGAGGAATCATCCACACAGGCTCAGAGGCCCAGATGTGCTTTCCATTGCCCTGACTCCAGAAAACAGGAAAAGGGCTATGTGGTGTTCACTGTCTGGTCGCTGAGAGCAGCTGGTTCCAGCACACACTCCTCACAAGAGGGAGAAAGGTATAGAGAGGAACCTCAGGTTTTTATCTTCCTGGACTATTCTTGATTTGTTCTGCCATGCTTATGCTGCTTTTTCAGTTGGATGAAACTGAGAAGTGCAACCAGAAGTTGCCCTTAGAGTAGTGTCACCTGACACTATGGGGACAGACAGGTTCTTTGGGGATTCTAGGCAAAATGATGACAGCAGCAGGGGGCAGGAACAAGAGGTACTGCCTTTTCTAGCACAACCTTTAAGCACCCTTCAGAAGTACTGCCTTGGTAATTCCTGTGTAAAGCTCCATCACACAAACTAATATACTTGGATGTAACCCGCCACAACCTTGCTGGACATATTCACACAGATATTTTCCTCTGCAGAAAGATAATTTCAGTTTCATGAATGGTAACCATGGCAATATCATATCAGCCAAGGTTCCAGAGGCCAGACCTGTTTATCAGATTTCACTTTCCTGAAGTATATTTAATATAATGGACATAATAAACATCAAGTACATTAAATTGTCTAAGCATTTAGTTATAGTCATTTGGAACAAACCTAGTACTAAACCTGGGCGGTCCTAGTTACAAGCTCTCAACAACCTGCAGAATATAACTAAGGCCAAAGAATAAGGGCCAAGGATCTTCCTTGGTGTCTGCTTCTTTCTTGAATGCTCCAACAGCGTGTTGGATGCATTGTACTGTTGAACATGATGCATAAACATTATCTGCTATTTTCGCTAAAAGTGCATGTGGTTAGCTGTCTTTCCTGGCTACTGCACTCAGATTTAGAGTAATTACACAGAGGGAGCAGGAAGGGCTTCTAGGGTGAGGCAGAGAGGGAGAAATGCACAGAGGGGAAAGGGTCTGCTCAGAGCAGAAATGAGACCTCAGTCAGCCTGCAAAGAAATCTCAGGGAACAAAACAAAACAAACAACAACAACAATGACAACCAACCAACCAAAAAACCCCACAACCTTAGGAGCCTAAAGGGATTGTACAGTACCTATCACACTGAGAAAAATCTCTGAAAGTTGCTAGTGTACGTGTAGAAAGAAACAGAGTACATGAACACAAAGGGCAGAGTTGATTTTAGAACTTCAACTTTAAACTGCTTATACACCAGCACTGAGAATTCCCAATTTCTAGAACTAACATGCTCTAATTAAATAACTTTATTTCTAATAAAATGAGTATTTAGGGAATAGAATACTCTCCTGCCTTTTGGTATATTTATTTCAAAGTGAGGTGAGAGTAGTTCCACCAGGAGGCTCAGATTCAATCATAGACTAAGCAGAGCTTTAATATAGTATTTTAAGTAGTTTTTTTTTTTGGTTGGTTGGTTTGTTTTGTGTGTGTGTGTGTGTGTGTGTATGTTTTTGTTGTATATTTTTTCCTTAGAGAAAGACAAATTGATTGGAAAGAAAGCAGTGAATGTAAGTTTTTTTAAAGTATAGGTAGAAAAATATAATGTACAATTCCTATTTTTAACATTTTTTAAATACAGATAGAGAAAAACAAAATTTGTGAGAGAATTGACCTCATACTAAATCTGATCTAAACGTTCTGGAAAGACCAATAAAAGAATCACAAACTTAGTGGTGTATTTGCTGCTGTATTTCCCTATGAACATCATCCCAATGCAGAACAGTTTGCTACTACTTTCTGAAATCCTTCCTTTCTTTTGACAAAATCAACAAATAAAATGAGGACAGCCCGATACACATCCAGTGTTCGCCTATTTGTCAGCACAAACCTCCACAAAACACCTGAAAATGTTTATTATTGGCTGCAAAAACCCATGAATGATTCGGGGAATTACACAACTTTTTTTTTTTTTTTAAACAGTGAATCCTCAGCTGTGTGAATTCTCAACTAGCAGCAACACTCATAATCTTCTCTGAATAAACTCACATGCTTCTCCTTCAGGGTGTAGTTTCATATTATACTTAATTCAATCTAACAGCAGGCAGTGGCTATAGGGAGTGGACCTGCTTTCTCCTCAGTTTTCTGCTTCTTCCTTCATGTTAAATTTAGCAGTTGTGCAATTCTATAGTGGCTCCCATCAGCTTGCTGATCTGAGGGAAAACTCACAGGTTTTCATGAGTTAGCTTTCTCTCCAAGCAGGGAAGATTTACTAAGACAAGTCAAATACAGAAGAGGAAGCAGAAGAAGGACACAAAAACTGATGAGAAAATGAGTGGGGTCTTGTTTCTTTTCTGTGGCATTTGTTAGACCAAAGTAAGTATAATATGAACTCACGTCCTAAGGTTGCATCGATGTTACTCTTTTGGTCTAAACCAGTAGTCTGATTTTGAAGTGAATCCACGAAGTAATGGCCCTATTGAATGCTGGTTCAGTTTACAGAATAGCTACAGTGCATGCAAACTTGATTCTTTTAGGAGGAAACTTAGCTTAAAACATTGCTCCAGAGGCACACCAAATACTCACTAAACATTCATATGGCATCCAAAAGGCTCTTGAAAGATTTAGGGGCTTGGAGATACTCTGTAGAGCTTCTCATACTACACTGAAACATGTGAGTTGACCAGATGCAGCATTCTCTTCATGAAAATGAAAGTCCTCATCTTTAAAGACCCTAAACAACCATCGGAATTCAGTGGTAGCAAAATAGACACATCTTTATTACAGAGATCCTGAGATCATTTTCACATGGAAACAAAGAACTGAGCTTTCCACTCACTTGGATACCCACACCCTCAGACCCAAGCTCACCACATGGGAGAGAGTCCTCAAAGAGAGTGAACTTGAACCCAACAGAAGACCATTGTGAAGAAACTTTCAGGGACTCATCTTTGGTCTGCTTCGTGTCCCATGTTGCACTGTGCCAAGGCTTCTCACTTCAGCCAAGGAACTGAGCAGAGGAGGGTGGTGGTAACAGAGTTTATCAACAGTTCCCAAAACAGTGAAGTCATCACTCAGGTCCAGGACCCATCTAGGGGCTTAGTTCATGACCATAAGGAGATAGGGCTGGGGACAGGACTGAAGAGAAGCTATGGTGCATGCCCACAAGGCCTATCCAGAAGACAAGGTCCATCCATGTGACACGGCCATACAGTGCTGGAGCCAAGGCTACCTACAATGGGCATTCAAAGTTCATTCAAGAGACAGGACTGCAAACAGGTACAGCTACAAAATGGCTCTGTGGCCTCAGGACAGTGACATCTGATCTCAGTGTCATGGGTTGTCCAGCTGAAGGCTAGTCCACAGGACAAACATGGAAAGTTTTCTGGAAACTTCAGCATTACTAGTGGACCATTCTGCAAATTTATCTTGCAAGCTGGGGCAAGAATACCCACACTCTTCATTTGTTACCATTGGCCTCTGAACACTTTACCTATATGATGTTCACAGCAAACAAAGAATGCTACCATAGGTAACGTGAATTGCTCTGGATAGGGTAATGAAATGGAAATGACAATAAAGATACCAGCATATTCCAATGTAATGTTAACACATTCATTTGAAGCATGACCTGCCTTTACATTTATAGAGTAACATAAGCAAACTGAAAAGCGAGTTCTGTGTCACTGTCACTCTCACAGCCGGTCTGCAAGTGCAGTCATCCTGTACAAAGCTCACAGAGAACAAATCTATTGTCACTTGGCTGCAACACCTGATAAAAATTGACAGTGCTATCTTTCAGGGAAGTAGTACACATTTTCTTCAAGTAAAGCACAGGAATACATTCAGAAAGACTTTTCAGGTCTAATTATTTCACAGACCACTCACATAGTCCCCATTAAATAATAGCTGGCCTTTTCATTTGTTATACTTATTCTCCTTCTAATGTACTCGCTAAAAACGTCTGTCAAAGTCTCATATTTAGTCAGTAGCTTCAATTGAAAAGTGATATTTCCTTAACATCATTTACATTTTATTACAGTTACCTTATGTACACAGGAGCAATGATTGGTGTCTTGACACAATACAGTAACTGTCACTGATACTTCCTTATCATTATATAAGAACAAGCATAACTTAAAAGTTTCAAATGCAAAGCACAGATTAAAACAACGAAAAAATTAATAAGCAAAATTAAGAACCACAAAGAACAGTTGGTGTTCTTAGCAGAATTTGAAGTTAGGAGAGATTTTAGTACTTTTGGGATGATGGAACACCGGTTTAACAGAACAGTTGCAGAGGTCCACAAAAACACAGAAACAAGTGGAATATCAACATCTGAGGCCCAAGAGTGTTTCCCAAGTGTTGAGGCTGGCTGCAACCAGATCAGGGTTTACAAGGAGATAGAGGCATGCACCATGATCCTGCACACCTTGGTTTGCACTTAAAAGAAACTTGGTTAAATGAACAGGTATGGAGCTACAACCAGATCCCCAAGACTCCATGTCTGGACAACTGGTGGACAACTGCAACGAGACATAATGACCCTGTAGGGTAAATATAGCCAGTCACTACAGAAACCTTTAAGTTGCTGACCAGTCTGTTCCCCAAATCAGAGTATCCCCTCAGCATGCAGCCTGCAGTTAGTCTCAGCGTGTTCAAACTCTGCAGGGTAGAAACTCAATTTTCTCTCTGAACTGCTACATGACCTAGCATTTCAAGAATAGTGCCTTCTAAAAGTCTAAACTCAAAATATTAGCAATTAAAAACAATGAATTCCACATTAAAGGTATTTTACTATAATTCCTCAAACAATAGTAATAAAAAAGATAGTATCTTTTAATCAAGAAGACAGGTTAGACGTAATATTTCATAAGTGGAACATTTCATAGTATCCAAAATATTGTAACTTTTAATATAACTGAGCACTCTGTTTAATGGTTATGAATGATTTGGAAAACTTGAGCTTTCAGATTTTTAAGTTACTGTACATTCAAAATCTCAAAGAAAATCTGAAAAACACTGAAGAACTTACAATATCCTTTTAAAGAAACACCCAATACTATTTCAATTAATTAAAAGCATGATTTTGATTCTGAGAAACAAAAAAGCACTTTTGCAAAATGTATTTCATTTAGTAATAATTCTACAGCTTATGAACTTAGCTGAAATATGAAAAAAAAATCAGATGCTGCAGCATTAAAACAAATTGAATTTCAGCAGTAAGACATTTCTCTTCTTACAGTAATACTCTGAAATCCCTATGGTTGTTATAACTTCTAATAGTGTAATGAGTTGATTTAAATCTTGATTTGTCCCCTATGTTTCTTTTTTTTTTTTTTTAAACATCAGCACTTAAACAAACAAACAAACAAAATAAAAGAAAAAAAAAACAACAGTCAAAACTGGCATTTGAAGGCATTTTGAACTGAGTTCAAAAAGTAAGCAATGCCATTTTAGATGCTGTATTTCTGGTAAGTCTGTTTGTCCTCATGTAGTTGAATGTGTTTTTTTTTTTCTTAATAAGTCTTGCCTCAATTCTATCAAAAGACCATCAAGATGACACTGGAAGAGATAAGAAAGGTCACACTGACTGTGCATAGTGTCCTGTCAAATAATTAAAGAAACTTTATTCCACATTCATTACTTCTTCCCTCCCTCCACATTTATTTCATTGCAAGTTTTCTGCTCAAAAAAGAATAAGCTAAGCTTTTCTGTGCAGTTGTTGATGGTCAATCTTTCCCATTAGGTTTCATGTTATCATATTGCAAACCCACAGACCCAAGAGATCCTAGTTTTAGAAAGTCTCCAACTTAAAAATAAAGGAGGTATCACAGTGTGACAATCTTGGCAGAGCACTGATGCTACAGAACAGAATAGATGCCTTGGCAGAACTGAATGCTTCATTCAGCCCCTAAAATATTCCCTTCCTCCATACAAATAAAGTGCTTTTTTTTTTTTTCTCCCGGTCTTATCCTAAGTGTGGGACCATCTAATGAAACAACTGAAAGAAGGAAATCAACTTGTCTCCATGGGGTATGACATCTAGGTCCCATGCTTTTAAAAAGAACCATGGCAATTCAACAGAGAACTAAAATTTCAACATTTATCTCTGTACAAATTGTGTTATGAAGAGCAATTAAGATCTCAGCTTTCTGATATACAAATAACCCAATAGAAAATGACTTTGTATTTCTGCCTTGAAACTCCTCAAAATCTTATTCCTACAGATTTTCAGGGCTGAAGTTTCACAAAAGAGAACTTGTAATCTAACAAAGTTCACTTAAATTTAGTTGTGATTGTATTGGCCCTTTCAAAGCCTCTGTGTTCTCTTGCAATTCCATCTTACAAGGACTGATGTCAAACCAATGCTGTAAGGTGGAGGTTTTTTTTGATATTAACTTCTAACCATGGCATAAGTAAGGGAAAGTAGATATCATCAAGCTTGCAAAAAATCAATACGGGAGCAAATCTACAGGATGTAGTTCTAACTGTGCTTTATTATCTTTACTTTTACTTCCGTAGTTCTTTTCCAAAAAAGGTGATGCAACAGCTCCCCTAGTAATTTAAACAGGCAAAATAAAAGGTCATTTTCTAAGCTCTTTGCCCAAGCAATACCTTTGAAATTAATGAGAGGTCACTGAATTGAAGACCAGCTGCAGGATTTTTGTCTTCCATTAAAAGTCCTCCTGCCTGCTTATGAGTTACATCACACAGAATTCTTCTTTGAAATTTGGCTGCAGTAAAATTAAACATCAGCCAAAATGGATTTCACGATTAATTTTTTTAATGGATTAATTGCAAACTTTGACAACATTGGTGCAATGCTTTCAGACTGAGCAATTCAAAGCAGACTGAGGAAGGCGGGAAAAACACATTTCATTGAAATGGACAAAATGTTAGCTGCAATAAGTGCATGTGTTTGCATATAATATTCTATTTATAGCTATTATCAAGAAATATAGCATATAATATTCCCAATGGACCTTTATGGAAGTACTTTATTCACTCAGACTGCAAGTATCTATGAAAGTGTTATCACCTTTTCCAAACTTTACTACCTCTAGTCTTATAAGCCCCAGATTCTGATCTGTGAACTATTATCAAAAGGAATATGTTAGCAGAAAACATAGGAGACTATGTATGTATTTTTCATTGTCATGAAGTGATGAGAAAGCTTAAGGACACAAAATGATTGATTAATTGATTATTCCAGCAGAAGCAAAGAATGAGATCAAAAGTAAAGAAAGAGATACCTCCAAAAGCCAGAAAAGAAAGTGAGAAAGGGATTCTGATCTAACTTAAGATAGCAGATTGGAAAGTCCTGTTTCTGTTTCTGTATCAGCTGAGAACCAGAGATGCTCAACAGCAAACAAAACAAAACAAAAAACCACCCAGCACTCTTTTTAGTCGCATCTTATTTTTCAGAGAATTGGTAAAGCGTTAGAGTTATTAAAACTTCAGGGCCCTTGGGTCTTGAAACTCATGAATATGACATTACTAAGGTAAAATAAATTATTCACTTCACCAGACATTCCAGGGTGGAAAAAACATTGAATCATATGGAATAGATCACTGCCCATCAAAAGACTCTTCTAGTATCAATCAAAGAGAAAAGGAGGGATAGCAGGAACAGGTATAAATATGACAAGAAGCTAAATCGGAACTGAAATGTTAAGAAAAATATGGAAGCTGTAGAAATTGCAGATTGCAAGAAGGTCAGGAAAAAACAAAACAAAACAGAAAAACAACCTGTATAGCAGATTAATTGTAATTCCTCCTTGTTTACACCATAAAATATGTTGAATAAGAAAGGAAATGGCAGCTGAGAACTAAAGCACATGGCTGCCTGCTGAGGGTGTGTCATGAAAGAAGATGTCACTATGACTGGCTCATGCAGCACTGGGGCAGGCAGGTCCTGCTCAACCCAGGGGCATGTGAGTTACTATTCATCTTGGCGTAACCAGCCCTGATTCAGCTACCAACCTGCTCTGTGTTAGACTCTGGCCTACATCACACACTAACCAGCAAATACTTCTCGTAGTTTCTTTGATGAAAAACACCTATGTTCTCTTTCACAAGCTAAATTCAAGCCGCTTCAACTCTGAACAGCAAAATAACAACACTAAAGCAACTTATTCCTGTACAATTTGACTTAAAAAAAAAAAAAAAAAAAGCAAAATAAGCCTTTAAAATCCTATCTAAATCATTGGATTAGATTACGACTATTTAGCATTCTTATTGCTTAGCATTACTTGATATAGCTTTAAATTATAACAGGATAAAGTTTAAAAAAAAAAAAAAAAAGGTAGATCAAAAAAATTGTACCCCAGGTTGCTTGCACTCTTAATGATGTGTTACTATTAAAATACTCAGGTAACCATAACACTGTTTTTCACCAAAGTCAGAATTAGTGAAGAAAGCTGTACATTAAACACAATATCTTCCTAAAGGACTAGCCACAACTATATCTCTTCACTGTGTATATCCTGCTTCATTTTAAGCAAAACAAAAGTCATCCATACATTTTGAGAAAATGCTTTAAATAACCATTACCTAACAAGGGTTCAGTTATGCACAGTAACAGGGTTTTCTTTAACTTTTACTCATCAAGGAATAAAAGTGATGCTTATTTAAACATCACTGATGTTAAGAGGTTCATGTCACAGATTCTCTTAATGTGAACAAGGACATATATTGTAAGTACATCAATAACCCTTTGTGTTGGCAGCTTTTTTTTAAAGCTGAATATAAATTGTCACCTAAATTCATTGCAAAGGAATAAAAGAACACACAATCGGTGCCTCACTGCAGAAACAGAGATTAATATTGAAACAGTGGAGTATTCCTGTGCAACTAAAATAGAGACATTTAGAAGCATTAATGGCTTTTATTTTCTTTCAATTTTGTTCTTTTCTCTGAAATATGGATCAGTAAAGACAAAAGATAAGAGATTCGAATGGAAACTTATGTAAAAAATTAAAGTAGAAGGCATGAAAATGATTTTTGGTTAATTCTTCACTTCATAAGTGTTCAGGCTAAGATTTTATTAGTACAGTTTACACAGCTTTAAAAACCAGTTCAGAACCAGAACAAAAGTGAGTTGCAGTACAATGAGATTTTTATAGTGGTAAGGAGGCTAACACACAACCTTTTGCTGTGTCTATGACTTCTGATTAGAGCCAAAAATAAAGACTCAAGGAAGACGAAGGCCTTGAAAAGTCTTTAACTTCAAATGTAAATGTTACTGCACAAATTGAAAACTGCGGGGGAGGAAAGCTGAGAGGAAAGGAGGGGAGAAGAGATAGACAAGACAAGAATACCCAATACTAAAAGACTAATTTTTCAACATCTAATTTCAAATATTTCTTTTTTAAAATCAGAAAAAAAGTTTGGGAAACCTAAATGCTGCTACATGAGCTGTTTAAGACTGACTTCTGTAATTTACAGCATAAGCTAAACCTATCTTTCCAAAAACAGATTTATAGACACTATTAAGTGTGGATAAACTGTATCTCTTTTGCTCATTTCATTAATAGGATTAACATGGACTGGACAGAGAAAATCAGAAAGCTTTTTCAAAAACTTTTAATATATGAAGTCACTTATGCCTGGATGCTTACATATCCCTACGAAGGAAAACACAATATATTGTGACGCAATATATTTAGCAGACCAGGGTGGAAAGTGGAGGAGATGACTACTTCAAATTATTAATAGGGTCTTCTGTTCTCATCAGCAACTTGCAATGATTATTTCCTCCCTAACATCTACATCTATCAATTTACATACACTTACATTTAATTGACAAATTATTTGGCCATGAATTTTGAAAGATCTGCCAGGGCTTTCTGTTAATCAACTAGAAGGGGAAAATTGGATAGCTGAACTATAAAGCACTGATTGTAATTGCATCAGTCCTGTAAGTGTAATAAAGAAAACTCTTGTCATGTTCTAGACCTACCAGTCTAGTGTATTGACTAAAAGGGACTCAATATAGACTAATACGTCCAGATTTATGCTGTTAAAATGCTGTTGTTATACTAGGCTGAAGTGACTGTTATTTACAAACTGGTGTTTATTTCATTTTTATCTCATCCTTTTTTAAAATTTCTGGTTTGGTTTATGTTTTCTAAGGTTCATAATGCACTAGGTACAGTAGTACATGGATATAATCTATAAATAAACACCCATATACTGCAAATGCAAGCTCAAAAATATTTTACAGATGAGGTGCATGATTAAAAAAGTTCGGAGAACTGAATCTAGAACGTTTCTATCAACTATTCGGGATCTATGTTTTTTTTTTCTTTTCCTTTTTTTTTTTTTTTTCTTCTGATAAGCTTTGAATATTTTTATCTAAGCTAAAGGCATTCCTTTCATAGTAGTCACTGATTCCTGTGACCCATTCATGAATACAGTCAAAAAGTCAGTAGCTATATGAGAAACATTTAAGGTAACTTTCACAAAATATGTGAAATTAGGCAAACTTCACACTGTGCTTTGTTTGATGCTAATCCTATTACAGCTGTATTCACAAATATCTGTGCAGTAACATCTATGGTGAAGACTTTCAAAATAAAATGCAGAAGGAAGATTTAAATGAAAACAAAATACAACCATTTAATTTTGATCTAGTTGTTTCAAGATAGAGGGAATAAAAATGTAAGAGTTGTACTACATCTGTTCCTTCTCTATACCTGAGGAATTGGGGGATATTGCTCTATAGAGAGTGAAGAATCAGAGAGCTTGCATGCAACACTCTGGTTATTTTTTTGTTTGTTTGTTTTTTGAGGTTTATTTATTTATTTAAACCTTTGTGGAAATAAGCAGCATGGAGGAACCAGGTGAAAATAAAAGGGGTAATGAAAAGCCAGAATCAGGCAGAACATTTATATACAATTAGTAGTAACTGAGATTACATTTACTATGAGCTGAAAGGACACGGAATTTGAAAGTCCCTGTAAGTTTAATGTATTAAAAGCTTCCTTAACTGCTGAAATGGCAACATGCCGAGAGAGCATATAACATTAGCCATTCAAAGTACCTTGCTATCAAATTGTGAGATGCCTGTATAAGCAGAACTATGTTCATTCATGCCATTCCTGGAATTCAACTAAATATATTAGTAATACTTCCTGTGTACTTTTGATATTCGATATGCTCAAGGAATGCAGAGCTCAGTTTCTGCTACAGAGCAGTCACAGATGTAGCAGCACCATTAAGATACTTATGTCTGTCCTTCAGAGGAAGCATACAGACAACACAAAGGAAAATCAGGACCAATTCCTGTGCAGATTATCACATATGAACAAGGAGAGACCACCTAATACTTCAGATTAATAACACTGTTGCTTTCTAAAGCAAGCAAAAAAATATCAAGGAAAACCTAAACCCGAATCTCTTCCAAGTGAATTGATTTGATTGTATCAAACACTACAGCTAAATACAATAAATTGATTTTGTATCAAGATAGATAACAGCATGACACAGGATCCACTTTCAATGTGACAGCAAAAAATTACTACTATTAGATGAGTGTGTTTTCGAAAGCTATGGTTGATGAGAAGCCTTCCACCAATGCATTTTTATTGAAAATCTCCAGTTTCTTAAAAGACTGCATTGGAAAACAACTACACTCTTATTAAACACAAGAACCAAAATACAGTCAGCTAAATGCGAAAGAAACTTAGTCATTTGCTAGGGACATATAAACTAGCCTGGATGAGGTTCCGGCAGGTAGCATTAGCAACTGTTGCCATATCTGCACTCGGTGAAAGGGGATCAGGAGTTGTCAAAGCAAGGAAGTCCCAAGAGCAGGACACAGGGCTTTATTTTGGCAAATCACAGTGTTTAGTGAGCTAGATGGAATCTAAACCTAGGCAATGGAGGAGAAGAAAGGTGTCAAAAGAGAGGATGCTCAACACAGAAGTCAAGGTCACACACACAAGTTCAGGCAAAGAAAAGCAGAAGGTAGCACTGGAGAAGACAGAGAAAACGCTATGCCAAATTGCAATATTTCTTTGAAACTAAACACAGAATCAATTTTGTTTCCTCAATAACAGCAACAAGATGGCCTTGTGTTCCTCTGTGGAACAAAAAAAAGTATTGGTGTGTCTGGAGTTCTGGGAAGCTTTCAGTCAGCTGCATTTCGACTTACTCCTTGTGCAAATGCATTGTTATATAACTTCTGTTTCACGACCATTTCATTTCTAAACTGCATTTGGGATAAATCATGTTTGAGTAGAAGGACACTGTTGTATACAGGGTGCATGGAATTTCATAGCTATTCATTTTCCTGATGCACATTTTTCAAGTTATCTGCTTATAATAGCTGGAGGCAATCCAGTGGAATTGTATCAGCTTCTGCTACCTAATTCCGTTGTGAAGATTTGTTTGAATCCTGTCAAGTATTCTCTGCTTATTTCTCTGTTCAGCCTTCCAAGTATGCAAGGATTCTGATAACCAGGTCAGAAACTGACATACAGATGTGATGACTACTCATAGCAGCAAATGAAGCCAGTAAGATCTCTGTTTTCAACAATTAGTCCTAGATTCTTCAGATTGAGCAGTCAGGATGAATAAGAATTTTCAACTTTTGTCTCCAACTCTAAGGAGGGTGTAATATGGTTCCCTGACTCCTCTGCCTTACCCTTCTGCCCTGTTCTTCTGTAGACTCTACCTTTAATTCATTTTCCTCATCCTGCTCCATCCCAGTCTTCATTTCTCAGATCCTCTGATTCTTGTGTGTGCCTATTAAACACAAATCTTCACTTTATAGACTGAATCTGGGTTCTTCCAGATCCCTCAGTCATGTTCTGAATAAAGGTTCTTCCTCCCCAACTTTCCTCCCCTCCCCATATACACACCTAACTGGGATACTAAATGCACCTGGAGGTCTGCTGCTTGACCTCTTGCCATTGGACTCAGAAAGACAACACAGAGGAAAGGATGCGATAACACTGATGAGACTGCCATCCCACCTCCAGCACTCTTCCCATACTACACCAGATTATGCAGACAGCAGCAAGCATTGTAGGATAATAGGGATTTACTTATGTGACTCTGCAAAAGTACATTTAGCTTGTCTGCTAACAGCAAGGCCATTTGGTGCAAACGAGTAACAACAACAATGAAGATGATTACTTGAAATTCCCTTCAAAACCTCAGAATGTGCATCTTGAGAAGGAAATATTCAACCTGGAAGGTGCAGTTTGGCAAAATAAGGAACAATTGAAATATTGGTTTAACATAAGCCAACAGGCAACATTAATGACAGACCCTACTACTGTGTCTCTTCATGATTCCTTAGAACTTACCCCTTGAAGCACCTTGGATACTTTACTTCCACTTCAGTGTTTAATGTCAGTTGCCCGCAGCCATTAAATACTGTCATCACCTTACAGAATTTGTTCTTTGCAATAAACTAGCTGCTTCTAAGTTATCACGAAAATGGTATCTAGTACCTTTGAAGGACTAAAAACGAACTTTTCTGGACAAGTCATATCAAGCTTTGCTGCAAACAGTCTAAATTCAAGAACTTTCTAATAGCAAGACACTTTCCCTTAGTATTATCCTCAATCCTGTCTTCCTCCAAACGTATCCAAAAACATTACAACATCTGATGAGGATGAGGACAAAAAGAATGTTGCCAAATTATTAAAGCATAGCCCATCAAGGTATCACAAAAAGGAGAGCTAGAAGTGCTGCAGAGAAATAGTCTTGACACTTCACTCGTGTCACATTCTTGATATTCTACATGTCCTTAAGCTTCAAATGAAACTTTTTACAGTCTTCTCAGACAACCTATTACAGTGCTTATCCATCCTAAATGGTAAAGAATATTGCTCTAATTTTTCAACAAATGGCTTGTCAAAAGTAGTCTCAACACAGAACCTCACTGCTTAAGACATAACCAAGTTTTACATTAAGAATGATATATTTCCTAAAATCAGTATTTCCATGTGTGTTGGTTCAACTGAAATCAAGTTACCTTTCTTCATGTAGTTAGAAACTTTTCGCCCTGGGATAAAGTCAATGTTTTCTTCAAGCAGCTTTCCAGTGTTGGGGATTTGGTATGAAAAGAATGTAAGACTTCATTAGTATCTTGGCAGTTGCCAGTGGGATGAAGGTCTTTCCAGTTGTCCATCTGCAGGATGGATAGCACCAGGGAGGAGCAGATACTATACTGCTGACCCTATCTGGCCAACAGGAGTATTTCATACCATGAACATCATGCCCTATATGTAAGTAGGATGTTGCCAGTTCCTGCCCTCTTCCCTTATGGCTGCCATCCAGGAAGGTTCCCGGTCCTCTGCCCGCTCCCATTTCTGCTCCTGATGCCCATTCTGATCTATGTGTTTTGACTGGACCTGCTATACTTGCAGTGTCATCCCTTTGGCCTTCATAGCTGGACATGGTGTTCCAGCAGCCAAATATTTTCCTGTATCACTCTTCTTTTATTATTGTTCTATTAAATCTCTTCCCATTTCAACCCACAAGTCATTCCTCTTTTTGCCTTTCTTCCTCCTGGGGATGGAAAGGTGAGAGAGAGCAGCTGTTCAGTGTTTTACCTGCTGCCCTGGGTTAAACAGTTAACACCATGTTTATTTCAAATTAGCGCAGGATTCAAGTATTAGGCTTGCAGTAACACATTTGAATTGTGAATAAAATAATTGGAAAGAATTTTCTGATATCTTAGTATCATGCCAGAAGTGGACTAAGGTAGAGAATACGCTATTAAGAACAGTCTCCATTGGCTTACATATCAGTAAATGTTGTTATGCAAAGTATCTTTTGGTTTTTTTTCTGTTGCAGTCATTCTGCCTGTTTTGTGGATTTTTTTTTTCCTCTTTATTTTTTTTTCTCCACAGAATTACTGGAAAATAATAAATAGTGAAAGACTTGAGCTAACTAAGAGAGAATCTCAGTGACACCTGACAGCCCCAGATAAGGCTTTCAGCCTATAAGACTCTTTCTTATCGCGCTAAAGAGGAAAAAAAAATTAAAAAAAAAAAAATCTATATCCTTATTGTCACAGATTCTCTGCAGTAAATTTTGAGATTTAAATTGATACTTTAATTTCATAAACATGCCAGTGTTAGGAGTTTGGCAATGCTAAGTATTACTGTTACTGCTCTCATGGATGTGATATCTCAGGAGAGTATTTAGCAAGCAGAAGAAAAGGGAGAGCATCTGTGGAGAAGGTGCTTTAAAAGTCTTGTTGGAGTTGGTGCCTTCAGAGACATATCTATCTATGAAGGATACCACACATTATACTATTGCAAAAGATATGGATATACTGTAAAAACCAAAATCACTCCAGACCTGACTGCTTGAGTGATTGCTGGAAATTTGCCTTTCAGCAACAGAAGCTTATCTGCTGCAAAACTGTGAAAAGGGTTAGTTCCCTACAGAGGATCAACAGGACTAATCTGTTTTCTTGTTGTGGAGAGCCAGCACAAAGCCCCCTCAAATGTTACATTAGTGGAAATACAAAAAAAATGTACAACTTTTTACTTTATCTCATTTTCTTGCTTTTGTACCAACAACTTCTCTCAGTATTCTTTTTTTAAGCGTTGCCCTAAATACTGGGCTTTAATACAGTGAGTACAGACAAGCTCAGATTTAGTCTTATATCAGGTTGTTCTGAATGATCATATCACAAATCTGATGTTTTAATCCAGTAACCTGTCAACCTGGACAATATAATTAACTATTCACATTATTAATATTAATTGTACCAAGTGTTCCAACCACAACTTATTTCCAACAATGAACATTTTCTTCAAATCTTCTTTTTCTAGTAGCAGTCTCTAACTGATTAGGCAAGCCTAATAGGATACAGAGTCCATCACCTTTCAGGTCTATACTTCTCATAGCCAAAAGTTCAAGAAATAACAAGATGAAACAGGAATATTGAAGCTACTCTCATCAGTATTTACCTGAAGGCTTTATCTTGCTTCTAATACATTCTCTGACCTGAACACTCTTGTCTGTGATGGTACACATGAAGCCAGTAACATCAACTATTCATGTCAAACTGGCACAGGAAATTAGTCTTGGTACATTGTAACAGTTGTCACAACAAGCAGAATCTGTCAATTCCAATCCTGCACAAAACACTTATTTCTACGCAAAGATTTCAGAATTGCCTAAATGCTGTGTTTAGAGGCATATAAATCAGTAGTCTGATTTTCAGAACTGCTGGATTCCTGCTGTTACTTAGCAGACACACATTAGCACAGTGACCATCGTCTACCAGCTAGCAATCCAACACCTAGAAATCACTGATGATTTTTCTGGTAGGTAAGCAGTTTGTTGGAGAAGACGAAAGGTATGAGGGAGAAGAATCCCTAAATGACTTAGCTAAGCTAAGACTGAAATCTGACACAGGAAAACAAAAACCACTCTGTTAAAGTGGCCAAGCATTGCTCATTCTCAGTTGTGGTTTGACAAAGGCTGCTTCAGTTTCTTTTTTTCTAAGATTATCCAAATGAACTCTTTAAGGATTTTTGAATGTAACAAAAATACCATCTATTCAACTTTTTCTAAGAAAATTTCTCTGGTTCTGTTCTGACAGGGTTTTTATTTTGGTTGGTTTTGTTTGTTTGTTTGGGTTTTGTTTGTTTGTAAGGCTTATTTCTTTAATTTATGTCTTTTACAGATAGCAAAGAATCCAAAGACTTCAAAGAAAACATGATGGTATAACAAACACTGGCACATTTTACCACTATTCTGATCTAATTGAATCTTTTCTTCCAGCTCATTTCATTCTCATGCTGGCTTAGTAGCATTATGACCAAAGATCTGTGACTGTTCAACAAGAAAGCTGATTTCCTAGTAAAGAATGTTGTGGGGTTTTTCCCTACCACCTCAAAACCTAAATCCCGTTTTTACCAGATTCCATTTTACCACAAGCCACATAAAACAAACTTTATGCAAGATCCTGATATATATCAGATAGCATCATGCTTAGCATTGACAAAACATTTCTCATCAATAAAAACAGATCTGAGTTAACTAAACACATCACTGTATGTATGGTCCACCTTTCCTTTTAGTTTTCATACTGAAGACTCAATGCCAATATTGTACCTGTCCAGGGGGTTTAAATGGAATTGCTATCAAATAAGACACAATACTGATGTGAATCAAATGACATAAACTAATATCAACAGGTCCAGTACAACACTTTCCTTCTGCTCCTTCCCAGTCTGAGGCATTCTAAGGGATAACGATGTTCACTATCAGTTCCTCGAACATTAGCACTGTCCTTCACTATAACAGTGTCTCTTTGAAGCAAACCTCCTGCTCTTTTTCACTTCCCAAGCTTTAGTTTGCATCATGAAGTGGTCTCAAAGCATACCAATTGAATTGTTGTCAGAAACTAACCTGGGAGAGGCTCTCTAGGAGCTGTACTGCAACAACTAATGGCAGGCCAATCCACAGGACCAAACTGAAGTCTGTTAAAAATCCCCTCAAAAAAGCATATGGATGCTGTATTCTCAGAATGACATGTTTCCTTGAGCTGAGCCACAAAAATTGTTCTGCACTCCTGGTAATACAGACACACCTAGAAGTTGAAAATCCTCCTTTCTCCAATTTCTCATTTGACTCAGTTTACCTACTTCTGCAAGTAAATGACTCTTCACATTTACCAACACTGCTTTCCATGGATTCCACATAATACTTCCAAGAAAGAGAGAAGTTATAGATACTGTACTTACAGCTCCTCTGCTTCTCAGCAGCCCCTGTTGAACACAGAGCTCTAGGGTAAGATGGCAGACAGCATGTTTATTGCAGATTTTGGGGGGGACTTGTTAACTTCCTTTTCATTAAGAAAAAATATTTTTTGTTATATATTTACAAACTAAAGAAGGAAATCACATGTGAATAGACTCCTCCTTTAAAATATACTGCTGTTAAACATTTATGAATTCTTATAGGACCCTAAAGTAGTCAGAACTCAGGGACAGATGTACCTAGATCTTTTTCAAAGGCAACTGAAAGGCTTCTACACAACTCCCATTTTCCCACAACACTTCATTGTTAGAACAGAAAACAGAAACTTAACATTTGTTCAGAACAACCTCTGAATGAAACACACAGTCACTCCTCCAGACAACTAAAGGTTTGTAACCCACTTTTCGTTAGCCCACGTGTCTCCACAGCTGGCTCCTGGCTTCGTCACTTGGTCTTGGCCAACTGAAAAATGTTTTGAGTTGACGCAAGTCTAGACAGTCACACTTGGGCCTTAGAAATTTCATTCCATTACACTGAGGTTTGGCTGGCAGCTCCCTGATGTTCACTGTAGGCTGTGTATGAACTCTGAGACCTTGCTGGTCTGTATACAAACTAGAGTTTCCAGCTTTTGATTGTAATTTCTTTGCCTGCTGTACCCTGAATTCTCTGGCATCTTTTCTTCTTGACTTAGTTGCTCTTCAGGAGTGGAGCAATCTCTGCACCTTTCTAAAGGATTCCACCCGAACTCGTCATTTATAGCAACGTAAAATCATTGTGAGATAATGTAAAACAAACAAAACCTCAAAAACACCTGTCTCAGCACAGCTAAATATTCAGCCTTGTAGAATTTGTGAGAGGCCTTTTCAGAAACTCATATTTAAAAAAAAAAAAAAACCAAAACAAAACAACACCTGCTTGATTTTATTACTATTTTTTACTTTATTTCAGAGAAATTCATTGATTAATTCAATTGACAAAAGTTCATCCAAGCATGACTTGTTAAGCTTCACACAATCCACAATGAAGACGAGCAACAGTGTGTGACAAAACTTTAGGCTTATTCAGCTTCTGAACTACTGAGCAAAAACATATTCCAGAATGAGATGAAGATGAGCTATAGCATTTGCTGTCAAACATTTATTCAAAATATTCTCTGTCCGCTGGTGTAATGTCAGCCTTCTTAAAGAACACTATTTTTAAAAATCTTACTATCTTTCTTGAATGTAGTGATTATTAACATCATGCTATCGGCTTATGTCTAGAAAAGACAGTAAAAAAAATTACACTTGGCATTTTCACAAGTAATGTTAAAATAATGATCCTTCTTATTTCTGCTCTGCTGTGCATTGTTTTTCTTTTTAAAAAGTTACCTTTTTAAACTAGATTGAATTTAAAGTTTTGGGGTTTTTTTAATTATTTTTGTTTTAAATGTAAAAAAATTCCCAGTAGTCCTTGCTTTTGCTTCTAAATTTCAACTTCATAAAGTTCCACTCAGCCCATTTCTCCAGTCTAAACAGGTCTAGACTGTGGCAGCCTCACTGCTACTGGATTTGTCAACACCTATTAAATATCTACAAAGACTATCACATATTTTTCTACAGTAAGTAGCCTAAATTAGATCTAATACCCACGGTTGTACAGGAAAACTTTATAACTGTCATTTTGTTTATTTGACCAACACAGTGGAAATTGTCTCCCTGTGTCATAGTGCATTTAATCTCTCTCTTCAATGTTCTTGAAATGAAGGATCTTATGGGTTTACCAGTTAGACTTGCTGGATGTTTTTTCAGGGAATTTGCAAAACTTGTATCTTCCCAAGTAAAACATCAATTTCCACAGTAATGAAGTGTGAATAACATGCATTTCCAAGGGAGAGAATCACATTGAAGAAAGCTCATACAAAGGAGGTAAGCTTTCCATGCAATTCAATAAATTAGATTAAATTTCTGTTATCTAGGAAATAAAGAAACTTTAGTATGTTTCTTAGGACACTCATGCACAACTATCAGTATTTTGAAGACACTTTCAATAGCAAACGGCAAATCACTTCTACTAATTTCAGTGGGGGTTTGAAATTCAGTTGAGAAAAATTATATTACCTGACCAATTTGCAAACTGCATATTCAAAGAAAAAGAGTAGGTTATGCTTGAGCTACCTTCCTGAGTTCCAACAGTAAGGCTACATCAAAAAGATAAGTAAACAAACATAAGTTGCTCACATAAAACAGTGATGAAGAATGTGAGACAGAAAATTATTTTAAAGTTTTAAGGATTTACTAACAGGTCAGTATAGTTCTAAAGTCCAAAGGTTATTTGTTTGTGCAAAGACACAGCTTCCAGATATGTTACATGTACATGCATGCAATCTACTTTCTTGCTTGCTCAGACTTTCCATTCTATGGCACTATTTTGTCTGAATTCTTTCAAAAGAAATCATGGAAACTGTAGCTGAGTCTCCAAAGTGTCTCAGAGATTTTGTCTTCATCTCTGGAAGGAAAAAACCAAACCAAACCGAAAAAAAACCACAACAGCCCACAAACACACACACTCATAAAACTAAACCAAACCAACAAACAAAATCACCAAAACTAACCCTCTCACTTTCATCAGCTTCTGTTTTGAGGAACTACATGATATGGTCATGAGAAATTCAGAAATTCAAAACACATTAATATGTGCTTAAAATTATCAGACACTGAAGACCTCAAAGATATGCAGGCGTCTAACTGCCTCCTGTACAAAAGGGGTGACCGGCTGATGGATCTGGCCCAGAAGGAATATGCTCAGCTGGAGGGATGGAGCAGTACAGAACATGACCGGGCTGCTATGCAATGTGTGATGAAATTTTAATACTCAGCAGGCTGAGTAATGAACTGCACAGAGTTTGCCAACAGGGAAACACTGTAGCTTGGAAGAATTCCTAAAGTTTTGTCCTACTTCATGGTCTAAGCGTTTTATTCAGCTTTATGAGAAGCCATTGATTCCCACATCTATTCACAGCCAAGACTCTGTTCCTGAAGCGAAGGCACTCAAGTCATTTTGGTAAAATTGCTAGTGAATATAGTCCTCTAACCCTCTAAAAAACAACTACCGATCAAGGATATAACAAACAACATTTACTTTAGTTATTTTGATAGGGCCCAGCAGTCAAACAGACCAGAAATGATGAACACTATTTGAGCTGTGGTGTTTCCTCACATGCCCAAGATGAATTCTTCAAAGCTAGCAAATGGTCCTAAGGAAGAGCCAAGCATTTGCGTCCCTTCAGTTGAACGAGGCTTGTCACCATCAGAACTTTGGATAGAGCAGTCAATTCTGGCTAATCTAGCCTCTTCTGAATAAACTGGCATGTCTACAGACAAGCTCCAATATAGAGATACCATTTCATATCACAGTAACCACGAATGCCAGAGTCCTTCCTGGCTACTTAGACCTTCTGCTCAGCAGGCATGGAGCTATGGAGCTATACCAACGTAAGGTGCAGCGATTCCTGGCACGGATTTAGGCAGAGTTGCATTGTGCTGTGCAAATTCACTTAACATTACTTTCTGGATCCTAATTTCTGTGACAATGAAAGGTTATACAGGAAGTCCTTCAGGAGTGAAAATTGAGCCACATGGAGCTTCACAGTCCAGCTGGATATACAACTCCCTATGGACCAAGTGTCAAGTATGGAAGACTAGTACAGAAAGCAACATAGGAGCCAGAAATAACAGCTCATTAGTATGTTCATAAAAACCTGGTTCTAAGGGCACAATCTTAAGACATACAGGAAGACTCCATGAAACTACTAGCCCAAGCATGTAAAGCTGGGAACAAGTTTCCTGGTATCTCCAAAATGAAGGGCACTCTAAGTACTTGTTATGAGTATCTGCAGTTGTTTAAAAGATGTTAGAGCAAGGTACGGCAGAAAACACTACTGTACACTGATTTAGCCTGACTAAAGTCGCAAATATGGAAAGCTGTTCCACATACCAGTTTTAGATACTTAGATGCTAACAGACGTAAGTAACAGATATTAACAAGAAAAAATTCTTTTAGCTATTTTTAATGAAATATTTTAAACTGGCAAAAATGCCTTACTTTCCAATACAAAAATGTGCTGATTACAATCAGTCCAGTTTAAATATTTCTTGATAAGAATCTGAGTAATAAACTTATGTGTCATCAGACAACAGTGACATCACTGAAGGTGGTATATTCACTTCTACTGAACACTAACAGCTAGGATTCCACTTTGAGTAATGACAGTATTTAAAGCAAATGCAACTGATTTAAAGATTGTTTTTAAAAGCTCTTTGTCAATAAGCACCTAGTAATAACAGCTGTAAGTTCTGATTTTAGTTTGTGTTCCACCAGAAAAGCGTGCTTAAAATAATGGATTAGTTATTCAGTAGCTAAATAAAGGTGCCAAAATATTCAAATTACCCTGTGTGAGTATGAAACATTTTTAAAGCATTTACTATTTACCACAAAATTACTCTCATTGTTTTAAAGCAGGTATGTCCAAAAAGTTTAGTTTTAGGGGCTCTTACCTATGAAAAAAGTATTTTTAATCAAGCCTCTTCTGCTCCCACAGACTCCAAAAGACTATAAGAAGTTAGATTTTTTTTTTCTTAACAAATATTATTCCACTATGTAATCATTTATCTTTCAAGTCTTTGTCTCACTATACAATGTCAAAGGAACACTCTCAAATGTGGGTGACCACTGGAAATTCAGCACGGAAGCCACACTTATATTTGATTTAACTTTAGATTCATGTTAGTCCTATCCCCTACTATTATAATTTAGTATTAAAAAAAAAACAAAACGAAACAAAATACAAAAAACTAGCAGAAAATTCAAGCTCATTTAATATGTACAGGAGAAACAACAATGCAGCATAAACAACATTTCATTATTATTAATGTCCTTTTTAAATAACTTGTCAAGTCTAAGAACAGCTATCTAATTGTAAGCTTTCAATGTTATCTTCTGGAGCACAGTATTTCAGTATTTGATAAAATGTTTTTAGTTAAAATGCTAGAAATTTTAAACTCTCATATGTAAAACACTTCTGGGGCAAATTACAGATGTCAAAAATTTTCATGAAATCTCCTCAGCTATTCTAGATGCTAGTTTATTCCACAGAGGTTAATAGTCAATATTAAGCTTCTCAAATAACTGGAGCCTCTTAAGAAATAGCTGAGTGACCTTGACACCAATAGGAAAGAAGTTCACCAAGAAAGTATTTCCTTCCGAACAAGAAATTTCCCAACCTCTGTATCACCGGCTGGAATAATCCTAAAATAATATTACTATTCAAACATAGCTCAGTATTATTCAAACATATTTCAGATTTGTTTGGTTGGGGTTTTTTTAATGTAGTCATACCATACTTAAAATTTAAAAGGCTGAGAGAGTGCATTTAAGGTGCAAATGTAGTACTGCACTGAATTGCTAAATATTATCTTCTCTGTGTTTAAATAATATAGTTTCTTTAATGTTAATGTAAGTCTAGTTGGAGGAGAACATTATATAGAATAAAGTAAGATTTTATCTTGGGAAGTTAATTCTCACTTAATTTATTAAGCATGTTTATCGTCAACTTCATGTACAGTTTCAACTTCTGCTGAATTAGTAAAAGATTCTTGTGACTTCTTCCATTTTAATTGTGCTGTTAAACTCAGCATTTCTGTTGCATCTCTGTCATTCTACTGAGTTTTTATTTCCTACTTATCATGGAAAAAATAATTTATTTGATTGAAGTGTAGTCTGAATTGCTTAAACTGAGGAAGACTTTCTTTCAGTAGTGATAGATTTTTTTTCTAGATTTTCTACCAGTACCACACAAAACTTCACACTAAGCTTGGCATATTGTACTTCATCTTACATATTCAAAAGATATCACATTTAATATTTCCACAGATAAAAACAGATAATATGTCCATAAAGCATATTTTTTCTTGATCCTTCAAACTCAAGTAATATAATATTTTCTTTATTATGTTCACTTGAGAAAACAAAGAAATACATACCAAGAAGCTCAAAACTACAAAATCTTTACTAAACTGACGAGGATACCAGCTTCTTTCTGTTACAATGTCTTAAATAATCTCACCATTACCCAAACAATGTACCAGAACAATTTCTTAAATTGAAAACAGCAAATGTTTGAAAAACGAGTGACCCTTATCTTATCATTACATTTTGACATCAGGTCAGCAGCTTTAAGTAATTATCTCAATAGCTTTTAATACCTTGAAAAATGAAATTACAATAAAACAAGTTGATAAAACTTATCAATACATCTCGGCAAATATGAAGATACAAAGGTTTGGCTGAAAATTATAGCTGTTTTGGTAGTGGAAACAGGAGTTTTTCTGTTAATCCATTCAGACTACAGGAAATCAATGAATAATAAATGTGAGTACTATTTTGTTACTGGGAAAATAAAACAAAACAAAACAAAAACACCACAGATGCCAAATTACATGAAAATAAGGATCTTCTTGAAATTTTCATTTTAAAAGGCAAATGAAAAAGCAAATTTTAAAACTCTACTAAAATCTCATGCTCCGTGGTCTAAAACTTTTTATTAGAAGATGATCAATCTTGTTCTCAGTGATAATCCGTAATAGTGACAAAATTCATTGCATTACAAAGAAATTAGCAATTCATACTTTACCTAATGCTGCTCATGCTTCCAGTTTCTGATCCAAGCTTACATCTCTCCAGCTGGCTCGCTACAATCTGACGTTCCGCCTCAAGTTCTCGAGTCAGTCTCTCAAACTGCAGTTCCTGAAAAAAATAAATGAAACCATTTGTTTTGACTTGTCTTGAGATTAAAAAGGAATTTCAGTACATAACATTATAATTTGTGCAAGAATTGTTAGTATAATACCTTATAGGAAAGTTACGGGTTTCTTCCCTTTTTAAAGACATTTGTAGTCCAAATTTTTGTGGTAACACCTACTCGTTCTTTCATTCACTCTAGTGATATATGTCAGAATGAGCCATTTTATCAGGAATGGAATTTCCAAATACATTCAACAATTCAGGCCTATGTCAAAATCATTTATAGTTCCTGTAGGTCTCTTAGTAGCATATAAATGTGTTCATAACACACCTATGCAAGTATGATCACAAATGAAAACCATTTGTGTTACTTGAAAAAATTATGAAGTTCTGCAGATGATCATGCGGAGACAAGAGCTTTTGTAGTCAAAAAGTTAACTATCACAGTACACACTAATGAAATAAATTAAATTGAGGACGTGTTGTTATGGACTGAATACAATTTAATTTTCCATTTAATGATGCACAGAAGGGAAACTCAAGTAGTTTTGGACAAAAGCCATGCTAAAAATCCTAAAACAAATTGAATGCATTTCCTTTTATTCTGTCAAGGAAGCCAAACCAGTCCCACCAGATAAGATTTATCCACCGAGCTTGTAAATGTACTTCTAAAGAGTTTTTTGTTTCATACATTAGAGACCATTTTTTTATTAAAAAAAAAAAAAAAAGGCAAAACCAACACAAGTAAAATCTACAATATAGCTTAGAGAACTAGATTTCACACATATGGTAGTAGTAATTTTATCAAATATAAAATTGAAACATTTTTAGGGAATTATGTTTGTTGTACATTTGCCAAATGTTGCTACCCTTTCATTTTTGTCATAGTTACTTGAAATCATTTTCACAGGTAAAGGGAAACAGCTCTCTCACCCTTTTTTCTTTGGTGTTTTTGAAGGCTGAAGAAAAAAATATTATGAGGATCCACTCACTAAGTTATTCCTGTGTCTACACAAATGCACCTATTATCTCTTTCTCCCTCTTTTCTTTCAAAAAAAGACCTCGTTCACCACAATGCAGGGATATGGGAGAGAGTTTCTTGAATAACTCCTCAGGAATGGAATGAAGTAGAATTGAATGGCTTGGGTTGGAAGTGACCTTCAAAGGTCAGTTAGTCCAAACCCCACTGGAATAAACAGAGTCACCTTCAACCAGATCAGGTTGCTCAGATCCCCATCCAACCTGGTCTTGAATGTCTCCAGGGATGGGGCACCTATCAGTTCTCTGGGCAACCTATGCCAGTGTTTCACCATCCTCATTGTAAAAAATTTCTTCTTCATGTCTAGCCTGAATCTCCCGTTCTTTAGGTTAAAATCATTATGCCTTGTGCTGTTAAAAATGGCCCCGCTAAACAGTCTGTCCCCATCTTTCTTATAGGCCCCTTTTAAGTCCTGAAAGATCACAATAAGGTCTGGCAAAGTCTTCTCCAGGCTGGAGAATGTCTTGCCTAGCAGAAAAATGGCACTTGGAAATTACTTGGGTCACGACTTATGTCCACCAACTGTTGCTGAAGCACACAGTATATCAGAAAAAGGAAGAGAAAATACAGATAGAGGGAAGTGTTCAAAAGTTTTCCCCCCATCTGCTACCTAAAACCTCTGACCAACAAGCCAAGGACACATGGAGGCGCTAAACTTTTAAAACCTCTGAAATGCGGCAAGTCATAACTCAAATGTAACAAGGAAATGGCTGGTGGTTGCTCTACCTAATTCAGCTAGATCATTCCCCTTTGTTTCTCTGACCTGCATTACAAGTAAGGGACGGAAGTCCACAAAAGTTATGTACAGCATGAAATAGCCCATGTATACTCCAATGCCCACTGACTAATTGACAAAGCCTACTTAATTCTGTATCTGTTATTCCAAACAAGACTAGCCAGACTACAAGAATACCACCAAGAGTCAGATGATTGTAAAGAGCAAAACACCACTGCTCACAGAATTTTAATAGTGCATCAGTAATCATAGCTAGTAACATTCTCTGCATGTTTTTGTAATACTCAGAAATGTCTTTTTCATTGTTGTTTTTAGATAGGACTATTAAAAATCACCCAATAATAATCACCTCTTTCAGATATGCCTACTTTACACAAGAGTGTTTGCCCCTCATCTAGTAGAATCAATTGCCTGAAAAGCTGAAGAGAACGTTGATCAACTTGTCAAGAGTTACTCTTCAAATGTTTGCCTTTTTTGCATAAAATAATACCCTTATTGCAGGAAGGATTGTAAAAGAAATATTATTAAAGTTTTGAAGAACATAAAATCAAAGTGGCATAGTATCTGTTATGTTAGCATGCTTACATCAAGGCATGTAAGCATTGAGAAATTTTGATAGTATAAATACCAAACAAAACTAAACAGAGCATTGTTTACTTTCAAAATAAATTCAAAAGCTTTAACAGCTATTCTGCACTACTGCATTTTTTAAGTTACTTGATTTTATCATGACGATTATATCAATGCACATTTTGATGCTTAGCATATGTTTTCATCTAACCAGCTGCACCTCCTGCCATCCCAAGTGAGGCAGGTCAGACGTTATTTGCCACGGTCTAGTACAGGGCACTTTTTTTACCTGCCTATTGAGAAGATACAGCTGCCCTCATAATGTTCCTAAGTGAATGTAAGAATCAACAATGCGGGAGCTGACATTCACGACTGTCCATGCTGTAATTTGCCTTTTCCCAGACAGTGTTCTGTTGCTCTAGAAGCTGTGCAAACAACTGCTCTCTATTTTGTCGAGCTATCTCAAGCAAACTAAATGAAGAAATGCACCAATCCCATTTTATTGAAATATTTTAAAAATAAAGTTTACGTTACCTTTTTCATGTTTTCTATCATCTGGATTCTCTATCTTGTTGTATATTTTTCTATGCTTCATATGCCTTCTGTTAATCACTCTGGTGGACTACTTTTCAGACACTTCTGCATTTTTCCAACTAACACCCTTATGCCATGATTACTTTGTCTACAGAAAAACACTTGCTCGTGATTCTAGTCTCTCAAATATACTTCTCTACTCTTGACTCTGTCATTTATCTTTCCTACTTACTCCTTTCTGTTCTTTTCTGCATTCTCTCTATTCTTTCATTTTTTACCATATTTCATGACTCATCCTCCACTGATCTCTTTCAGTTCTACTATATAAATTGCTACTTTAGGAAAAGCCCTAAAATAAACAGTATAAGCAGCCTCTCTATAATTGGTTCCCTTCTTCTTAAGATGCAGAAATTAATATTTTCTGCTTTCACTGCCCACGTTATTTAAGTCCTGCCCTGCAGAGATGACTGGAAAAGGACAATTGTGTATATGTTCCTCCTCAAGCAGGAAGTAGAGATGTGAGAGATCACTTAAGAAAAAAATAATCTTGGATTTCTAACACATGAAAATTGCTTCATTACTAGTTTTATTTGATTGCTGTGATTTCTCACTTAATTGTCTTCTGCCAGGTGCCATCAGAAGTTACGGATGGAAGGTGGGATGGTGAGATATATGAAGGGGCAGAGCCACACAGTTATTACCTCGGAATTATCCTTTACATTGAATTTAACAAACAAGTGTGTTAGGTTTTCCCTCATGTGATGACAAAGCTGCAGGTCCACAGGGCTGCCTTTGGAATGGAAGAAGAATTTAAGTAAGAGTCAGAAGAGTCTGCTACCCCTCTGTATCAAGAATCTCTGGCAGAAACCAAAATTAATAAGCTTTCTTCTCTTTGTTTGGGAAGCAGTCAGTGACTAATATTTGAATAAATCCATATGTTTAGATTTCAAGCAGCTGTCATAGTGCAAGAAGACAGTAACTAGAAATACTATTTGCTTACATTTTACAAAAATAACTATTGAACCTGACTCCCTCATCTGTCTTATTTGTTCTGTTTACAGTCAGTTTCACCAGTTCACGCCATGTCATATTATCTTCACAACCTTCTATTATTCATCTGAATCAAGTAAGTCTGAACATCAAAATTAAAAACAAATTCTTACCCAATGATTATGCAAATCTGTTGTCAAGACAATTTTAGCACAAAAACTGCAGAAACTACATTGCAACATCAAAATTAATTTCAGTAATGCCACATCAAGTGCAGCTTCATGGACCGTGCTACAAAGAGCAATGATGCCAAAGCAAGTGCATAGGCAAAGGCTCTGCAAAGGGAAATGACCAGTCTGGCAGCCCTTCACATCAGAAAGGGGGTAGAAGTGCGAGCCAACGGAAAGATGATGGTGAGAGTGATCCAGAGAAATCACTCAGGAACGCAGCTTGGAAAGAGAGGAATTTCATTATAACTTTATCAAATTGTTCTGAAGTGATAAAAAGAGTCTGTATCTGCTTGGGTCTGAAGTAATTTATGTTTTAAAGTGTTATTTGTCCACTACCATGAGGTTTCTTGTAAAAAATATTCATTATTCCATAGGCAGCAATTGGATGTATTTGTCTTTTCAGTATGAGCTTTCTATTCACTCTCTGCAGCCTCCAAAACTTCAAGTATTAAATGAGACTTAAGGACACAGCAGTCCAGAAACTGAATAAGCCTGATGGAAATCTTCACAGCCCTCAGGTTATGAACAGGGCACATCAAGTAAGAGGGTATTTGGTTATTTTTATGGTTAGTGTTTGGTGGGTGGTCTGCATTGACCTATTTGAATGTTGGGAGGGGTGAAACAGATCAAAATAAATTTTGTTGATATTCAGAGCTGATCTCACTTTACTCTGCCTTCAACAATCTTAAAGTACGCCTTCTATTGATGCTGAGCGAAAGACATAGCTTAATCAGTAGAGATAGAAAAAAGCAGTCAATACAAAAAAAAAAAAAAAGAAAAAAGAAAATATCTAAATTTAGACTGAACAGCCTTGTGGATTTATTGAATTCCCAAGAATCTTAAGGTCATAACATTAAAAAAGGAAAAGTGTTTAGCTTTTGACTTTAAATAAGCTATACAGAACCAAAGTGGTGCGCTGGTGATAGTTTGAATCTGCAAACGCAGACAAATAACAGAACTGAGGTAATGCTGGGAATCCCTGGTGACATGAATAGAGAAAGCCTGATTACAGCTATACAAACAAATAAATTGTCTCCTGGATTGAAGTCTTTCACAGGAGTATCTTGGAAACCACAGACCTTCCTAAAGTACACATAAGCTGTAGAAATGTACCACTTCTTGTAATCTATTAAAAAAACCAAAAACTGTACCCCAATTAGTGTCATAAGTAGTATTTGTATATTGCTGTGCACATCCTATGGCATCATGCCTAATTCCATATACTGCACATCTGTGAACTCCAAGTAAATGCTATTACTTAGAGTGGTGTTGGCAACAAACTATTCTCAACCTATCATACCAGACACATACAAACTGCTAAAACTGGGGCACACATTTCCTGAGGAAAAAAAAAAAAAAAATCCATCTGATGCTGAATGGTGTTCAGAAGCTTCAGAGCTGGGTTTGGAACCTACCATTCAATTCTTCCCGCTTCTCTACTTTCTCGATTGTTGGACTGTGTTTTCACTTGTACTGTTCTTAACTTTTTTCACTGGATTGTTTCATTCTTCCCTTTCACTGAATAACATGAGGGTGAGGGAAAAACCTCACAAAGTAATAATCAGATGAGCAGAGAGGTGGAAGATTCAAACTCAGTGGTCGACATGCTGTTGCAAGATCTCAATGGAGGCCAAAATAAAAAAGAGACTTATTAACAGCTATGACTGCACCTATATGCAACTACAAGTTTCCCGGTAACACCTACCTGAAGGAAGCAATTCATACATTGGAGGGTAGGACTATAATTCAGAGGAACCTTGACAAGTTGAAGGAACAGGCCAATGATAGTGTCATTAAGTTCAAGAAAGAAAAATGAAAAGTCGTGTATGGAAGATGGAATCCCACGTAATGGTACAGCATTTCATCAGGAAGGAGCTAGGGGTCTGGTGGACAACAAGTGGTGACTCAGCAGTGCATTCCTGTGGCGATGATGGTGAACCACTTATTTCACTGCACTAGCAAGAGAACTGCCAGCATAACAAGGAAGTAATTATTCCCTTTTAATCAGTATTCCTGAAGCTGCACCTCAAGTACAGTGCTTGGTTTTGGGCCACCAGGATAAGAAAGGCAAGAAGATTTTGAAGCAAGACCATCAAAAGGTCACCAAGATGGTTAGAAGATCCAAGTGCATGTTGTTCAAGAAGCAGCTGAAGGTATTTGGCTTGTTTAGCATGGAGAAGAGTAGGTCTAGGGAGGATCTAATTGCAGATCTTTGCTTCCTAATGGGGGATTATAGTGAAGATATCACTAGGCTCTTGTCAGAGGTATACAGCAAATGGACAAGCCAACAGTCACAAGATGCGATGAGGTAAATTCTGACTGGATATAAGGAAAAAAAATAAAAATCCACAAACCAACCAAACTGCAAAACCGAACAGCATAGCAAGGGTGGTTACCTATTGGAACAGGTTACCCAGACAGGTTGTAGAATCTCCACTCTTGGAGATTTTGAAAGTCAACTGCACATCTGATCTAACATGGAAGCTACAACTACTTAGAGCAGAACTCCAGAGGTCTCTTTTAACCTAGTTTTCCCATGATCTTAAAGATGATGAGTTCTGGATTATTTTTTTTTCCAAGGATTTATGCCAATCTGCATTACAGATTAGAGATCAGTGGCTATTGAACTCTCTGATCATCATCATGCTCACATAAAGACATACTTGATGTAAGTTCTAGCATTTTACCACTCTGAACCTATATTTCTCTAGCTCATTCCCTCACCTTATCTGAGGGTTTTAGCAATCCCTTGCTTCTTTACAAGAGATTAGCATCTGGATTAATATGTATATGGAGTATTTACAGAGTAAAGAAATATTTTGGTGGATTATGGCTTTTAAAAATATACCATATTCCTTCTTTTTTCATGTAAGATTACTTCAAGGAAGTCCGTCTCGTGCCTTTATCAACTTTTATAGCAATCAGACGTGATTTTCTACTTTTATGACTCATACAAAGGAGGCCACAATTGCATTCAGTTGCACATTTCAGCTCTCCAGGCACACTGCCTTGTTCCTCTGGGAGTTATAGGCAAGCCTTGCTCTTGGAGGGCACACTGCCCAACTGCCTGGACTTCTGTTCCTAGGGAAACTCTATTATTTCTTCTCCAGTACAATCACCAAAGTTATTCAAATTATCTCCATTTTTCTGTTACACATTGCCTGGTCCTTTTTTATCCCATTTTTTCTTCTCTCTGTTTTGTATTCAGCTTTAGTCTTTTATCTCACTGCTTTCTTCTCCTTCTCACTAGTTTTTACATCCCTTGCCAACACTCTCAATGGTTTATCACCCATCATGATTGCTGTGCTATCCACTTCCTCCCATGCAAACTCCTTCATTCCTCAAAGTAATAAAGTATAAGTAAAAGCCTTAGAGTGTTAGGATAGGATTAGGACTATTAAGAGTTTTCTAATCTCACACTTTTGCTTCATCTCCTTCTGCAACAGTGATTTCAGGAGGATGCAAGATAAATTGACTTTGTAACTCGCTAGATTTGACTTGCCTTAGGGCTTATCATAGAATCATAGAATAATTTGGGTTGGAAACCCATCCCCCAGCCTGTATTAATACTGGGGGTTGCCCTGACCCAGATGCAGGATCTTGCAATTGGTATTGTTGAACCTCATGAGGTTCACACGGCCCCACTTCTCAAACTTGTCCAGGTCCCTCTAGATAGCATCCCATCCCTTGGGCATGTGAACTGCACCATTCCAGCTTGGTGTCATCTGCAAACTTCCTGAGAGTGCACTGGTTCCCACTGTCTGTGTCACTGATGAAGATGTTAAACGGTACTTGTCCCAGTACAGACCCCTGAGGGACACCACTTGTCACCACTGTCCATCTAGACACTGAGCCATTGTTGTCTTCTCCAGCATTTTATTCATGGGATTCTCCAGTTCCCTATTTATACATCTCTAAACTAGTTCTTCCTTCCAGAGTTTTAAAGATACACATCACCCTAGGCACTGTGTACAGATGGACAGCCAGCGTTATAAATCATTAGCTTTATACGTGTCCTGAATACTCCAAGAGATGAGAGGCATCTAGTCACTTCCTCATCTCATGCTTCCATTCGGGAAATTATTCTGGTGAACAATTTTCTTTTTTGATTTTCCTTGCCTTTTAAGAGAGGCTTATTTCTCAGTCCATACATAGACTGTCAGTGCAGGATATCCAAGAAAAGACTCAATAATTTGCAATTATCCTTGAATCTCTGAATTAATTAGGATACTAGATCTGAATATTGTCATGAGTAGTTATTAAAGAGCTAGTCATCAGCATGTTAGTAAAGGACTGAAAAGTTAGAAAGATGAGCTTTTTTTTTTTTTTAATTAGGACAACCTACTGCGTGCAAATGAATACCTATAATATTTTTTTTTCTAAGAACATAGAAGCCTGACTCTCAGCATACCTGCAAGACTCAGTTTGCTACACTTAGTGAATGTAAATGGACTTTCAAATAAATAGAACATTACAAAGAAGCTGTAAGAAAATTCAGCACAAATATAGGGAAGCTTGTAAACAAACAATTTTAGTACTCTAGTAGACAGTACCATTGATTAGTCACATAATTCACTTAGTTCTACTGCTATTAAATACCAAGGAAAGCAAAACAAAAACAGTCTTTCAAACAGAATGGGCTAAAAAAACTTAACTCAAGGACTGCGAACCCTCCAGACTTGCACACATTTTCTCTCACAGATGATTCTGTGGCAGTAGCAGTTAACTTTGATAGCCCAAACTATGCTTTTGAGTCTTTCCTCTTCTATTATATATTTTGTTACAAAGAAGAAAACTAGTAAAACAATCAGGCAATTCATTTCTCTTCTGGTTACCCTGCAGAAATACCAAATTCAGGAAATGCTCAAAAGATTCACATTGTTCCTTATGAAAGAAAAGTAACTAATAATGAAAATGTTAGTTGAATTCCTTTTTGAGAACAAGGGTCTGCAGGCCTGTGGTCTCTTGATGGTGAATGAAGGCAGCTTCATCCATCTCTTCTTCCTAATGCAGGTCTATAGCAGACACCATGGAGTCTCTCTCAGTGGCTCTGATTTTGGCACAACAGCACTCAATCTAACACAGCTGACTTCTGTTTATTAAAACTGTTCTTTCACACAGAGCACAACCCTTTATTGTCTTCTACCTATCTTCTACACTTGCTGTCTTTCCTTACGGTTTTAACTGTCCATTGCAAGACTTCAGACATATGAGCTCTCCCACTAAGTTACTATACACCCGATGACATTGTAACTGACTGTACAAGGAACTCAGTTTCTTCTGTTTAGTTCCCCAGAGCATGAGGGTTGGTGCACGGGTACTCGAGATAATATACTGTTTCTTGACTCTGCAGCGAGTGTGGTAGCCTCTCCTACAGCTCTGTTCCACATATGCTTCCTCCAACCTTGATTGTCTCCACTCTGTCTTAACCCACATTTAAAGTCCACTTAATTGTTCCCTGGTCTATTGGCAAAGAAATCCTTGCACTTCTTTGAAAAGTGGATCTCTTTGTTTGGTAGATCATAGTCCCTTGATCATGTAAGGAAAAAGACTGCCAGTGACACCAGCTACACTGCTAGGTGTGCACCTCAACAATATGTCTGCTTCTGCCTGCACCCTTCCCTGGCAAGGCTGAGGAGAAAACAACCCGAACACCTATCTCCTTTAACATCAAAGACTGCAGTCCTGGTTAAATTTTTCCAGATCACATTTTGCAGTGTCATTGGTGCCCACATGGAAAAGTAGCAGGTCCTTGGACATGACTAGTTTTGCCTGTCTATCTGCACAGAATTTGGGCTGTATTTTGATCCCAGGCAAGCAGCAAACTTTATTTGACGTTTCCTCAGGTCAGCAGATGCGCACCCTCAGTTTCCCACGAAATGGAGTCTCCTGCTGTCAATACTCAGGACTTCCTTTCCCTGACAAGTTAGACCTGTTGAGCTGTTGGCCCGATTGTGTCTTACAGGGTAATGTGTTCATCCTTCCACTCTACTATTCTCCAGACTCTGCATCTGTTCTTCAGCTGAAATTTTCCTGATGAGGGGAGAGCTGCTGCCTTGCTGCCGCAGGTCACAAGCTTCCAGGGCGCCTTGTTTTGCACATTGCTTTTTCTCCCCTGTTTAAGCTTGCTTCTGGTCTTGTCTGCACTTTGAGGCCTTGGCACTTGCTCCTGCAGCATCAGGGCTTGACATCCTATTAGTTTCCTGCTGACTCCCCCTGCTGCAGCACAACCTGCTGAGCTCTGTCGGCAAGTCCTGTGCCTGCCAACTCTGTGGTCTATCAGGCAGAAGCGCCACAGATGAGTTCCCCACACTGTTCACCCCAGTGAGGAGCACTAGGCCCTCCCTGCTGCCCTCACCCAAATGGCCACATTCCCCCACAAGAGCTCTGGCTGGTCAATGCCTCTGATATCCTACAAACAGCCCTATGGGCTGCCACAGCAGTGTTACATCACTACCATTTGATCATCAGCTTTCCTACCACAACGCAAGCACCAACAGTCTTATGCCACTGAAAAGATTCATGGTACACTAGCATTTTGAAAACTGTGTGAAGTTCAGCTCTCCCCATGTCTGAAATGATGTGTCAGGACTGAAAAGAGAGAAAAAAAAGAGGGCTATAAGGATAACTAAAGGTATTAAATGGATTCTGTACAAGGAACAATGAAGATGGAACTCTTCAGTCTGGGAGAGAGAGAGAGAGTTTAGGGAGGACATGGCAGAGGTGTACAAAATCCCATATATCACTAGCTCTTCCAAAGCAAGAAGCAGGACATATATCAAGTGAAGCAAATAAGAGCCAGACTTGAAAACAGACTAAAATATGATTGTTCTCCATGTAAAAAGCATGCTCTTGATTGTTACTAAGCACAGCTTAACTTCACTGAGTTGTGGAAATCTAGAAACAGGTGGCTTTTGAGTATTCAGAGACAGTATCATATATTCTTGCCCCATTCTTACTCTTCCTTCACCAGATATTTATGGTTATCAGTGGAGACAAGTCATCTGACCAACAATGACTGTTTTCCTTAGTGAAACACACATTTATTGCCACAAAACAGAAACTAGAAAACATAATGACTCAGGGATTTTTTTTTTTTTAACATAAAAAAAACAGATTTTCATTCATAAAACATCCAGATTGGGAATCTGGTTCATTCCTCCAATAAAACACAAAATAGTTTTGCTATTGAGACCTCAAACAAACAGACTCTCTGATTTTCACTACTCATTCTAAGTAAAACAGTGAATGGGACACAAGAATTAAATATCCTGACTGGGTTTGTGATTATGACTCTGGGAAACCAGACACACAATTGACACCTGCTGCACCCCAGAATTAACAGTGATGTTTCCACAATTACAGGACAGACTTCAGTTCAAAGACTAGTCAGTTGGCAGCAAAACACTAATTAGGAAATTATCAGTAGATTAAAATGGACAGAAGCACCTCTACAGGGATGTTCCTTGCAGAAGGGTTACTGCTATGATACAATTATAAAATAAGAGTGCCATAGGAATCATTGTTACGTTCATTGATCTGAGGGGAAGGAAAAAAAAAAAACACACACAAAGACAAAAAAACACAAAACCGAAAAACAAACAAAAACCACCACAAAGAGAGAGTAAAAATAATGAGTGAATCAACTTGTTCCATAACTGCAATCAGAATATTTCATTGACATTACTGTGGAAGTCATCTGAAACTCAAGCCTTTATCACAGGAAAACACAGCAATCAAAACTGTATCTAGCCCCATATGATGAACACAGGAACCCTCTGGCAATGTTGATAACCCCAACGATTTTGTCCAAGACCTGGCACATACAATGCACATCACTCAAGCCCCAGATCCTGAATGCAGAATGAGCAGGAGTTGCAACTCCCTTTTCAGAACAGATTGGTTCACAATATCACAGTATTGAAAAGGAAAAACTAAATAAAAACAAGCCAGCACATATTGAATTTTAAATTTAGCGCTTTAAGCTAACTTTATGGCTGAAAGGGGGTTTCGACTGATTTCGGTCAGGGTTACCCAGCTGTGGTTTAGAGCCATTTTTGTTCTTCCTTCCCCCCTCCCCCCCATCTTAAATGCGACATCTCTCCAGTAGTGGGAATTCAGACTGGGTGCAATGCAGCCCCTCTCCTCCCCACACGTGGCAGCAGCTGAATGCCACACACATTCCCTCTCCCATGACCACAGGCACTGTTTCCATAGCAGTACCAGGAAAACCACTCCAAACTGGTCAGGGAGGGAGGCCAGGAGAACCGCCAGCCCCAGCACCCTGAGGGCATCCTGAGAAATCAGGGGGCAGGAGCAAAGCTGGCCAGGCAGCCTGTCAGGCCTGGGGGAGATTGAAGGCACAGGTGGCACCACGCAGTGTGGAAACCTCCTTTCATGTCTGATGAGAGTTGCTGTGGCTCAAATACATGTGAAACAGCAGCTTGAGTGCCTCGTTGTGCAGATAAGTGAAAGGAGATGTGGGATGGCCAGCAACTGCTCAGCTCTCCTCCCCTCCCAGGTCCTCCAAGACTATATTGCTGGTGATTCTGCAGTAGATGTGTTTCTGGCTGCTCACTGGTTAACGGGAAGTAGAGATGTGCATTTTCCATGGATTTAAACAGCATGAGGGCACCTCATTTTTACTTCAGAAACAACTGACACTGAACCCATGGTACCAAAGTCTTAAATAGATTTTTCAGCATCTCAGGACTATGTATGTGTTGGGATTATTTTGTCAAAGCCATATGATTTGCACAGCTGAATGTCTCAGAAGCAGAAATGAAATGTGACCCTTCTGAATGACCTTGGCTAGCTTGAAATAATGAGAACTTAGAATTGCAGTCTATGCTTGCACAAAGACACAAACTTATCAACCCCAACAAAACCACCTGCCCACAAACCACAATGCAATGTATCAGCACTACATACAGGCCCTAACTATGCATGGTAGGCATCTTTACAGGATCACAGAAGGGTTGAGGCTGGTGTGGACCTCTGGAGATCGTCTGGTCCAATGACCCTGCTCAGGCAATGTCATCTAAAGCAGGCTGCCCAGGAACATGTCCAGATGGCTCTGAATATCTTTAAGGATGGGGACTTCACAATCCCCCTGGGCAACCTGTGCTGGTGCTTGGTCACCCTCACAGTGAAAAAGTGTTTCCTGATGTTTAGAAGGAACCTTCTGTGTTCCATTTTGTGCTCATTATCTCCAATCCTGACACTAAGTACCACTGAGAAGAGCCTAGTTCCATCTTCTTTGCACCCTTTCTTCAGATATTTATACACACTGATGAGGTGTCCCCTCAGCCTTCTCCAGGCTGAGTAGTCCCAGTTCTCTCACCCTTTCTTCATAGGAGAGATGGTCCAGTCTCTTCATCACCTCAGTGGCCCTTCACTGGCCATGACTGTCTTGAATGGAGGAGCCCAGAACTGGACAAAGCACTCCAGGTGTGGCCTCACCAGTGCTGAGCAGAGAGGATGGATCACCTCCCTTGACCAGCTAGTAACACTACTCCTAAGGCAGTCCAGGATACTGATGGCCTTCTTTGCCACAAGGGCAGCTTACTGGCTCATGTTCAACTTGGTGTTTACCAGGACCCTCAGGTTCTTTTCTGCAGCACTGCTTGCCAGCTGGGTGGCCCCCAGATGTACTGGTACATGGGATTAAGGGGCATACCCGAGGCTGCAACCAGCATTACCAAGGTTACTGAGACAAACACACATCACCTCAGAAACAGAAAAATCTGGCTAAACAGTTGCCATGCACTCAGTACTACATAAATTTATGTGCCATTAAAATTACTGTCCCTCCCAGGACATCTCTGTAGTAAAAGAGATAATTTCTACAAGTGTTCCCATTCTGACCAGTGTGAGAGGCATAATTTTCCTTGTGTGTCTGATGGTTAGGAATGGATAGGATGTCCAATTATATGAAAAGTTATACAGGATAATATAATGGATAATATCTTGCAAAGATCATTCCTCTCTGTTCATGGACATTCTCCAACTTCAGTAACAGCCCATCCCATGCAGAACACTAACTTTCCCTACTCTAGCTGAGAAGCTACACTGGGTATGGTCCTGAGAAGCCTCTTTCCTGAATAAGCCTGGCTCCTTTTATTCAGACACTTTTGAGGGGAGTCTCAGCAGCCTGGAATACACAAGTACCAGGAGCATTTGCAATGCTAAACTGTAAGAATAGAAGAAAGAGTACTTCATTTTCTGGATCTGTTCTGTTGTCTATTCCCTGTGTATCTGAGATTATTCAACCACCTAACAAGCAAAATGTGACATCACATTGACTACTCAGCAAGTACTGTAAATTTATAAAGTAATTTACTTTTTGGCTTAAAAAGCAGAAGTACATATTTAGTGTACTCAAGTCCAGATTTTAAGCCAAATTTCACCTCTACTGAAGCTTTATTGTTGTGCTACTTTTCCATTCCTAAAGCTTGATTTCTATTTGGTAAAGGCTGATTTTGTGTATTATATGGCTGGCAAAGTGTATACCATTTCCAAAAGCAAAGTCATTGGAATTAGAATGAAAGAAATAATTTAATTGGATGCACTGACTGTAGTCACTCTACTTCATTTCCTCAAACAAGAGACTGCATTGATCGAGAGAGACATTTCTCTGGCTCACATCCATTGCAAAGCAAAGTCAGAAAAAGAGACAGAGAGAAAGAAATACAGCATTGCCTCCCTTGAATACATTCATGAAAAGTGGGCAGAGACCTTGCAAAAACATTTGGGATGCCTTTGACAACATAATTGGAATATAAAGTGTCTCTGACCACCTTCCATGTATTTTTTTTTCTTTTGAAAAGCAAACCCCTTCACAAAAGTGTAATACCACTTAGAGAGAAGGATTTTGAAAATCATCTCCCTTCCCTCTAGGCAGGTTTGTATCTCCACATTGAAACAATTTCTGTCTTTTGTTCCTCCAGCTGATGTTTGACATAGCAGAAGAGTAGAGAGCCCTTTCAGACTCAGTACTGCCAGAAGCATAAAGTGCAGTCTCTACAGCCAAGAAAACCAGCCCCAATTCCGTTAAGAAGTTTAGCAGCTTGATTATTGCCAGGACTGGACAGAGGGGGGTTGAAACTCCTGGAGGTGTGCTGAAACGAGTACCATTTCTTTTTTTAGGATTCTACCTTCCTTCCCTGAATTTACAGAGCATATCTCTCAATCCAGCAAAATAGGCTTTGTATCTGCTCGTGAGTTTACAGACAGTTTTATGCACACTACTACTTTGGGCATGTTTGGTACCATACCTATCTGTTTCTTGGGATGAAAGGATGACAGGTACCTCTGTAGCAGCTCAGTACACGTGACTCTGGGTACAGGACTTCAGGCAAATAACTTGCAGCTATGATTTATCTTAAAAAAAAAAAAAAATACCCTACAGTAGAATCACACTAAAATGGAGACTATAAAATTATTTATAGTGAAACAAACTTGAGTCTGAGAAGCAGTCATGCGATAAATAACACTGAAAATAATGGTTAGCATGACGAGAATTATGTAACCTAAATTATCATCTTAAATATTTAGAAATGGGAAAGCTTTGGAAAACTCACATACCACGACATTGTAACTACTGAAAATGCTAACTTTTTAATGACAACCACTGTATGCAAATTATCTAATTACAAACATCAACAAACAATGCCTTGTTGAAAAACAGGAGGAAATGTTTCGAGCAGCTTGCAAAGAAGAAAAAGGATACACTTTGAAAATATTGCTATGTATATGGAATAACGAGGCCTCATAATAGATGCTGGATGTTATTTATGAAAATTTCACTGTTTGATTCAGATGTTAATTTAATGCTGCATTAAATGAAGAACAGATAAAACCCTTTTTCTTTAAATGCTCACATCAGCTTCAAAATTATATTTTGATACATTTTTTCAATTAATCTTACAAAGGACTGAATCTAAATTTCCAAATCATGATGATTTAGAAGCTTAAAGAGTTCTACTAGTGGGAATGAAGAGAGGAGACCAGAGCAGATAACAGTCATGTGATGCTCTATCTGTATCTGCATATTGACAACAGGACCTTCCGATTACAGGATAGTTGCATTCGTTATCACTTTTATTTATACATAAATAGATCTGAAGAACAATAACTAGTCATTTAACAACCTGACTAAATATTTTTAATAATTGTTGATGTATTTTAATATTTTATTGATCAGGTTTAGTCAATCTTGGTAATTTTAGAACTGACTATACTGCTGGCATACACAGTAGGAAACCAAAAGCAAGAGTAAAAATCAATCAGTTCAAAAAACCTACAGACATTTTTTTTCAAAGATAAATTTTGAAAAGCCTATAATTTATCTTCTTTCCATCTGTGAAGGTCTGAAGTATTCAGTCTCACTGCAAGAATAACCTACTATATACTGAAAGCACAAAGCAATTCATTCCACTGCAGACAAACTTAACACTCAAATGTGTTTGGTAAGAAAGATTAAAAAAATATATTTGGAAAAGGTCAAAAAAAACTGCAGCTAAGACACTGCAAAATATGGCTGTTGCAACAGGTGGACTGTTTTGCAAGATTAGCAGCCTACTGTAAAACCCTTCTCTGTAACAGAGCAAACCACAATTTGACAGTAGATAAACTCCATTAGAGTGAATTTAAGCACATGTATCCATGTAGACAGAATAACCCAAACATCTGCCCATGTTTTTTTCTATACTTTGTTGATGTTGCTATCATCTGGACACATTATCCACACGTCCCCTGAAACCATGTATTGCAATTTCCATCAACTGGTATTACACCTGCTGAAGAGGGCAGAACTGATCGACCACAGCCTCTCCTGCTGTTAAGCTCAGCCAACAAGCTGTTCGTGAATTCTGCAGATGTTTTGGTAATCTGGACCAAACTGATTTTTTAAAATCAGTTTGCAACCCAATTAAAAGCAAGACAAAAACAAACAAACAAAAAAACCCCACACCATCAAACAAGAAACACAAACAAACAAAATCTGTTTTTCAGTTATACTGTGCTTTACTGGTGTATTTCGAAACTTCACCCAAAATCAGCATGAGCTGAATTATGAAAAACGTAATGAATGTTAACTCCGTAATATTTAAAAAATATATGACAGAAAGCTGTCATGAAGCAATAAGGACAATGCTGGCAAACAATAACGACTGTGCTCCCATCCCTGGAAGCACTTGCAATCACTTCACAATGTACAGACTACAATTTTCCAAATTGTCTTCCAAGATATATCCATTTTTACATGGAATAGTATTTATTTTTTTTTTAATAAGTGTACTTTATCATTCCAATTAAAAAACAACAACAACATTGATCAAAAAATGGAAGTCCTTGTGCTGTCTCAAATCTGCATATAATTTCTCCTCCCAGAACCAATTTGATAAACCTTCTTTCAAACCAAGACATGGACATTAAAAATAAAAGTATAAAGGAAGGAGAAAAATTTGCCACAGTAGTTTGTGTAAGTGTTTGGAGAATGTGCCTATGGCCAAATAGATATTCCACTGATTTTATGGACAGCATTTCTGTTTTTGAAGGCTCAGTGTTAATTAAAATTTAGGTTTAGTCTGTTTTCTCTCATAGAAACATAAAGATAGAACCAGGAGGCCCTGGCAGGATAAAAGGATTAACCACAAAACCTCTCAAAGTTTGTCCAAACAGATATCCAGAGCCTATCTGGAAGTTGCAGACAACCAGGCAGTTTCTCTGCTCTACCTTGCAGCCATGCCACAGCCATCCCTATTGCCTGACCTGTTAACGGAAAGAAATTATTTCTGGACACCTTGTCTTTACATTTACCCAAGCTTATTTCAGTTTTCAGGCAGTATAACAACGTTGATGCCAAAGAACTAAAAACAAGAATAGGAAACAGGCAAAATTCTTGCTGCAAGATCTTTCAAGTTGAAGCCCTGCAGTAACCCCACACTTTCTAAACACAGTACAGAAAGAAACAGGCTAAAGGTACATTGACAGTCAAATAATGCCATAGCGTATTTGAAGTGCTTGAAATACAGATCGGTAGCAGCCCAGAAACTAATAGTGGGATTCAATAATATCTGAAATAAAAGCAAATAATCGTATTTTGATTGAAAAAAGTTCACAAATCAGAAATACACAAAAACCCCTTTAATCTACATGCATATACAGACAAAAAAAAAGCCTCACTCAGCTGAACACAAGAACTATTTGTCTGTGCATTTCTGTTTAGGACTAAACGAGTCCACTTATCTCTACTACTGCGTTTACTACAGCCATATGTGCAATTTCTGAGCGCTTCAATAACAAAAACAAACAAAACGGAACTCTTAGAATTTAGTTAGAAAATACTTTCTGCTTTTAGATGAGCTCATGCAATTCTTAATGGAAAACATACCATATGGTTCAATACACAATATCAGATAAGAGAATGACACCCCTAAGTCAGAGCAGCCTGTGAGAACTTAGCAAGCCTTGCCCACAACAGGACACAGAGCGAAAAAAAAATCAACAGTAGCATCAAAGAAAATGTTAAGTTCCTGAAAGCTGCATAAGCCACAGAAGACAACTTACAGAGTCAGGGGACCTGATGGAAGTAAGGCCATCCTGCAGCCTGTCAGAATAGAAACCCTTCGAACAGCCTGTAACTTCCTTAATGGCCTGGTCCACCGTGGAAACACTTTAAATACAACACTTAAAGAACCCCAATATTATTTTGAAAGCTGCCCTAAGCTGCCTGCATGATATACTGGACACGTATCCCTTACTTGACTTGCTGTTGATTGTTACGGATTATGATAATAACTGACTGTTGCCTTGTCAGTTGTGCATTTTTGAACCAAAACGTGGGCTGCATACACTCTAACTGCTTGTGAACAAATGCAAAAATTCATACAGCATGCCCTTCAGCATGTCCTCCTGGTATCCTTAATATACTTTTTCTGACCCAAAACTGACACCTGCTATGCTGGAGGCAGGCAGCCAGCACTCCAAGGACTACATCTAGCCTGTGAGGTAATCCTACCTGCCTCCCAGAAACACTGGCTGCTTAGTAGACTAACTGAACTTGTCAAGTTGCTTCTGGATTTGTACTTTACAGAGAAGTGCAGAAGTGCAAACTCTGGGACATCAGAGATGTCAAGATTTTTTAGCTCAGATGCTGCACCATACAAGCAAACTTACTAGCCTGCTTCCTGACCATCTAGTTAGCAACAGAAACAGCCTCAAGTTGCACTGTTAGTTGACCCTGACTCTCCTCTGCTGTTCTGAGCACCTGCAAGTGATGGGTAGCTGTTCTGTAACCTATGTGTCTCCACTTGGTAACAATGGCTTACAGTGCAAAGTGTGTAGAATTTTGCAACTAGTTAAAACAGTAAGCATCTTATCCTATGAAACACTACCACTGGTGTCCTAATGCATCTACCTGCAAGGAAAAAGATGACAAAGAAGCCATAGCCGAAGCTATCCCCTATTTTTCTCAAGTATCACCAAACATGTCAGCAAGCACATTCACAAGACCGAAATGCCTTGTGTTTTTCCAGATGGTAAGGGTATAAATACAAATGAATGTACTTAGCAGACTATTGATTGGTATTGCCAGAATATTAGTATGGGTGGCAGTTTCTGCAGAGAGAAATCCACACGTGTAACGCATGTGCTCTGAAGCAACGCTACTGTGCTTGTACACAAGTCATCACCAATACACGAATAAACTCACAAATTTTCTAAAAGTCCTGATACAATACACTAAAGATACATGTTTCACAAATATGCTATCACAAGAGCTTATCCATTAAAGGAAATCCTGTAACTTCTAAGGAATGTTTTCAGATAAGCCTCCAAATAGTGTATTGCCATAGTCCAGAGGAAAAAGAAACTTTTCCCCAGTCTGTCAACATTCCATTTCAGTGGAACATACTACTGAGATGCATACAAGAGCACTGGAAAGGTGTTTTGGGTCTTATTCAACATGTGATGGATTTCTAAATCTTTCTGATTTTATCTTTGCTGAGACTGTCTATATATTTTTACTGCCATGTTAAAATAAGAACAACCTTTTCCTTTGGTTGGAAGAAGCGCTATCTGAGCTGGATGTCAATGAAAAATGTATCCTCAGCACCTTTCAAGAATTTGTGTTGTTTCCGCCCCTTCTCCCTCCCTGAAGTCATGACTTGGCTTTAGTGCTCCAGCACAAAGCTACAGCTACAAGGCAAATGAAGTTCTGGCCTACTCAGTCAACTGAAAGGGATAGTTTGGCTCTTCAGAACAAATGAATGCATGGCTGATTTACAGCAAGTCCTCAGTGTACAATTTCTTATTTTTATTTTTTACAATATTAGAAATAATTTTTTTTATGATCTGCTACACAGGTTCATTATAATTTAATACTAATTTAAAGTTGTACTTTAAATTAGTATTAAATTAGTATTAAACACAGTGAAAACAATACAGCTTGTCAAAGTAAAAGGTACTGTCGAAAGTAACAGTTTGTTCAGAATACTGTTATGTAAAACATCATTCTTCAAAGACAGGCAAGTTCTGCAATGAACACTGGAAGAGTATACAGATGCATGTTCTAGACAAAGTTCCTATTTAAATGCAGAGCTAATTATGATATAATCTTTTATGTAATTCTGCACTGTATATATACATAAGCTTTTAAACAACTGCAGAAGCTTATTAAGGAGGGACAGTGGCACTTGAAAAACCCACTTACAGGTCCACTAAAAAGTAAACTTTTATATTCATTAAAGTCAGGGGGTACCTAGAGCAATAGCAAAATTATAAATGAAGAGCTAGCAAAGTAGTAGTTATTTCATCTATATTTCATCTATGAAACAAAATTAGAGCAATGGTCACACAAAAACCAAACAACACAACAAGAAACAGACTGCCAGCACACCAGTGAATACAACTATCTGCACCAATGGGAGACTGGAGGTACATCTTGATTTCCTCTAAAAATGGCTATGAGAAATATCTGAAGCCTAAGTCCTATAACAAAAATGAATGAGAAAACTATATGCTCCATTATGTTATTGCTGAAGAAAATTCCCCACCTCTATAACTACAGTTTCACTACATTTCTTATTTTGGTAGTGAATACACAATCTCTCTTACGGAAGGTCTATTATTTCTGATGAAAATTACATAACAGTGCTGCACCAACCAGAGCACACAGGCTTAAAGTGAACTGAGGCATAAAAAGTTATTAAGAAGGAAATATGATTAATGCAGCAGTTATTCAATACTCAAATGTAGTATTAATCTTGTATGAGAAGAATTGCATTAAAATTAAAAAAAAAAAAAAAAAAAAACCTGCTCTAAATTATTTTCTATATGTTTGTCCAATTAATAGTTTGGGGAAAGCAAGCTATTCATCTAATCCCAGCACCACCATATCATTTACTGGAAATGACTTTTCAGACATCTGTGCTTGGTAAAAATTAAACCAAAAATATTTCAGTATTTGAAGCTTTATGAATGTTGAGCACATGCCTTTCCAGTGAGACGTCTAACCTGACTGTTTAGAAAGGAACACATATGATCAGGATACTATAAAATTATTCATGAAAGCCCAAAGGTTTTCACAGTTTATATATTTTTTCCCCCCTCTTTTAATCATATCATTCTGAGTGAATTATTTCAAACACAATTTACGTAGATAAAGCTGGTGACTTTTCACCTTCTCCATAGGATATGCCAGTATGCGGTTTAGTTTACTGTATCTGAAGTTACTCAAAGCAATCCTGTAACTTAAGTTTCAGCAAAAGTACAACAAAACTTATGAATTCTGGAAGCTCAGGTAAGTCTCTTCCACAACTACAAGGGTACTATAAAGCAACCCAACACAGACTTACCTTCTCTAACTCAGCCAAGTTCCACTAATTTCAGTAGATCTTGATATCTCATTTTAAACCGTCTGAGAGCTTGTTCCTGCTTTTACTGCATATCACTGATATGCTGAGGAAAAAAATATACTAGAGACAAATCACTAAAAATATTTCCTCTAACTCAGCAGCCACAAACTTTTCTCCCTAATGGCACTGAATTTCATATGAGAACTGAGGACTGATTCCCTCCCTAGCTAATGGCAGGGACTGGGCTGACAGCAGTTTTTTTTGAAGGACTCAGGAATAAGTCTTTACCAATGTGACTGGATATCAGTTAGGTGGGAAATTATTTAAAAAGAGTCATAGCCTAGGAGTATAGAGCTGTGCACAGATAATGACTTTGAATGTCAGGGAAAGACAGAAAATGAAAAAAATAACTGAGCCACTGTGCAGAGTGAGCTGGAGAGAGAGAGCACAGCTCCAGCACAAAGATGAGAACTTGCTCCTCGCAGAAAGGTGACATCTATTACTGTGCTTGACTCTCAAACTGAAATGTGTCTGTTAAAGTTTTGGCACATCCAAAGTCATCTGGAAGAGTCAAAGGTGGAGCCAAAAGAAATCTAATCTGAAATCAGGGTGGGGCAGATGCATAACACTGTAACCTTGAGGAAAAAAAAAAAAAAATTAGAAAGCCAAAATGTTTGACTTCATTGTTATTGGTTTTTGTTTGATTTTTTTTTAATCTCTGCTAGCAGATCTTTTTATTGTAATTCTTTATTTATTAACAATTAATCATCTCTCGTAGAAGAAAAAAATTTGAGGCTTATTAAGTCACAGGTTTCTAGCAACAGGATGACTTTTCTATTGCTTAAAAGCCAGCTTTTAAGAATTAACGGCTTCAATAATATAAAAGCATTAGGAGGTTCACGTTAGACTGGGCCCAGTGATAAAACATTGGCCCTTCTGAAGATATAAATAACTGTAAAAAGCTTCAAATGTGTAATATCACATCTTCACTTTTATGTTGTTATCTACATTTTAGTCAACAGCACCCCTCTGATATTATTGATGATGGATTAACCTTAATCTTCTATGCAAGAGAATTTGTATCAAATTTTGGAATATCCTTTTTGCATGTTCATAAACCTGACACTTAAGTTGAAAGAGTTGGAAACATAGAAGAGCAAACTCAGAACTGGACAGAGTGAGCTCATGTAAGAAATCAAAATTTAACTGTCTGATACTGTTGAAATAATGTTATCAATAAATTCACAAAAAAGGCCGTAATGAAAATGGTGTTACTTCCTATCCAGTCTGCTGGGCCATCCAGTCTACCTTTTCCTCACCATGGCAACCCATCATCATCTTCAAGCCACTGTTCATACAAGTCTACCAAGGAACAGCTAAATGTTTCAGCTGAAACAGTCCCATGCATGTGCCAAAATGTGAGCCAGTATGTACTAGAAAGCAAAAGCATCTGCCATGCGTTTCCAAATGAACTATTTGATGCCACTCCAGATGCAGATATCGTTACACAATATTTGTACAACCCTAAGAGAATGGTAATAATCAGTATTATCTTTGTTACATGATCAAAATATCTTAATACATGGTGTATAAGTGCTCAGTGATAACACTATTTAGAATAATGCAAGTTTTCCTTTAAACAAAAAGGATCAATGTTTATCGCTACCAGAAAAACTGAGTCTACAACTACGGGAAAAAAAAAAAACAAACAAAAAAAAACAAACCAAAAAAAAAAAAAAAAAAAAACAAAAACCAACACCTGTCTGAGTGCCTGATCACCAAATGATTTAATGTTACAACTCAACAGTTCAAACAGTATCTATTTTGCTGCCTACAGCTCTAGCAGAAACTGTAAATGAATGCTTATTGCACTCTCTCTTACAGCCTTTTCCTAGCACAGAAGGGGGACCTGCCCCAACTCTTGGCTTCTCTGGCAGCTTTTAAAGCTGTGAAAGTTATTTCACTTCAACATATTTCAGTCTGCTGAGAATTAAAACTTTTCTAACCAGTCTAAATACAAACTGTGATAATTCCCAGGAAAGATACTAAATGTACAGGCATTTTTCTTACAGATTCCCAAGTTCTGATATGCTCCACCACATTGCCACAAAATCAAGGACCTTTACAGAATAACTCAGCCATACATGTAGTAATTAAAAAGGGTTAGACACAGAGTGTATAAGGAGACCATTACCTCAACTGACATGTAGTTGTCTTTCCAAGTACTTTTTCTTCCAGTTCCTTAAAAATGTACAGTTTTGTAGCATGCAAAACTGACACAGAGAACCACAGATCTGCAGCTACAGAGTGCATGTGTTCACAGCTGGGAAGACAAAGTTCCTGCTTTAATTGTCAGGTTAGCTTTTTCAAAAGCCAGTTAATGGAATGACCATTTCAAGAATGTCATACAAGGGTCTTGAGCTCTGGCAGAATCTGTTTGTAACTCCCACGCTGAGAGTTTTCTTTGGACCTCCAAAAGAAATATTTTAAATTTCTCATTAAAATTATGCCAATTGTTTTGTATAACATCAATCTCCACTAAAAAATAAATTAATAAAAATCAAGGAAACCTCTCCTACAAAATAACCACCTCCTTCATATATCAAATCTAGATGCCATGATAGTAGTTTTCATCAAACGTATTATTTACTCTTCCATCTGAATGGTCTATCCAATGTTATCATTTTAAATCTAGTGAATGGTGTTAGATCAAGGTTTACCATTTTCTCTTACTTCTGCCTCCTCCCATAAGTTGAAGCAAGACATGTACAGTTTGTATCCATATGTATTTGTATACATGCACACATACAAGAATGTAGCATGTATCAGTATCACAGACCCATTGTATAGAAGGCTGCTTAAAACATGGAGAAGGAGTTTTAATTATTATGCTACAAAAAAGTGTCTAAAGACCTTCTGCTTTAGTGGGTCATGAGGATGAATTTTTAACCAATGATAGAAAGGTGTTTTATCATATATTTCGGTCAGTCACTTTAGGATTCAGTAACTAGAAGAGTGTTTTTTTTTTTTTTTTTTTTTCAGAAAAAGTAGAATAAAAAAGGAATTATACCTTCTGCTTACAATTATCTTAATGAAAGGATGCCTAAGCAACTGAACATCATTAGTTTGTACATGAACAACTCTAACCTGTATAACAAAATTACTGAAGTAATTCCAACTTTGCCTTGAAGTTCCAAAAATCAAGATGTACATGTTTGGCTGGATTAGTTCAGTTACTCAGAAGTCAGTGGAGTAGTAACGAAGATAGACTGGGCCCACTATCTACCTTCACAGCACAAATGAATAATGCAAATGTGTAGGCAAAGGACCATGAAGCGTCTCAGTTTAACAGTGCATTTGAAATGTATCACTAACTTCCAGCTTCTTGAAATATTTATCAACCACAGGAGGTTCCACAGAGAGTACACTCTATCAGGGACTTCACTGAATTTGTATTTCTACACCTGACTCAGAGGACTTGAGAAAAAGAGACTGGGATTAACTCCTAAAACAACTTCAGGTACTGCTCTGTCACCACAGGCTTTGCAAGTCCCTTCATAACTGTCTCTGAGTCACTTTAATCTTCTTCCCACAGCCAAGACTAATCGCGGTAGCCCATCTTACAGGGGAGAAGAGGAAATCTTACAGGTTTCTGGATGTTTGACTTCAGAAGTCACTAAAAATAAATCGTATGAAATCAAAAAGCTACTGAAAGAATCCACAGTAACAAGCATGCTTTGAAAGACCACAGTCAACTCAAAAGTGCCACACAGTGAGCTAAGCAGTCTTATTCAATTCAATCTAATGACATGAATTAGAACTAGCTAGATCAACTAGGAACAAGCTTGGATCAGCCCGGCCAAGCATTTAAACTACTAAATCCCAATCAAATGTCTAATTAGTTTTAGTACACTTTTTTGGAGATAAAATTAGTTCCTAATCTTGAAGCAATTATGATAGTTTTATTGGTCTATTAAGGATCAGAACATATGAAGTAAGATTTTTTCATACTAAACACTCTTAAAAAAAAAAAAACAAAAACAAAACAAAACTACAATAAAACAGAAAGAAACAGCCCTTAGCTTAAGATTGAGCAGTTAAACTAGTCTGATACAGAAAAATCTTTGGCTTCCAAATTTAACTAATAAAAAACTAATAGTCACGCTTTACATCAAAAGAGAACTCCCTCAAAGATACATGTTTCATTCGTTTTGAAGGGTAAATGCTAATTCATTTAAGTGGAAAAATGCTAGTAATCAGTAGTACTCCCTAGTAAATAGTAGTACTCCAAACCAACATATTCCTTCAGTGTCTTGAATCAGGAATAAGATATAAAGTCAACCTGCTTTCTACGCCTTTTTTATTTTTTTTTTTTTCTTTAGGAAGCACTAGACACAAGGAGTTGTTTTCACATTTGAGAGATTTCATCTTAGTTCAGCCAAAAGACCACACCAGTAAATACACGGTTACCTTAACGAGTGTACAGATGATCCGCGTCAGAAATGGCTGTTGGGACTTTTTCATTTAACTGACCTACACATGAAATTCATTTATTTAATCCCTTGAACAGTCAGTCACGTTTCCCTGGGACTTGAGCAGCACCAGATGAAACTAGGAAGTCAAAACCACGCATTATTTTCACTAATCTTTTGTAACGAATTTCAAATTAGCTGACCCATCTACACAAGTCTACCTGAAAAGCTTACTAAAGACTTAAAGATTAAACATAATTGTAAGAGATGCAAATCCCATTCGCACTTATTTAAGGCTACAGTCTAGAGGGGAAGAAAAAAAAAAGTATCAATCACTACGGTTAAGTACATAGTATTTACTGAGAAGATTTTCTAAGGTAAAAAGCACAAAGCAACAGGTCTATAAGCTCAAAACATGCATCTACAAAAATACCTTTTCATACAAGAAAGATTAGTCTTTTAGTCTGTTAAATTATTTTACGTCGGGGGAACTACTGATTTTCTTAAATCTTTGCTTTCAGACAAATTGAAACAAGAAATCACTAGTCAAATAACGTGTTGCTGAGTAAGGGCATGAAACATTTTGGGAAAGCAAGACACTTCCCCTAAAGAGTAACATTTTCTTTCTTGTCTTTAATGGACTCTCATATATCAATTGCACCCTCTTTATTGAGCCAAGAACTATGTTATAAAAAAAAAAAAAATCAAAACCTAACAGACACAAGTTAAATAGCATTTCACGTAAACTTCAAAATCTATTATGCTACGTGTACACGCTTGCAGAAAGAGATTTAAAGCATTTTGATATAAAAAAAAAAAAAAGAGACATTCAGAAGTGATGTTTAAACAAGTTATGTATCTTTTCACGAAACCTCTCGTTTCATCTCAAACAAACACATTACAAAGCAGCCCCAAACAAGTGATCCATCTTTAACTCTTTACCTTTGTCGCTCAATTGCAAATTAATCTCCTTAATCACTTCAGCATTCGCTGTGGGCAACTGGGAAGTCTCCTCACAGCTGAGCTGAGTTTCCCTCCTCTCCAGAGCAGCAGCTCGAGCAGCTTTAGTCTTTTTTTTTTTTTTTTATCCTTTTATCACTTATAAAAATAAACTTGTAAAAAAAAATAGCCGGCCAACGCTGCCGGCCATTCTGAACGGTGGGAAAGACCAGGACCACCACAACAAAACCCAGCCCCTTCGCCGCTTCTCAATGTTTTCACGGCGCTCCGAGGCCCGGCCGCGGGCAGCTGCCGCTGGCCCAGCGGGGCAGTGCGGGCGGGGAGAGGCGCGCTCCGCCGGGCACAAAGGTCTCCATGGCAACCGCGGGCCGAGCCCCCCCATCGCCCTCATTCAAGCAACACCTCGTCACCGCAGGCCCCGCCTCCCCGCCGGCCCCCCACCGCCCCGCCCATCCCCCCCCACGCCTCCCGCGACAAAACCCGCGGCCGCACGGCAGCTTTCGCGACCGAGGTGGCGGGGAAAGCTCCCTCGCCGACATGGGTCCGCAAACCGGCCTTCAAGCAGGAGCCACGGCGAATTACACGCGGGCCGATCGCCTCCCAGCAGATGCGCCCTTACTGAGCCGTGGCCCTGCCGTAAATATTCACTGTGTTTTGTTGTTGTTGTTTTATCCCCACCCCCCCTCCCCGCCAAGTGCAGATCAATCTTCATACATATGTATTTGTATATAGGTTTTCTAATTGAGAATAGAAGTCGATAGGCTACTACAGAATCTCAGCACAGCATAACTTCACACTGAATTAACCAAAGCCCACATTCTTTAGCTTATCAGTCTATTCTAATACAAAGAAGTGTATTTTGGGGAGGTCTGTCTCTTTTCTCTCTTTTCTCTTCCATTCCCTTCCATTCTCTTCTCTTTTTTTTCCCTCTCTTCTTTTCCTTTTTTTTTTTTTTTTTTCTTTTCTTCTTCTGCTTTGCAGGCTGTATGACCTGAAGCTATGAAATTTTTGCCTTAAATCTAAAAAATAAAACTGACTTTTACACTCAGATTTTTAGAAGTGTGTATAGCAACAAAGGCAACGTGAAAAGTGAAAGGCTGAATGTCTGGTCTGGCCTGCAGCACCCACAGCTCCAGTTCTCCAACATACGTTACAAGTATCGACTTTCGATACAGAATTACCTCTGCTGAACTCTACAAGATTCTTCATACATCCTGAAGTTGGAGGGCTCCCAGGTCAAGGATGAAGATGCCAGAGGTGGAAATGAGTCTCAAGCCATATTCATGACAAATCCCTACAAGCCCATGCAAGACCTCTGTAAATGTAATTAACCCTGTAAAGGATTACTGTCGTTCTTTGGAGAGGTGCAAATGGTTGAGTAATTAAATTATTCTTCTGAAGGCAAAAAGACTGAAATTGCTTCTGAGGATTTCTTACTAAGGTGCCTTATTCATTCTGACCATTTCAGTTGGTCAGCACTTGTGCAATCTAAACACAAGAAGGAAAATACTGATTATTTTGTATACAAAGATCCCGTCAGGAAAAAGTCTTCACTTTCCTTCACGTAAATATGAGATTCTTATTCATGTGAACAAACTGCATCAGCTTAGACTCCAAAATGAACTCTTCCAAATATTTATAATGAAACTAGATATGATTGTCATACCCATTTTAATTTTTAAACAATGTTACAGCACACAGCCTTCATTATTTGCTGCCAATGTTTAGCTTAAAGGCTGAAGGACTGGACTAGAGGCTTGTGTTTCAGTCTTTTGTTTGAATTCCTTATTCAATTCAGTTCTTAAAGAAACAGTTTCTTTCTACTTAGAAAGAGCCTCTCCCCTTTTCACAACCACAATGACCAATGCACCTAACATCTACTGTCAGTAATTTTTACCATTACTGGTTAGGAATCATAACATTTCTGTGCACATTTCAGTAGTTTTCTCTCAAAACGTCACAGGGAAGCTGAGGTCAGTTTTACTCGATTTTAGCAGGACACAGTACAGATGATGAGGGAGGAAGAATGACATTTCTGCATCTGAAGGGAAAAAAAATGCTGACCCAGCCCTCCCCGGGTTTACCTGCACTCCCTGGGGCAGATGTAAGTACATGAGTTGCACTCAACTTCCCTCCAAAAAGGAACAGAGGGAACGAACAGAAAGCAGCTAAACAGGTTCAGCGGTTCAGCATTAGAAACTTCTTTTGAACACCTGCTGAGGCCAATGTATAACAATAAAAAAAGAAGGACACAGTTGGCTACTTCTTCCAGAAACTTTTGGAAGGGGAAAACCCAACAGTTAACTATATTTTTAAAATTTCAAGGAGGTAAAATTTTGCTGGGGGCAAAGGATGGAAAATTACATTGTTAAGTCCTCTATTTCAGCTCCTGAATTGCAAACTGACTGGCTTCCTGGTAACTTTGCCAAGCTGTAACTGTCATTTGAGGAGTGCAGCACAACAATTTATTGTTGTTCTCCATTGCTGCCTAGGATGTAATAAGAAGATTGTGCATGATAAATTAAAGGTCACAAATAAATGGCAATTTCATAGAAGAAAATCTGTTCCACATGAACTAATATCTCCAAGGGGTTAATTAAATACACAGCAGTCTGAGCATGTTCTCTTTCACTGAAATACTGTGAACGACCAACCTGTTCCATTTCAGTGTGCTAATATACATCACCATCTCAGGAAAGCTCTGTCGAAAAAATAAGAAAAAGGGTACTATAAAGTCATTGCATCTATAGCAGTAGTGCCCAACACATGGAATTTTGCAGTATATTTAACAGAGGAATTTAACCTAGTAATAAAATTCAAAGGAATTTCACTCTCATTGTCAAAATCAATGATTGCTATTAAAATGGATTGCCACATATTCATGAAAGAGTTGTTCAATAATTTGACATTTTTACAGATTGCTGTCTTTATATAAAGGGATCCCATCTCATAAAAGCGATTGATGAAAGTGGAAGAAAACTATTTTCATTCCAAACTATATACCCTTCCTGTTGTTAGAGTATGTACTTCTTCTGTATAATAAAAATTCCTATACACTAAAAATTGATCAAATATTTAAGTGTTCTGTTGATGTTTGACTTATTGTATGCTGAAGCTGTGCAAACTTTGAGAGTTTACACAGGGAAAAGCAGAAAGAAATCCTATAATGTATTTTAGGCTTTCTACTAATACTCAATGAAAACTGACTTTAGGTTGGGATACTGAGAAAGGAGTTTAGGTGCAGGACATTTCAGTTGCTTAGGCAGCACATAAATGGTTATCTCTGAACCACAATTCAGTGTTTTTATGCTGACATCCACCACCTCATTTCAATCTACACAAATGCACAGTCTCATCCTTTTCATACTGGTTCTTCAAGAATAATTTATAAAATCTCCAAACATTGAGAGTGTAGCCACTAGTGGGATTCTTTGTAATTTGAATGAAAAACATCAATACTCAAATCTGTGTTTTTCAGAAGAGATAGATCTGTAAACATTGCAAGGGTGTCATACTAAGGCCAGAGTTAAAGGTTAGCTTGTATTTATTCCCCTTTAAGTGTCTAGTGAGCCAATAGGATGCTTTCATAGGATAAATTGCTGTACAAAGCAGAAAGAAGATTATTTCACCTAAAGTCACACAAATATTTAGGGGATTAATTTGGTAGTGATTTCTATACTGGGTTGTGGTGTGACTTTTTTCCTACTGAACTCTTTCTAGGGCACATTTAGTTGTTCCTCTGCTTGACAATCTACACATATGCAGAAAGATTACTTGAGAATCTTTCTCTTTTCTCTAATAACATTTTCTGGTTTGTGACATTAAGGTTACCATGAAATAGCACTGCAAGTACTGCAGAACCTCAGATATTTTTCAGAAACTCAGGCCTGTGTCACAGTCTCTTATTGTGTTTTACCCATGTTTTCTCTCTTGATTTGATAACCCCGTGGTGAAGACCATGCTAAGAACAAGTGGGGGTTTTGTGCGATACTGTGCATGGTGGATCTGCAGATCCCTACAACTTCTCTTCCATGACATACTCAGCTCAGTCAAGTAGTGTAAATAGGGAATTTTGTTCTTGCTTAAAAAAATGAATAAAGTGTTTCTTGGGATCTGAATAGACAGTAGTATATAGCATTTACTTAGACTAACGTTTGCTCTTTATATTCTGCAACACTAATGAATGGCAGAATTCTTTTAAAGAAAAACTACAGGCCACAGTCCTTAAGACTGTTTCACTCTGTAAAATCACCAATTCAGTGATATTAAGAAAGAATGGAACATGGCTGGGCACCTGAAGATTTGCCAATAAACATAATTGAAAGAGCAACCACAACATTTCCTACCACTTTGTATCAGCTTTGTAAGTATTCTTGAGTGTTTTTTTAACACCCAGTAAGAATTTTGTGCAATATGAGCCGCTTTTAAGTCAGACAGAAGAAAATAAAACAATTCAAGAAGGGTTGGGCACTTCCATCACTTTCTGAAAATCAGAAATAAAACTCTCTGATTCCAGTAGGAACAGATTTAGGTCAGCTAGAATTACCATTGACAGCTAACATTTATGGATGTACTGTACTTAAATTCCAACTAATTGGCTTAGTGGTGATTTCTGTGAGTTACAAGGAGGTCTTCCAGGCACATTGTTCAGAAAATTTTTGCAATCAAAGATTTGCAATTGGAAAGGTTCGTTGGAAGTTTCTTACTAGATTTCTAGTAGCTACAGAGTTTAACTAATTGTATGTCATGTTTTCTGTTTTAAAAGTAAGGTTATCCTTCATGGCAATCAAATTTGTTAGTGTGATCTGCTGGGGTAGTAGTATGAAGTCATATATTGAGAATACAAGTGAATTCTGAAACAAAAAAAAAAAAAAAAGGAAAAAAAGAAAAAAAAAAAAGAAAAATTAGCTTGCCATTTGCGAAAATTTACATTTGTCCACATAGCAGCATTCATCCTTGCAGCTGTTTTCCTACTTTAGAGGCCATGCTTGTGATATCAAATAATTTTTTTTCTATTTCTTTTTTTTTGTGCCAAGTGTTTTAAAAGTAGTACAAAACATCTAATGATTTTGCTATGAGATAGGTAAATTCATGTGTCCATTTGCAATACCAAAACACTTCCCCTACTACCTTCAGCCAGCTTCATTTTCAGAACGGGTTAACTGGAGGCAGTGTGTTTTACCATACCCAGACTAACAAGCAGTCCCTTTTATAGGGTTCCTAAAATACCTCTCATACTGATGGAAATGACCAGCAGCCCTTTAAAGAAGGGTTACACACAGTGGAAATGGCAAGCACCTGACACAATGAAACCTGCAGGTGTCTAAAAATGACAGAGCTACAGGTAAACTGGTAAAAGCACTAATGCTGGAATTGCTTTGTATCACACATACAATTTAACTTTACTCTTGGTGATTGAATTGGGTGCCACCTCATTTCTGACTACCGTTGATTTGCAGATTGTGCAGAGTAGTTATTTCTGCTGCTGTCTGTATTTTGAAGTATTAATAGAAAGTAAACGTGATTATACTTTGCCACCCCACTCTTGGGCACTTGTGTCTCCTATTTTCCTATCTGAAGTTAGAATTATTCTTTTATAACTCCAGCTTTTTCTTGTTTCTGTCCAAAAGGCATCATTCACACACTTCTCATCTTCCTATAAATTCTAACGAAATAGAAACAAATCCATCCTGGCTAATCTCTGCTAATGTCAGTGGAAAGTGCACCTAAACAGGCACACTGAAGATAATCCCAGATTCATGGAAAGAACATGGATGTCTTCAACATCACCTGGTCTGTGTGAAGCCTTGTTGCAGAAAGGTGCTCTAAGCACTGTATTAAAGAAAGAGAGGTGGGATGGGTAAAAATAGGGAAAAAGAAAGGAATAGGCTATTCTAAGCAGTGTAATCCATCCATTTTTTTTCTGTTGTTGATTTAGTCACCGTCAGAAACACAGGGCCTGATAGATAAACTTAATCTCAAGAAACTCATGCCACCTGCCTCTCATAGGTGAAGCTCAATCGTCAATGCTATTCTATACTATTTGGCACTCTGTACTACTTAAAAGTTCAATGCAAGCATGAAAAGAGAGCACAGAATCTGTGATGCTAGGGAAATTTCTTCCCCTCTTCTTTTCAAATCTTGATCGCTGACCTATGCAGCGAAAATAGGAGAAACTGGATAAATTCCCCTGCAAAGGAATATTCTGTTTCTACAGTCTATGTCCATTCATGGCTCTGTTGCTGTAAGAACTAACGAGACTAGTTTGCAGCCTGGAATTTGTTAAAAATATTTCATCTTGAACTGCTATAGATAAACCAGAAGAAAATCGGTGCACTGATAGGCATGACTGCTGGTTAGGTCTTCCAGAATAAATCAGTTGACTGTTTACTGCATTAAAAAAATCCACTAGATGCCCAGCAATGCTGAATACAATGCGTTAGGATAAGAAGGACAACTACCAATTCACTTCCCTTTCACATCACAAAATTGCTTAGTAAAGAGCTGCTGATCAACCAAAATCAGATCATCCATGCTGATTCAAAGTCTCCCTTCACATCCTTCTGACCCATAATGACAGCTCAAAATATTAGAGGAATAGAAAAAGAAACAGCCCATAATAGGCAGTGAAAGGCTTCTTTTTTCCTAACTAGCAATACTATGCTAAAGAACTGACGAAGAAGGGGTGCATGGGTAACCACATGAGGAATGTTCTACATTAGCAGAGGAAACTCTGTTGTTGCAGTTCTAGGAGATCAGTATTTTGCAAAACAGTAAGAAATAAAGCAGGGCAGGTGCTTCTGTCATAAGTGAATTCATATTATGTCTCACCTCAACAATTTACCTGTCCCACTGGCAATACGGAAAAATGGAAAACCAAATTAATGAGAGGATATGCTTGGTTGTATAAAATCTTAGAGGCCTGAGTAATGTGTGCTATTTTCCCTTCAAATATAGGAATTTATTTTAGTTTAAAATATTATTTGAATGAAGGAAGCCTCAAAGTTGCTTTATTTAATAGCAAAGTAAGTCCAAGAGAAAAAATGGTATATCAGAAAAATATTAAGTCAATATTGGAACTAACAAATGGAATGTGAAAACGTGTTATTACAGCTGTGTACTCCATTGCTGGTGTGGTGATCAGTGACAGAAAGAATTCATCACCACAACACAAAACAATGTCTGTAACACAATTGCACTTGCAACATCTTGTATGATGTATACAAACGTCAGGTAAAGTTCAACATCTGTGATGCTGAAGCTTTGTTATAGTCAAACATTATGATGGGTTTTCTAGCAAACTAGAAAGAGTTCAGGAACCAAAAGGGTACTTTGAATCTGCAGAACAAGCACACAGCAATGTTGTATGTCATACACGGTCTTACATAGTGTCACTTCTCCTGCTTCTGAGTCACTTTGAACAAGTAGAAGGCTTTTTAAATCTGACTTTGTGTCACAGCGCAAAAAAGAAATATATCCTTTTATCTGGGAATTCATCTCTGACCAGGAATAAAGACTTACTGCTCACAACAGGTTATTATCCTTCTCTTTCTGAATATAAAAATACTGGCCGGGTAACACGAGGCTGCTATCTGCTCCCGAAAGATCTGAAAGAAGAAATTATGTCTTTTTCCAAAGAGCATGGTATAATATAGAAGATGAGAGCAAATGTGATATTTTGTAAGGAGAACAAAGATTTGCATTTTCAAGCAAACTAGAATATAAACAGGTCAGGAGCTAGTAATCAAAATAAAACCAAAGCAGAAATCCATATAGGGAGTGGAGAATATTGACAAACAAGCTTTTCATTAGAAAAGACTTCTTGCGTCAATTTTTGAATTAAGAAAATCAATCAGAAGTGAAAATATACTGAGAGCAGCACCAGGAAGCAGCAGAAGTTCAATAGAGAGAAGCAGTGCAATCAGTTTGACCTTTCGTCAGACACTTTACCAACTCTGCAGAAATGGGGTATTAAGCAAATAGTGTAAAATAGGCTGAATTATTTAGCAAGTGTGGGACTCCTAAATCATCCTAGGTTGTGAACTACCTGTGTCAGCAAAACCAGTTGTACTGGAAAACAGCTTCCCAGGATGCAGCCATGGTTTGATGGGAGGGCAAGAATAAGGAGGAGCTCTTCAGGAAAGCCAAAGTCTGTGTTCAATTCAATTAGCAAGCAGATGTAAGTAAAATTTTAAAGGAAAAATAAAAGTGTTTTTTAAAGTCAAAGATATAGGGGGAGGAATTGGAGGAGGGTGTGAGGGAGTAAAAAAGCTGTTTCAGGCTTCTCTCTTGATAGTTTCAAAACTCCACTTTTTGAAAATGGCTATATGCTGCTGATTTTTTTTTTTTCCGTGTATCTTTAAAATGGACATTATGAAATCATTTGGCACAGAAAAATGTTAACAACAACTCTTTTTGCATGCAAAATTTCTTTGACAGCTTGGCATATAGTTAATCACTTTTTTTAAACTGAATGCACCTCAACACAGTGGACCTAATTTTTCAATGTCAGCCAGAATTTGCCATTAACAAACTTTACAAAACAGATTAAATACTTTGCTTCTTTCTCAGGCTTGTGACTTGGCAGTGGGCTGAAGAAAATGTGTATTTCCAGCACAATTAACAAGTCATTATTAGTTGAGATTAACCTGTTACAGATTCAATGGTTTTCTGTATTGGCTGTGGAAGTTCTCCGAACAAATTGATGAATGATTGCCACAAAAGAAAACAAGTTAATCTAATCAGAAGGAGTCTTGGAGGCTGAAGATGAAAAAGAGAACACATAAAAAGCAGGGAGCAAATTTAAAGTTCAGAAAGGTATTTCAGCCAGGGATACCAACAGAAAAGAGAAGAGGCCCTCATTAATGACTGCATCCCCCATTCCCTTTGGAGTGACAGGCACATTAACCTTCACTTGCTACAGCAGTTATGTCAGGTACCAAATAGATCTATTTCAGATAATTCTTTGGGACAATCATGATTGCTTGGCTACTGGGATTTTAGTTGAGGCTTTTAAACAGATAAAAATAGAGGGTTTGGTTTGTTTTCTCCAAAAAGCACACAGTGGACCCATTTAATAAGGTTTATTGAGGATGTAATTATTTTGTAGAGCAGGAGGATATGGAACTGTGCTTACATGCTCTCATAATAAATATTCAAGGCCTCAAATTCTATCTGTGGAACATTTTTTAAATAATATTTGCTGTAAAAATCAAGAAACGCCATTATGAGAGAAAGCATCTTGGTCAGTGATTAACAGACCAATTAAGTGACTTAAACTTCTGCTAACATTCTCCGGTCAACCATGCATTCACTCTAATAACTTACCAATGCTACCTTTAGATAACATCCTTTTCCACACTGTGTCTTCTCTTTGCAGCTCCTTCTTTTTCCTCCTCTCTCTCCAATCTCTCCCTTTACCTTTTCCTTGCATTTCACCTTTCTGATCTCCCTCTCTTTGGGTTAATTCCAGTTTCTTTAAGAAACACCACAAAAATCCCAGCAACCCCCTGCAAGCACACTATTCTCTCTGCTGGCATATTATCGGTCTGCCTGTCTCTCAAACAAAACCAACAATATTTTGAGGTTCTTCACTGAGAGGGTGGTCGGTCACTGCAACAAGCCTCGCAGGGAACAGTCAAGGCACCAAGCCTGGCAGAGCCCAAGGAGCACCTGGACAATGCTCTTAGTCATGTGGTTTAGTTTTAGGTGGTCCTGCGAGAAGCAGGGATTTGGATCCTTATGGGTCTCTTCCAACTCAAGATAGTCTATGGTTCAAAACATGACACATGGCAATTACCACTCCAAAAAACCCCATGCCCACAAAACCACTCAGTTCACCCTGTAAGCCAGACCTACCGTTTCCCATACACCACCACCAGGCTGCAGTGCCAGACCTTCACAGCCCCCTGGGGACACCCACCCACACCCCTGCCCATGGGCCCAGGGGTTTCATTTCAGGTTTGCCTGAAACACCCAGTGCTGACCCCAGTGACACTCAGAGAGCAGCAGGCCTGGGGCTGCACTGGGAGGAAGAGCAGAGTGCCCACAGAGCGGGCAGGGCAATGTCCTCCCCAAGCAGGGTGCAGGCCTACAGCATCTCTTTTATTTTTGCAAGGTGACAATACATATCACTGCCTACCATATCCTTCAGCCTGCCTTCACCTGCTCAGTCAGCCATGAGTAACTTTGACCTAGTGGATAATTATTTTTCTGTGCACAGAGCACTCCACCACGCTATTTTTTTCTTCCACTTCATAAATTTGAAGATATTTTGGTCATTGCCTCTTTCCATGCAGAGATGCAAATATTGCCTCCTTTCTTTTTTTGGCAACACAATTTGCAAGAGTTTCTGCTTGTGCCATGACCCATGCTGAGCTGTCTGTCAGCCTTGACACCTTGCCTGCGAGTGTTAAATTCAAAATCTGTTCTCAAGCTTTTTGAGTAGCTGCACTTGTGTGATATGTTTCTAGCTACCAGTAAACCAAGCTGATATACTGTGTAGAAAACATCAGTGGAAACTACCTAATGATAACTGACTGTTCACTCTAAGGACTTTTGATATTTGAAAGCACATTATTTCTATAGACTGGAACATGCAAAGTTACATCATGTTCACACAAGTAAGAGCTCAAACCGACCTACATTCAAAATACTTGCTGGGAGCGGGCAAAGAAAGGCAACAACACATTTCCCAGTGTTTCTTACTAGAGTGAGAAAACTAGCCTTCCTAGTAAGAACCTTTTCTGGGTGTATGCATTTATAAAAATAATGGCTAAAATCTTCCCTAACTCATGTCTCCTGAAACATCTTTGAAATACCTGACAACAGCCACACCCCAGGGAAAATTGTCTCCTTCCTTTGGCCTCCAGAGGAAAAGGGTTGGTATTTGGGTGCATTCACAAAATGGTCAATAGGGTCTAAATACTATAAACGAAGCTGCGTTCTACACTTTGCTAGTGGCAGACAGAATTTCTCTCAACTAGGGACTTACAGACACTATGACTAAGGTATAACAGAGAACAGGGGCTTGCTGCATGAAGAAGAACAATAATGTCTGCCTAAAACAATCTTGAGACTTATTCTACATGCTTTTGGGGAAATGACTTTTTAAATTTTCTTCATGATGAGGAAGGAGGTGTTTACTGCATATTTCTAAACTAAAAAACAAACAAACAAACAAACAACCCCAACCAACAAAACATACAAAACCCTGAACTGGCACATGCTGTTTTTCTTCTACTTATGGACTGGGTTGCATTCCCCATGACCTAGGGAGAGCAATTCTGCTCTCACAGACGTGCAGGCATATCCCATCTATGTCAGCTGGAGCTGTTCTGGAGAACAAAAGAAGAACTAATTCTAATAGACCCACATGGCTTAACATGCAACTTGGCCTTTACTTAATAGAACAATAAAAATAAATGCAAATAAACTTTTAAATGGTCATGGAGAGAAGTTAGGCTTGCACATTTTGAAAGGTTTGAAACAGGTAAATGTTTATGCAATATATGCACACAGCTGCCATAGGCATCCCAGGAGTAAATATACGAGCAGAAAGTGTTACATCCATTTAAATTACCTTTTCCATACTTGAAAAGAAATCTTTATGTAAAAGATACCTATACAGTAATCCAGCTTAGAATTTAGAGAATATTATCCTACTTATAGCTGTAAGTATTTTTTTAGCAGGTAATATTAATATATAACAACCACCTCAAAATACCATGTTCTCAGAGAATGCATTAGTACAGTAAGACATACCAAAAGAATTATCAAGAAGTTGCAGGTTTTTAACAAAAAGGTTTTTCTCATACTGAGTAAAACAAGCAGACTCCTCAAGCATCTAGAATTTCAAGCAGATGTAAATAAGTGATAATCATAATTGATAATCATGTCCACATTTCTGCTCTTCATGTTATTGAAGACAATGAGAAAAGAAAAGTCTCTTGCCAGCTGTTTAGTAGTAAGTAGCAGAATAAAGGCAATCTGGAGATCAATTCACTCTACTTCATAAGCCTAAAACAAACTACCCCATGGGGACGTAATTGAAAGCAGTGAGTAAGGATGGTGTAGAGCCCAGTGAGGCTATTTCCCCAGCTCCCACAGCCTGTGGGGTATTTGCTGCCACTGTTACAGCAGGAAATCATGAGGAAGTGCTCATGGAGGTGTGTCTGTTGCCTTGCTCGTGGGTAGTCTTTCACTGAACAGGATGACAGCCTGGAAATGCTGTCTTAGATGTCAGCTACATCCCTTAATCCATTCACCAGTTCACAAGAAAAAACCTTTTCTGGGGTCCATCATGGGCTTGAAACATTTAGGCAACCAGATAGCAAAGACTGTGGACTATCATGGAGAAGAACATGAACGAGTCAATCTCAGTCACTCAGAAAGGGCCTTTTCTGGAGTTTTTGTCTCTTGATGCCAGCTGGTACTGTTAATGAACCAAAGAGGCGGGTAAAGAAGCAGGCAGTATTCAGCACTGAACACAAGGCTAGCTGCAGAAAGCGTTTTTTTGCATTGTTTTCCCTGAGTCTCTGCAACCTAACATTTTGAAGCTATTTTTCTTATTCTGCCTTTTCCAGTTTCTTTCCCCTGTCTCTCACAGCTTTTGCTGTTTCTATTAGATTGACTCTCTAATTATTCTCCTGCACGCTAACATAAGGTCAACTATGCTTTTCCTTTTCTTAAATCTGAAATTGTATAAAGTTCACATGGAAGACTAGAGAGCTACTCTGCAATATTTCTTCTTTTTAATTAAGATAACTACTTCAGAAACCTATTAAATTCTATTGCACATAAAAATGCCATGTAATTCTTCAATTTGGGATTTTGCATATGTTGTGGTTTAACCTGAGCTAGCAATATAACTGTGATAGCCACTCGCTCACTCCTCCCCCACCCCCTGCCACTCCTGAATAGGAGAGAGAATCAAAAGGGAGGGGAGAAACTTGTGGACTGAGATAAACACAGTTTAATAAAATAACAGAATAACACTAATACACTATTAATAATAATATATTATATATAATGGAAATTGAATGTAAAATAAAAGATCCTCAGTGCAATTCCTCACAAATGCCACCCACACCGAGCAGCCAGTCCCAGGCAGCAGCACCTGGTCGCAAACAGCCAATCACAGAGAGAGAAGAGAGAAAAAGGCAGAAAGGCCCAGAGGCCTCTGCAAATGGCAGGATGGCAAAAGGGTGAACTAAAGAAACTCCCAAACAGAACTCCCTGAACAGGTCTTCATCCCAGCTGAGAAAACCAACCAGAAGATCCCAACTCCCCTTAAATATGAAGCATGACGCTAATGACATGGAATGTTCTCATTGGTCAGTCTGGACGTCAGTCAGAGTCTACCCCATCTATGCCCCACTTCCCAGCTGCCTCACACCTGTGGGCTGAATGCTCAGAGGCCTTGGCTCCCAGACAACAACTTAAAAACATTAATCGTCCCGGGGTGTTATCTCTTGTTCTCAAACTAAATCCAAACAATGACTGTGCTAGCTATGAAAAAGAAAGGTTTCTAACTGCATGAATGAAAATTAACTAATTTTCAGTCAAACCAGCACAAAATAAAACAAAAAAACCCCAAGCATACTACTGAGTGCCTAATTAAGGAAAAAATGCTATGGAACAGAAGATTGAAATAATTTTTGTTTGTGGCCCATACGTTTTCTCATCTGCTGCTATATCACTGGAGATAGAAGCCTCAAATACCTTAATAATTTCTACAACAAGATTAGTTTTGATTTAGCTAAGTCAAATATCCAAGAGAAAAAGTATCGTAGAAAATACTATGTGCCATATGTGAGACACATCATATTTTTCTCAATGTGAAGATCTTTTTAATTTCATAAATTTAGCTACAATTTAACTCATAAAGTACATGTTTGCCATATTGAGCAATTAAGTGTCAGTGAGGACCTCTGTTTAAATGTTGACAGCATTACATGGCCTTATAATATGCATGCAACAGTAAATTTAGAGATAATGTATAAGTATTGTTTACCTGACTATAGATAAAAACATGCACTTTAGAAATGGGAATAGGCTTCTAAGTCCAGACCATCCCTATACATGAAAAAAATAATCATTTTCTGTTGAAAACTGAAACAGGCAGGAGTCACATTTCTGAGCTAAATAAAATGCTGGAATATAAAAATTTATAATCATTTGAAGATAAAAGTAACAATAAGAATAACTGTGTATCAACTTGGAATATAATTAAAAGGAATACATGTAATGCACATAAGAAATTGTAAAATATGAGACTAAACAATGACACTTTCTTTCAATTCAACCATTATTTTATATATTTATAACTAAATGTGAAAAATACAGACACAGTGTAGAGTACTTTATGTTAAGGTCGTTGCAATGTGAGAAAAGTTAGGGCTACGCTGTTGTGTAGAAGATAAGGAGAATTCACTTTTTGCTCTGTTATGCAAAATAATTCTTTACTCTCTAAACATGAAATGTCCATGGTGCCAATCCCTACTACAGGTACTAGGACGTTAACTTATAGTTTTATTGTTTCAGTGCTCCAGTTGATATTCCCAGTGCTGGTCACATGTATCTGTACAGTTCAACAGTTAGATATCATGGCTAGAGAGAGTTAAACATCCCCTTACAGTTACATCAAAACAATCAAAGCTTTCATTCTTTCAATGAGAAAGAATTTGGAATGAAATCATAAAATGTCAGTTAAGAAAAATCAAGGCAATAATACCATTAGAGTAGACTATGTTTTTAAGTTTGTTAAACACTATCAAAATAATTATGGCACAGTACATTTGTTATTTTCAAAATGGTTGAGAAACAAAGAATAGTACCATGAGAGTATGTCACATGTCATTTCAGGACGTGTCTGTTCAGAGACTTTCTTTTTAGAAAGAAAGTTACCTGGCTTTAGCAGTGTAATAGCCTTATGTATTACGGGTTTTGCATCAGCACTCAACCAAAATGACACCGCCATGCAGTGCATTTAAAACATATTTTATGGAAGCTTTCTAAAACAGACAAACCAGAAAATCTGCTGTTTGATTAAAGGAACAAAGCTTTCCTAGAGTATTAAACTCCCCAGTGGTAGGTATTTGAGACTTAGTCTCGGAGAGAAGGATGGCAAAGGATTAAAAACCATGTGTATCTCTCTCTTGCATAGAAAACCTTGTTGCTTGAAGTCCAATCATATGAAATAAACAGAAAGAAATGAAAGTTTACCTGTGTAAGGGAAACAGTATTCAAACCAACATCAACAGAGAACTGTACTCTTAAGGCAACAGTTCCTGAAAACATGAAGCTTTCTTTTCTTTCCTCCTTTCCCTCTCATGGCCTGGACTCAACAACCATAAGCACTCTCAAAAGCAAACACTAATGTAGAGCTTCTCAATATTTACAGGATGAATGCTGCTAGAGAAGATTAAATGTTTGGAAAAACTAGAGTCAAAAATTTGCGATGCAGAAAATACATTTAAATTACTTTAAATTACTTCAATCTTGTCCCCCTCTCCCCCCTTTTTTTTTTTTTTTTTTTAATTTCAGAAGCTCTTTTGAACCTCTGGTGTACAACCTATGCACATAAATCTGTTTGTCTGAGAAGATGAGCTCCAGGTACCAGAACTTTGGCAAATGAAATGGCCATTCACTGTGTTCTGCATTTTGCAGGATGTCTTCTGTTCTAGTTATGAATGAAAGTAAAGACTGAGGTCATAGTAAAGGACTAAGGAAACTGCAAAAATCCAAGGGGTTCTGAGAACTATTCTCTCAAGCACATAGTTCTAAATTCTCCTGATTTCCACATAGTAAAAAGCATTTTCATAAGAGTGAGTGAAGCGGCCATAATTCCTATGCTGAATTGTGGCCTCTGGCCTTTATCCGCTCCTATCACACCAAAAATGCTGTTACAAACCTAACCCCTCCAGGAGAAAAAAAAATGGGGACATAATTTCATTATTATGTACATCTTGTATCATTCAGTTAGGACTGTGCTACACACAGGTTAGGAATACGAACATTTGTAACGAAAAAAGAGTTTCAGTCACACCTTTTAGAAGAAGGATAGCTGAACAATTACTTTCAGAATATACGTGTAAGTTCAGACTAAACAGATCTTTTCATTTTTATGAAGGCCTCCAACAGCATTGTGCAAAATTTTCCAGTCTTTTAACATTTTCTCATGCATTCATTTTTGTACTGTCATACTTTGCCTATTATTTCACAACTCAATATTTAAAGATAAATTTTAAAATTAAAATAGTTACCAGTTACATTGCAAAATTTCAGTTCTTTTTATTTCATGTTATATTGCCTTAATACTGTTGTTTTCTACCCTATCTGAGACATAACAGGAAAACTTGTAATACGAACTTTCCAGCTCTGTACCTAATCTCCAGAATCCTGCTCTAGTCTCAGCTTGACTTGTATTTACATATTGAATGTGATGTCATATTACTTTGAATTATGAAGGTGAATAATGCTGGGACAAGACTTCCTTGTGCAGTTTCTACTGACAGTTTTTTGCTTGGTTATTATATGTGGAGTTGAAGATGGAAAGTAACATAACATCATTACTGATGCTGATGCTTCCAATTGGCATTCCAGGCTTTATGACTGGATATGCAGAGCCAATTTGGACAAAAAGACTGACAGCAAAAATATAGTGATGCATGTACTAATCACAGTTACTAAAGGTCACACTGCCTCAAAGGGTGATACTGCTTCCCAGCATGTCTCAGAGCATTTAATTGCACAGAGTGAGGGTAAGAAAAGCGTAAAGAAACATTGCAGTGCCAGAACCATCCCTGTTGTAACTCAACACCCCTTTCTTTTCCCTCAGAAAGGTTTTACTGGTGTACCAGGAGAACCACAATGCACCAGGGGAAAGGAAGAACATCTGGGAGAATGTTATAGCCCTGCATCTTCTGCAGGTGCATATGTAGGAGTTGAAAGCTTTGAGATGAAGTTGCTCACTGCTGGGAGAAGGTGCGAGCTCCAGAACTGTCAAAAGACCAACAGGCTAGAAAGGTAAAAACTAAGCCAAAGGCCAGTTAGGCCAACTACCTCCTGAATCTCATCCCAAATTTCTACATTCATCTGAGGTCAGATGAAGGATATCAGTTAAGAATTAATAAAAATATTGTAGCACTGTAAGAGTAGTCAGAAAGTCATTGAGTACTGCTTCTATACAATCACAAATATTCTGGATTCAAAAGCTATGACTTTTCCTGTGCAGCTCCTTAATATTTACTCTTGGTGCCATCTATAGGCAGTTCTTACTGTAAAATGCTAGTCCAGTAAGACAATGAAAGGTGTTATAATCACTGATACATTTTTCTTTTCCTACTACAGATGCTATTGGGCTCTTATTAAGCACAATTACAACTGCAGTTGTTTTTAAATTACAGCTAAATGCGATTTACCTCAGCTCAAGACTCCAACTCATATCCATCTCTTCTCGTTTTTATAATTCACTCGAATAGCTATTGAATGTGTCAAAACTGAAATTATAATCTGAGTAGAAAGTCAAGACAGAAGACCCAACCTAAAATAGCTAAAAAAGTTAAAAACAATTTATGCAGTCAGCATACTGTAAAGATGAAGTATTTTGTGCAGACATTGTTAGACCGATATGAAGAAACAAATATATTGAAGTTTTACTTATAAGAATGGCAAAACAAAACCTTCTAATGCCTCCTTCCAAAACTCTTGCACAGAAAAAATCGTAGTCTTCTACCTCAGCAAAATGAAAAGGAAAGGGAAAAGAACTGCTTTATTAACAGGCCATGAAGAAAGGAGCACAAAAAAAGAACTTTAATACATGTATTATTATTGCACTTATTTGTACTGTAGTATGTCTTGCACATCTTGCACACATGTACTGCCATGATAAGTTAGCTGTTTTATCATCAGAAAGAGAAGAAATCTACTCTTGAAGACTAAATGCAAAACCTGTATTTGCCATAACCTAAAGAGAAAACAAAACATAAACAAAAAAAACCCAAAACAACAACAACAACAACAAAAACCCACAACCAACCAACCAACCAACCAACCAAAATAAAGCAAAACCAACCAAACAAAAAAACCCACCACTGCCAAAAACCACTTCTGATTAATATGCATGTGGTGTGCACCAGATTTCAATTTAATTTATGAAATCTAAAAGCTTTAAAGGTAAACCTAATAACCAAATCCATGACAACTCCCCATATGCAGTTCAGGATCATCCTTGGTTTTGGTCCCTCAGCTGACTTAGAATATCTTCTACCAGCCACTTGCATTTCCTGAACAATTCTATTGAGCTGTAACCTTTAAGAATTACCTATTTTAAATTACTACTTGGAAGAAACAGTATGAAGTATTTTAGCTATGGTATAGAAGTAGGATCTACATGAGAAGGAATAGCTCTTTAGATGGCAGTTCATCTAGGCTCAGCTGAAGGAAAGCAAAACAAATTGAGAAGTAATATGTAAGCCTTTAACAATAAACGAAACAAAATATTCAAATAATTTTCCACTGTCATACTGGACTATGCATCACATCCTATTTTTAGATTGACTGTCTTTCTAAAATGATGAAATAGATTAGGCACAGCTTTTGAGACAAATACTGAGATGCTGGCTGAAATCTTATTGCCTACAAAACGCATGATGGATTATCAGAATAGCCCCTTTATCCTGAAAATCTATTAAATCAAAATCTGAATGGATGACAGCAGAGACTTCATATGAAGACAGTTGTTTATAATCATAAATACAAGTGAGTAGCAGGACTAAGCAGATAGAAAATACTTTTTTACCTTACTTTACACCTTTAAAAGGTGTATCAAGCCTTAGGATGTGGATATACTCAACTATTGCAGCGTTCTTAAAGGTATTGATGTAAACAGTAGTTTTTCATGGAAATGTGTAATCAGTTTCACTCAATTAAAAATCATCTAGATGTAAAAGAACTAGAAAGAAAACAAGGAAAAAGAAAGATTTTAAAGTTACTGCAAAAAGAAAATCTGAACCTGTGTGTTCTTTTGTATCAGAGCAAACAATAAATGCCTTTAATGTCTCATTGTTAGAGTTGTAATGTATTTGCCAAAGATAGGCAAAGGTATAAGACATTCTGTTCCCAAATGTGGTAAAGTATACATAGTAAATTGTTATAGAATCATAGAAGCATAGAATCATTTTGGTTGGAAGGGACCCTCAAGATCATTGGATCCAACCATTAACCTAACACTGGCACTAAACCATGTCCCTAATAACCTCATCTATACGTCTTTTAAACACCTCCAGGGATGGTGACTCCACCGGTTCCCTGGGCAGCCTGTTCCAATGCCTGACAACCCTTTCTGTGAAGAAATTTTTCCTAATACCCAATTTGAACCTCCCCTGGTGCAACTTGAGGCCATTTCCTCTTGTCCTATCACTTGCTACTTGGGAAAACAGACCAACATCCTCCATGCTACAACCTCCTTTCAGGTAGTTGTAGACAATGATAAGATCTCCCCTCAGCCTCCTTTTCTCCAGGCTAAACAGCCCCAACTCCCCCAGCTGCTCCTCATCAGACCTTTCAGCTGCTCCAGACCTTTCACCAGCTTCATTGCCCTTCTCTGAACTCATTCCAGCACCTCAAAGACTTTCCTGTAGTGAGGGGCCCAAAACTTAACACACGATTCAAGGTGGGGCCTCACTGGTGCTGAGTGCAGGAGAACACAGTGAATTGTATGACAAGCCTCTGCCAACATTTTCACGGCTTCATCAAGCCCTGTCAAGAACTGTTCTCTGGCATCCTTCCCACCTACCATCTACTCCCTGCTTCATATATACCCCAGAGTCCAGATTATGTAATTAGCCAATGAACACTCGCAGAGGAAGGTCGGCCTGTCGCTGCTTTTGACTATTCAACTGCATGTTATAAACAGATTACTTGTTGCCCAGTGATGCAAACTGATTACCTGATTTAAAGCCCTTAATTAAATAGACATTTATTAAACTCACAGTTAAAAAGAACACATGATATTTTTAATTAAAACAAATTGTGTACACAATAACTTTCAATTCAGTAGATTTATATGACCTGTTAACAGCATATTAAGCTTGAATACAAAACAAGCGCTGTGACTGATGTGAAAAAGGGATATATGAAATGCTTCAAATGGGAAATAACTATAGCAACCAATAGCAAATTATTATTTATAATAGTTTTTATCACTTTATATCACTGTTAAACTAGCTCACAACTATCTCACTCACTGGGCCCAGTTTTAATACCTGTACATGTACCCTGTGATTGGTGCTATCTAAGTAGAATATTTGATTTGGGCCAACATCTAGTATTATTAGAATGAAACAATTCAGGTTCTCCTTGTCAGAATATAAATAAGCACAAAATTATTCCAATTCAACATTAATGTATTTGAAGTAGTTTCCCTTCCCTGGTAAATCAGTTTCCTTCCCAGTCTCTTTCCAACATCACCATCTGCTTTTTTAGCTCTAGAGCTCCTTCCTTTCTCCCTCTTCCTGACAAGAAGCACAGACACTTCTGTTGGAGTTTCATCCTCATCACTCGGCCGCTGCAATTCTCCTTCCTGAACTCTTCCATTCCTTTATCCTTCTCCATCTAAGGCTCAGCAGGTTACACTGCTTTTTCAGAAAGGAAGCTCGCTCTTTTTCATCCTCCCAGGACAGTATAAGGACCACTGGGATTAGACATAAGATGAAGTACGGAAGGTAGGTGATTTTTATCAAAGCAGGGTAAAGCATAAGATAAAAGTAGCTTACATAACAGTACAACAGAAAGAATACCACCATGAAATACCTGGTTAACTTTGCTCAGGATACATATGAAAAACAATGGCCTTTTTTCAAGGAAAAAAATAAGTTATCTTTAAATCACAAGGATTTCCTGGCTTATTCTTCAACAGCCACTTCACTGCCCTGTTGCACATTGGGAGATTTTCACCCTCTTATGGAGTAAACCCAGATCAGCAGTGCAGATTCTGGCAATTCTCACAGATGAAGCAGGAAAGAAAAAGCAGAGGAAGAAAATATAACATATTTCCTCTTCAAACTCAAAATCCCCATATTATTATGACCAAAAAAACTGAATCAAGTTTCAGGTGAGTTTTTTATTAGAGGGCCCAGAAAAGCAGATTTTGAATGCAGTTTGTGCAGCATGCTTTCTATGTAGAGTACTTGTTCCTTTATATTCAAAGCAGACAAATAATTTGCTGGTTGGAAGCTTCTGAATAATGGTGCTTTCCTCTGTTTTGAGTTCCTCTTTTTTTTCTTTTTTTTTTTTTTATTTTGTCAATTAAAAATAACCTGATAAAAATAACCTTATAAAGAATAACTTCATAAAATGCTTATAGTTTAATCCTCTAATGAGAATTAGCACAGCGTACCAATTTTATTCAAGTGCATTTAAAAATCTTACCTACTTGCTGCTAAAAATTGAGTTATCTGAAAGTCAAGTCAATGTCAAATGAAATCTTACTTTTATCTTGCAACGGAAGGCTCACAAAGATTCAAAGAGCTGCAAGATTAAGGCAGCATAACTAATAACTGGTAGAAAAGAAATTTCACGTTTGATTCTGTTTTTAGAGCACAGCGCTCTATGTGCACCATGGAATCGGACTTGCACCTTGACCAAAAGTTTCAAGCTCCTTTAGCACAGCTACCTATACCAGGGATAGAGCTGTGATCATGAAATACAGATCTTAGTAAAGCTGCAACTCATATTTGTTACATGACAATACAGGTGAAATATTTTCCCTCACTGCCATAAAAGTGAAGGCAATTTTCAGAAAAAATAGTCGTAAAGAAAGAGTTGTAGTCCAGAGCATGGTCTTTTAAAGTAATATGAATAGAATATACTATTCACAATCCATCTTGACCACTGATAACTGGTATTAAGCTGCAGGCATAGTGCAACTCTGTCTTAATCAGCCATCATGAAACCCACCCTTTTCTCACCTTAAACTACAAACATCGACTGAAGGGTCTTACTACTTGCCCTTTACTTACAATATTCCAAAACAACCTTTCAACCTTGAAGGATTATTTATCAAGGAGGTACAAATTTGCAGTGACATGAAATTTTTCTGCCTAGGCATCAGACTTTATCTGAAGTGAGAAGATTTCAGCCTATGTATCTGTTTCTAAGCTACAGTATTTATTTCCGCACAAGAAGTAGTTCTGAGAATATCCCAGTTCTGCTGGTAATGACATATATTATTTAATACTCCTGAAATTGTGGCCTGTGCTAAAAAAAAAAAAAAAATCAATTTTTTGAATGAATTTATTCCTGTATAGTGCTGTGCTTAAAAAAAAAAAAAAAAAAAATATATTTTCCATTAAATAAAAATATAGTCCAGTAACAACCACTACAGTTCTTGTAACTAACCCCTCCTCCCCCTCGCCTCTTTTTCCCCAGGGAAAATTGCAGGAAAAAACAAGCCAAATGGTAAGTGCAGTAGTAGGCAGATCAGACCTTGCTTCACTGTACCCCATACTTTAACCACTCCATGATTTTTTTTCCTTTCTATCACCATCTCTCTCTCCCTCAGTGCTTGTCTCCATCCACCTACTTCTCCACCCAAATGAAACAGCATCATGGAACTTCCACAATATTTCTTCTGTTCCTCCTGTTCGGTGCACCCCTCACGCTACATCTGATTTAACTCTGTGGCCAGTAAACTGTTCAGGATGGGATGGGAACTCTTTATGACCTTCTGTCTGCCCAGTACCCAGCATGACAATGTTCATCTTTGATTGCCAAAGAAATGTAATGAGGAAGTTTAGGATTATTATTTAGGTGGGGCTAAATGTTCTCTGTTACAGTAATATCTGAGTATCTAACCATTTTTTGTGTATTTCTCCTTATGAACTCTATGAAGTAGGGGAGTGTAGAGAACTGGGGAACAGAACAATTGTCATAACAACAGCAGCAAAAACAACAACAAAAAATCACAGAAGCATCTAGTACCTACTGCCTTGTCAATTGTGTCTAAGCACCAAAATCCATGAGAATCATTATCTCCTCTCTCAGGATGAAATTCAACCTCTGTATCATGAATATCCATTTGAATGCTCCCAATGGTCTTGCTTTTGAGGCCATAGCATCTCGAACTCCACAAACAGTATAGTGTATCAGTAACCACTCTGCCTCCAGCTATTTCAATAGCTGTCACAATGAATATGGAGAGCAACTGAATTGACCTGCATCAGTACTCACTCATACAGTTCTTTTATTTTTACAGCATTGGCACAATGGGCTGTTTGATACATTTCAAATCTTCATTTTGTTGAAATAACGACAGTCTTTGCCTTGTATTGATATGCATACAAAAAAACACAAAGGCCTTTGTTATGAACAAGCGTTTAAAAAAATCTGCAGTGTATTCAGTTTCCATTCTTCTCAGATTCTGAAATATGAGTTGCTATTCACATTTGAAATCTCTCTTATTGGATGCAAGTGAAAAATTGCTAATATTTCAGTGTATTAATATAGTGGTTTAAATTATTCATTAGGAAAACATAGTAACCAACTAAAAGTAACTTAAGTTGACACAAATTTACCAGCATAAAGGAATGATCAGAGTATTTTCATAATATATTAAGAAAAAATTGCTTAGAGCATGAAAAAAATCATAAACATCATCAATGAGAACACTGATCTATTTTCTTCTGGGTGCTTGATTTCAAGGCTGAAAGTTCAAGTTTACAGGCTAGAGAAGGGCTTCTTGGTAAAGTGAAAAATGAAATAGTATTATTTCAGTACCATAACAATACAGTAAAAAATTGTTCAATGTTTTGTCAGAAAACAGGATATATTAAACCCACTGATTTTGCTTTCCAGATTCTGACCTTTCAGAATCCAATATGGACCAGAAACATGACAACAATACAGATTATGAGATACTTCTTTCAGAGATATAAACCAGATTCATTATTAACTTTCGGTTACATGCTACCTAAATTATTTCTATGACTAACGTGTGAACACTGACAGAATTATTTCACGGTCCAAAAAAAGTGCGTTCCTGTAATAGGAACTGATAATATGTTTTGCTACTTCAGAAGGAATGTCACTGTCTTCCCCAATAGATGAACTTGCAATGGAAGGCAGCTGAGAGACACAACGGAAGTAAGGAATGACTTAAAAGTTACAACCACCCTCTATCTGCACGTATAGATCCCCAGAGAATACCCTCTTTTAACATAAAAAACCAAAGTTGTTCAAAGCTTTTAAATAAATAACTCAATGAGAAATTATTTCGGTAATTTTCTTTCCCCCCATTCACCAAATCAGAGGAAACAAATGGTTATAGAGATACCGTTGCACCCTGTTAAACCGTCCTTTTCAAAAAAAGATTTGCTTTTAGAATAATAGAATCATGGGTTTGGTTGGAAAGACCTTTAAGATCGAGTCCAACCATGCAAATTTGTGTCCTAGAATAGATGAGGTTCTTGCCTCACTTGATGACAGTGGATCATGGAGCAGTGAAAAACTTGTCCTAAACAAACGGACCTGCATTTTGACAGTCTGCTGACCACCACCTAAGCTTGTTATACTTACTGTTCAGGGATTTCTTACACAGTTTAAAAGATCAGTAACTGGCAAGAACTGACTCAAGTCCATTCAGCAAATAATTTAGATCACAGAATTTTTAGAGCGCTCCCAATAAAATTTATTTTTCAATCCTCTGTGATTCTCAACTATAGCAAAAGCTACAGAACTATAACAGAGACATTGATATTCAAAGTACAAGGACACCCTAGGACCAGGTAGCTGCCCAAGCTAGCACATTCTAGTATGGCTGCAAAGGATGACAACACCAATTAAAGGGATCACTCTGTGCACTCTATTAGATAATTATCCAGATAAGGTCAAGGCTCACATTTTCCTCAAGTGCTTTGATAATGGTTTATTACAGCAGCCCATTTCAAGTTCCATTAGGCTGACAGCTGGTGTATGGAATAGATTTCAGCACAGCTGCAACCAAACAATCTGGAGGTTAATGGGGGGCCCGGCAGTCAGGAAGGCAGGATTCTTCTCTCTCCACTCTCTCCGCAAGGACTGGGAACACGGCACAGGAGGCTGCACTTTGTGTGCAATCCCCAGAGCACTCCCACCCCCGCGGGCATTGCTTCTATAGTCACAGGAGAACTGGGCATCGAACACACAGTTTCTGCAGCCCTGGAGTTTCTGCTGATGGACTTTGAAGACAAAATGTCTCTTGAGGCATTAGAATCCACCCCTGGGATTCTGGTTATTTGCACAAGCCCTGCACAGATACCATTCTCGGGCCTTACATACTCAAGCTATTTAATCATTCTAATGAAGTCCTATTTTCATCTATACTTTATTTATGAACCTGACTTTTAAGAAGCATATTGTAATGATTGAAAAGTACTTTAACATTGTTGTTAGATATTTAGTCTTAAAATTAATCAATGCATATTTGCACTTGTAAAGCTCTAGCTAAGAACATAAAAAGTAATAAAAACACATATTTTTTTCTTCTGCTGATTTCAATGAACTTTGAATTATTCCTATTGGAGCCACTCTTTGCCTTTCAAACACTTGCTATAGCTGCAAACTCTGTTCATTTGCTATCAAGTCCTGCTTAACAGAGCTTATTTATGGATGAAGTCTTCAGAGAGGGTGCATTATGACTTCTCTATATAATGAAAGCCCTTTTTATTTATTTTTTTTTTATATGTTGAGAAGCCAAGAAGCCTTAGCTTCTTAAATCCATGCTTGAAGCGGCTGCTTAAGTGACCCCATTTAAAACATAAAACAAACAAAAACAACACTTAGCACATTTTTTCTTCACTTTAGTGAAAGCTGCTGAATACTCAGAACATAAAATCAAATAATATATTCAACTGCCTTACTTTGATTTAATTCATCACACCACCATTCAGAAATCATGGTCAAATAGATTTTAAATCAAATTTTCAAATGCAAGTTGCAGAAGTTTATCACCTTCCAAGATTTCAGTTCCTAGATTAGAAAAGGAGTTTGGCTTTCTGACATCAGTGAGATTGCTCAGATAAAAAACAAATAGATTGTACTCTCTTGTGTTTTAGATTTAACACTGTGCTATTAGCTTTCCTCTCTGAAACTCTAACCGTCAACTCATTAGTTTTTACAACATGGTAGGAAGAAAATACTTCATTTTACCACTGTGAACAAACAGCCACACCTGCAAAAACAAGTGTGTAACAACAGGCATGAAAGCTCAGGAGCTCCATCCTCCATCCACATTACTGGTTCTAGGCATCCTGCTTCACTGTGCGCACTGGCCCCGTAGGCTGTCCTGCTCAATTGTTTATCAAGAGCACAAAGTAAGTGGTGGTAGCGTACATGAATCAACAGTCTTGCTGTTACTGCATAATCTTTTGATCACATCACTCTGACGAGTGACTAAAATAGCTATCTTGAGACAGCATGCTATATTGTAGCACACCTTTTGAGGTCTCATACTAATTCCCTTTGTAACAAGAAAATTACTCACTACCTCCAGGGAAAGGACACTACCAGAACCAGTGGACCAAACAGTTTAATCAGTCACACTTTTTTTCCTGTTGGGAATTAATCACAGATCATGACTGCTTGTTAGTTCACAGTACGCTTTATGATTTTGCTTGTGCACTTAGAATGCCAGCTGCCCGCACTGTGCTAATCGTAAAAAAGGAATAAATATTTATCCCAGTGATAGACCTGGATAGACCAGACATAAGCCCTAAGCATGTATGGAAGGCATCTTCACAGGATCACAGAATGGTTGACATTGGAAGGAACACCTGGAGGTCATCTGTCCCAACCTCCCTGCTCAAGCAGGGCCACCTACAGCAAGCTGCCCAAGACTGTGTCCAGATGGCTTTTAAATATCCCCAAGGATGCAGACTCCACAGCCTCTCTGGGCAACCTGTGCCAGTGCTTGGTTGCCCTCACAGTGAAAAAGTGTCTCCTGATTTTCAGAGGAGACCTCCTGTGTTTCAGATTGTGCCCATTGCCTTTGGTCCTGTCACTGGGCACCAATGAGAAGAGCCTGGCTCCATCTTCTTTGTATCCTCCTTTCACATATTTATATACATGGATGACGTTCTCTGTTGAGCCTTCTCCAGGCTGAACAGTCCTAGCTCTGCCAACCCCTCCTCATATGAGAGATGCTCCAGCTCCCTAATTGCCTTTGTGGCCCTTCATTGAGCTTTCTCCAGTATGTCCATGTCTCTCTCACACTGGGGAGCCCAGAACTGGACACGGGCCTCCAGATGTGGGCTCACCAGTGCTGAACACAGGGGAAGGATCACCTCCCTTGACTTGCTGGCAACACTTTGCCTAATGCAGTCCTGTATTCCATTCACATCCTTTACTGCAAGGGCAGATTGCTGGTTTATGTTCAACTTGGTGTCCACCAGGACCCCTAGGTCCTTTATCTGGTATGATACTTGTGGGATTTGGAGAATTAACAGTGATACTCCACACCAAAATTCTGTCCAACCTGTAATGATGATGGATATTCAGAAAAATATGTGAAAAGCTCTCATCAGACAAGATAAAATGCAGTAAGAACTTCTTGGGGTCTATCTATATTAAGAGACATTTCAATGGCTTAATTTTTCTTAATGACTGGTTTCTTCAAAACTGCCTACTAACTATCTGTAGAAGGTATTTTCCAGTACTATTTTTTCAGTCAAGTGAAATGTATGTTAATTTGTGAGTGTAGAAAGCATTTTTGCATCCAAGTAGATAATCCTAGGTTAAAATGTGCTGACAAATAATTTTTTCATTTATATAGTTGCTTACACTTCAAACGTGCTGTTAGGGTTAACACTATTATCAGTACCAATGGCATTTCCTCATTGTAAATGCACAAAATAGAGGATACTGGTTGAAGTGCTAATAATAATAAATTTGAATGAACTTTTAAAGTGGATCCATTGCATAGATTGTTGAAATGTTAAAGTAATTAGAACAGCATTTTTTTTTTCCCAGCAGATTAATCCAGGAAAAATTCCAAGCAACAGTGAAGTAGCTCTTGGGAAATAATTACTAAAATCGTAAATGCAGTTCATAATCAACAAAGATGCTAACTTAATGAAGCACAGTTTCCTCCTGAATAGATATGTCATGGCACCCTAACCAACCTGTGATACAGGTCACTTGAAACCATATAGTGAGAAAACAAACTGCAACAGGAACACTGGCACACAGATCGCATTCCTGCTGGAACTGCTGTAATTTAGAGAAGCTGCAGCTACTCATCACTGCAATTTACCCTCAAGACAAGTAAGGAAGTAGACAAGTAAAGAAGTAGACAAGTAAAGAAGAAGGAAGGAACCAACCTGTGATACAGGTCACTTGAAACCATATAGTGAGAAAACAAACTGCAACAGGAACACTGGCACACAGATCGCATTCCTGCTGGAACTGCTGTAATTTAGAGAAGCTGCAGCTACTCATCACTGCAATTTACCCTCAAGACAAGTAAGGAAGTAGACAAGTAGACAAGTAAAGAAGTAGACAAGTAAAGAAGAAGGAAGGAAAGAGTTCTAGTTGTGTTAATATCATGATAGCTATGAGAGAAATTACTTCAATAACTATTTCCATAAATTTTAAAAAACTTCAAATGTTCTTCTAAATAAATGTTGAGGCAAACTTTAAACAGCAAAAATTTGGGCCTGTTGTGTAGGCTAAAACTAGAGAAAAGATACATGACAGATCACATTTCCTATCTATGAGAAATACTAGAACTTTTGGATCCATTTTGTGGTATATTTAAAATCTATTTTGTTACACATCAACAGATTGCCAAATTGTTAAAAACCTGTCGTGGATTTTTTCTCTACCAAATAAATACAGCGTAGATGTTGCCATTCAGGATATTGAGAGAGTTTTGAATCTCTTAACATGTCCAAAAAAGGGGAGCCCTGAACTGCCAAAACAAAAATATCACATCTGAAAAGTAGGTTGCAGTATTTGATTTCAATACAACTGGAAAGATAGGGGGGCATCAACCAGGCTGAATCTCCATCTCCAGTTGAGAGTGGTCGTGATGGGCAAAACCAGGTTGCATTAGGAATCTGCTCTAGTGCCAGCCCTTCACTGTTTCAGCTGGATGCCACCATCTACGTCCCCAGCTGCTGCAGCTGAACATGCTATAGTGGGGGAATTCAACCAAAATGTTGTTAGTCCATTTAATATTTTAACAGTCTAACAAAAACCTACTGCTTTTCTCTGGTGTTGTGCTCACCCTTTCAATGTTTTGCTGCATTCTAAGATTGACAGTTTCAATCTTCATGATGAATGTAGGGAGAGACACACAAATTATGGGCATTCTGAGCTACGTGCTGAGCGCAGTACAAGTTTCACAGCAGGGGTGACTTCTTAAGTCTTGGGATCTGGTTGAGTCTATTATGCATTTTCTTAGCACAGCGTGACTCTTTCTCCTTGCTTCCCAGGGGAAGTCTGGGAGTTCCAAGCTGTCCTGCCCCAGCTTTGTTACCCAGAGGGGCTGTTTATCCCACAGTGACTACATGGGGGTGCCCGTCCCCTGCCTCGAGTGCACCTAGAGTGAAGCCAACAGGGATGCAACAGGCACGTGGCCACCAGGTAATTTCTGCCACAGCTGAAACCAGTTCTGACCAAGGCAGGACCAGACATGCACTGAGACCCTGCCCTGTCAGGTCAGCACCAAGCCTGTGGTCTCCTACTGCTAATGCCAAAATCACATTTAATGCATTACAGGGTGGAAGGGATGATAGAGAATTCAGTTCTTTCAGAGTCTGGTTTTGGTCTATTTATCCAAAACTTTAAATCTCATGCAATACAGGATCAGTCAAAGGCAAGAAAAACATCAGTCTGATTAGCGTTTTTAATTCGATGAGAATGGCTGGCAGAAAAGGAAAGACTGCTCCAACAGCACCTTGGCTGTTGACCCAAGTTCTCGATAGGGACGAGGATACTACAGCTGAATACAACCTTTGATGAGGAATATTTTCTGTGGAGAAACTTAATGGACTGCCTAGGGATATGTAGAATCTAGAACTAAGTGTGGATAATGGGGTGGCCATTGGGTTGGTGTTTTTCCTGGCCAGAGGCACAGCACTACAAGGCACATTTCTGTCCTGGCGACTCTTCAGTGGCAGCTCTATCAATATCCCTTCTCAGTGGAGTCAACACCAAATGCTCAAATGGAGACTGCAGCTGCTATAGGGTATGCTCCAGCATATAGAGGCCACCTAGGCCCTGGCAGATGGGTCTCAAAACAAGGGTCACAAAGAACATGTTCTAGCGTACCAGGAAGCACAAAGGTTAGCCAACAGCGACAGATCCTGACCACTCATTTTGTGGTTTTGGGTGGTGTCCACATCCTCCAATGTATTTGCTCAGGGGGCCAAAAGCAGTTACAGAAGCTACTGCAGGGATGGAGATCAGAGCTTGGGTTGGACGCTAGATACAATCAGCTTCATTAGCCTTGATAGCAGCTCAAAGTAAGATGCTTCAAGTCAACATGTTAATGACTCCATAATTCCCTGGCATAGTAAAAACACAGTGATATTCAGGTTATTAAAGCCATTTCAGTTGGTATCCAGCCCATGCTGGCCGATTGGTGACCTCACACAAGCTACCCAACATATGCTCTTTCAGAAACAAACCTGGTTTATGCTCTTTTAAAAACAGCTGAATTTAGTCCACTGTAACCCAGATAAATTCTTTGCTTAAGGGACTCTATCTCTCTCTTCTGAGCTGAAAAATATTTGCTTTTGAAGTATTTTTTCTCCTGCTTCCAGCAAATATTACTGTCATCTCTGAACTCACAGATGAAGAAGGGGAACAATGGCAAAGTATAGTGAACTGCCTTAAAAAAACTCATTGGCTTCCAGATGTTGATGCCCTGAGAGCACTAATAGGGCTTGTATGCCCTGACCAGCCTCACCTGGGGTCTTCACAGGGTTGTACCCTTGGTCAGGGCACTGACCATGCAGTGTTGCAGCCACCCTTGGCTTACTAACCCTTGAGGAACAGTCCTTCTCCCTGACACCAGAACTCAGGTGTGACAGGTGACCTTAGGCCAATTAAAAGACTGCCGTTCTGGCCTCAGCGCTATCTGAGAGAAAGTTTCAGGTTTCGGTCATTCCTTTGATCAGAAATGGGCTACAGCTTTTGGAGACCCAATGCATGTGCTTAATGCGTTGAAGCCTACCACAGGCAAATAAATACGGTGAGAATTGTCCCTTAAGGGACTTTCTGCTGAAATAAAATGGCTAAAAAAAACCTAACAGCTGATGTTGGCAATAAACAGATGCATTTTCCCTTTCCATTAGTACAGAAACAGTAAAAGAAAAGAAGAAGACAGAGCAGTATGTGACAGTAGAGTGTTTACAGAGACTACTACGGGTCTTTCTAACTGAGTCACTGCTTTCTGCATCTGTTCATCTATGTAACTCATCAAGCTACCCAAGCTTGCTAGTTCATGTTTGGGGGCCATTAGGATATTTTTGAATTCTTTCAGACATCCAGTTTGATTAAGATATGACTGAAAACAAGTAAGCTTGACCTACTGACCCAGGAAGCAGGAGTTTTTCCACTGAAAACTAAATTTGACTGTGATGTCTCAGTTTATCTGATTCCTTATTTACTGATGCTCACTCAAAGTCCTTGCAGACAGGAGTGTAGGGCAGCACATTCAAAGACTATCAGCCATAATTGTGATTTTAATGAAGATGCTTTCATATTCTTTATGAGGTTTCAGATTATTGTATAGGATATTGAGGTCCCTATGTAATCCCCATTTACATCTAAAGGGATAAAGGCCAGACAGAATAGGATGGGGGAGAAGTGGCTCATAAATGGGATTCAGGAGACAAGGCAGGCTGGGATTGGAAGCATAAAGCTCCAGTACCAAGGAAGAACAACTTTTGAAGTCTCATGCTGAAGAAATGGATATTACTGAAAATTTCACATATATATACACTTTTTTTTTTTCCTCAGTTTAAAGATCAACTATCAGATTACCTAGAAATTTGAAGTCTGCTAAGGAAGTTAAGGCATGAATTCACAAGGAAAATGGAGAGTTCAACAGACAAGGTTTTAGCTCATTTTAAGATTTTGGTATTTAGGACCCCATAAAGCTGTTAGCCCTGATGTCGGTGAACTCAGTCATCCTGGCCTTGCTTCTATGGCTTGGACTGTCACCCTGAGCACACTTCAGGTCAGGCTGGTGACAACTGAATGTTCATAATCCAAGCAGGATCAACTCAACTGGATATGGCAAGTTGCCCGCTAGTTTGTGATGTTGTCATATTCCTTGGCATGGCCAACCTTGCAAAGGTGCTCAGTGTAGATGGCAAAGCCAAAGCACAGTCAGTGCAAAGTAGTGAATTTCAGATTTGTGCTTGGCAGATCTTAACCTTTGAGGGAATCTTCTTTTCCCTCAACATGGTTTCTAATGAGATTGGGGAATAACATTTCCAAATCATGGTAGGACACCTGTAGCTATACAGTAATTTTGAATGGATTTTTTTATATCGCAAACTGTACCTTAGCCGTTGCTTTCTTGTGTTCATGACATCCCTTTGCAGAACCTTGGGATCTGTATGAGTCAGACACAGTTTCGGTCACCAATTTTTCTTTTTTAATTTTTTTTAGAAATTACTTGAGTATGAATTTGGCCAACTGAATTCAGGGAAGACAATTCTGTTATCTAAAGACAATAATATATTACAATATGGATGAAAGATAGAATAGTTTGTGAAACTCTAGGAAATTTGGTTCATTTCTTCTTTGTCATAGTACAGAACAACAAAAATATGAGGGGTTAAACCTTGCCATTTAATCTTTCTCATTCCTTTAGGAGAAAGCTGAGAGTACTTTGTTTTGGATTCTCCTCTCCATGACAGAAAAATCTTCTTTAATAGTTAAATCAAGAGATGAATCAATGAAAGATATTGAAAATAACCTGATTAATAAGATATGAAAGTCTGTCAGAATTTGCTAAACCAGAAACAGGACACATACATAAAGTACCACTTCATCTAGAAGGTAACCTATTGTGGGTTTACCTCATTTCTTTTACTGTTTCAAATATGGATATTATTTTTGGTTGTAACAAAATGCGTGGACTGAAGAGTATCCAAAAAGTCCTGCTGATTTCATGAAACTTTAATTGCAACAGTAATTGCAAAGGCTTATCCTATTTGAAAAGCCTATTTTACTGATCCATTCATGCAGAAATTAGAAAGTTCATCCTAAATTGTTGTAATACCTATTACTTACCTATGAATTAAATAAAGACTGAGAAATAGGAAAATATCTGTAACTTAATCCAGGCCTTTGAAATGGTGAATGAAAAGGTTTGGTTTTTTTTTTTTACAGACTGTTATGCCAGGATAAGGTGGCACCTTTATGACCATCTTTCTGAAACAGTGGAAGGATTATTCATGTTTATTTAAGAACAGACTCTGTCATCTTCATTTATAAATGTAATGGCTTTTCTAGGCAAGCAGTCCAAGTGTCTCTGCTAGAGCTTTAACGTGGAATCAGCTATAAGACCCTGTGAATAAAGATGGCAGGAACTGGCACAAAATCAGCATTTTTATTTCCTTTTGTTAAGAGACAGATTTCCTTTACCATATAAATTATTAACCAGCTTTTTAATATGGTTATAAATACATCACAGTTGTTTTTCTCTTTAAAAAGCAATTGCAGCTGAACATTAACAATTGCAATAAAACTGATTTTAATTTAAATGGAAAGGAACATCGTTGACACTCCTCAGCAAATCCTTTACAAAAACACAGTTCTACTGCAGAATATGTGTCCTGTGAAACCTAATGACCTTCTAACATAGTAAGAAACAAACCTAATATACATAAATTTAGGATCTATTTTCAGCACAGAATCCTTTCTCATTGTTCTAATTGAAGTTTTTCAAAGGCATAACCTAATGTTCAAACACATTCCATGATCTAAATTCATTAAAAGTTTTCATTTACACTCCTTCATTACATTTCGAGGCACTCATGTAGAGAACTGCAAGGACACTCAACTTGTAAGTGATCAGGAAGTGAAGAAGTTTTACTCGTGCCATATTTTGACCAGATCAGATGGTCTTCAATTGCATCAAATACATTAGCTGAAAGCAACCCCTACTGCTGCAGAGGATCATAGCAACAGCTCAGGAGATGGCATTGCTATGCTGACTGAAGTGACTGATGGCTTCCAGTTGGAGGCCAAAACAGGGACTGCAACCAAGGAAGGAAAAAAAAAAAATCTCAAAAGTATAATCTCAAGTAATTACTGTTCTTTTAGCATTATCTTCAAAGCTGAGAGGGAAAAGTAAGAATTTTAGGTCAATTTCAGCACTGGCAAAATATTTTTCACTCAAATGTCCTCTAATTCATCCTCCTTCAGAATGGTTGGCATTCACTACTTCTGACGTACAATCAATCATATACAAGGGATTCTGTTTAAAAGGCTTGTAATTCAGTCTTAGGTTGCAGTTTGTGATACTGATCCTCTTAAATCATGGAACTACTTCACCATATATTAAGTGTGAAAGTATTATTTTGCCATTTTCTTGCTAGGTAACAAGACCTAAATAACTCAGGAAATGCTGAATCTCAGCCTGTTGTATTAGCTTCCTATACTATAAAACAGCTTGTGTATTATTTTGCTTTTTCCACCAAAAGAAAAGAGACAATAATATATGCTTACACGTACAAAAATGAGTTCACAGTGTTAGCTGCCACAGCTGAAACATTGCAATTTCTCCAAAACCGAAAATCAAACAAGAAACCCCCCTACACAGATTTTATTCCCCTAGATGGGGACAGTTTACTTAGCCAGTGCATCTGTGCTGCCCCACAGAAATCCAGAAAGATGACAGATTGTATGGAAGCATTATCACTAAAGTGAAAAACTTGCTTGGACCAGCAACACTTTGACCATTTCTTTCACCAGAAAAGTAATCAGTTATCCTTGCTAGAAGATGCCAAGGGGTACAGTATATATTCATCAGAACAAAACCACCAGTTGCTAGCCAGGAAAGACTAATAGGGAAATAAAGGTAAATAAATGCTGGTCACTTTTGAACTGAGATTTGTATTGCTGAATCTCAGAGTGGAACTGAAGAGAAGGGAAGAATTCAAGTTGCTTTTGCAATGTTTTGTTCAGATGAGAGACACTTTACAAACATTCAGACAGCCTGCCTCTAGTTCTTTACTCTTCATTGCAGTGAAGCACTTAAACAAATGGTTTCAATTGGCTTTATTAGGATTTAAGGATATGTTAAGGTGCTTCTGATTGTATCTTAAATTGACATCTCAGTGATTAACAGACCAAGAATATTGTCTGTTGCCTTTACCAAGAACTCAAAGGGATTTCAGACAATAGCGTGTCCTGTCCTGAGATGAGAAACTGCTTCACGAGAAACTGGGAGACATTTTAAACATCATATTTTTAACCCCACGGCTTTAAAAGTGGATTGTAAGTACTAGGAAATCAACACGCATGGCAGTGTTTCAACAGGCTTCTGAAATACCTTTTATGACATAATTATTTTTTAAATCAAGGTAGAAAAGGTGTTATTGAAAACACTATTCATTGATTTTATTCCCCTCCAAGTTAATTATTGCCCCACTCCTGCAATTTATGAGATCCTGTGTAAGAGAAAAATTACTAGATTTGCATTTGAAATATATATATTATAATTAGAAATAACAGCTGAGATAATTCTAACTGAAAGGGATCTGTGAAAGTCTTCTTATACAAAGATATGAAGGGACTTTACATCCTGCAGCTTTCTCTTACTAGGAAAGAAACACTCCGCCCACCCCACACTGAAACCTTTTTAAAGAAACACAGAAAGAAAAATAGAAATTATCTTACTTTTTTTTTTTTTAAATTTAATTTAATAGAATATAATCACAAAGGAATACTATTTCAAGGAAGGACTAGTCAAGTCCATGGCTCACGGCCAAGCAATGGTACAAAACTTAAAATCATTATTACGTAACACTAAAGGTGTTTTAAAAGGCATTTAAGGAAGAAATTCCCTATTCTAAGTTTACAAGATACTGTAATAAAGTAAATTCCCCAGGAAGATAAATACTATTATATAATACCTTAGCTGAATTTTTATTGACCAGGAAAAAAAATGTGAATGACAGGTAATTGATGCATTACAAAAGTAGTCAGGTTGTACATAACCTGAGAAGTGTCATAGAAATGCTACATTTCAGTTCGAGCCTACTAAATTTTAAGACCCTTGCAGTGGCATTTCATGTAAGATGACCCAGTATTGCAGTAGCTGGTCCAAAGCAGCTCTGTCTTTGCTCCTTATTCCTGTAACATGTGGCCTATTTGTAATAATATTCACTTATTTTTAGACATTATTGCAATTTCCACCTGCAACACTAGATCCCGCAGATGTAAAATTAGAATCCATATTTCTGAGGTCAGCACGTAAGGCTCAGATTCAAGAAAGCACTTGAGTAAATGTATTACTTCTACCATGAGCTCAAGAGCTTTCCTGCAATTGTTAATGGGCTCTGGAGCAGATTTTTAAAATATCTTCTTTACCAAATGAAAAAAAAAAATAAGCTCATCATGTGGACATTACCTGCCAGAAAATGAAGTGCCCCTGTGGAGTGAGAACTGCTCTTATATTAAGCTCAGCAGGGAAACCTTCAAGTTTCCTGGATTGCTGGTGCATTTCTCACTTTTTGCCAATAAACTCTAGACACCTGATAAACCTCAGAAAAATGGATCACTGTTCCTGAAATAAAACACATTAAACTGATTCCCAACACACAAGCCCTATGACAAGGCAAACAGTTAGGCAAATTTTGACAAACTTTTGGAATACTGGCCTTGGTCTCAAGAACAACCCTCTGCATGGAAAATTACTCCAACAAATCTATTCTTCCTGACTACAGAAAATGAAATTGCTGATTCCAGTCATCTTGATATTCAGAAGCTGACAAAGTTTTCCCATGTAAACAAAATTCAGTTATTTAAATATCTACACAGGCTGGAATAAACCAAAAACTTTCCTTACTTAGATGCTGGCAATGGTCTTGTATAACACACTTCCAAGAGAAGTGAAAGTTTTGAAAAGAAGTTTACATAGATCTAATTTTATTGAACGCACTTCTCTTCAATGCTCAAATAATGATAGGTTGCAATGACATGGAATGAAACATGGCTTGTATGTTGGGGAAGCTGACCAGAGCCCCTGCTAGGCTGCTCATGTGTGATTACAAGCCAGAGCCTTCAGTTCATTTGAAGTAATAATAGAAAAAGGTGAAAAACCACACAATTCGGGGGCTTAACTTCATTCACATTTAAAACTGTTATTCAGTTGACTTCCATGGGCATACAAGCTTCTAATACTGGTTTTGCTTCTTACTTCTGAAAGAGTTCTTGCACATTTGAATTGTGCATCAATGTTCATTACTTTTAACAACCACTCATGTTCGGGACAGTTCCACTGTCATTCCACCACCTCCTACTTAGCCCAAGAGCTCCACTTCAATACATAAAGGGGGCTTATAAGAAAGATAAACTTCTTACCAAGGCTCGTAGTGACAGAACATGAAGCAAAGGTTTTAAACTGAAAGAGGGTAAATTTAAATTAAATACGAAGAAAATTTTTATTATTAGTGTGGTGAAACAGTGGAACAGGCTGCCCTGGGAAGTTGTGGATGCCCCATCACTGCATGTGTTCAAGGCCAGGCTGGACTGGGCTCTGAGCAACTTGGTCTAGTTGAAGATGTCTCTGCCCACAGCAGGGTGGCTGGACTAGATGAGCTTTGAAGGTCCCTTCCAACCCAAACCAGTCTGTGATTCTATTATTTCCTTTCTGCCTCTAACGTATATGATTGTGGATCCTACACAAATGAAGGTTTTGACAAGCAGTTCATCAGGTGAGGAAGGACAGACATCTTGACCTTGAAAGGTTTTATTTTCTATCAATGGGAAAAAAAAAAAAAAAAAAAAAAAAATATCGTGCTTTTGGCCAATTCATTACTGTTGTGGATTTTTTCATATTGACATTTAGATCTGTTCAGTCTTTCTCATTTACGTGTGTATGATGAAATTGTGCTTAGGCCAACGAAGTATTGTATAGTCATGACACATTTTGTTTCTTCATTTTTTTTAAGCATGGGGTCAGTATCAGTTGTACCTGTTCATACCAACCCTAGTTTTGGTTCTCCCTTTGCAGGGACAGTAATAATAAATTAATTCCTAACAAACATATTTGGAAATAAATATTGTAAATACAATTTTCTGAAATACAACAAAATAATTTGGTTTCCTGCCTCAGGCAGTTATTGAGCTAATAATTTTCTAAAATCACAATTGGCACGGCTGAAAAATTCAGCTTCCTTTCTAATATTCCTCAAGACTTTATTAAAAAATAAAAAATCCTCTTATTTTCCAAGGGCTCCCTAGAGGTAAATTGTCTTCTAAACTTCAAGAAGAGTTTCTCTTGTAATACAAAGATGACATACTCAATAAAATCTTCCTTCTACACTCTCAGTTTCTATTTAAACAGCCATATTCCATCAAGCAGCCTCCAAAAATTGACTGGAGAAGGCGGCCCTCTCACCTGACTGAAGTTTTCCAGCCCACCAATTTCATTGCTAAAACTCATCAAGTCTAGCATTTTTCCTTATTTATAAAGAAAAGATCCCCTCACTTTTTACTGCTTCATCCTTGAAGAGAGCTTTCCTGTTTAAGCTTTAGTGTGTCAGCCCTATGGGCTGCCATCAACCCATGTAGAAAACAACAATAAAATGAAATCACTCATAGAGGTCACTCCTTTTGTCCTGTCATAATATGAAGAACCAGAGGACTAGCAATGAATTCCAGAACTTTAACAACCTGAATAAATTGTGAAGTATAGCCAGAATGAATATAGGATGTGACATTCATTTCACATGAGTCAATGATCAGAGGTGCAGACTGAAATCCACAAAGATATCTTCCTGTTTTTACTGAGGAAAAATGACAAAGGGTGGAGATGATTGTTTTTCGTATACATCTTTTTCAGTAAGGCTTTTTTTTTTTTTTTTTCTTTTTAAGATCTGGAAATATTGTGAAAGAGTAAAGTAAATACCATCTGAATAAAAGCACTTCAAAATTGCAGCTGGAAACCAATGACTGGCCCAAGGCTTCTGATTGTTTCAATTCCTCCTTCCTTCCCTCACTCTCTCTCTTCCTCCCTTTCTATCTTTTCTTTCTTTTCCTTTCTTTCCCTCCATCCTCCCCACCCCCCGCCTCCACTTCCCATCTTTCCCTGCCATGTCCATTTCATGAAAAACAAAACCAACAAGCCAAACCAAATCCTGAACTCCTACCCTAAAATTTGTTGCAAAGCTAATTCTTGAAATAGACTTGTAATGACCCAAGCTGGATGATTATGATACAACACAAATACTTCTATAACAGCACTATCTTTTCACAGAATTGCACAGAATCACAGAATGTTAGGGATTGGAAGGGACCTCAAAAGATCGCCTAGTCCAATCCCCCCGCTGGAGCAGGAAGAAAAGCTTCAGTCAAGCGTCAGTCATCAAAATGGTGATGTGACAATTTTCATTCACAGTTTACCACTATGACTCTTACGATAAATACTAGCTTTGCTTATGTCACAACACAGAACTCAACACTAAAAAAACCACACAAATGGTCAAACTGCCCAAGTCCTCATGACAATTTCTTAATGACTCAAGTTCAAGGATCAAAGCATGGCTGTCACTTTCATGTTTTTAGATGAATATTTTACAAGACTAGAGGTCCGATAAATATAATATATACCATATATGGAGAGAAATTACAAGATTAAATTTCATTGACTGAACTTTTCAAGAGATTTTCTGCATACCTGAGGCAACCCCAGAAGTAAATACAACAGATTTTGTAGCTACAGTAACCACAGCTTATTCAAGGCTTTCAAGCTGCTAATGCTTTCTCACAACAACACGTCCCCACATCTGTTTCTCTTTTTTCAAATACCTACAACTGGTACCTTTGATCATGTCTGTTGTAGAGATACACATTGTCTCTCTGTTCATTCTGTTGTCAGTTTGTAATTATAAGAATATTAGAATTGAGTTGCCCCAGGGAAAATTCCATAGGCAAATGTGCCTTGAAGCAAGGGATCTCAGTATCTAAACAGTCATATTTCTAACATTTTTCTGAGTAGTTGTATCTTTTATACTGAATCTTTTTTTTTTCCCAGAAAATAATGTTTTACTGTTTTCAATTCCTTTGTTTATTCATTAATTCAGTTCCTGCATTAAATAAGCCAAGAGATATATATGCCACATAAGTAAAAAATCATGCCCTCTTTAGCCTGCTATATATTGCAGTGAGATAATATTTCACAGGGAATAATCTCTTTCATGAAAAAACACATTGCAAAGACAGAAACATAATTTAAGTTGGACAGATAAAGACTTTGCAGCAAATTAGATGATAGTCAAAGAACAGGTATCAATGACTTAATATCTGATGCTTGAAGGATAAGTGATGTCTTTATTTATACTCCTAAATCCAATGTTAACCACACCTGACAATTAGATGAAACTAAGCTTCTAAAAAACAAAAAATACCCACTTCGATTTTCGTTTGTATCTCTTGCTCATCCTGTTCTGACATAACAGCAGTGTAATACACCATTTTTGTTACCTAAGTTCCAAGGGGCTCCGATTAAAGTCACGGTTTGAGTTTCCCAGATTCGATTTAAAGATATGAAAGAGTATTTTTCTTTCAGATGTTGCACTCTAAGGAGTTAAAATCTACAGACTTACTGGAAGGGACAATGACAAGGAAGGTACAACATTTCAATAGAATTAAGCAGAATTGTTATTAACCAGCATAACACGAAAAATACCACTTTCTTCCAGCCAGGCCTGGACTTCAGAGTATAAGAGGATGATGATACAATATCTAACAGTTTTTCTTTGGAAAGGAGAAACAATAGCATTTTTTTTTATTGTAGAAATTAAAGTGGTTGCATCACATTACTGTGAGACCATTGATGCAAAGTATGCAAGAATAACAGAATGCATAGTAATCAGAAAATGTGTCACTGAATTTGTGAAAACAAAAGTTACCATTTCCTCTCTCCTCAACATGCAAAAAAAGCAATGTTCTCAGCAGTGACTGTATGGCTCTTTCTAACTTTAGAGATTTTAATACTGTGCACTTTCGAAATGGTACTATATTATCTTTTGAAACAGAAGGAATGTAACATCCCATTTCACAAATCAGCAGTAGTTTAACTGATTTTCACACCTTTCCACAGAATCACAGAGAGGTGGAGGTTGGTAGAGACCCTTTGGGAGGTCATCTGGTTCAAGCCCCTGCTCAAGCAGGGCCACCTAGAGCCAGTTTTCCAGGACCACAATTTTTGAATATCACCAGGAGGTGAGACTCCACAACCTCTCTGAGCCAGTGCTCGGTCATCCTCACAATATGAAAGCATTTTCCCCTCTGCAAAGTAATAGTGTTAGATACAAATTAGGCATGATATATATCAGATTCAAGGAACATTTTCCACAAATCTGACAGGAAAAATGGTCAGGAAATACACCACCTTACCAGTTCTAGCATCTACTACTGCTGTGGTAAGTAGAATGCTACTTTAAAGAGGAATTTTCAAGAAAGAATGAAATCTTAAGCTTTTCACCTACATTTGTATGCCTCTATAAGATACCTGAAGGAACAAATCAAGATTTTTGAGAAAATGTTTATGTATGTCTTTTATCGGCTACGTTTGAATATGGACCAAAATTATCATAAACAATCTCAAAAGTGCTTAGAGCAGAGTGGTGTTCTTCCATCCTCCTCACTTGACAGCCTTTCTTACTCAAGTGAACTACAATGACATTAAGAGCAAATAGCACAATTCTTCCACACTAGTTACTCCCGTATCTGGTAGGGAAAACAGAACAGTGCTTGCTGTCTTTCCTAATTCTACCTTCCTGTCTTGTTTAAGCTTCCCTTGGGCCATTTTCCTTCAAGCTTCTATTTAAGAAACTAAGGAATTTTGAAAATTGTTTTAAAAAGAATACTACTACATACATGACATTAGTCAGAACTGCAATAATAGCAGCTTTATTCCCAACACATCAGTTGGTAACTCAAGCTCTATTATCTGTAATTTCCATTGAAAGATAATGACTGATAGTAGGGAGGAGAAATACATCAGCAAGAGACCTATCTTGTACAAGCCCTGCTACCTGTACCAAACAAACTTTTGAAGAAAGTAGTGACAGGAACAGTAATGGAATAAACTAGTCACGGCAAGACACAAGGCTGTGCAAAGAGAAAAGAGGTGCTGCATCTCATTCAGCAGCTCATAAAATCAGAAATAAGCATTATGTTCCACTTACGAACTGTCTCTGTCTAATATGAGAAGATAAAAGTGTTCTGGTACAGAAAAACATCATGTTTACATGATTTGTGCCTGTGCACACTGATCACATCATCCCATGTAGGTCTTGGAAGACTCCATACACTTCTGAACATCATCAGTATTTCATCCATCTGTCAGGAAACACCTGAGAAATACCTATGACCTCAGTGCTGATCTATGCATAGAATTGCAATTGCTGTCAGTTGCCTCCTGAGCTTCAGTAAGAGAAGCTGGTGCAGGGGATGTGATGGCTCCAACTCTATAGGTATCAGCAAGTAGCTACGTATGGAAAGCTACTTTCTCATTTACCTTTGGAAAACTTGCCCATTTATAAATAGAGGAAAGATACACCACAATTCTATTACCAAGACTGCAAAGCAATTCATTCAAAATTGGGAATTATCACCAAAAATGTTCAATAACTTATAATAGTTTGTTGGTGTTCTTTTTGTTGTTTTTGGTTGTTTATTGTGGGGTTTTTGTTGCTGTTGTTTGGATTTTTTTGTTTGTTGTTTTGGTGGCGGTGGTGGGTGTTGGTTTGCTGTTTTGTTGTGTTTTAAACAAAGGAAATCTGCCTCTTTCAAATAATGGGTTGGGGTTTTCCTAGGGTTATATAAATATGGGTGAGACTATTTTCCTCCTTATTTGTTGAGGAAGCTTTAATTTACAAGTCCTTTCCATTAGTTTTAATGCTGAAATAGAGAGGATAGCTAGGTAGTTCAGGCAGTCAAATGCTGTACTGGACTAATTTAAATGTAAATAAATTTAAAGCTTTTCAGAAGAAGTAATCACAAGTTGTGTGTTCTTCTTCATCCTAAGTAAATAGGAATGCTTTGAATATATATAAGATGCTGTATGAATTAAGTAGAATAAAAGGTCATATTCTAGGCACCTCAGACTGATAATATAAAACAAGTATACACCTTTGACTGCAATTGCTCAGTGCCTCAGTTCCCCATTGTTGGAAGACAGAACTTATATTCTTCCATTGTAGTACACAGTGTGTGCTATTGGAAACTGTCCTGGAACAGTCAATGAGGAAGTTAAAAAAAAAAATCCACCTCAAACCACAGTTTAAGTGGTGATAATTAACAGGGTCTGAAGCTGAATGAAGGTAAAGCAAATTACTGGATACCAAGCGAATGTGAATATTCAACACTTTATACACTAAAGAAGGCAAATGCTGTGGAAAATTGTGTTGTGATCATATAACAGGAGATGAACTGAATGTGAACACAAATAGGTTCCTAACAAATGTTAATCCCAATGACTCAAATTTTGAGTAACTGATTTAATAACCTGTGGCAGAATGCAAACCCCCCTCTCTCCCCACACCTCCTTCAATATGGAGAGAGTAGGCACATCTCCCTCTCTCTGCTACTTGAGGCTAACAGCTTCTTTTGTTTGGCCCAGAGCACCCTGGCCAGGGCCATTAGGAGAAGGGATTACCAAGGGCCAGTGAGCCGCTGGGCACCTGTGACCAGTGTGGGGGATGTTTGGAGGCTTCAGGGGCACCCCACACACGGTGTGGGGGTGCAGAGAAGCTTCTAGAATGCCTACAGTCAGGTCTGATCAGCCAGTATAAAAACGGGACTCTCTCGTCGAGACTGAGCCCATTGTCGCGGTCTCTCGGAGCGGCGAGCTGAAGATGCTGCTGCCGAGAGCCCCCCTCCCCGGGATGGAGACTCCGCTTGCCTTGCCGCCACGGGTGTGAGTAAAACTTCTCGCAAGATTGCGAGTATATTTATCCTTTCCGTGCACATATGCACGTGTAACTTCCCATGCTTAATACAAGCACGTATAACTCTATTTCCTCGCACAATCGCGAGTGTATTTATATTCCGTGCACATTTGCACACGTACTTTAAATTATTTCCTCGCACAATTGCGAGTGTATTATAAATTTATCCTTGCGCAATCGCGAGTGTATTTTCCTCCCGTGCTTCCACATAAGCACGTGTAGTATTCCGTGCACATTCGCGCGTGTAAGTAAATTAACCCTTGCAGAATTGCGAGTGTATTATAAATTTACCCTCACGGAATCGCGAACGTACGCTTCACCTTTATCTCTTTAAGAATAATCCCGCACCGTGTTCAGGCAAGTGTGTACTCCTCTGGGACTCGGGGGTGGTTCCGACATTGTTTTGGGTGAAGCCACGTGCATGCACTCTGTGGACCTCCTGTTGTACTAGTTGCTGTCCCTTAATAATTTTCCTCAACTGATACCCGAACCTATATTTAAGTCACTTTTGAAGTGCTAAAACCCTGTTTCTCACCGGTTTAATAAAAGTTGTTTTGGACCTTGTTGTCCCTTAAATTAGCCTCGGGGTGCCTCCGTGACATAACCCCAAGTTACTTCTGCTCTCTTTCTTCAACCATTTTAAAATTTAATAATATAAATTTGTTTCTACCAAGTTTCATAAAACAGAATGACCAGGGGAATGTCATTCAACTTTTTTGAAATTCAGAAAGTTCCCATTTCCTTGTTTTCAAATAATTTTCTACCAGCATCTTCATTTGCCTCTTACTCCAGAGTTCTTTCCATAGGCATTTATCTCTCATGCGAAAGCCTGTCAAATTCTTTTTGAAATGCAAGGATGCTACATCCTGTAAATTTTCCTTATCTTTCTTACCACTAGTACCTTCAAAGAACTCGAACAGATTAGTTCAGCATGACCTCTCCTGCCTGAATTTATGCTGGATATCCTTTATCAAATTGTTTTACTAGATGTTATTCTGTTACATCTCTGAAATAGATTTCCGAAGCTTTTCTCAAAATAGGGGCTTTGGGATATTGTTTCTTCATTCTTCTCTCCCTTCAGACAACTATTGTGCCACCTAAGAGACCTCAAGCATTGTATCAAGTATACAATTGATCTTCATAACATCAAGTAAGAGTTGAGCAGGGGTTTTTCAACATTAGATACTTTGCAAATTATGTATATATTTAATTAAAGCTATACTGTACTGCACCTTGGGTCTTTCGACAGAATTTCTGTACTTTCTTCTTGCATCGTTTGCTAGCACCATATAGTTTCATGTAGTAACTAAGCTGGCTCACATTTTCTACAGGTGCTCAAGCCTGCTGGTACATTTTCACCACACGCACTTTTTAAGCAGCCAAGGGTATTTAAGTTAGTGTTAGAACGGAAAAGAAAACGAGAAGGACCCATACTCAGACCATCCCTCAGTGCCTGAGATTTTTACAACACTGCTCCTGAGTTGCGTTTCACTACAACTACAAAGGACTGCCTACATTTTCCAGCTATTTCTAGCAATACTCTCAGGGCAAGAAGCCTGCCTTGCCATACATCCTGTCAGACAGAGGAGCACACTAGCATTAAACTGCACACAAACAGAGAAGGTAGGGTAAGCAAAAGCACGAACAGCTGTCAGGAACAAGACTACAGAGGAGAGAGAGAAGAAGATAGAAGAGAAGAGAAGAGAAGAGAGGAGAAAAGAGGCGAAGAGAGGAAAAGAGAGAAGAAGACAAGACAAAGGAGGGGAAGGAGTTTGTATGGAAAGTCAAATCACAACAACATATTTGGTCATTATTATGAACAAACTACTACAATTCTAGATTCTCTTTTAAATTGTGTGACTGTTTCTTATGTGATTTTCACCCCTCACCTCTCTAACCCAATACCTACTTGCAATAAACCTATATTTATCCTCTATAAATGACAAACCACCTCATACCACATCTTCAGCCTTAATAATACACATTTAGGCCTCTCTATGTGGTGCCCAGCTTCTCTTTTTCTCCCGGCCTTTCCTTCCAATTAGAAAATCTACTTTTCATGGCTGCTGTCATCTGTTTACCAGTTCTCTGTTTCATTCTTTATGCTTATTCTACAACATTAATATTAAATAACAGTGTTCAGCAACTTCCCTTATTTAATTGCATTTTAATATTCTCAGTGTGTTCTTTGATAAGGCACAATTATTTCTGTGCCTTCCAAGTATGGATTATTCAACCCTTTCAGATATCTCTTTACCTTCCAATTTAGATGTTTCAGATGTTGCTGAGTTTTCCTCATCTCAATCCATATTGTTTCAGTGTACATTTGTCTGAAGCTTACAGAACCCATTTTTGGTAATTCAAGGTGCTCTCTCAAATGAATTGTATTTATCATACTTGACTCATAGCCAATAATGTTTTAAGTTTGGTGTAGCCTTTGATTTTATCGATCATTCAGTGTTCTGTATCTGAGACTGCAACTGCATTTGTGGCTTAGGTTATATTGTCATAATGTCTGGTTCCCATTTCTGAGAGGAAATTTCCCTGCGTAAGAGGAAGCCACTCCTGGCTTTTTGCGCTCCCCTATGTCTGCCTGTGACAGAAAATTCTGCCAGCTTTGATTAGCATGGAGTCGGGACAGGACATTCACTGGCATTACTGGAGCTGAGTCCCAGACCAAATGGCAAAGCTTCCTTATTCTCCCCTCACACATTATTCTCCTTTCTCTCTCTCTCTACTCTCGTTTTTCACTGCACTGTTTCCTTTGCACTCTCCTGTCTCTTTCTATTTTCTTCTTATTTACCTAAAACCCAAGAAAACACTCTTTTCAGTTCTGTCATTCTGCTTGAGGATTCTTGACAGCATCCAATGCTGCAACACACTGTTACTCCAAGTCCCATCTTGGGGTTCACCCAGGACATTTTGCAGTGAAGTGGAAGAGGCTGACAGTGCCCTTGCATGGCCTGTTGGGCAGCACATTCTTGGTACCAACAAGACCCTGCTGTGTGTACCAAGAAACTCCTGCTAAGCTGTTGTGCTTATGAGATCATTTGTGAGAACACAGTGAACAAGAGTTGCTTGTCTTTGTCCTTATTCTGTATTTAACTGTCATAAATATCTATTTTCTGCCAACAGTTCAGTGTTCACAACCACTGTTCTTTTTTCCGCTTTTGCTTCCTATTACTCTAATAATTATCTACTTGAATTAATTTTTTATTACCAAAGTATAAGGGACTGGTTGAAATGCGTAAGTCATCACACAATCCAAAGATGGAACGGGTTAAAGTTTGATTTTATAATATGTACATATATATAGTTACATTTGTTATTATACTCGTATTTTATAATACAAAAAAGAACTACAAGAACCTCATAATAGTATATAATCCTTAAGAATGGAAGTATTAAATTATTTTCCATTCAGCTTTAAATATATAAATCAAATGAATCTGTCCTGGGCAACTAGCCTGAATATAATGAAATGTAACATTTGCAGGAAGAATAGGCCTCTTGGTATTATTCTTTATCCTCCTGCTTGGAAAGCAACTATAATAGCAATGCATTCTTTCCATTGCTTATCTTCTTTCAGGGACAAATTCATATATATGTATAGCTACCTTCACCCCTCAAACACTAGATATACCTTCTTTACCAATTTAATACTATGACACAGGCTTAATATCTTCAGCATAGTGTTTTCTTCAAAAAGTTCCCGTACAGTTCTTTCTGGGTTGGTATGTTGTAAATAAACAGCTGAGCTCACCAAGTTTATAACCTGGGACAAAACCCCAAATCAGGTTTCCACCAGGGACAGTCCGATTAAAGGACCAATCTCGTACTCTGATTTTAATGGCAAACATCATTCCTCAGGTCAGCAGAATTGTCAAAAGTGTTAAAAAACAACCTCCATATCTGAAATGCAGGTTACACTCCATCCCTTGTTATTTTTTTTCTTTTATCCAGTAACTTTAAATACCTGAATTACCAAAGAAAAAGAAAACAAATCCACAATGAAATATGTTAATAAAATGAACAAATCTTGTCCTGAGTCTATTATATTTTATTTCTGGTAATCATATGAGGGGTAAGATTCCAAAAAGACAGCAAATGTTTTGAAAAAAGAGAAAAATACATCCTTGATTTGCATTCTTTTTAAGACTTTGCAATCTTTTTCTATGGACGGAAACACCCGAGCAATCAGACAATTTTGTGTAAAAATCAGAGTTAAAATGTCATTCTAAATAAGATTTTTTGTTCCTCACTTAATTTATCACATTCAAAATGTAATCTTCCTATCGTACTCACTGGCTCAAAACCAAACAATGCTTATTTATTTATTTGTCTTGTATGGGTATGTTTGGATTCAGTTGAATCCCTGTAGCAGTCTGTGAATTGTGCATGTAAAAAGCAAAACATCCCTGTACTAAGTAGCCACACATTCACACCCAAGAAAAACAAAAATAAAAAACCCCAAAATTGTGGAAACTATAAAATTTTCACTTCTGTCTCAGCCAAGATTTCTAATTCAGCTTGTAAAATCTAAAACCAAACTCATGTTTATTTGAAGTTATAAAGAATTACTTAAACTGCTCTTTTTAATGTTCCCTCTTAGGCATTCTACATCTTTCAAACACCTTTACGCATAAGTATCAACTGCGGTATACAAAGGATGTACATGCATGTGAACTTGTCTCAACATTTTTTGTGTAATGGCCTGGTTATCTGCCCCAGCAGAAGACTGGCACTTCAAACTCCAAGTGACTCTGCTACTTGTGCCCCTGCAAATGAAGTTTCAAGATGACTGAAACCCTTCTTTACTGGTGTTCTTAATTTCTCACTTTCTCAACCACTCACACAAATAATTTGGTCAAGAAAAGTGTTTGAACCAAAAGTCAAGTAGACTCAGACATGATTTTGCTAATTTTATAATATATACATAAGAGACTTTCAATACACTCTTCAGTGCATTCAAAGTATTTTGTATTTATCCTGGAACTTAAACATATATTCTCTTATTTCTTACACCTAAAATTCACAAGACAATTCAGAAACCCCCACAAAAATATTGTGGTAGATGAGAAGTGCACATTTCCTTTCTAATCTGAATGTGTTGCCACAGGGATAAACCCTATGAGTTGCCACAGGAAAACCTTAGTAATAGAGTCCTTCTCTCATAAAACCATGTATTCTGGCAAGGACGACAAAAGACAGGAAACAGTATCCACGCTTTCAACATGCAACTTTTTTCCTCCTAACATGCAATTCAAAAGTCTTTTCTGATATTGGCTTTTAGTAACACTCCTTTGGTCATCCATCACCACAGTGATTTTAACATCATTGTATTGGGTAAGAATTTAGATTAGATTATTTAAATATTCATTGAAAACAAAATTCTATGAAGTCTTCCTTATTGTAGCTATCTGTTGTCAGCGTAGAATGAATCAAAACTTGTTTTCTGAGATTCTGGGCCTTCAGCCAGAAATTACTGTGGCTGCAAAAGTCTGTTTTCTCTCTAAGAGGAAGACTCCGGCTCTGTAAGAGAATTTCTTCAGTCCTGATACAAGTTGAGGTCATTATAACTTTTCAGAAAATATTTCAAAGAGGATGATCAAGTGTTTTTCTCACTGGCAAGCAGTCAGGAAACTCACTTGGTCATCTTGATTACTGTTCAGATCTGATCCTATCTTCTTTCAATAGATGAGAGACCATGACATCAGATGAATAATAGGAAGCCTAAAAATGTGGAACAACTATTTGAAGAGCAAGTAAGTAAGACTGAAAAATAAAATGTCTAAAAATGAAAGATGAATGAAGAATAGTAAATAAGGAACTTCTCTTCCAGTATAAGACCAAGCTATCTTCAAATGAAGAGCTCTGGCTGATTCAAAATAAGGTTATTTTTCTGTTAAGACATAGTGAAGCTGTGGAAGGTTTTAGAATCTGGTAGATGATAAAGATGTACATGAGTTTAAGGGGAGAAAAAGTCAAAATGCACCACTTCTGGTCTAGGAAGTAAAAAGCATCCTGAGGACGTATCACTACATATTATCTCTCTTGTATTCCTTTTTCTATATATGTGCTTATGACTGTTTTTAAAGACAGCATACTGAAGTAGGTGGATCTTTGCAGTAGCTTGGTCTAACATTGTTTATATTAAGTACCAGCTGCACTGCTGCAAATCAGTAAACCTAATCCTTTTGTATTATGAAGGATTACTGTGTAATAAAAATTATTTTGAACTGTGATTTGGGATTTTATTAATATTACTTGTCAAGATTGTTGGATGGGAGAAAAAAAAATATATATAACAACTATATCCACCGTGGCTTCCAAAATAAAAGAACTTATAAGGTTTCTATGAAGTAAGCACTTTCATTTTTAAATACAGTATACATAGTAAAATAACCTTACAGAATCATATAATTTTTTTAGGTTGGAAAAGACCATTAAGATAATCAAGTCCAACAGTTAACCTAGCACTGCCAAGTTCACCACTAAACCACGTCCCTAAGCACCAAATCTACACATCTTTTAAAACATCTCCAGGGATGGAGATTCAACTACCTCCCTTGGCAGCTTGTTCCAATGCCTGACAACCCTTTCTATGAAGAATTTTTTTCTAATATCCAATCTAAACCTCCCCTGGTGCAACTTGAGGCCATTTCCTCCCATCCTATCTCTTTTTGCTTGGAAGAATTGACCAACACCCTCCATGCTACAACCTTCGTTCAGGTAGTTGTAAACAGTGATAAGGTCTCCCCTTGGCCTCTTGATGGTAGTTCTTACAAAAGTTTACCAAACTGTATTTACCTTTACCATTAACAATTCGTTACCTGAGTTTGAAATTTCATAGCTTCAATTTCCAAAGGTTGGGTGATTCATGTGTGGTAGATTGCAAAGTAACCCTGTTATCAGATATCTTCTTCCCCTTGATAAGCTCATCAGATCAAGTTTCTTGAACCTTTCACCACAGAGGAAGTTTTGCAAACCTTTGGTCATTATTGTTCTCTAAATACTCTTAAGTTTATCATCAAGCTTCTTTTACTATTGATACCTAAGAACTAGTTAGCACACTTCTATAGGAGTTGAATTAAAATAAATACACTGTTAAAATAATCACAGCACTCCAACTAAATAATCTCTCTTGGCTTCAGAGTCACACTATGAACTGCCCCATCTGACCCCAAATCATTTCCACAACAAAGCTGACTAATTTTAGGTATGGTCTGAAATCTTTGTATATGCAATGTAAAAACACATGTCAATATATTAAGACATGTGGCTTGTTCTTTGTCCCTTCTGAGATAATACCGACCAACCTGTCAGTAAATTTACCAGTCATGACTGCTCCTTTACCAACAATAAGTCCTTTTCATTTGTAGTATTCATTCTTAAGGTATCTGCAAATATCTAAAGCGAGTTTATTTTGTCATCTGGGACACTACCAAAACGGCTTTACAAAAAGAAGAGCAAAAGTTTTTTGCTATCCACTAGACATCAATGCATTTAATAGCTTTTGTCTAATAATTCTGAAATCCATGAAATATCTGGTTTTTAACTGACTTAATGCATGGCATTTTGATTTCTCTGTACAGAGGTAATATTAAATCAATTATATTGGAAATCCTGTTCTACTATTGCTGTTATATTTATGAACCCAATTTGAATTTAGCCAAAAAACCAAAAAGTACAATCATTTTGGTTCTAAAATTTCTTATTAAATAGCGGTTACTCTGTTTCCCCTTTGAATTGTATAGCAGTAGTAATATTAACAATTTTAAAACCCCTGTTAATTGAAGTAACTTTATGACTGTGAACATTCTGTGTAATACAAATTCCTATTACGCTTCAAAAAACATTTTTTGTTGCCTTAACTTACCTGATTACACTTCTGTTTATTAAGTTTTTTAAATTTCTCGTGTTCCTTCTGATTGTGTTTATATCCAATAGCTTGAATTTTTTATCTGTTTATAGCGTACACACACACAAATATATACATATTTTTAAACTCCATTCAGATTGCATTTTTCTTGTTGCTTTTCTTTTCCCTGCCAGTTTATTGTTTAGCAGCATTATTTATGAGTTACCTTGAAAACTAATTGCTTTGCAATTATTATTATTTCCTTTTCTTGTCTAAATACTTTCTTGCAGGTAATGGGCCTCATAATGGTTTTTACTGCTATGAAATCAGCTATTTAGAAACAGATTCTATAATCCATTTCAGTGCAATAATTAATAACCCAATACTTATACAGATCACTTAATTAATCTTTAACAGGTCAGGTGCAGAAAGGATCTCTGAATCACTAACTCAAGCTTAAAAAGTAGCCTCTCCACACTTATGACCTGAGACCTCTGGGCATATTCACTCTTCCTTTTGCCGGTCAGTATTGGCTGTGGCAGGATGGTTTTTTTCAGTTGTGATTTTCTGAGCTATATGCAACTCTGGAAGATGGTCATAGATGAAAGAAACCTTGAAATCTGCCTCACTCTCTGATATTTCAATTATTTGCTTCTGTATTGTTTTGTTTCTTCCTCATCTTGACAGGCCTTTCTCATTTTTGTTCTTAGCCGGCTTCACAAGATATTATTATTTTTTTGTGCCATGGAATTCTGATGTATCCCATCATGTAGGTAAAGGAGGTTTTTACCGTCTCAATAATAAGTATCAGAAATATAATTACATAATGGGGACTTTCCATTTTAATAAACAGTTGACACAAAATGCATCCCTATTCCATGGGGAATCTCCCATTACAAATAAAACTGATCCAGCTTCAAGTTAATTACTTTGATGAGTAATATGCAGGGTCACAAATACCATATGTAGAACCGATCTTGGAAAATGAGTTGTCTAAAAACATCGATATGGAAGATGTATCACAGAAAAGAGATTTTAGAAGCGTTTCAGGCGACGGCAAATCATCTGTACAACTCAATGAAAAAGAACCTCATGAAACTGACCCAAAATCAAATAAAATAAAAGGTTTAAACAGCTTATAGTCTTGCTGAGGACACCATGATGGATATTATGAAGCTGGCTTTTTAAGGAGTACAGCAATAAAAAAAAAATGATAGAAGATACGAAAATATTTCTTAGAAATCTATTTTTGCTGAAGGGTGTTGGATCTAAAATATAGAACTGACCAGTTATTCCCTGTGTGATGAAGAAAAGTTTTTACGGCTACTTTGCTTTACTTTTACCACTGAAGAGAAAAAACACCTGAGGTGTTTTTGCACTCTTCTCAAATACACTCATAAAATAACACAATCCAGCTGCATTTCACTTCCATTTATTAAGGTCATCATTCTTTAAGCTGTACAGCCCTGGAATAAGTGTGCATATTCTCAATTTATATATCTGAAATACTGGAAAAATCTTTCAGTTCTGTCCCTAGATTGAGAAAAGGAAAGGGAAGCTAAAATATGTTTGAGCAATTTTAGATCTATTCCTATCTTCTGAAGTGATTTAAGATGAAAACCAGTTAGAAAACAAGTGTGGGATGAAAGAAGATCAATGAAGGCTGAAAAAGGATTTAATTGATTGTCATCATGAGCTGTAGAGGTCAATTAAATGAGTGAATTGCAAATAAATATACTTAATAATATTAAGCATTTATTTAACACTTATCCGAAAAGCGTTTTGCAAACAATTAATTAGCTTGTACAAAGAAAAAGTATCAAACAAATTACATTGACTGGGGGTGAGCAAAGTTATGAAAGCAAGAAAGGTGGTTTAATTATTTTTTTTCTTCAGTCTTTATTTTAGAGTAGCATTCATTATATTGTAATACAAAACAAGTTTCCTTAGAACATGAAGAAGACCAGGAGTTAGAATTGGCCATGGCTCAACACGTATAAACCACTATCTCACTTTAAAACATTCTTTTTGGCTTTTGATGACTAGCTTATACACAGCTGACACTCTTTTCTCAAACAAATGAAGAAATTAAAATGTCAGAACAAAGATGACACATATAAATAACCTTTTAAGCTTGCAAAGGAAAATTTTATGTTTGTACGGTAAACTGTAGAGAAAAAAAGACAAATTTATGTAAATGTAGATTTCTAGCCATGCATAATGTGATCTGAGCCTGTGATTCAAATGCAATTTAAAGCTGTGTAAACCCATTAAATAGCTTAGATTGTTGGAAACAATATAGTGAATGCAAGAGTAAAGGAAATAAAACCAAAGCAAGGGTGTTGGAAGTCAGAACACTTGAACATGTATTTAAGAAAAATAATATCTGGAAAACTTAATTAATCAGAGATACTTTGTGTTTGTTTGCTGTCTTTTTTTTGATTTACAACAAATCATAATTTCTCCATTCTGTTGTTAGAAGTATACAAGCAAAATATGCCTTTTTCTTTTTTCTTCTTAATAGAGGCTGTGAATACATTAGCAATCCCATTTGGACAAACACTGCAGTCTCAAACAAAATCCTCTGATTTGCTTCATTGCATTTCCTGTGTGCTTGCCCTGTTCTCAGAACAGTTTTGTGAAAGTACTGCACCAAAGTGCTCTACCAACTTTGATGGGGATCATTAGGTCCAAACTCACACAGAGTTGACACGACTACATGCAACTTTAGCATCACTTGAAGTTTTTAAACCATAGCAAACATGAGGAGGTTCCTCTACCATGTAATGTGACTGACAATGACCAAGAGTCCTCAGCTCCTTCTTCCCCTTGCTCCTGAACAGTGGCTACTGCTCTCACAGTTTTTAGCTCCCTTTCCACTCCCTCCTCCTTTCTCTGGGTAGCGACTTGCAGAGTTCCCAGCTAGAAAAGAGCCAGCTAGAGCTTCTACTTCTACTTTAAAAAGTTAAACAAAGAAAACGTGGGACTGCGGTTGAATGTGGTGGGTAATGAAGCACGGTTGGGTACTGCTGAGGCTCCTGGGCCTCTGTGCTGAGAGGCAGTGTTCAAGGAGAAGAGGAATCACCAGCAGTGAATGATGCTCAGGTGAGGGACTATTGATGGGAACTCTACTTAGACAAGTCTGTACAACAAAGAATAACTTTACAGAAAAATCTAAACACAGAAGACATATGGAGGGCACCAATGACTATGATTTATAAAAGAAATGCCAAACATAACCTTATTTTTCTGCAATCTTATTAGCAATCTGCATAAAACAAATCACAGCTAGCAATGGCACGGTGTCAGAGGGGGCACTGCACATACACGTGTATAATCTTGGTAGGTAATTTGTATGTATGGTAAAGCTTAAGATTTAAACCAAAAACCAAGCCTTATAGTTGCTTTTTGTTTTTCTTATAAGTATTACATATATCAGATATTGTTCCTCACAATCATAAAGAAACGTTTTCAAGTTGAAAATTTCATTACTAGAAATGAGGAGCAATGAATATTCTACAGAAATGAGAACAGATGACATGAACATAGAAACACAGAGCACTTGCTATAAACTGATATAAAGAAGCCCTAACGCTTCTGGAGACTATGATATGCCAGTATGCCACTACTAATGTGTGTACAGACAGCTGAAGTACAGTGTCTAGGATGAGACTCTGCACTACTGACACTGGATGTCTGAAACAAAACGTGATTAATGAAGGAAGGAGAAACAAGCGGGAAATCCAGTAAATGCCAAACCCCTCCAAGAGAATAGGAGAGTAATATCCTACATTAGTAGGTTTCCCAGTAACTCTTTCAGATGACACTTGAAGAGTGATTACATAAAGATACAACTGATAACAAGACTGAGCAGCTCTTTCCTGGCCCTTTCACCAACAGTGCTACCAACTCTTCCTTCACCTTTTTAGGTTCTTTCTGATACTACAATCTAAGGTAAGACAAAAATTGTTCCACTCTTCAGAGAGATGCCTTCTTGAATCGACACACAAACAAAATTGACAGACACTGCTTAAACAGCATGTATACTTTGTTCAGCAGCCCTACACATTAGCTTGTTATACTGTTACTAATTAACAACATTTTATTGAATATGAGCAGTTCAAGATGCCAAAACAAGCTTGCTTCTACATTTCTTCTCTAATTTCATCTGACATTCTCCCAGCCATAAATTTTTCTATGAATATCAAACTTATTACCCATTCTTTCTTTCTGAAAGCACTGTTTTAAAAAAAATTCAATTATCTTAAGAATACTGCCTTTTTCTCCTTAGCAACAATGCCTCCTTCCTTCAGTTGCTAAATTCAGAATTGTTTTGTTTGCTTTGATTAAGTTGGCAAAATCTGGAAGGCCACCAAGCTATGGGATCTTTTTAGGATTTTATGAAGGGTTGGGAACAGAGTGCCACTAAAAAAATGGTTATTCTAAGCAATCATGACTGCATAACGATTAAATTAATATTGCCATTATTAAAACAGAAGAACTGAAGAACTCAGGTTTGGTTAAGTATTAAAAATATCAATGCTCATATGAATCATGTATTTCCCAAATGATTCACTGGAAGACAGAAAGAGATAGGATGGAATATCTCTATCCCTCACTGTACTAGCTGGAAACTACAGCTGAGGCAGAATAACTTAAAACTGCAGCACTACTACTGTTACATATGACAAAGAACATGCAAATTTTTCATGATTGAGCTAATCAATTGAGGCAGGGAAAGTTTGAATTGAAAAGTGACATTTTAATTAATGCAATAATAATTTAGTTGTAGAGTTACTTCTGTCTTTGGACTCCAGGGATGAATTAGACGACCTCATAGGTCTCCTCTGGCTCAATATTTTAATGATTCTATGAAACAAACCAAATGAAACAATGTGAAATGCCAGATTATATTAATCTTTAAATGAACAATAGAAACAGTATCCAATACTGTGTGGCATTATCTTAATACAGAAAAAGAAATACAAACTAAATACACCATGAAAGTTCATAATATTGTTACAAATCTTTGCCAACAGCCGACTCTCTCTTAGTAAAAGGAGCTATTGGCATTATTGCTAATAGGTCTGGCTACAGATTTTTACACAAAGGGGTAAAGAAAAAATAATGACCTTCTTTTGAGAGCAAGCTATCATCCTGCATCGTCTTACTTGGATATTGCAAATGAGTTTTGATGTTGGGTTCCCTAAAGCAATTCAACAAAAACAATCAAGCCTAATGCTGTGGAAATGCAAGACAAAAAAAGTTTGAAAAAAGACTGTAACCATCTGCAGTAGCTTGGAGGGAGAATTTTGACTATGAGAAAAAAAGTGAGAAGAATACACATATTTTCCACCATTTTAAAAAGCTTCTTCCATTTAAAGTCATTAGGCACAGCTAACATGCCATCCAGCAGATCATCCTCTCTAAGTCTTCACGCCTTAAATTGTGATTTTTGAGACAACAAAGTAAAACAAAAGCCATTAATCTAGGGTAAAATATTAGTTACTGTGGTTCCAATGAAATAAAATACACAGGCACATACTATAAGCATCCGTTCAGCTCAATACTATATGCACAAAGCAGAATTTGGGGCACATGCTAAATATTAAATTCATACTTAAGCTACAAAATCAAATGTGTGATTGAGTGACATTTCTAAGCAAAGAACAGAAAGAATACAAGCAGTCTTGTACTGTCAGATGTTGTTTACAAAGAGTTTAAATATGCAATTATTTCGAGAGAGAATCTGAGCGCACATGTTAACATTGAACGGGATTGCGTCATTCTGCCACTTGAGCAAACTTGAGGGAATCTGAGACAAAATTCCATCCACCAGGAGAGATGGAATGGCACAAACAGTCAGACCATAAAAACTACAGAGTGATCAGGCCGTCTGCTGCTTTCTAACATAAATGACATCCTGAATAGTGCCTTGGGGAATCTGGGCTCCCACAGACATTTTTTAAACAGGTAGTCTACTTCTAAAAAAACCTCAAGTTTCTGTAATCCATTTCTATGTAAACTTTGAGATTAAAAGGATTAAAATTATAAGACACAGTCATCAAAATATATTTAATATGATGTGATAGAACATTTTCCCAGCTAATTGCTTAGATGTCATTTTTTGTCAAAAATAGCTTTTTTCCTACTCAATTGTAAATTGGGTACAAATAATTAAACTTCCTGTTGTAATACCTACACTTTGCTACATACTTGTTTCATCCTTCTTATGACGTGCTTGTGAAATGCTTATCTATACTGCAATTAGATTAGAAATACAAAAGCACACTACATGAGAATGTATCAAAAATGATTAAAAGGACAAAAATGCACTTGGTCTGTTAGGTACCAAGCTAAATTATAGCAAAGCATGGGTTTCATTTTATCAGCATGAAATTGCTCACACTGTATGCTGAGATGCTACATACACGGCTATGATCTTTTGTGCACAATGTTAGCTTTAACAGTAATTATTTATATTTATATACCTGGAATCCTTGGTATAGAGATAGAAATCTGGAGAACACCCTTAAAGGGCCCTTAGTCTATGCTAACCCATCCTGAAAAGGCTATTTTTTCTCAGTTGTCTCCCAATTGCCAATAAGTGAACAAAAAAATTATGTTTAGTGTGCAAAACAATAAGGCTGCCTCACGTGCAACTTGCTCTGAACAGCCTGCTGGCCCCTGTGCAGGTAAATACCAGAATTATTGTCCCTGCCTTCCCACTGTTACTTTGTAATTCAATAATAGGCCATCTGTAGTTCACTGCTGGTGAATCACCTTGCATCTTAATGCACTATTTGAATTCTCTTCATACTATGTGGTGGACATTACGTAAACACTATAAAAAAATATGTGTAAGAAAGCTACTCCTAGTGGCTGCTCTTTATGCAAAGGAAGGTTTATAAAATAATCTAAACCAAACCTATTTAGCACAAGTACAGCTTATCACAGAACACTTCTACATAGCCATGGATGATATTTGCTATTAATAATAGCTTGCAAAGAAATATAAAACAGCAAATAAACAGCTAGCTATGTTCTCAAAGCAGCTCATTGTCCTGATATCTGTATGAGATGCCAAGCTCAAACCATGCAGGTAAAAAACTAAACAAAACAAACAAACAAAAACAACCCACAACAACAACAAAAACAACAAACAAAACACACACACACACACAAAAAACACACTCAAAAACCAAACACATAAAAAGTACAACAACAAATAAAATAAAGAATCCGAAACATCCCTAAGACATTAGAAACCAAATTTATAAGGGGCTTCTCTAAATCACGGGAAAATAAAATCTAAACACACTGCAAAAAGATAAATTTGCTTGAGCCTGCAGCTTGCTTTCAAAAGCTGCTTGCAATTTTGATCTGTACTCGTATTTTATCCTAGTATTTTACCTATATTTTCCACTCACCTCAGCTACTCTCCCTGCTCCAATATGCATTAGTGTAAAACGGTAAACTTGCCCTCTGGTCTTCCCTTTCAGGCATTTCTTCCCTTCAGAGGATTCTTTATGAAGCTGAGAGGAAGAGCCAACTATTGTTGTTCATACGATAAAGAGCAACCATGAAAAAACAATAAATCAAAACAATAAATCAGCAAATGCTGAAAAAAACCCAAATCTTAATCTCAGTAGTGGCCAGGAGTGAGAGGCTAATAAGGCAAAGGTATTTAGTTTCTTCCTTATTTTAAATCTATCAACACAAGCTTTCTAGCACATGCATTTCTTTAACTTGTTTTGTTGTTGGGCTTGTTGTTTTGTTTTAGGTTATCTGGGGGGGTGTTATTTGTTTGCTTTTTATCAACAACCGACATAAATAGGTTAAAAGCTGCAGAATAATAAGAGCAGAAAGAACACTGGATCCTCTCTTGCTAATGATATGTTGTTATAATGAGGAAACACAGAAGCTCAATGCACCTGCAGTACTTCAGAGAAGCAACATCTGTGGACTATAACCTGGAAACAGAGTAAGAGAAAGGACTATTTTGCTAGAGGCTCAAAATATTCAATAGCCACCTTGCCAGACTCATGAGAACAGCTTTATGTTCATACAGGGCACAAGTCTCCTCTTTCCTTAACTTCTGCTTTATCATTCTGGCCCTTCCTGGGGTCACAATTCCTGTGTGACACAGAAAATAAAAAAAAGTGTTTGAATGCTGGGAATTACGCTGAACACTCAGTCTTGTATGCCACGGATCCCTTGTGCTTCCTCTTCTGTCCCATGTGCTGCTGGGATCAGCAAGATAAAGCACTTCTGTCTCAGTTGTTCTTCTTTGTTCTCCCAGAACAGAAAGCCTCCTGTCATTTTTTGGCAATCTCAAACAAGTAACTTGAAGATTTCCAGGATCCAGTAGCCAGGGAACAGATTCAAGTGTAAAACCCCATGGACATACATGGAGAAGGCAACAGAGACCTAATGCCTCCTTCTCCACATGCATCTGCCAACAAACATCAATTTTTGTAATCTGCAGAGTTGGTAACAGGTAACAGAAAAACGCCAAAGAGGGAGAGGAAAGCTGTGTAATGGTAATGATGCTGCAGAGCAACTCCTGAAGTAGAAGTAGTAACCAAAATGGCACCAAGCTCTGGAGAAGTTTACGTGATAGTAGGAAACACAGGAACTTCAAATCTTTTTGCAGAAGATTCATTGGAAAAATGAAGCTTCCAAAAGGGGAAGTGTGTTTACCAGGTGCCCAGTTTCAAAACAGTCCTCAGCTGGTGGAAGTCAATGGAACACAAAAGCTCCCACATTCACCTTCGGTTCAAGCAGCTTTCCCACCAAAGCTGTGTGTGCCATACGCTTTTGCTGAGCAGCTCAGCAGATCCAAGTGGGAAACAGAAACTCCTGGAGACAGAGTTCCAGCTTGGCAGAAAGGAAAAAAAGCAATTCACCCTGAAGTAGCGGTCACCTCATATATGACCAAGGTCAGATCTGCTTGTGCAATGCAGCTCAGTGCCATGCTTAGGACCAGAACTGAGTCTCTCTGAATCTGTCAGAAACTGCCGCAGAATTAGATGACAAACTAATACCTTTTCTGTTTCAAGCTTCTGTAGCACATTCTTTCCCTGAAATGATGCTTAGAAGGAGTTCAGATCAGCCATTTGAGGTAACAGAACAGAAAACTGGGAAGTAAGGGCAGCTGCGGACATACTTAGCTTATCCAACACTACTAATATCTTTTAATCATATAAATCACTTTGCACTTTTAACATTGGTACTGAACACACATTCTTTGAGACTTAAAAATCAAAGTTTGTACTTCACCAGATGAAAAGCAATTTGCATCATAAGGAAAATCTAGCAATTTTCATTTGTGGTTTGGCCACACAATTAAGATGTAGGCTCTTGAATTTAGTGTTCATTCTCAGTATGAAATCTGAAAAAAAACCTCATCATCCTTATCCCCATTGACTTATTATCGCACTGAGTCATGAAAGGGAAAAAGGCTTCCTATTGATTTTGCAAAGTTCTAAAAAGTGATTTTTTTAATACAAAAAGACCTTCAACCAAGAGTCACCACTCAACAGTGTGTAGGATACAAACAGACTTTTTTTGCTTTTAATTTGGCTTAGTGAATATACAAACAGCTACACCTGACTTACACCACCACTTACTCTTTTCTTACCTATGGGACTTGATTGGTAGTAGTTTCTAGAAGCCCTCCTTAAATGACACCAAAAACTGACAGTTATTTTAACGCAGAATTTCTGAAAGCTTTAATAAATTATACCACATCTAGGCTACTTTATGATTACACATAGGGGGCTTAAAATTAGGTTTTGGGGTTTTTTGAATCTTTTTATCAAACCCTTCTCTTCTAAAGCTAAAATTTAGGTCACCTATAAAGTCACCCACCAAATCTTTTTATATGGATATTTAAAGAATTAAAATTTTCAAAATTACATAAGTAGATATTAATAAACCTGTGATCTTGAGATACTTTGCCTCCCACTTTGATTTGACATCTTTCTTGGAGTTGATCTGAAAAGCTATGATTTTCTCTATTTTGAAGCATTTTTATTGCCTTGTTCTATCAGTCTACTTTATCATTTGCAACTGTACTAATCTCTCCCCTGAATGTGTTAACGTTCTCAGATGACACATGTTCCTTGTATCTTTATCAAAATTAACACACTTCATTTCTTACCTTGCTTCTGTGTCAGATTTTGCAATAAACTTTCCACATAAAAGGCTTTGGTAACTTCTCACAATGTCCCTATTTGAGATTCCCATTGTAGTTTATAGGCTAAACATGGCAGGCTGTTTTCCGTGTGTATAATATACATTAGATTTTAAGCACTTATATTTGCAAGGCGTAACTATATATTAAATGCTGTCTAAGTGTTTAGGAAGATAATTAGTACCTACGACAATTATTGGAGGCAAATGATGTGAGCCTAATGCAGAAACAGGAACCACAAGACCCTGAACAACTGTGTCAGTTGATGCTCAGAAAAGTTCAGGGTAAGATTTAAGGGAAGTTTGATGGAGCGAGATTCAGGAAGATGTGCTGAGGTTGAGGTATGCCAGACATGTATGAAAGATGCGTAAATTTTGAGGTACCTAAGCCAGAGTTCAAAGAGTATTAACTCACCCAATCAGAAGTAATACTGTCAAATATGTACTACAACAATGACCAGAAGACTTAGATTTGATGACACACTCCAGAAACACCTCCAAGACCTAAGCCGGTTGATACTTACAGAGGAGAATGAAAGGCTATGAAAAACAGACCTAAAACCCAAGAATGCTACAGAAAGGTACGTAAAGAAGAATGATATAAGAAAAAGCTCTGAGAAAATAAAATATTTCTTTTTTTTAACAAATTTGAACAAATTCTACTTATGTGATGTTGGGGGGGGCACGGAGGGCAGACTCTTATACCACCTAAAAACAAGGTACTTCACATATCTGAAAACAGAACGCTATGATCTTTCTAAGGTGATTTTTTTCTTTAAGGATAAAATCAGATCACTTGAGCATTAGATATACATCACATCTTTCAAAAGAAAAGAGTCGAACTAACAATGGCCCCTAAAAAATTCACTCTTCCTTCACACTAAATGTTTGAATTTAAGTGGAACAGATGAGGCAGACTTCTCAAGGTTGTTGTTTTTTCAACACTTTGCCAGGCTCCAGTCCTACAGTTATGTAAAAGCTGCACCCATTATAGAATAGAATAAGCTTAAGGCAGACAAAAATGTTGTGTTTTTCTTTAATATTTGCTACTTTATTAACTCCAAATTCTATGGGTGATGGTCAGCACTTAGGTTTCCATTCTCCTTTACCTCCATGTTATAAACAAAACTCTGATCCATAATACCCCAGCAAAATGTCATTAATATGCACTACAAAATAGGAGGACTGCAGCAAGCTACTCTATTGGAAGAATTTGGGTATGTTCAATAGACCTCTTATTATTATTTGGTTTAAACATAACTTTTACATTCACAAGGTGTTTCATTGGATTACTAATGGGCAATAGCTAAGAAAATATATGGAGCCCTATGCAATCAACAGTTTTGTCCACACACTGGGTAGCTAGAACAACTTTGTTTGTTTGTTTGCTGGTTGGTTGTTTTTATAAGACACAGAAAGGTGAAGAGCAATCCCTTCTAACAGGAGAAATGCACCATGGCTACTCTGAACATCAGCACCTATCACCTCCTCAAGGGTCCTGCTGCCTGGAAACTTCCTCTGAACTTCTGTTGGAAGCTTGTCAGCTACCTTCCAGCATGGTTGGATAAAAGATAAGTTTATTTGTGGGAAGTAGCTATCCACTGGGAATGAGGCATTCCCTTTTAATTAGTTCTGGAACCAAAAACTGTATCATTGCAAATGTAAAGCTACTTGGATTATTGCTATAGAAGTCGTTAAAAAAAGAGAGTTCTTGAAGAAATGTGGTTAAAGTCAGGCCTAAGCAAGATGCAGAGACCTGGCAAAATGACAAACACCACCAAACACTAAAAATAAATTAAAAAAAATAAATAAATAAAAAGAAAATTAAAGGGAAAAAAAAAAAGGAAAAAAATGACAGCATTTTCTCTTGTTCTTCCTTAAATACTTAGTTTCTTCTCTTTTGAAAACAGAACACCACTTTAATTCTACAAAATCTTAGACAAGGTTTGCATAGACAAGCAAAACAAATTCAAGGTCTATTTATTCTCTTGTCTACTGTGTGATTTTAGACAACTTCAGAAGGTTGTTTCTTACGGTCTAAGAAACACTGAACAGTTAAATTTCCTTCATACGTAGTTCTTCTTACATACAAACAAAAGAAATCCTACAATAATGGCTAACTATACCCCCAAAAACACAGGAGTAGCTTCAATTACTCGAGGAAACAAAGAAATTTAAGGAACTGAAGGCGGGTTAAAGTAACTCACAATATTTGTAACTTGAAAAAGATTGCCTATTCCAATGACCTTGACTTCTTGTCATGACAAGCTGAAACACTGAATAAAGAAAGAGGGATTTTCCTTTAGAATAAATGCACATTGTCACATACATTCCTGAAAACAAAGAGGGTACTTTACCCTTTCCTGAAGTCTGTACTACACATAATAAATCCCTGAAAGTCAATCAAAACCAGATACAAGTGGTACAGGTTGTGAGTGGGATTTTTTTCTGGATCCATCTTTCTTCATGAATTTAGTATCAAGTGAGAATAGAAGTGTAGTTAATGTATCATTAAGCATAAATTTTGATACTGAGAATTAACACATAACTTACTTTGGGTCATTAGTTTACAAGGTGTGCAGTATGTACATCACGTCTTCATTATTCAAGTAGAAAGGATGTCGTATTTCCTTCCTGAAACAAGTTTTAAAGCTTATTTTATTTATTATGCTGTGCCTTATTGGCCTTTTTAATTCACAGCTGATTTGACACGGACAGAGTTCAAGTGATAATTTGATTCTCTTTTATTGATTTTTGGCTGGTGAATAACCAACCTAATCTTGTTACATTTTGCCCTAACTTTGAGCCCTTTCATAATTAGCTATTCTGGACACATACTTGAATTCTGTAGTGGTAGAAGTAAATGGGACTCATATTCTGCCATGTAATTTAACATAACAATTCAGCCAGTTCCATATGGATTCTGAAACAGTTGGTTTTGTGCATATCTTCTGCTGGTACATAAGGAGATCTGTACTGAAGACCATTCAGGAAACTTTCAGGACAAAAAGCATTCATGTTTTCCACTGCCTTTTAGTATGTTCTATTTAAGAGAAGATTCAGATTACAGACAAACTCCAAAAGTTGAAAGAAAATATTATCCAGATTACTTGTTGAAATATTCAGTAATATATTCAACTTGCACAGTAAAGATTGGCCACTTCCTACTTCAGATGCAATTATACTCTGTAAATATTGGGTAGAAGGAAAGATAAGCCACTGAGAGCTACTAAGCTCTGTTGCATGGGATTCGAACTGATAAAGGAACAAAAAAAACTATTTGTTTTCTGTACTAGCATCCCACCTAGATGGATGCCGCTTTGGTTTATAGGAGGGGAGGGTTGCACAGACACGTGACTCTGACACATGATGCCAGAGCATCTGCTGTACCAACCAGTGTCAACAAAAGGCAAAGTCACCTGAGACCCTGTGGTAAACCTGTATCAGTCTGACAGCTGTGATGCCATGCTCTTGGGCCTGAGACTGCCTGTCATTATTTAGAAAATGCTTATTATTTTTTTCTTGGACTAACACTGTAATTTAGGTTCAGCAAACTATGTTAGCTTATCATGAAGTATGAATCAGTCATAATCTTAATCATCACAAGTTATCAAAAGAAAGGAAGAGGCAAGAATTTTCTGAGATCACTGAGATATTTTCTGAATCTGCTGAAGAAATCAAAAAGCTGAAGTCTCTAGCTTGCTTCCATAAACAGGAAAATAGTGTTCACCATGATTAATTACATCATTACACACAAACAACTACAAAAAAAAAAAAAAATTAAGAAAGACATCCCTGTACAAATTCCAAAACTTAAAGTTGCATCTTTTCAAACCTAGGACATTGAGAAACCATTTCTAATGTAAATAAACAAAGCAATGGAAATTACTTTTTCAGTCAAGCTTCAAAATTGTATTACAGTTTACTGGCAGAAATTCTGAATCTTTAGAAAAACAGTAAGGATACGAATTTAACTAGGGAGAACTAATCTAAACATTTTTGATCAATCTGACATGTATAAATTATATAAAAACCATTCAAAAGCAGCAAAATGAACCACAAATGTTTGTCTACAATAGCTTCTAAACAAATTCGTTAACAAAGTAACAAGATTAGAAAACTAACCAAAATAAAAGGAAGACAATATAGATATGTGATTTCATTTCCAGAGTCAGTTTATCACACACCCTTTATAAACAAAACTAAAGAACCCTGGTGTTTTTATTACAGCCAGGACACATATAAAAACTTCCAGAAACCAGGTAATACGAAACTGTCTTAAATCTTTAACAGAAAGATGGGTAAGACAATTCTCTTCAAAATAGTTGCTATGAAAATATCTAGTGTCATCACCAGTGGACATACTATTATATCTGTATATATATTATATCCACTGTTTACTTCACATGACCTCTATTTTGAAACACTTTATATTAATACAAAGGAAATTTACAACATGCAAACACAGGAAGAGAATGAGCATTCTATCTCTCAGTATCCATAGGTATTGATGTCTCAGTCTTTAAAGACAGTATGTTTTAGGTACAACATAGATGCAAGGGTCATTTAAACTTTCCAGCTGAGAATATAGGTCTGCCTTTTTGGCCACAAAACTAAGTCGTCTTTGCTGAAGGAGTTCAGTAATGAGTTAAATGAATCCATATTAAAATAAAAAATCTCAACCTTTGAGGAAAAACTCAGTATATGACAACAACGCTTTCTCTTCATTACCCCTTATCTTGTTTCCCCACACTATGAACCCTGTCAGTCAGTGCTACAGAGGTAAGATTTACTCTGTGATCCCATTTTACTCCAAACAATTACTGAATGCCACTCTGTGACACGTATTTTATACCCTCTCTTCCCACAGAGGGCCGAAACACTGTTGCTAAGATTCAAGATCAACCCATCACCCACAATAAGGCAGCAGAAGCATGTACTTAGTATACTTCATTAACGACTATGTTACATGTTTTACAGGGGGCAAAGCTATTATTCTTCACCAGATTTAAATGACTGGATCAATAAACGAAATTCAACACCTTTTACCAAAAAAAAAAAAAAAAAGTATAACTTTTTAACAACAAATGTATCTCCTCTATGAATACTTTCAAAGATGTCTGCTGCTTTCATCTAGTTTAATCCTGGTCTAATTTGTAATGTATTCCGATTGAGATACTTTGCTAACTGGAATTTGTATGTAATTACTGTCAAAATAATGAATTGCATGGGAGGTTGGTTGGTTGTTTTTAATCAATCACATTTCTGTCAGTTTTTAATACCCTTCAATACGTAAACTAGAAAATCAGTATCTAAAGCGTAGTTGATTTCCTTTATCAGAAAACTCAATGACAGGGCAGGGAATCAGAAACTAGAAGAGGAGCTAGGAAATAACCTGCAAGAAGTATTAATTTGGCTAGTGACTCTGGAAGGAGCAGAAGCTAGTGTGGGATTTGAAGAGTATGTTTTCCCAGAACATGCCTGTAGCTACGCAACAAGTACAACATATGAAAAGAATTAGTATTATTTTTACCCAGAGATTTCAGAGCTTGATGCCTTAATTTAGGCTTGTAGACCCTTACTCATTCACCAAGCATATATCTTGATTTTAAACTACAGAGCACTCACAGCTCCTGCTGGCATCAGTACTATTGTAGAGTTCACTAATCAAAATAAAGACCATTTTCTTCATGCAAATACTTCAGTGCCTACACAGAGGCTCAGGGCTCTAGAAATCAAGTTTGAAAATTCCATTTTTTCCTTCAGGTTTTGAAAAACAATATGGTCTCAGTTACATTAGTAGTTCATTTTGCTTTTTCTCGCATATTTACATTATTCTGAATATTCAAATTATTTCTGAGTACTATGGGTAACAGTAGTGTTTCCTCATTAGCAAAACATATGAAGAAAACTTACAAAATAAAAGCAAATAACCTTTCATCTAAGCCTCGTCTAAATGTAGACTAAACCCCAAATTTTAGCAGAAATATGTAAAACCAAATCTAAATTACAAATGTGGGTACTTTAAACAAGAAATGCTAAATTTACAAGACAACATTCTAGTTCTTGTATTGGGATAATCTGTCATGCAAAAATGGTTTTAAATCACATTTTCTAAAGTAGCTTTGTACATGAGTGAGTAATAAAGACATGAGATTTCCTTTTCTTAACAATTATGTAGTTGTAGAATTGTTTTTTCTGAAACAAACAAACAAACAAACAAACCAACCGCCTTATGCAGAACAGCACTTTCCAGCCATCCTGGCTTAGCAAAGGTAGGAAACTGGCTACCAACATGTTTGCAAAAATCTACAGCATATGCCGAAGAAAAGATCCTAAAGTAAACTCAATAATTGTGTACGGATAATCCCAGAGTGTGTGTATGTTGGGGACAGTGGGAGGTTGAGGATGTTGTTCCATGAAAAATATTGAAAATTTGGGAGATATAATTCTGTTCTCGGATACCTCCAGAAATGTAGAAGGCAATGTTGTAAGGCCAGACCTGAACCCTTCATTCTCATAATCTAAAGATTACCAATTGGCATGAGTAAGCTTTAAAATCCATCAAGAAAATAAATCTGGCATCTTTTTTGGCTTCAAAAATAAGAAGAGTTTCCTCAGCCTTTTTAATGGTACAGAGCTTGACAGCACAGAACTGAAGTGGTCTCATTCCTCTACAGTATGACAGAGTTCAGATGAATCAATTACCAACTGACTTTAAAGTATTCTACGGCTGACATATAGCTGATACTTGTACTTCAAGAATATTGGCGTATGCACTGCAGCTCTAATACTGATACGAGTAAATCCTAAAGGAATACCTATACCGACAATATACATACACACTTCCTTGCTTCTAAGCACACTCCCCGAAGTCATCTCCATATAAAACACTTACTATATATTTATATCTGCTCACCCATGCTGGTATATGGATGAGGTGATCAGTTTTTCTTTATAAAAAGAGACTGTGACCATCCACTTGGGTGCTCAGCAGTGTAGCTGCTCAGGAGTAGCAGCCGTAACACTCAGGATTTTGGAACTGTTTTATTCCACACTGCCACTCTTCAGGTCTTCCTTTGACTTGAATTAACACCTGTGTGGCATTCAAAACACACATCTGCACAAGCTCTTTGCCTTTCATTTACAGTGTCTACTCCATTTCTGCAGTACTCTGGTCATGTGTCCAAAACAGGGCTGGAAGGTGTCACTCCATCACACTGCTGTTTGGACAGAGCAAAGCATCAGAGTTTCTAGTCAACATACAGGGTAATTTCGGTATTAATGTGCCTTTAATATTTTAAGGTATTTTTTTTAACTTTCTGTGAGCTAAGCTTGATTTAGCACAAAGAGCTGGTGCTTAGATATCCAGCTACCAGTAACTGCATTCTCAAATACCTACCCCTAGTATCTGTAGATTAAACACTGCAGTCAGGTTTCAAAATCGATCTTTAAAAGCATAAAGCAGAATACCTGTTATGATCTATGGATGATGGTGACTTACTAAAATGTTTTCAGTTATGTAACATCCGATTTCTAAGTCTGACATAAGCTTTGCCATACAAAAATAGAATTATTCTCCTGCGTTCAAATATATTCAGCCCTGAAGATTTCAGTGAAATGGAAGTGTGTGTTCAGAAAGCAGCTGTGATAAAGCAGTTAAACTTGTGTGGGCAATGGTGATAGGGTTGTTAAGGTCACATGAGTGCCCTAAGCGAACATTTTCATATCACAATATGGCTGACCTAATTTTAGAAAAGACAGAAACAGCTGAAACTTCACGTACCTAAATAAGGCACCTATCTTGCCATACGCAATGGGCTTGATTTGATTCACTGAGTAACTCTTCTAAATTACTACATTACTACATAACTCCCATAAAATGAGGGATTCTGGAATATTCAATATCAATTTTTTGTCATCTATACTTCCTAAAAAATAAACAACATACTGGTTTTGTTGTGAGTGGGCAGTAGCAAGACACTATTAAAAGAAAATATTTGATCATTATGTGAACTATTATTATAATCACATAGAATACTACAAGACAGCAATAGAACATCACTTAGATTATGACAATAAATAGAATAACTGGTGATTCTTCAAGATAAATGTGTCACTACAATGGTAGGTAGAGATACACTAGACGTAAGAAGTCACTGTGTGAAACAATGATAAATGAATATAATTGATATTTTTCAGTGTTTTTCCTTTTTAGTATAGTCTATATTTAAGATTCAGTGATCATACAGTACATACTTGTGGGGTAGTTGCAAATGGTATAAAAAAAGTATTTCAGTATTTTCCATATTGGTTTTCCAGTTTGCTTATGTAGCTCTCCTTCTGAAATATATTTTTTTCATGTAAAATTTCCAAGTTTATGTCAATACCTAAAGCATTCTGGTCCATGAGATTATTAACTGAGGAAATAATATTTGAAAGATTTGTTTGCCCTCAAGACTTCAACTTCCCTGCCCAGCAATACAAAACACATACATAGGACTTCTGAAAACAGAATCCAAAGAAAGCCACATTATTCTCCAAGATAATTATCAGTAATGAGGTCAAAAAATAATAGAACTATGATTCTGAATAATTTTGTTACTGACTGGAATGCCAAAAGCACTAGTCAAATGCAGCTTTGTTGTACTGCATCTATATAAAAAAAAATGAGCTAAATTACAGTCACTCCAGTGATGCTGAGGATAAATGATAACAGAAAGTAAACACTTCACATTGTGCATATTGCATCTTTCATATAAAAGCATTTAAAACTGTTTTTTTCTCACAGTAACTCTTACATAGAAACTGATGAAAGCCCACCTAAAAGTCTTCTTTGTGCATGTTGAAGCATAAGCTGTAACTGCTTCCACTTTATATGCAGTTTCCCAGTTTTCACACACATGGAGTGAGTATTCATATAACTAAAGCTAAATATTTGTGGAATAAAACTCCCTCCTCTGTCAGGAGATGGAAGCAGAGACAAGCTACAAAAGAGGAGTTTGAAAACATTGCCTGGGCTTGCAGGGATGGCATCAGGAAAAGCCAAAGCTGAATTAAAGGCAAGACTTACAACTGAAATTGAATATATCAAGAAGACTTTCTACCGCTACAACTTACTAGTAAAAAGTGGAACAAGGAAAATGTGGGACCGTAGTTGGACGGGATGTGTGATTTAATGACAGCAGTTACAGATATACAGTGAGATACCTGATGCCTTCTCTGCCTGAACCTGGAAGTGAACCAACAAGGTCTCCCAAGCCTCTGTGCCCAGAAACAGGCTTTAGAAAGGACAGGAGTGAACTTAGAGTGGAGGATCGAATCAATGACTACATGACAGATTTTGAGGTGGGACATGATGGGCTTCACCTAAGCATGCCGAGAGCTGTCTGATGTCTAGATCCAGAAGAAGGATACCTGGATAGTGGATTGCAAGTTAATGGGAAAGGTGGTACAATTCTTGGGTTTGTGTTCATCAGATGATGGATGAAAGGAGTGTCTCATACCTAGTAGTAAGTTTGGGCCCTTTTCATTTTGGCTTTTAGAGACTTGGATCTGATAGCCCTGTCCTCCAGAGGGAGACATTCCTTGTTAATATATCAGAAGGGTGAGCTCCTCCCCCTGTCCTTCCACATTTGAGGGAACACAGCTTTGTCACACCATGGATGTGAGCTGTCCTGAGATCCACCTCTGCTCTTCTGTGAGCAGAGCACAAGGGACACTCTGAGTGGAGAGTGGGATGAAGAGTGGAAAGCAGGCAGGACTGGTACCTGGGATGGGTGTCCCTGGCACTGGGAAAGGAGATGGACAATCACAGAGCTTAATAAGCTTTTGCAATTTCTAGGTCTCTAGATAAATCTCATCCATCTGAGAACTCTTTGTGCCTCTGTCTTCACTAGAATCAAGATTAAATTTAAGAATTTATGAATTTACATGTATATTAATATTCCAAAGAGCTGTGGTGCTGAAGGGAGGGAAGGAGGGAGGGCGAAAAGGAGGAAGGAAGGCAGAGGTACTGTTAAGAAATTATCAGTTTGTTTTGTTTTGTTTTTCTCTCTCTTAAAGAAAACAAAACCAACAAACATACAAAAAAAAAAAAAAAAACAAAAAAAAAAAAACCAACCAAACAAACAAACAAAAAAAAAAACACAAAACCAAAAAACCACTTGTTTATTGGTTAGTTTATTGTGTTTGGAGGGTTACGTTTTGTTTTGCTTAAAGGCTTAAGGCTTTCATAATGTTCTAATTACTAGATACATATTTCAGACACTAACATGTTACAGGTACTACAAGGAATACACATTCAACAAGTAAATATGACCTACAAAGCAGTGGGATGTAACTGCACTCAGATATGTGTTTAGGCTGAACTCCTTGTTTTCCCATAGGACTAAAAATTCAGTGTCTCCATTTTCCGTTTTTTACTTTGATGCCATAGGACAATCATAATCCTCCTCTGTGGATCTACTAAAGTGGAAGAAATGGTCAGAGAGATGAATGAATCCTAAATTTGAGCTGTGAATGGACAGCTGAAGACATGGTAAATGGAAGAACATAATTTCACATATAAGATGAGCTAAATGATGGACTAGTTTTTGCTGTCCACATAACACAATATTGTGATATACACACAAAGGAAAAAAGAGCTACGAAAGAGAAAAAGGACAATGTTTTGAGTATTATCAGCTTATAAAATGACTTAAAAATGTTGTGGGTGAGGGAGTAGTTAAAAGTGACGGCCTATATGTTGAAAGGGATATCAGATTAGGGAGCAGAGATTGGTAGCTAATCAGCTTAAATTTAAGAGTTATATGCTTACAATTACTTTCCCCCACAGATGCCTAAACTGTTATGGCTGAAATCAAAACTGTGATTTTATTCACCAGTCTCATTAAGTAATTAGGCTGAAAAATTCCAGCTTCACTCACTCCCACAGCAGAGCTGAGAAGTGGGGAGAAGCCCTTTGCATCTGTGTATTACCCTTCATTAAATCATGATGAGAGCACTGCCACAACCCCTGGCTGCAGTCCTTGTATCTGCTCTGTGCGCTCATGGCATCCTAAAAGAAATACTTGCATTCCATCTTCTATTAATGACAAGATATATGGTTAAAGCATACTTAAATTTGGCCATTGCTATCTTATTTTCTTTGCAAACCAAACTGAACAACACTCTTATACTCAGAAATCTGGCATGCATGTTAACCTGTGAGATAGCCAGTGCTATTCCCCTTCTCCAAAGACTGCTTCCAAACCCACGCATTTTTACTAGAAAGCTGTACTGAATTAATGACTGAAAGACCTAGTTTACTCTATATAAAGAAAATAATCTGCTTATGCTTACACTGTTTTCAGCCTACACAGTCCCTCCCATCGTATACATAATGCAATCCACCACAGTATTTGTACTTCTCTAGCATTATGCTTAGGGACCCCATTTAACTTTCATCTCACTGCTAATGATGTGTAAGGACAGGGTCAATTATTGACTGAATTGCAAAAAATAAGAGAAAACTCCTGTGTACATTTGTTTCTTGTGTTTTCACTTTATTCTGACTTCAGCAAAAATACAGGTACTATCCATATAACATTATCCTAGCCAAAAAAAAAAAAAAAAAGAAAAAAGAAAAGAAAAAAAAAAGCATTGAGATACTGTTTAAAATTAAGTATACCTGAGTAAGGTCAAGAGCCCAGCTCTTCTAGATTTACCCCAAATGTGAGAGTCTATGGGCTGTGTTTTAAATCCTTGAAAGAGTTTAGTGCCAAAATTATTTCATTCAGAAAAAACTTATAATATGTAAGATACTAAATAATTTTGATGGGGCAATTTTATACAGCAAACTTTCAGCAATCTAGAAGAAACAACTTAGCAAATATTCAATGAGTATCATTTTACTATTCTATCACAGGTTCCTAAGAATGCTGAGTATCAATGAGTAAATTACATTTGTATCCATTGCAAGTCTAACTGTTTCAGTGTAACTCTTTTACAACAAAGTACTTGTGAATGAAACACGTCAAGCTTTATGGAACCACAACTCATAGTTCAATTTTACACTGGTATTTTAGGTTTGCCTGTGTTGCATAAAGACTATTTCAGCAATTTTTGCTTTACATACAAATCAATGTAATGATTATAGAGCTAATATCTCATAAAACACAATGTTTTACAAGGAAAAGCCCAGAGTTATTGTACCAGTTTTCTTTATATGATTACTGTTCAAAGGTCTCAACAGTCTATGAAACAAGGAAGGTTTAAACGAAAGCTTTATATTTTTAGTGCTGTAGTTAAAAAAAAAAAAAAAATGCATCTCTTTTCTGTAACTTGAAATAAAGAGATTCGGTGTGTTGTTTTTGGTTTTTTTTTTTGGTGGTGGTGGTTTTTTTGGGTTTTGTTTGTGAAGTTTTTTTTCTTCAAAGAAAAAAAAAAGAAAAAAGAAAAAAAGCTTAAAAATTAATGACCTCAGGTTGAAACAGAACCTGGAATAATTTTAGCTTCCTGAAAAGCACTTGAGGAAGTTATAAGCATTTAAAAATCTATGAGCTATGTAATGAAAACTGCATTTCAACATGACATTTCCTAATTAGCACTGTCTTCCGCAGTCTTTCAAAAACAGTTTAAGTACCGTCTGAGCTTAGTAGCTATTAGTTACAGCCACACAGGTCTTCTTCTACTTCTGAGTGATACATCATGAACAACTAGACACACAGGTAAGATTTGCAGCTATATTCTTTAGGCAGGTATGAACATGCTTAGCTGTTAAAACTGCAGAGAGAGTAAGCATCTTACTGTCTGAGAGTCTTCTGGGGCCCCTCTACAAGGCCTAGCTCTGCTCCAGCACAGTCAACACTAAAACAGAGCCAACAAGGTGCCTTATATGCAAGCTGAGCTTTAATTAGCAAGTTAGGTATTTGAATCATGAACACAAAGTTCATGTCCATGAAGATCCATCAGAACAATCTTGCTGCATATGCAGGGGACCAACTGAGTGGAAAAGCCATGTGTGAGCAAATGAACTTTTCTGGTTCACAAAGCAAACACATACAAGTTACATCAGAGTCACCTCAGAATCAGCCAACACATTTATGGTGTCTTGTTCAACACAGACAGTGCTACACATGGGCTTTCTCACTCTTGTGCAGTCACCAGGATGTGTCTGTGTGCTTAAGTTCGCTGGTGTCCAATTCTACAGGTGTTCCAGGTGCCTGCTGCATTTCTAAGAGTACCTTAACACAGGATAGTCCCATCACATCTCAAGTAACAAGAAGCTGACTGTATTATGGAAAACTGCATGCTCCAAAACACATTTACTGAAGAGAGGATATACAAACAGAAAAGCAGAGAAAGCACCTATGTGAAAACACATAAGTCTTTACTGCTAGAGTAAAGAACGATTTCTTTTCATGAGTTACAGTAACAGAGAACTACTACACTTGTTGGAAGATACCGATTTGGCTTTTATATTTGCAAGTGTCTATTTCCTTGAGTTACTATAGTAATTTGAAGAAGATTTTCATGAATGAAAGCACCTGAAAAATGTGAAGCCTGCTCACGTGGTAAGTATACCATACAGTGAAGATCCAGCTTATATGAAGTATATTTTCTTTTAAATTTAATATGACGTGTTTTCAGACAGAATCAGAAATTAAATGCAAAAACATATTAAATGTCCATTGTGAACTTTTAGTGCTTACAGAGGTTCGTACATACAGAATCAATGCATTAGTTAAGAATGAGGCGATAGTGAGTGTTTCACAACCTCTGAGCCCCAGTTACCTGAAGAGCTGACTGTGGGTGGGCAAATCAAAACTGAATGAAAGTGAATCAAAGTGAATGATCCACCAAATCAAAATATCAACTTGCTTGTATTATGTGAGTTGTATTACAAGAAAGCAACCTCCTATACTATGACATGACTACAGAATTCAGCTGGAAGTAGCTCTCAATTTACTCCTTATCCTGTCATCAGAAACAGGATGTGGCAAAACGACAGTATTAAATCTTTCATTCTTACACACCCAGCATTTTTACTGCACATTGTTTTGGTGCTTAAAGGAACTTAAAACAGAGTCCAATAGAACTTGATAAAATTTCCTAGCTCACAGAATGAAAGATAAAAACAAAACAAACAAAAATCTGCACCACAAAAACTTAATATGACATTTCTTACAATAAGAAAGACTATACTTTTCACCCTTGTTTTCAAAAATTTGTTACTCCTCTCTCTCAGAAATTTTGTGTTCAGTTATTTTTGTAATGACTTCTTTAAGCAAAGGAAGTCTTTATGCCTCAGTGTAAGTTTTACTGTTATTATGATGACATGATGGATCAAATCCTGAACTATTTCTACTGTATCATCAAGGTTCCTGGATGTTTTCACACACTTTAATAGCTATCAGTTGCTTTCAATGCAACTTCATGCTTCATTAAGTTCTCTCAAAGTTATTTGTATATGATACTTTAGAGCGCTGTTTTACTAGTTAAGGAGTACTGCACCACAGGATGCAGTGACAACACTTTTATCCATTTATTAGCAGACAGTTTGAATATGTTTTAAAACAAATGGAGTATTGAGTACCACTTGGACACTTCCTTACCTCAGCAGGAATCCTATACTACCTGCTACAACTACCAAGCACTACCATTCCACAAGCTTGGGTCACTGCAATAAAACACCACCTAACACAACACTTAATGCTTTTAAGCTGAATCAGGATGACTTTGGTTTTAAACAAGAATTCAAATACTTTAATTTCAGTGACACTCAAAAAGCCTCCCACTCTTCATTATGCTTCTGAAGGCTGGACAGGTTGAGATCTATCATTTCCGCATAAAACAAAACCGAATTGAATTAGTGGCATCGACAAAAACTAGTGGCACCCATTTCCAGCTTGCTTAATTGTTTTCTAGCTTATCCTGAACAGATATCACACTATTTTTATTTTCTGCTCAGGTAAAATTCTGCCATTGTGCCACTGTATTCAGATGTTGAGATATCTGCACTTTCACAGCAGTATCCAGAAATGTAGATTAAAAACTGTACCTGTGCTGGCCTGTCAGCATTTCTAATAAGACTGTTGTTTAAATTTAGTTTTGACAGCAAGTTAAATATTAGTATAATTGCAAATTAGATTCCACATCAAATTTTCTAGTAGGGGCAATGAATGTTTGCTATTGAGTGATGGTTTAATTTATTTCTAACAGGGACTTAAAAGACTTCTCTTGCAATTGTAACTTGAAACAAAGTGGAACAGACTGAAAGAAAAAAGAACAACTTTGTAGATACAAGTTTAAAGAGAATTTTGGGCATTATAAAAACACCCATTTAAAATCTAAAAGAGACTCACAGGTTGTAAAATGCCAACACTAGAAGTACCTTTTGAATTTTTTAAACCACTAAAGGAAAGAAAAAGTGATTGAGCCATAACAATATCTCAGAAATTGCCCTTATATTTTGTTTTAAATAACTCTCTGAATACTGCAAAAAAAATGTGTGGGGCATTTAAGAGTTTGAGGCTGTGCTGATTTGACTGAAAATGAGTTAATTTTCCTCATGCAACTAGAAACCTTCCTTTTTTGTAGCATGGCTGTTGTTTGAATTAGTTTGAGAAAAAGAAGATAACACCCTGGGATGGAGTTAAAGTTTTTAATTGTTGCTGTCTGAGAGCCAAGGATGTTTCTGAGCACTCTGCTCACAGGTGTGAGGCAGCTGGGAAGGGGGACACGGATGGAACAGACCTTGACTGACATCCAGAGTGATCAATAAGAACATTCCATGTCCTTAACATCATGCTTTGTATTTAAGGAAAGTCGAAACCTTCCAGTTGGTTCTCTCAGAATTGGGACAGAGACCTGTTCGGGAGTTTCTTTAGTTCAGCTTTTTGTCATCCTCAGTTTTGCAGACACCTCTGGGCCTTTCTCCCTTTTTCTCTCTGGGATCAGCTGTTCAGGACCAGGTGTTGCTGCCCGGGACTGGCTGCTTGGTGCAGGTGGAGTTAATGAGGAATTGCACTGAGTATCTTTTATTTGGTATTCTATTTCCATTTCATATAGTAGTAGTGTATTAGTATTATTTTATTAAACTTTGTTTACCTCAACCCATGAGTTTCTCCCTTCCCTTTCGATTCTCTCCCCTGTTCAGGGGTTGAAGTGATGGGGGCGTGAGTAAAGGGCTATTGTGGTTATATTGCTAGCTTATGTTAAACCATGGCAAAGGCCAGTCCTGCCTGTTGCCACATACCATTACTACTGCTATTAAAAAAGACTGGATTCCTCAAAACATTCAAATATGAATTATTGACTTTTAGTGAACGATAGATGTTTAATATGGCTAGTTTCAAGATGACTCACTACTATTGAATATTAGATCATTTATTTTCATACCCAATCATGAATTTAGTAGGCCAATATTAACTTTTAATACAAAAGAACCAAAAAAAACCTCCAAACAAACAAAAAAAACCCCAACACACACACAAAAAGTGGCCACCAAAAATACTAATGAAATTAACAAGCTCTATAATAAAACGGGTGGAAGCAATGATGCCTCATTTTTATGCTCCCAAAAAGCTAAAACCATCTTTCATGTACACACCATTGCTCACTGCTTCTGGGTGTAGCACTCTGCATCACGGATTCTGTACTTCAAGAATTTACAAGACTAGATAACAATTAAACTAACTGGCATAGGGAGTGCTATTTGCTGCCTTTTTTAAGTAGTGGTGCCAGTGTTCTGACGATATGGAGATTTAGGGCAACAACAAATATGGGATAGGAAAAAAAAGTATTCTTTAACCCACTGCACTGAAGATCATGTTTATTAAAAGCCCTAGAAAGTAACAGAGAGCCTTGAAAACAACTTAAAATACCACTGGCCCCAGTGGCCGTTTTATCTTTCTTTCCTAAAACCTTTTGAAAAAACTTCCACAATCAATCACAATAATTTTGCCTTATTTTATTTTCCATCAAAATAAGTGGAATTCAAGAAAAAAAAAAGTGTAGTATCCATAGAAATGCTTAATTCTTTAACTGAGATATAGGTTTGGTTAAAATTATTTGAAACTAAACTAGGAATTATCATTCTAAGCTTAATTTTTTTATTGTGAAATTACAAATATACAAAAATAAGTGTTGCTTCTGATGAAGAAAACTATCAGTGCAATTGAAAACACTGACACTTTTCCACTTTAAAGAAATACAGTAGAACTCCAATTTTCACATTCTTTCTACAGCATTCTGCTTGATGTAGTGTAACAGTGGTGTGTTTCTTGCAACAAAAATTGAAATCAGCTGTTTCCGTATGTGAATCATGACAGAAAATATGCTAGTTTCAGTATATGCAGAAAACTAGTAGGTGCAAACTCTGAAACAAACCAGGCAGATCCCTGTATGATCCAAAGGCATATTTGAATACTTAGTAAGAAAGTTCAAGTCAAAACATTTCAGTGCTCCTTATCCTCCAGCGACCCAGCTGCTTATTGATCTTCCCAGTCACACAATGGTTGTTCCTTACAATCCAGCCGAAGAAGAGATGGTGCTATACATTAGGAAGCAAAAAGAGCCAGCACAAGCCTTAGTGTAACACCAAGTCAGCAACCTGTGTGCCCTGTTTTGCTTCCTCTTCCCAGGCAGCTTGTAGAATGCAGTCAACTATGTGCCATTCTCAGTGTTAAACAATTCACTCTCATACAGCGCATCAGCAACAGGCAACGATAATGGATTTAGCTGGCAGAGTTGAGGACCCTACCAGGTATTCACACAGGAATTGAAGCATCAACCATAAGTTACTATAAAAACTGAAACAAAGAATAAAATTCAAAATTAAAAAGAAAAAAGGGAAGAGCAATATTTTTTTTCCTCTTGAGACAAAAGCACATTATCTGTATAAACTTCCATCTTTATTTATATATCTGTGTAGGAATATATTTACCATACTCTCCAAGCAAGTGAATACAACAACTTTTTTCCCACACTGGAATAATTTGTTATTCTAACAAAGCAAACAAGGATTGATTTTAGCAACTGAAAGCTTTCACCCTATTAAAATTTGACAGGTAGGAGGAAAGCATTTTTAAAAACTGTTGACAGGTTTACTTGGAGGATACAATGGCACATCAGACACGAACATAAAACAACAACAATCAAATCAAGAAAATGTAATTTGAATTCTCATGTTTTACTAAGAGCAAAGATAAAATATTTAGATGTTATTTCAAAATGCCTCTTTTGTTTATTACTATATTTGCTCGTTCACTGAAACTGATACTAGGCAGATGAAGTATAAATACATGCAAAATCAAAATAACTTGTAACATAACACTGAAAGTATTTGGATGGCAGATACTGTTCCTTCAATCCTCGTCCTTAATTTCAGAAACTGCTATTAACAGAAGTGAGAGTGGGAAAGAATAAACATCTGCTTAAGTTGCTGTTTGTTTTCTTCTTTTAAGTACTAAAGAAACAAAACATTGATTTCTTTACCTTAAGAATTAAAAACCAAAACCCCTAACAATACATTCTTATAGATTCTTTTCTTTGCAAATAAATTCATGAATGATCATGTCAGATTTGATCTTTAGTAGTGTTCTGGGGACTCTAAAGCAAAAATGCAACATATGTGTTCAAAAACTGTCTTATAGTTCTGCTTTATCTGAGATCTATAGAAATGGTGTTGAAAGAAGGAAGCCACAGGGACTGAATTCAACTCTCTTGCTTGCTAATGCCTGTTCCCTGTACTGTTACCTCGATTCACATAGTAACTTGGGTATGCCCAAAAAATTGTTTTCCTGATATTTAGTTTTATCAGATTAAAACAAGCACATTTGTTTTAATGAGAGTAAGAATGGGAAAAGGAAAAAAAAAAGGCTCATTGGTATTACAATCATTGTATGTATTATGTGTTATTTTACTGTCCTTAAAGGTGTGCCATGCTGTCATAGCCCAACAAGATGCATTTGAATAATTATAATTTTGCAGTACAAAAAACCCCATAGTTAAGGACAAAAATTCTTAAATTTACAAATACAATTGAAATACTTTAAAGACGAAGCACTGCTTAATACCCAACAAACGCAACACCCGAGGAAATGCTAAAAATCTTAATTTTATATTTTAAAGACTTCACAATGTCCTTCTGATAGACAAAAACTGTTTTCAAAACTTTAAATTTTTTTCAATGAAGGCTAAGTATGATGTATGGTTCTGAACAGCATATCCCTTCAGCTGTTCTGCTGCTAAATAGCCTCTTGTTACCTTCAACCTTAGGATACCTCTGCACCAAAAGTGCCTGATGTCCCTTTGTGACTGCACAGGCTAATCAGTCCTTCCTGGTGATACAAGCTGAAGGTAACTGCACTTAATGTCGGATACCCAGTCCCACAACTTCCTTTACTATACTTGCCATTTCATGTCTCTGTCAGACATGTTGCATGTATATGAAAGCGCATACTGTCTTTTGAGTTCTTACAAGTAATTCCATTCTCAGAAGGCAAACTGCTGCCAACTGTTTACAACGTTACCTTGATCTGTGGTGCTTAAGTCAACCTGCACCACTACTAAAAATCTGAAGGCAAATCAGCTTGAAATCTTCAGGTATAGTTTTTGTGAACCTATGCCGCAGGAACCCCAGAAAAATTATTTACTAAACAAACACACTGAAGACTCTCAGATAGACAAGAAAATAAATGTTAGCAGTTGTCTTAAGTAAATATGAACTACAAGCAGCAGCTGAAAAGGTGTGAGGATGTCCCTTCATTCCAGTCATTATATCCGCTCTAATACTGTGGACTTAACTGCAGACTAAAAAAGGGTTCATTCTGGAAGCTTAAATTATATACTTCTACGTGCACAAAACTAAATGGTTTTATTGTCATATCTGATATCAATTTTTAGCCACAGCTATTTCCGCCGCAATTACACAAGCTCAACTAAAGTGCATTAAGATACACTTCCATTACGGTAAGGTAACTTAAATACCAATGAAGCTTTCTGCATACTGGTCCAATGATTAAAAGACAGTGGGAGCCTACACTTCTCATTGACTTCAGAGGACAAGGAATGCCCAGCATCTGCTAAAAAAAGAGACTTTTCCTGATTTTTTTCCAGGTTTTGTTTTTACAATTCCTAATGTAAAATGGTTCCGTTTTGAGGAAATAACTTGCATGTTAGTTCTGGCAAAGTTCCTGAGATCTATAATCAAGCCCATTTTTTCTTGTTTGCATATTACTGCAAGTGAGGATGATGATGCAGTTCAGACTTGTATCACTGCAGCTGTGCAACTCCTTTTATTTAATTTCACTTGCAGTGAACGCTAATAAAATTCAATGAGCTTGTAAAGGAGAAAGTGGAGACAGAATGCAAACACTCAGAAATCAGAAAAAGTTTTTGGAAGAAAGAAATTTGCACAATTCTATTCGGAACCTCACAGTACAGAGCACAACATTGCACAGAGTTTAATTCTACTTTACTCTATCATAAGATGGGAAAATTAACCTTCTTACTGAGCTACAAGTAATCCTCAAAATATTAGCTTAGTCTACATGTTACACCACATTCTCTAAGTCATCAGATATACATTATCTAGTTCACTATCACAGGTATTTTAATAAAAACCTCCTAAAATAGAATGAATTTATAATGTATTTCTATTTTTAAATTATTAATCTGGCTGCTTAACTAATCATTTGTTTTCAGATATTTCTCTCTAGTCATTGGTGAAAAGTAAAAAAAAAAATACTAAAAAGACATAAAATACACAAAAAATACACAAAACCAGAAGTACTTTTTACCAAGAGAGAAATAACAAGTGCTTATTCTCAAAACTCTGTTAAGGCATTGATTTAATCTCTCATTTTAGCTTTTGGGGGGTATTTTTGTTTGGTTGGTTTTGGGTTTTTTGGTTTGTTTGGTTGTTTTTTGTTTTGTTTGTTTTTGTTGTTATTTGTTTTCAGCAGCAGACCAGACTTTTCATGTTCTGCTGGCTTTTTACAGTATTTTAAAGTATAAAAAGAATAGTTCCAAATTCTTTGCGAGTGTAACAAATACAAGTGTCTTAACCTTGAGACTTATCCTAAGTATGAAGTATGTGAAAAACTAGACAAAATCCCACTGAAAGCCAAACAACATACTACATACTTCAAGGTATATAACATGTTATCAGCATGAAATATTCACAAACAAGTTATTTGCTTTATTTAAAATCATGTAAACATAATGGTCTACTTCTTTTCATACAGAAAAAGCATTTCCAGTGGCAGGAAAAAAAGAAAGATGATGTAAAAAGTAATAGGATTTGCATATTACATCATTAACATTTAGAAATTTATATGTTAAAGTAGATTTTATGCTTTCATTCTGTGAATCTGTGATATAAGGACTCATTTTTTATAGTTAACTTCAGCATCATTTGAATCCCAGTCTTCAAAGCTGGCTTGAGAATTAAAACCAGGATTCCACTCCAATCTCTAAGCCCTCTGACTTGCAAATAACTCAGATGAAAACTTCATCAGTTGTTACACAAGACTCAGGTGAGTATAGCTAGTCATGCTCAAGGATCTCCAGGATTACAGCCCTTTCCCAATTATATTTACACAAAAACAGGTTGAAAATTTAACTTCTAACTATTCAAATGAATACAGCTGCTTATTTGACAGCTACATCAGATTGTCCCTCCATGGTAAGGAAGTACATGAGAAAGGACTTCCCAGATACACAAGTATAGCAAGAGTATGATGGGGAGCTCAGACAAAGAACTGAATAACTCTTTCCTGTCCAAGAAGTAAGATCATTTCATATTTGCCATAACCAGACAACTAGAGATGCTTTATGACCTCCTTTCATATCACTTCTTTTGTGCCATTTTGTTTTCTGGCATCCCTCTGGCTGAAAGCTTTCAGCACCTTTCACAGCTCAGAAGGTTGAATATGGCTTGAAATACTAAAGGCATCGTAGCATCTCTACAACACAGAGAAAAGTAAGTTTTCAGGCACTGAATCCCAGGAGATAGCAATACAATGAAGTCTTGCACCTAAGGAACCACGGAAAGATGAGAGGTCAAGAACAGGCAGTTCAGACCAATTGGATTTTATTCATTCAGGTACAGCACCAAGATTCTGTAAACCATTCAACACCTGCTGGGATCTAGAAACAACTAATCTCTTTCATTTTACTTTTGAACTACAAGTGCTCAAAAACAATGAATTCATATGATCACATGAAGACAGCTCAGGTCTTACTTGGCATATTAACACAAGCTCAAGTATTAAGCTTTCCCAGACACTGACTGGCTGCCAAGTCACTGAGAGCAAGCTACACCTGTTTTATCTATGTTGTTTCATTACACAGGGCCTTGTTTAGAACAACTTAATTCTACAGATCGTGTTAACTCACTATTAAAGCATCAAAGATACTGAAAATTAAGTTATTCTAATTCAAAAACTGCATGGCAGCATCCAGAGGTCACAGCAATAGGAAAGGAATTTACTGTGTTTGGCAAAAAAATGCTAATGGAGAAAAGACAGCTTTTTATACAACATACACATTCCTTCTCAAAGTTCAATAAAATCAACTCACTTCAGAAACAAAATGAAGATACAGACAGGGCAACAGGCTGGCAATTCTTGTGCTGCAGAGCTACGGCTTCAGTAGGGCAAAAATGAAGTAGAAGTAACAAATACATCGTAACTAACAAGCTTTAAAAACCTGTTCCTGATAAAAAATCCTTGCTTTAACAAGCTCCAAGTCTTTATTCAACTATTTTAAAATATGTTTAGAATAACACAACATACTGAAAAGATAACACAATTTCTGATGACATCTGTAATCCAAATCTAGGCAGTATCTAAGAAGGAAAGCATATTTATTCCTGTGGTAACCAAGAAAACTGTTTCAAAACTACTTTAAACACACAAAATTACATAAAGTCACTGAAGACAATATGGCTTTACAAGCATATGACAATGCAGAACATACTTCAGCTTTATTGACAGTCATGCAACAGAAGGAACTGGAAAAAGCAAACTTCAACTATAAACAGATTGCTGAAAAAACATTGGTATATAGTGCATTAGTCAATATAAGCTGCAGCAGGTTTTGTAGAAAACTTCATTATTACTGCATCTCCCTTCTGGGCACTGCTTAAATACATTGGAGTCAATAGGGTACAGCACAGAACTGAAAGAAAATATCCATAGTAGCACAAAAGCTAAACCAGTACAGTTGAAAAAGTCTCAATAAACTACAAGATGCCCACCAAAAGCTGTTTAAGTATGGATTTTCTCTAAAGAACCAGGCATTTTTTAGGATTTAACCTGGAAGGAAGAAGGGAGGGAACAGGTATTGGTATATGGCTACTGTATAAATAGTCAGATAACTAAGACAGAAACAGCCCACAATCCCACTTTCGTTGCATGAAATCCTCATCTGGCATTTTGACATTGGTATTTCTTCTAAATAACCCCTAAAAGAACAAGAACAGTCTCCGACTTGAACAATCATTTATTTTCATGGCAACCACTTCAGTACTACAGAGATGACAATCAATGTACTATACCCTAAAATCCATTATTGCAACTATTACATTGTATTTCTCCCTTAGCTCTAGAGATCGCTGAACAAACACCAGGAAATATCCTGCTGAACCTGAGGATTAATGCAAAGAATAGTCTCCTGCAGACCTCATCATTCATTCAAAAAGTGTTGTCCATTCTCTGTGCCACTGAGCTCAAGCAAAGACAGACAGTTTATTGCAGCAGCATGAAGAGTCATTCAGTTTCCTTTATTGGGAATATCTCACCCTGATTTCTGGTCTATTTATTTATACGCCATTCACAGACCATGAGATGATTAATTTTCCTGATGAAGGCATAACTGACTTCCCTGGCCTCATTTTATGTGACCTGAGGTCCAAGTCACATGGAAAGATGCGAAGTGTCTATGATTTAGTTTTAAACCATATGAAGGGAAGCTGCAGCTTTCACGAGATAGGAATCTTCACCATATTAAAGTGTGCAACATAGATTTTGCACCCATTTTACTCTTCTTCAGGTATTCAACCTGACACAAGCAACTGATCAAAAAAAAAGCACTCTACCTTCCTTAGGGGACCTATACTGACTCTCTTCGTGTACGTACATATGCAACCTGTTTGAAATTTAGGTAAATATTACTATTCCAAATTAAGAAAAAAGAAAAACAAAAACAAAACAAAACAAAACAAAGGTGCTAAGAGATTGAGAAGAGAATTGATCAGTCACATAAAGTTTGACAAAAATATTAGCAAATCTAAATGTGAGGCTAACTTTACAGTTTTGTATTATAAACGTCAAGAAAACATTTATGTATTTATTTGTTTGTTTCCACAGGTAGTTCTCTTGTAAATATTAACATCTAGTAGAGTTTGAGAAGTAATAGCTTGGTTTCTAAAACATGCTTAGAAAGTGAAATCTTTATGAAAAAAAAAAAAGTAGAGGATGTCTCCAGGGGGGGAAAAAAATAATTAAATCTTATCAAAGGCTTCCAGTACCCCATTCCAGTTTTCCACTTCATCCACCAGTCCTGTTGGCTGATCTATTATTTCATTCCTTACCACTTAATACAAACATTGAAAAGTAATGAGATTATTCTTCAATGATCAGCTGTCAGCTGTTTCTAATCTTATTTTTTTAAGCATTAATAGCTACGTAATCAAATTGAGGGAATTTTTAAGCCACACCATCCTCCCTCAAAATATATTTTCCATGGTCTACATACAAAGGTGTAAATTATAATTTGAGCAAAATTGCGCATTATCATTGAATTACAATAGAATCATCACAGAACCACAGACATTTTAGCTGGAAGTCACCTAGTTCAGACTAAACTGGTGACAAACCAGACAGATTTCTATCAATCCTTTTATTCCTACTACATAAAGGAAACAAAATTACATATGGTCTTCGCAAAGCAAAGTGCCCTAAAACCTCCTGACAGTGGCAATTTTCTCTCTCTCACACAAAAACAACCTAGCAAGGTTTTAAGCATTGGACAATTTGTCATGCCAAGTGAGAGAATACAGCTGCATATCGATCACACACCACTCGTGCACACTGTACTTTTTCATTTGTATATTTTTTTCACCCATTCATGGAATAAACTGTAGATCACTTGCTAAAATTAAATTGAAAAGTGTTTAGTGGATTTATCACCAGCTTTTAAATATTCACCTATTACTAAAGAAATATGTAAATTTATTTGAGTCATTAACTTAGCTTAGCTCTTCTGCTTTTAGGTAAGCATCAATGCTTTAGGTAACTGAATTCAGCTGAGACTGATGCTTACCTAATCATCATTGCCCTGGATGAGACTGAGCCCAAGTCCCTGGCTGCTATTAAGGTTAAGATTCCAAAAGCCACAAAGCCACAAAGCCACAGCTCCAGGCACACTGGGTCTGTAAATGGCATGCCAAGAGGAGCACGGCACTGCACCTACATTGCTCCCTCTACACCTTTCTTATCTCAGTCATCTATGGTCCTGGGGACCTCAGTTCACAGACCAAGCTGCCATTCCAAAGAAATATTGAACATTACACAATTTGCTCTTTACATAAGTTTTCTGAAAGGGAAAGAGCTATTCTCTGAAACAGGTTTCTACTAAGAAGTTAAAGGAAACTAGAGACACAGAGAAACTAAAACAACTGCATTATACTGTTTCAGAGTTGAATATAATTGTCAGTGATTCAAGGTAGATCTCACTGTTAGGAAAGTATTTTAGTTCATATTCTCCAAGTATTTTTATTTAAAAAAAAAAATCTGCCCAAACAAGCCTCTGCTAAGTCATCGTTACTACATCCCTCCTCAGCCTCCAAGGGAGCAGTTTCTGTATGACAAGAAACTAAGTACTGTGAACCACATATGTCTGGATACTTCCAAGAAAAGCATCAGCTTTACTACATATTTACTCAAAAAGTTCTCCTACAGCTGTTTCTACATTGAAAACAGTATTATCAATAGCTCTCTTCACAGGAATTCTTTAACACCCAGTGAGATCAGAAGCCTCTTGTACAGGTGGAAATTCCCAATCAGAAACATATGAAGCTTTTGCAGAAGAAATAGTTGTATCTAGCACACATGTTCTCAAAAATCACAGAGTTCCTATATCTCACTTCATTTGTTGAAGAATTTTTCCCATATTTACAAATACAAAACCAGATGACAAACAGAAATAGAAATGGCCTTATGTTTTCTAGAAACTATGAAACATTGAGCCCAATGTGTGTGCCAGTATATCATAACAAACTGTACTGGATTTGTGTGGCAAGGTTTTGGCAGCAGCAGGGACTGCCAGGGTGGCTTCTGTGAGAAGCTGCTAAAAGCTTTCCCTCATGTTCAATAGATCCAATGCCAGCCAGCTCCAAGATGGACCTGCTGCTGGCGAACACTGAGCTCACCAGTGACAGTGGTAGTACCACTGAGATAATGTATTTAAGGAGGAAAAAAAAACAACCCTGCACAACTGCAGCCAAAGAAAGCAGCAGGAATAAGTTAGAGAAACAACTCTGCAGAGATCAAGGCCATTGAAGAAGGAGGAGGAGGAGGAGGTGCTACAGGCACCAGAGCAAAAGTTCCTCTGCAGCCCATGGTGACGCCGGCTGTCCTCCTCCACCTGGACATCCATGATGGAGCAGATCTCAACCTGTAGGCCATGGAGAACCCCATGTTGTAGCAGGTGGATACCCAAAGTAGGCTGTGATCCCGTGGGAAGCCCACGCTGGATTTGGCTCCTGACAGGATCTGTGGCCCCATGGAGAGGAGCCCAGGCTGGAGCAGGTTTGCTGGCAGGACTCGTGACCCCATGAAGAACCCACCCTGGAGCAGTCTGTTCCTGAAAGACTGCACCCCGTAGAAGGGACCCATGCTGGGACAGTTCATGAAGAACTGCAGCCTGTGGGAAGTACTCATGTTAGAGAAGTTCATGGAAGACTGTCTCCTGTGGGAGTGACCGTACAATGGAGCTTGGGAAGACTGTGAGGAAGGAGTAACAGAGACAACATGGGACGAACTGAGTGCAACCCCCAGTCCCCATCTCCCTGTGCTGCTCAGGGGCAGAAGGCAGAGAAAATCAGGAGTGAAGTTGAGCCAGGAAAGAAGGGAGGGGCGGGGGTAAGGTATTTCAAGATTTATTTTTTTTTATTTCTCATTATTGTAATCTGATTTTGATTGGTAATAACTTAAATTTTTCAAAACAGTCAAGTTTGTTTTGAGTGGAATGTTAATTGGTGAGTCATCTCCCTGTCCTTATCTGGACCCACAAGTCTTTTGCTGTTTTCTCTCCCCTGTCCGGCTGAAGAGGGGGAGGGATAGAGCAGCTTGGTGGGCACAGGGCATCCAGTCAGTCTCAACCCACCACAAAAAGAAAAAATCCTTTTTCATACACAGGTATTTAACCACTTTTTATACAGTACGGAAAACTGAAACTCTTTGTCTAGTGGTTTAACACTACTTGATGATTTATCTTTAAAGAACTTGATCCTGACTGCCTAAAAACAAACAAACAAACAAACTAACTAACTAACCATAAAAGAACACCCCAATAGCTTTTGCTTTCACAGAATTTATTAACCCTTCCTCTTCAAGAGAACAACTTGAAAACACCTAAACCAAAGTTCACTGCCTGGCATCTCACGATTTCTTAGACATACAGTTTAGGATTCTGACCTCCCCTCCAGCAGTGCCTGCTGACCTTAAGAAAGTTCACAGCAAGGGGGAAAAAATGAATTTATATTCTTTATCCATCACTTCTTCTCAATTGCATCTCAGAAGTCTGAAACATGAAAGTGATTCAGCACTTTTGTCCAGTGGTAAAACACAAATGAAAAGGCTTATACACTAAAGCAAAGAGTTCAGGATTTGAACTTCCTAAAGTCAGTCTAACTCCTCAACAGCAAAAATACAAGGCTCATTTTCAATTTTAACTGAAACCCTCCTTGAAAAGCACACGACTAAATCTTCTGATCCAGTCATGACCAACATGAATGGCACTTCACATTTGACATATCAAGCACAATGTTTTAAACCAAATAAATTTTTTAGACCAAATATATCTGTTCCTCAAAACAAAAGGGCACAGGGATGTGTTTTCTCCAAACTAAGCACAGCAAAACTTCAGATTTTCTGAATAAATCATTTATGTTTCACATAGGAAATTTAAGTAGAGCAAATAAATACAACACCTATGACTTCTATGTCCATTGTTTCATATACCCTGCCCTCTTCAAAGACTGAAAACATCTATTACAGTCATCAGCATCATAAATCCTGCATTTTACTCTGTTGCAGTCACTCAAAGACACTGTTCTAGTTAATTCACGAGAAGTAACAGGAATTTACCACAACTATTCCAAGACAATTAAAAAAATGAAGGAAACTTTCTGAAGTTAAGCATCAGCACAGATGAAGAAGACATTAACATATTTGATTCATCAAAACACACCTTAACTATGAACTCAATAATCTTTTTCTTTATTAGCAGTACTTTTGAATAATTGTGTTTGCATTTCTAAAACACTAGGTATATTTTCAGCTACAGTCAAAGGGCACACAAAGCAAAATCACCTACTAGGCAGCAGAGTAATTAATTCCTCCTCCTCAAAAGCAGAGGGCTACTCATCTGAACAGTCAGTTAGAAGCTTACTTCATTTACTCCCTTAATGCAGAATCAGTGTAATGCATTTCATCTGCCTGAAGCTCAGGATGGTGGCCTTACCTAGAATTCTTGCAACAGAATCAGGGAGAAAACTAACTCTATCCCAGTCAAAAGCAGGACAAGAGATGATCTTACCAGTCACCAGTACCTTAGGTTAGCTGGCTAGGCTGTTCTTGGTGATAAGGCAATGAAGAACTCCTTTATTACAAGCTCCTTTTTGCTGTGGTTCACTGGAATCTGCAATAAATTTTCTAATATTTTGTCACTTGATTCAGCACTGAGTCCCTCTAGTACTCAGTTCACTGATTTATGGGGGTGAGAGGTTCAGTTGCAAAATACACAACCAGCTATAATCTAGCAATAGCATCAGCAAATCCAAAGACAGGGAAGAACTTCTCACTATTGAATGTTATGTTTCACATTCTAACAGGCTGATGCAGAATGTCTTCCACCTGTGTAACTTCCCTAAGCTAAAGTAGGTATTTTTCTTCAAAATAATACAGTAACACAGACTGAAACACTGGTACATGCAGAAGTAATGTTATTGTCCTGGAAGAGAATATGCATACAAACATCTAAACCACGGGTAATTCCAAAACAACAATGTGTCATGAATCTTAAGATTAAACTCCATGTGACAACCTTTCTTCCTTGCACTTTTCTTCTCCGAGCCAAAAAATATGACTAACCTTTAAACCCAAAAGAGAGAGAGAACTGGTACACAAGAAAAAACAAAGAGCAAGGTCACAATTTTTATAGAAGTCCAATGACTCAACAGCTGTTACTCCAGCTGTGTTAGATATACGCTGAATTAATGCATTTATTTTACTAAAGAAGCAGTGAATTTCTTAGGCAGGGAAAGATTGCTACTTTGTATTTGGAGAAGCAATTTAGATGCCTTCAGAAAGGAGAAAGCTGACTATAAACAGCTATAATATCTTTTAATATCTCTCTTTGGGATACTTGATACTGCAGTTGAGCGAAATGAGATAGCTATGGAGACCAAGTGTTTTCATGAACAGGAATATTAACCATCTCCTGACATACAAAGAGGCACTAAGCAAAATCTCAGACACTCAGCCCACAAAAATTTACATTAAAATGTCCAAACTTGTCTTACAAAACAAAACTTGTCTTATTACACATAAGACTTGTCTTATTATTAGAATCAGACAGAGAATCACACTAAAGACCCTTCTTTCAAAAATTTCTAATACTTTTGGTTTTAATAATCTGAGGCAGAAAGCCTCTGTCCCTACCTAATTTTGCCATAAAATAATCTCACATCAAGTATTACACACACACCAAAAAAACCCAAACCAAAACCACATCAAAACCACCAAAACAGAAACATTATAATCATGTATATGTTACATTTTAAAATCTAGGATTCTAGGATAATGCATTTACTCCACAACTACTCATTTGCCCATAGTTCTTATATGTCATGCCTATATGCTGTAACTCCACATCCAGATTGGCAACAAGGAGAGATCTCTGAAAAGCACCATTCACAGCAAAGAATGAAAGTGGAGAACAACATGAACATTTCAGCTAAATAATATTAAATTTATTGTAGCACAGCACATGGAAATATACTAAGACATGAAGAAATATTTAACATTCTTTGCAATATATATTTGTGAATGAAATTACTCAGATAACACCTATGAAACCTTCGTAAAAAACAAATAAACAAACAAACCAAAAGCACTAAATCATATTATTGTTTTCTAGCCTGTGGATGTAGCACTTGTGTACCTGTTCTTTAACTGAAGCTAGAATGGCAGAGGTTGTCTCAGTTTCAGAGCCATCGCCATTGGATGTGTTCAATACAGGACTAAGGGAACTTGTCTTGTCAGAAGACGAGGGCTGGTCTGGAACAGGCATAGTTTCTGCAGTTTATGGAAAAACAAAACAATGATTTTGTTATTAGAAAACTATCAGAAATCATATGCATATAATAATACAAATTTAAGGGAAAAAATATAAAGTGCTTCTGTTCTGTAATGTAGAATTAATATATCATTTAGTTGAAACTAAAACAATTTCTAAATTAATTATAACACAAAATAATCAAGATCTCCCAGTCCTACTCCAAAATATTCATCACAGTACATTTGGAGAGGATTCAAACCATTTACAGCTGTGATTTTTGCACAGTATTCCAGTAGCAGCATCCCACATGAAATTACAATATCATGAAAGTAATGAATCATGAAATGCTTTGCAAACAGAAAACCAACAAATCATACATGAGAGAAATATAAAACATCCAGTGTTGATTTTCTAACGTACAGGATTATTTAATATGTATTATATTTTAAGCCTAGGTATCTAACTTTGTCTTTCTTCTAGTCTGAAGGTGATTTGACAACATTTTATCAGAGTAATTTTAAGAAAAAGAGCATTTTTGAGACCTGTTATCAAAAGACAAGAAATTTTAAAAAGGATTGTTAGCCCTAGTGTTCTTTTTTAGAGAGGAAAATGGTGAGGGTGACTACTACAGAAACATTTATGTTTCTGAAGGTTAATGTATAATGTAGCACCTCTCTTTAACACTATAGGCACATCTCTGCAGGTAAGTTGTGCCACATTCCAGAAGTAAAGGAGGAGGGAGGCAGGTTGCATGTGTATGTGCAGGAGAGTTAGGATAAGATCACACTCATGTGGGAGCTAGCCAGAATTATTTTGTGGAAGAGAACCGGTCCAGAGGCGGCCAGCTGGACAGGCATCCTCTGAACATCCTCACTGTTCTGTAGGAGTCATGGGGGTCATACACACACAGCAACGGCCATTCACATCAACGCCAAAACTCCTGCCTTGCCTTCATTCTGCTTTTCAAAGCCCATGTTTTTATAAAATATAAATTTTTCTGGAAGAAATAATAAGCCTGAAAAGAGTGGGAAAGTGTAGCTGATAAAAGCAAATATAAAATCCAATAGCCAGAGCAAGCATCCCTGCACCAGTATGTCATGGAAATTAGGGCTCTAAAAGAAGGGGAGGTGACATTCTATAAAGCTTTGGCTCTAAAACTGCAGTGCTGCCCAAGAACATTCATTCAACCCAACTGGGCAGCCTTTTCAAAAGCTTCCTGAAGCTCAGGACACTAGCATATGTATGCAAGACAAAAACTGAAAATACAGATGATTAATAAAAAAGTCAGTTACTTCTCATAAGAGAAGTCTCCGGTCTTTTGTAAAGTACCACAAAAAAGACATATAGAGGCTTATTATATTATCCTACTTTCAAACAAACACTTCTTTTTTTTTTACTAAATTATTAATTGCATTATCATTTAGAAAGTTTAGTGATTTTCTTTTTAGTATTCAAATTTACCTGAAAAAAGTACAAATTGACTGATAGTTCATTTTGTAGAGCTATATTTGCATGAAACACTGGAGCGCAACTCTCCTTGCTATCAACCCCACGACCTGTAAAGTCCAGGTGAAAATTTTGGACAGGAACAAAACAGACCAGAGATTCAAGATGATGAGTAAGGACACGGGAAGTGGCCTTACCACCCATGCAGACACTCACTCTGGGTGACCGGGAGCCGTGTTTCCCAGTCAGGATGGCTCACCAGGGAGACACAAGGAACTGCAACAGCAGGAGGTGCAAAAGACTGCCTTCTCAAGACTGGATTGGGTTGGAAAAAAAAAACACCAGAACTGTGAATGAGACATCTGCTAAATAGTTTGAGAACCACTGGCCAAGAGCAGCTCCCCTGTTGCAGGTTTTCTTTCTCTGCAACTGCAAAGAAGTTGCCTGGAAAAAGCCCCTTTGCTTGGCTCATCCTCATCCTCCTTCAGGGCTGCCTGACTTGCAGCAGGAAGATTCCACTGGATGGGCTATTTCATAAACACTAGCTCAAGGAGGTAAAACCCAGCAAACTAAACAAGAATTCCTTGGTACTGCTCTCAGCTCTGCACATAGCTGTCATTAGAGGTCCATTTAAATTTCCCTCTTCATCTGAAAACTTAGGAGGATGTACTTGCTTTCCCCATCCCCAGCTGCTTACCACAGCACGCATTACTGGGCCTGACTTGGAAGACACAAACACCACCAGGAAGGCCTATGGTTGCACTCAAGGAGACCCTAATTTCTGTACTGTGCCATTCAATATGAGGTAGAATTCACAGGGTTTTGGAAGCATGCATTTTTGGGGTGGGGTTGCTGTAGGGCTGACCTGTGTTAGAACCATCACCTCACCGAAGGGACCAAGTCTAACATGGAGAGGGGGAATGTGATATCAAAATGAGGAGAGATAAGTCTTCTCTGTGTGTTCATGTAACTGGTTGTCTTCTTTATTTCTCAATACCAAATGCAGTAATTTAAAGCTTACGTTAATTTGCAATAAGTCTAAATAAGTGAAATTCCCTCACTCAAAGACTGATTTTGGCCTGTGACACTCCCTAAGAGCAAATCCAAGTGAGTCCCACTGAGGTATGGTGGTTTTCTGTTGCTGGTAGGTTCTCAGGAAGATAAGGGGAAATGATCCTGCCTGAGTTACTGCAAAAATATTACCTGCTACACAAAATGCTTGCCCTAGCACAAATACTCTGAAATATTTAAAGTGTACTTGAGAGGGACAGGAAGGCCATACGGTCAATGGGGAAGCCACTCTGTGACCGAAAAGAGGCTACTGATAAGACAAAACCAATTTCTGTGTGTTCAAAACAATTACATCCATATGATACAGGCAGCAACTGCCTGCTGCTATTCTGAACATGTTTTGGCACTGTATTCAACTTCAGTAAATTTTAATTTTTAGGCTGTGAACTTTTGTAAACACTTTGTTTCCATCAAAGAGCACTTCAAAAACTGCTTTAGGAATCTACAGTTTTGCAAGTATCAGTTTATATGGGGGAAAAAAAGCCTGATTACACAACCAACTGCTCCAATAAAATGTACTTGCTTCAAACAGGCTCAAAATCTGGACAAAACAGTAGCTTATAGTCTACAATGACTGCACATTTCCAGGATTTGTTGGTTTTGTTTTGTTTTGTAATATAAATCTTAAAAGAAAGAAAATAAAAGAGAGAGATAAGAAGGCATACTGCATGTCCATTTAGAAACAGAGATGACAAGAAATGTCTCCGACATTAAAAGTAATACCTTGTACATCTATTAAAATATTTCTTCTGGTCAGAGAATAAAATTTCTGACATCTATCTCATTAGTTCAGTTTATTACTTTTGTTGTTCAAAGGGGAAAGATTGCAGCCAACTGCACTTGTATCATTGAATCTACAGCACAATATTATCCAGCTGAGCTGTTAACATTATATATTGTAACATTTTTTCATTACACAAATTCATATGAGAAATACCATATAGAAAGGAAACACAGAATGAGTTTTCAAAAGCAACAGGGAAGCCACTGTGCCAAAGATAGTTTTATCAAAAAAAAAAATGAAACATACATGAAGCAGCAAGTGTTTCAACAGCAAACACCAACATAGCAAAGGCCCATATTTGCACTAGTCCATGTGTTCAGAGATGGACTTTTAATTCAGCTTGGTCTTCAGCATAAGAAATTGGTTTTAATGGGACTTGAAACTGCCAGTACTGTAGAATTACAGAAAATAAGGCTGAAATGAGCCTCCAAGACCCTAGACCACTACTAAATCCCTAGACAAAGCTTCCTTTGGCTGCCTCTCTCTGTGGTTCCACCAGCTTTTTGGTAGAAAACTTGCCTTAGTGTTTAATATAGTACATTTAAGCTTTGTGTTTCCTGTACTATTCAGCATGGACACCAAAACCTAATTATTCCATCAGTTCTCTTTAAAAAAGCACTATCCCACGTGATGATGAGCACTGTACCTTCTGCTCTGGCTTCTCTATTCTAGAAAAGCTACCCCCCATTATTTCCATTTTTTCCTCATAAAATCAACCTGCTGATAGCCTTTTAACCCATGCTTCCGGGAGCTTAGCACTAAAACCAAAAGGAAAACTAGAGCAAGTACAAGAAAAAAAAAAAAAATTAAGCAGCTTAACAGAGTGCACCATAGCTGAGTAACTATAACACGAAAGTAAATCAGCTGCATTTAATTTCCATGACAGCAACAATATTTCCTATCGGTGTCACAAAAATACAAATGAGATTCTGTAAGTCAAAGCATATAGAAGCTCCTGAGAGAACCAAATTAAAATCTTAGCCGATCATAGATAGATGAACAGGAAAAATACTACCAGCCTTTTGGGAACATACTGGGAAGTCAGACATAAATAATTCATGGGTTCCCATACTTCACAGCACTAGCAAAATTCTATCTGGAGTTTGACCCTTTTTTGTTGTTGTTGTCTTTCTACAACCATCTAAAAATGCTACCTCACTTCAATGCAAAAGAACGCAACCCTAGAAATACAAGCAAAACTATCTTCTCCCCATGTACCCAGGTGTAGGTGCCCAGGTTTTTGCAGCAGGGGTGGCCCCTGTAAGGAGCAGCCAGGGCTGCCTGGTGTCGGACACAGCTGGTTCCAGTGGCTGCACCTGCCCCAGCGCAGGGCACAGCTGAGCCCCTCAGCCACGGGTGGAAGCCTGGGAAAATCCTGTGGAAGAAAGGGCAAAACACTGCCGAGCAGCCAGGGCTGAGGGAAACTGTGTGAGAAACAGCCCTGCCAGCCCCGAGGGGAGAGCGGGAGGAGGGGAGAAGAGGCTCCAGGCACTGGAGTAGAGATCCCCCTGCAGCCCTTGGAGAGGACTCACGCCAAGGCAGGAAAAGTGTGAGGAGGCAGGACTGACCACAGCTGCCATTCCCCATCCATCTTTGATGCTCAAGTGGAAGGAGGTAGAGGAGTTATGGAATCACAGGATCATTTCAGTTGGAAGAGACCCTCAGGATCATCGAGTCCAACCATAACCTAACCTAACCTAACTCTAGCACGAAACTGCATCCCTAAGAAGCTAGCCTAAATGCCTTTTAAACACCCCCAGGGGTGGTGACTCTACCACTTCTCTGGGCAGTCTGTTCTAACGCCTGACAATGCTTTCCAGGAAGGTTTTTTACCTAAATATCCAATCTAAACCTCACCTGGTGCAGCTTGAGGCCATTTCCTCTTGTCCTGTTACTTGTTGCTTGGGAGAAGAGACCAACACCCTCATGCTACAACCTCCTTTCAGGTAGTTGTAGATAGCAATAAGGTCTCCCCTCAGCCTCCTTTTCTCCAGGCTAACCAGCCCCAGTTCCCTCAGCTGTTCCTCATCAGACTTGTGCTTCAGGCCCCTCACCAGCTTCGTCTCCCTCCTCTGAACTCTCTCTAGTACCTCTAGTTGCAGATCATGGAACAAAGGTGAGCCTGGGAAGGAGGGGAATAGATGGGGAAGGCAATCTATGTTTTGTCTTTATTTCTCATGATACAACTCCATTTTAATTGGCAATAAATTAAATTAATTTTCCTCAAATCAAGTCTCTCTTGCCCGTCATGATATTTTGTCACTGACCTCCCTCGTCTCCATCTCCACTGAAGAGCTTTTACATCCTCTCCCCTGCCCCGTTGAGAAGGAACAGTGAGAGAGCATCTGGGTGGGATCAGGACAGACCAGGTCAACCCACCACACTCCACAAGCTGGTTTTGATTTTAACAAGAAAATAGAGAGCAGAAATGGCTTGGTGTTTTAGTCAGGTTTTTGCTTGTTTGCTTGTTTGTGGAGGTTTTGTTTGGGTTTTTGTTGTTTGGTTTTGTGTTGGTTTTGGTTTTTTGGTTTGGTTTGGGTTTTTTTAATCTTGTGACAACATGGATTCCTGGGTAGACGGACACAACCTATGGTTATGTACACTACACAACTATAATCTAAAGCTGACAACTACCATGGTTACGATCTCATAAGCCAATCAAAGCCATATAAAATCTCATCAGATTAAGATTCCTCTTAAATTACTGCTAAGTACAGCAGTGGAAGTATGTAAAAAGTGATTGGACAAAACAAGAAACAGAAGAAAACAACAACAACAACCATCTATATAGCTACGGAAAACTCCCCTTCGTTGTAGGAGGACTTCATGGCTTCTTGGAAGTAATACGACCAATTTAGCTAGTTCCCAGGTCAAATTACAAATGTCTCTTCAGGCTGAACTCAAGCACAGAGGTACATACACAGTGCACAGAGGTACATTCTACACTATGCATAAATCCTTACATAAAACAAAATATGTATATGGTTTATAAATGCACATGAAAAAGTCAATGTCAGATGCTGTGATTTCACTTGAAAGGTTAATTTCACACACACTTTTATGTCGATTTTAATCATACTGGGCAGGGATTTATTAAGTAGGGAGAGAATGACATATAGTCGTGAAGACATCACTGATAAAAGCGTTTTGGTGGCATAGTTCACCGACAACACACTGCCACTCTTTATCAGATGGGGAGGCTGCATCTGCCTTTCAATGATCTTGCTTCCTCCTCCACATCAGAAATACTGCGCTTCATTCACTGCATCCATGCAGAACACTGAAAAAAAAACCCTAAATCTGAAAAAGCAGCAGCAACTGTAAACTGACCATTTCTTTTCTATTCCATCTTAAACTGCACTGTTTTAACAGGTCCTTTTATAACCTGTGCTCACAGTAAAAAAGCAGTATTGCTGAAAGATACAGAATTTACTTTTTAAATACTAGATTGATATTTCTTTAAAAGTTACTTTGTTAGTGCTGTTTACATAGTCTTCACATTACACCATCCTTTCATGGTTAGGAAGTGTAGATAGGTTAAAAAGAAACCAAACCAACCCACCAACCAAACAAAACAGCCCAAGTAAAATACAACTTATCTACTACACTGTCAACTGCATCAAATCAGTGAAATCAGTAAATCCAAATACGTTTCTTTAATCAAAATATATGGCAGTAAGGAATATGTACTCCCCAGTGGGTTTTCCCTGTACAATGAACCATTAATCAGCAAGAGCATTCATTATAAAAGTATAAATCCTGCTGTCTTACTGCATAGCAATCAAATTTGGCTTGTTACTGAGCTAATCTGGAGAGCCATGAATGACACTTAAGTAGCCTTGGATGAGAACCAATCACTTAAAATAATCCAATATACGATTGTGCATCTAGAAATATTTTTTTCCTTCTATTCCCCTACTTTAGATATGCTGCATAGAGATTACTGTATGACTACCATTTAATAACATGCATTTCTGTTGTTCCTATTAGAGTTGCCCTTTTTTCTTTTTTTTTTTTTTTTTGTAATATTATTTCAAAATTATGGGGACTTAGTGTAAAATGAAAATACTTAGAATACATTTTTTTTAACCCAAAACCGCATGTTTATGACTACACTTAAACTTTCTGTTTATGACTTCAGTAACTCATATCAAGGTTTCAGAAGCAAATATTAATGCTGATCCTGTTTCTAGCTGGTTTTAGTTAAAAAATAAATACATAAAATACTCCAGTGTTCTTCATTATAATATTTGCATGATTGTCATAGGGAACCCCAATTTCCTCCCTGCATATATGAACAACAGTTGTTATTTGAAAGCCTACAGTTGTGAACAGCTCCAATACACTAGTTTCTAACAACTGTGGTAAACAAAAGGAAATAGGTTTCCCATTGTATCTATGAACATGAAAACCACCAGCTTTCATGCCATTCACTGAGTCATTCTGATAAGCTAAGAATCGCGTGGGTGTAAATTAGGAGCCAGAACAATACAAAATACAATAGCCTCGGTCGTTCTTACAAATTATTACCTATATCGTAAGTCATATTTGGTGTACATATGGAGAGAAAAAAATACCCCAAATAATAACTACATATTGTAAAGCCAATTAAAACATTATCACATACATACAACTATTAGATTAGCCAAGATTTTTATAGTGGGTTGGAATAAAATCCCAACTGGAAGAAGTAGAAATTGGCACTGCTTGCAAATTTCAACATGCAGGGAATCAGCTTCAGCCAAAAGATGACCTATTGTATTCCTTCAGTAATGTCAAGCTATGGAGGTGATTGAAGGCTGAGACAGCATTTGCCCTAGGCCACAGGATATATATCTATTTATGTTACATTAAACTTTTTTGCAAGGAAGCTGAATCTTTCAGCTGGGTGACAGTGAAACAGGGTAACAAGTCTGTAAAGGTGGGCCTTTCCTTCCCCTGCACACATAGCCATTGAAATTGTAGATTTCCTTTACTGTCCTGTCTTTGCTGACAGTTTGATACAAGTTGTGGCTGAGTAAGTATTCTTAAAAATAGGTTGATAATCTCTTGAGTCAACAGAAAGATGAAATCTGCCAGACCCTGCCAAATATCTCAAAGAGGAAAATGTCTTCTGATTGCCTGAGTAGTTATCACAACATCTTAAAACATACATCTCTTATGTTGAAATTACTAAACAGGAAAAGAGATTAATTAAAGGGAGACATGATATCTTGAAGACCTTTGCAAAGGCTTAAGCTTAATTAGGAATAAGGGATATGAGGGATCAGTCCAGCACTCTTCTTACTCAAGCTAACCCTTCATGGGAACTTTCCAAAGGGTAAAGTCTCTGTTTTCTTTTTGTGGTTGTTCTTTGTTCATAGACCCGTCCAGTTTCCTGTTCACTAAGACAGGTGAGCTTGTCCCTTGTCGTCTTTTGTGACTTCAACTGTTGCATTCTCAGTTATTTCAACCATACTATTTAGGTATTTAGGGCCTCTAAGCAGATGAAAACGATCCCCGGTTTTAAATTTTAGGCAAAGTTGAGGTTCAGTAAACCAGAAAAATTTCCTTTTTTTTTCTCCTGCTCTTCGCAGAAGTGTGATAGAAGATATAAAATAGCCCAACTGTTCCAGTAAAGGATGCAGAAAACCATATTCTAAAATCTAACTGAAGAGAATTGTATTGGCAAACTTCCCCAGACACTTTCCTTGACTTGCTTTACCCTAAAGTCCTACAGATAACTACGTAATATGTACAATGGAACCAACAATTGTCAGCACATATGCAGTCAGTACATATGAAACTCTATTCCCTTCTCTTCCACTGATGCCTGACTCAAAAAGGCATGTCCTGAAACAATCCAAAGACTACATCTCAAAAAAGTTTCTTCATCAGGGATTCTCTGCTACTGCCCTCAGCCTTAATTGAAACATTTCTATTTTTCTTCCCTGCAAAAAAGAAGCAAAATGAAGGCTTTTATGCACACAGTGGCCAGTATGAGGTGTCTGCAGGTTGCATCCAATATTTTCCTATCACTGTCTACATTAACCAGTGTCAGAATGTTGAAAGCCATGTGGAATCTGAAGTCTTTCTCAGAGCTTCAGCCATGCGTAAACTTTTTAGTGCACTATGATCCTGCTAAGTACTGTTTTGCTCAAGTAATATCTTCTCTCAAGTAGCAAGCAATAGGACGAGAAGAAATAGCCTCAAGTTGTGCCAGGGGAGGCTCACATTGGATATTGGGAAAAACTTCACAGAAAGGGTTGTCAGGCATTGGAACAGGTTGCCCAGGGAAGTGGTTGAGTCACCACCCCTGGAGGTGTTTAAAAGATGTGTATATGAGGTTCTCAGGGACATGGTTTAGTGGTGGACTTGGCAGTGCTAGGTTCATAGTTGGACTTAATGGTCTTAAAGGTACTTTCCAACCAAAATGATTCTATGATTCTATAAAAAAAGGAAGTGTTGATTTTGTCTATATTACTTAAAATTTCAAATACTTTGAATTACTCTACAGCCTTCATCCTTAAAATCAAACAAAAAATTCCTAAAACATTCCCAATGATTGTAGCACGATAATTCTTAAGAAGTGCTTATGAGAGAAAAGCTACAGCATCTAGCCCAAAGGACTGTGAAAAAAAGTCAAGAGAAAAATGACCCAATTGTACATCCCTTGCTTTTTATTTCTCTTGAACTTGAGTCAGCACCACTGCTGGGTGAACGGAGATTTAAAGATCAGACCTAAAGCACAAAACCAGCACTGTGTCAGTTAACTGCCCCCAGGCCCTTTGTCTGTAAATATATTATAGTAGCTGAATAAGTGATTAATCAAGACAGATGAACCACATGCTGGCTTGTAACATGTTCCTACTTCATTGGTACTGAAACCACCCACCTAATCTGTAAGAATTTACCCTAACCAGCTAGCATGTACCATCTGAGAACTGAGCAACATCCCAAAATTCTTATAAAAATATTTCACAGTTGGAGTCAGCAACACTATCACAAGGAGAAAACAGCATAAAAATTCATACTTCTGTCAATATTTTAGAAGTCTCAGCATGAGTATTTACAATAACCGATTTCAGTTTTACTGAAACGTCTATTCATAAATCAAGCAAAATTGTTCCATTCATGGAATCCAATTAGAGAATATTTTTTGCTGGTGTTACCGAGGGAACGGAAGTTGTTATTTTACTGGCAATGTCCTCAAGCATGCACAGCACAATGCACATCTACAAACGAAAGCCAGAAACTCTCCCACAATGAATTTTTACAATCTTGTATGACCTAGATACCATAGGACTATGTGATACTACATAACATGGGGTGTTCTTCTGGGGATTTTTTGGTTCATTGGTCATTTATTGACCAGGAGTGACTTGAAAATTTAAGTGACGTCATGTTCTGGATCTGGTTGGAATTGAGTTAATTTTCTTCACAGAAGCCCATATGGTGGTGCTGTAGTTTAGGTTTGTAATCAAAACAGCGTTTCAGGTACTGCTGGAGGGTGCTGGTGCAGCATCGAGGCTGCCTCTGTTCCGCTCTCTGCCTCTCAGCAAGGCTGGCAGGGAACACAGCTGGGACGACTGACACCAGCTGACCAAAGGGGTAGATACTCCATACCATATAATGTCATGCTCAGCAATAAAACTGGGAAGCAGTTTCTCCAAAGTAACTGTTGCTTGGGGACTGGCTGGGCAACAGTCTGCTGTGGTGAGTGCTTTAGCACCACTTGTTGACTTTTTTTTTTTTTAATATCACTTATTAAATTGTCTTTATCTTGACTTACTACAGGTTTTTTACTCACTTTTGCCTCTCCATTTCTCTCCCACATCCCACTGTGGAGGGATAATAAACAAGTGGGTGAGGCTTAGCCGCTGGCAAGGGTCAACTCACTACACACCATGACTAAGTAATTCCGCCCCCCAACACCACCAATAGTAGTAATATAAAAACAGTTTGTAGTGTAAGAGATTGAGTAGATGACAGCAACACCTGAGGGCACGTTTATTACGAATAACAGAAATAGCAAAGCAAAAGCACAGCTCTTTGAGTCTGAGGCAAGTAATCCACTACGGTTCTGTGCCAAAATAGACTGTTTATTACTACTACTTTAAATTTAAATTGCAGGCTGATTCATGCTGACTACTCTTAATGTTTCCCATGGCTCTGAACCTGAAGTAGGATAGACAGTTATGGTATTGGTGTAATCTTAGGACTAATCTACTTCCTCACTAATTCCTGCAGTTAAGGAGCTTACTTATATATATCATACTGAATTGCACAGATCCTCTTTGCTTCACGTCTCACTTTTATTAGAGCCAGACAGCAGAACGCATACTTCGAACCCCCACACAACACCATGTACAATGTACCTCCAGACTAACCTTCAGAGACACAAACAACATCTAGCAGTTAGGGCTGCACTAAGGAACTGAGGCAGCAGTCACTCTGGGACTCCATTCATGGTAGAAGAGCACTAAGTCTCCTTACTCGCTCACTGCATGCTAAAGTAGGGACCTGCTGGGGTTAGAATGTCTTCTTTTTTTAAATGGCTGGATCCATCTCCCCCAGCCCAAGAGGAGTGTGAAGATCAAATATTTCCTTAGCATTTTCCTGAAGAGCCAAGCTGTGTCTGTAGATATAGTGTCTGCCTTGCTTTTCTCTCCACGTAAAGTATCCTGATGGTGTAATAGTAGCAGAGCTGTCTGGTGGACAGGCAGAGTACCGAGCAGTACTCCTAGTTGGAACAGTGGCTGCTTGTCCCCTCACTCCTTTTGATACGAGCTTATGAATACAGGCCAAGCTCACAAAAAGCACAAAATCCCACACCGGATTCCTGTGTGATAATATGAGCTCAGAATTCATCATTTTATAGGTAAAGTTGGGGTGTTGTACTCTCCTTCTTCTCCATAAGTGCATCATTTTACATTTACCCATGTGAATTTTTATCCTGTATGATTTGGGGGTTTTTGGCTACATAAACTCTCTGCAGTATTTTGAGACCCTAAGGCATTCCCACAAAGAAAGTTGCAGTATGGGAAGTTCCCCAAACATACTTCATAGCCAAGAAAGATGAAGGAAAACACTGAGTTTTTCTTCACTCTCTGTAGCAGTATGAGTTATGTCTAGAGGATAACCTTTAGCACAAGCCAGTAAACGTTAATCAGCTCATTACTGTGGCAAAAGTAGACAAACATAGTCAACCACCTGTCCCACAGAACAGAATGGGTTTTGTGTGTTGAAGAAAACAGATAGCCAAACTATGCAAACAGCCTGTTGAGCATCAAAAAATGCAAACGTGTCCAGAAGTATCTGGAACAAGCAGATTGTGAGCCACAACAGCAGCAACTGTAAATCAGAAAAGATCACCAGCTGAAAGGACTAATCACCAACATGGTATTCCCTGCCCAATCCTGTAGCTAAGGATACTTAATATTGCCGGAAACCAGAGTACAAAGAGAGAGGTCAGAATCTCGTGACCCTGCACAGGTATGTGGAACTATCTCACAAACACTCAGAGAACCTGAGAGTACCACAGACCACTTGGGGGACCCCATAGCCCCATACCGCCTAGCTGGAAATATCATACTGATCCACCTGACTTCTCTCCTGACTTCACTCTCTTCCCTCATGGAAAAGGGAGGGTATGTGAGGAACCACTGCACTAACCTGCTCAGTTTTTCTCCTGGAAAAAATAATCTCTCCCATGAGACAGGGAAATTATGTAATTCTTACAACTGCATATATACGTGATGAAAGTATTTTGGTATCCAAATACATTTAGCCTCCATACTGTTTGTTCTTACATGACAACAATCCCTAACTGTCCCTATTTACTACTAGCCCTAGAGACTCACTGCCAAGCTTCTTGCTCCAGATATTAAAGAGTTTTCATTGACTTTTTATGCTGTTTCTTGTTTCTTAAGATTTTTCTGATCTGTTTATTACGTTTTTACATTTATCCTGCCAAAATCCTGTTTCTTACATGAGAACTCCACCTCAGAATTCGATTGTGCTAGATACCAAGACAGCTTTCTTCTGCTTTCTTGTGGTACTCAGTTGTTCCCCAATCCAGAGTTATGTCCTTCAAGTAATCTCTGTGCCTCCTGTAAAGAATTATTCTTGTTACTGACCACTTTGAGCTTCCTTGAGAAATGTTCTTTCCTCATGACCTTTGAAGCTGAGCTCAATATGGCAGATATTTTGACTCTTCTAATTTCATAATCATTGGAAAAATTAGAATACAACAAGTAGGCTAGCACCTGCTTTTCTGACAATAGGTTTTGATCATGTATACTTCCACAACTGAGAGGTTTACTGCTCCAAATATACGGCTTCTAAAGTCATATCTGCATGTGTCTTTGCATTTTTGTGCTTGGCATAATAAGTTCAGTTCACTTTCTCCCACCTAATCAACAGGGAGTCATAAATTTTCATTTTCTATAAATAAATATGAATGAATATAAATTTTCTTTTTCTATACATAAAATAAACTTTTATTATAAGAAAAACATACAGCTCTCAGATCAGAAGACACAAGAAATATTCATGTGAAAGCAATGGTAAGTATAATGCTATGAAGTCTGAGAAAAGACCAAGTAGCGTTATCCACACATTTCTGCTTTAGGACATACACGTAGTTAGTACCAATGTCATAGCTTTCTTTATGTGCATGATTGCTCATAAAACTGTAACTCCTAAAATAGTGAAAAGAGAAGGGAACTATTTAGCCAAAATTACAAGTTTACAGAAGCACAAGGGATAAAATAAAAACTTGTTAGGTAAATAAACATGAAAATTAAGCTACTTCTGTTATCAAAAACAAAACAAACAAAAAATCATTATATGAGATCACACATTTGTAAGGATATGCCTAGTTTTTCCACAAAATTCAACAGCATTTCTGACACTGAGTGCATCTGAGATGTCAGAAATCTTTCTATAATTTATATGTTGTACCTCATTATCTTAAAGTGGGGATATAAGGAATGCTACTGTATCAGCCATCCTAGCACTCTTGAGAAATGAAAATGTTACTGTTCCCTTTTCACATCATGCAGAGGCAGGAAGGGGCAAAGTATCTCACCCTAACGTACGACAGAAATCTAAGGTAGATTGGAGTTGGATCCAGCACTCCCAAGAATCAAATTTTTTGATCTATATGACAGTATGTACGATTAAATTGAAACAACAAAACAAATTTCATCAATACATTGTAGCTATTTTCCTAAACTGCACACAAAGAAATATTTTATGTGCTTCCAAGCATGGAATCTGGATATTCATAAAAATAAACACTGAAAGAAATTTCTGCTGACACATCAACTAATAAAGTGCATTAACATCAAAATCATAAAAAAGCCAGCATAATGGAAAACTGCCTCTGGGTATCTGCCTGCCAGAAAGCAGAGGCAGAAGACCTTCCATTAATGCATTATTTTTTTACAAAGTATACTTTACATATGCAAACCGAGTTTGAAAGTTTGGATTTAACTAGAATATGCTTATATCAACAATGACAATCATGAGAACGTGATGACAACTCTTCTAAATTTGCTTGGTTGAAAACCTATAGCCAGATATTGTGGAATTAACTGATCAATGCACCATAAAGCACATAAAAACAGAGCCTATATGTCTACCTGTATGTTGTGTCTTGTGATTTAGAGAGAACAGTCATTTGCATTTTCTTTTCAGTCAGTCTGTCAGAAAATCTGGAAGTTACTAATCCCCTCACATAGTTGTTCAACCAAATCTAGTGTCCCTACACAGAACATATCTTCTGTTTTGGTTCCTTTCTAGTCAAAATTATATTATCCAGGAGATAGCTAATTGACAGAAAAGAATAAAAAAATGTATATTTAAGATGTATAAGACTAATTAGTTAAATAATTTCAGTCTTCACTCTGTCACATTGAAAACATATCAATTTACGGTGTTATCTTTAAGTTGAGCACATTCTTAAAATATATCAAATAGAAACACATCACTTGCAAGACTTAAAATGGACTGGCTATTTAAGTCTCCTTCACAGGACATCAAGTTGGATAATCTGTTAAATGAGAGCAAAAATTGCTAGGGAAAAAATCCAGACAAACCTAAACTTTTGTATAACTCCCCCAAAGCAAGCTGTTTAATAGTCATTTAAGAATTCTTGCCCATCTTCAACACCAGCTTGGAACTTCTCATCCTTTGTTCCTTCCAGATAAGGGACTTTGAAACTTTGTTTCAGGAAACTAATTGATCTAGAATGCACAAAATAAAATACAATGCATGTGCTAATACTTTGAAAGACTACCAAGTCTACATAAGATCAAAGAGTGCAACACAGCATGTAGCATCTTAAATATTGGCAGGAACATTCAGATCAGTATATAGAAATAGCAGAGAGAAGTTAGTTACTATAAGCAAGTGGCAGTCACGATGTGTGAAGTAGGAAGCAGAGAAAATGTTTGTTCCCTTGAATATTTCTGCTGCTAAGTGATAAAAGATGAGAAGCAGTCTAACATAAGGATTCTGCTGTTAAGAAGAAAACATAGATTTCTCCAAACACAGACTAATGAGACTCAAATGTGAGGGAGACTCAAACTGATGGTTTGAAATGTGTCTGTGAAGAATGTACATCACGTTTTGCTTATCCACAGCCATTTTGCCTACAAGACCATGAGTGAAAAGTAACCTCACCTGGCATCAACAGACTAGTCTTAAAACAGTGAAGTGCCATAGTAACTCACCTAAAAGAACAGTCCCACAGCACTATCTGAAGCTCAAATTTCTTACTTCAGTGTCAGGGATGTGTTGCCTGGAGAGCCACAAACTTTCCCAGAAAGGAGATACTAGGCCCTTTTTCCAGTGAGGATAAATAGTTGAACTAGTATAGCAACATTACATTGGCCTTTAATCATGATTACTTTTTTATTGCACCTACAAATATTCCAGGCATGTGAACTTGCAATGATTTTCTTAAAAAGCCTAAAACTAGGGCCTTCTTTTACAATACTGTGATATCACTGTCTTTTCTTAAGGACCTGTTTATTTTGACAGGACTTATCAAGAACATATGCCAGAACTGAATTTGGTTCCTAAACAACGGGTCTGTTACTAAAGGGTATGCTAAGATATCAGATACAATAACAAAGTTGTAGTGGCTACTAGGTGTAAGAAGCAAGTCAGCTCTCCTCTCAGTAACCTGGGTTTAAACCAGCTAGTTGTGTAGAACTCAAAAATACCTGCGACTTATCTGGACTAGAATTTTATTATGCGCTGTGTAACTCTATTTTCTTAAATCAAAGTTATGAGCAGTAACAGAAATCAATATATTCAATTCAGTACATATCCTCCAGCATCTACTTCTTCCATTTACTGTGGCCCTACAAAGATACACTACTCCCCTCCCCTTTTCTTTTTTAACAGTCTCTTATGGATTGACTACTTCTGTAGCATTCTATCCCAGTCTCCATGCAGATCAACTTCTTTTAATCATTCCTTCTTTTCAGATCATTATTTTCAAACAAGAACTACTTTCCAAGTCTTCGACAGAACTAATGCCAAATTACTGAAACTGAAGCATTGTAACAACTACTGTCCCCCATTTTCACTGCAAGGTTGATTTAAGACACCATTTAATTCCTTTGCACTGTCAAATGCCTGGAACAGCAGCAGCATCCACTTACAACAGATCTATTTCATTGCACATGCACAGACCTGCACACAATTGCTTGAAGTTATATACATTTTCCAATGTCTGTTTCAGCTGTCTATGTTACCTAGTTTTAACTACCTACATACACATTACAGGAATATATTTACAGGGTGCTCTAATCTACTTCTATCTACAGAACCTAAATTGTATTTATTATTTCATTTACAAGCTCATCCTGTCAAATTACACATCATAACAGAAAATCCAGTTTGTGTAAGATAAGCAAACATCACATTCAGGGATGTACTGCTAGAGATGCATCCAATGATTCTGGGGAGGAGGCCAAGGACGTGGGAAGGAAGCCAAGAAGGAAGGTGCTGATCCTGCCTGTGCCTCCTCTTCCCTCTCCCACCCTTGACCCAGGTGAGAGGCACTGCCTCCCAAAATGGAGATGGTGTGGAGGGGGAAGGTGTGCAGTGCAGACCTGAGACATGACAGCTTCTAGGAAAGCAATTGGCAACAACAGGGAGTCAAGTTTGCTGGAAGCAGTCTTCAAAAACAGCTCTGGTAGAATTCACTTAATTCACTATGCAAAGGAGGTTTCACAATTTTCTTTCTAGTTTTCACTTTTAGTTACAGGCAGAGATAGCAGTGCTTAGCACTTTTCATTTTAAGATCCTATTTTGAGCCACTTACACTTTTCACAAGCTCACTGTTTGGGCTGAAATCCTCTACATAAGCAACTGTCTCATAATTAAGCACACACACACCCACCCCCAGTCTTAAATAGTTTAGGCATTTCCAAGAACTGTATTTCTGGAAAGTATCTTTTTCTGTTTGCATTAGAAAAAAGTCTCTCAAAAAATTGGAAACTCTAGAAGTGTTTATGTTCTACAGTGCATAGCAGTAAAACTATTATTTGTATTGGAGGAGCATATAGTTGCAGCCTTCAGCTGCAACTGAGGATCCACTGGCCTAAAGACTGCACAAATTAAGAAAAGACAAGGTAAAAATATCATTAAAACATACTACACGTATCTTTACTGAATTCAATATGCTCAAAAAACTACAGAATTTAACATATGCAATTATTTTCTGACTACAAAATCAATTATTCAAAAGCATTGTTCATAAGTTATTTGATACTGTTATTTGATAAGAGACTTGGGGCTTGTTAATCCAAACATCCACAGGAAGAAGAAATTCAAGTGAAGTTTATTAGCCCACAATTAAGGCAGCCAGGAGGAGCAGTGGATACTCATGGTTCTGAAGCCCCCTCATACACTTTATAGTGACTGGAAGCTGAAATAGTTTGAACTTCATGATCCCTTTATGACTATTTATTAATGAAGATTGTTTACCCTCTCACACTTAAAAACCAAACAAATAAAATCCCACAAAAAAGCTCTTTAAAACCATTAAAGAAGCATTTAAAATCATTTAAAATAGGCAACAATTAACTATTTTATGATCGATATCTGCTAAGTTTACCAAATGAAAATACTAGACACAAAGACTTTACAAGGCTAGAAATAGCTGTTCATTTGCTGTATTCATGATTATCCATTTATTTTATTAATGGTGTTTGAATTTGCCAGAGATGTTTGAATACAAAACCCCAAAAGAACAGTTATTCTAATGAATCTTCTTGGCTTAACACTTACTATGCTGTTGCCCAGCAAAGATAAATCTTAACAACACAGTTGGCTGTTTCCTATCCTATACCTTAAATCACCAGATACATTCTATATATTGAGCTGATCTGCTGTTGCTTTCATTCTTCAGCTACAGGCAGTCTTTGAACACTAAGCATTATTACTACCACCTTCAGCTCATGAGTACAAGTTGAGCTTTTAGAGTTACTTCTGAATGACATGATTTTTCTGTGAAGTACACTCAATTCTGCTGCTAGAATAAAAAACTTGCTTTCAATTACTTTCTGAAATAAAAGAAAGAAGTAATTCTTCAGATTTCATCTGTTTTAATCTGAAGTGGATGCAAACTCATATATCTGACCTGTCATGAAGAGTTCTCACATATTGCCAAGGGAGAAGAAGAGAGGCATGTATCCAACATCAATCTGTTTGGTCTAGAGAATAATCAAGGAAAAGAAGCAAAATAAAAGGAAGTTTCAGAACACATTTGGAGACTTATCTCACACACATCACTTCTACTGTTTCCACAGAGTCTCTCGATATGCACCGAGCTTAACTATATCTCTGACCCACGATGCAGAGATACAGCATGCAGATGAGCTTAAGTTTCTTAACACTGATTAGAAAACAAAAGACAGAATTAAGCTTAACAGAAGTATGAACACTTCCTGCATGAATTTAGCTCTTAGTACATAGGAAGAATCTTGTGACTCAAGATGAAATGTTGCTTTGCTATCTTTTGTTGACAGCTCTGAGGTTGCCACTAGACTCCAATACCGAAATAAGAGAAGCAATGTCCCCTGAGAGATACCCAGAGTAGAATATGAAAACACACACACACAAAAACAACACAAAACCCAAGCACCACCAACTCCACCATCCCCTGTAAAGAACCCACTCTGTGTATCTAGAAGAAGAGAGGCACCTATGTTATTGACTTCATGTTTCCACAATGAGTCATCCAGCCACGTATGTATCTGTACTTCAGGATCCAGCTGGGATGCATTCCAAAATGTTAAGCAGAAATGGAAATTTGCATCGGCTACCAACAGCCCTAAAATGGACTCAAGGAGTTTAAAATCAACTGTTTTTTTGGTTTTTTGTTCTTTTTTTTAGTTGGGCTTACTTCTATTCCTCCAAGTTGTTTCAGTGATGTTTGGAAAGGGAAACACAATATAGAATGAGTGTGGATGTAAAGATTTGCAAAATAAGCATATAAAACTAGTTGTCCAGTAAGAGCTAGCTACTGTTAGTCTCCTCCTAGTTAGTAGGGTAAAACAGATGCTTCTGCAGAGTGACTAATTCTATCAGAAGACAAGCCTCAAAGGCAGACAGGATGACTCATGTTTAGGGAGAGGAGGAATCATCTCTGCTACCTGTAGCGGGTGCCTAAGCAACTATTTTAAACTCCATGTCTACCTTTTCAGATCGCTAAAATTAGGTAAGATGAATTGCATCTGAGATGCAGAATAAATATACCAACAAACAAGCTCATCAGGGAAATGCTATATAATCAAAAGGTTGTTCACAGCTACTTTTGGAAAGATGAGTATAAATACCCAGTATGAGAAATTGTCCCTAACATGAAAACATCCAAGCTTTTCCTATACATTTTCTGTTTCCTACACCAAATTATATATCATCAGAGACCTTTTCATACATTATTTTCAGCAGAAATATATGTGCATGCAAATTCAGTACAAAAATAATTATGCAAAGCATGCAGCATTTATGATAGAGTTGATTGTTTTTTCCTTTCGAAAAGGAGATGATATAATACTTCTCCAGTGCAGGGGAGGAAGATTTATTCCCAACTTAAATCCTTTACAAAAATGACATAATTTTTACCTGTTCTTTAGTTATGTCTGTGTATTAGAATATAAAAACTAAATCAAGTGAGTGTTGAATGATAGTATGAACAAATCTGTTCTGCACAATATAATTGTTTTTTATAAAACACTATTCTGTTTTTAGCTAAGAAGTTGGATATTAATAAACATGCCAGTAAGAAGGTGGATATTAATAAATATGCAAGTGTAAAATGAACAACGATCAGACAGAAATAATTATTCAAGTCAGAAGGGACATCATCAGGTTTTGCTATCCAACATCCTGATCAAAGCAGATCAGGATTGGTCTGCTTCAGACAGATGATCAGCCTTCAAGACCAGGCTGTTCAGGGCTTTGTCCAGTAGACTCTTGAAACATCCCAAAATTACTTTTTTGCCATTTAAGTCAAGTCAAAATATCACCTCTCAATGAGTCAATCTCCAGCCATATGCCTCAGTGAAAGAGCTTGTCTCAGTCTTCTCAGTAACTTCCTCACAGACAGAAGGTGGCTGCTAGGTGGCCCCAAGCCACCTCTTTCCCAGGCTGAACAAGCCCTATTTCTCAGCCTCTCCTCACAGAACAAGTGCTCCTGCCACTGATCAGCCTGGAGGCCCTCTGGTGAATTTGTTGCAATTTATCAATGACTTTCCTGCATTGGGGTGTGACCCAAACCTGTGCAGGGCAGTCTAGATATAGTCTAATGAGCACTGAGTAAAAGTGAATAAACCTTTCCTTTGATCTACTGGCTGTGATCCTACTAATACAGCCCAGGATGCTGCTGGCTGCGAAGGCATCCTGCCAGGTCACGCTCAGGTTGCTGTCTACCATGACCTTCAGGTTTGTTTCAGCAGAGCTGCTCCCCAGCCAGCAAGTGCCCAGGATGTACTGGTGGCAGGAGTTTGTCCATACCAGGCTCAAGGCTAAGTTATTTGCCCTTGCGAGTTTCACAAGGTCATTGTTAGCCCTCTCCTCAAGCCCATGTAGGCTCTTCTGAATGGCAGCCAGGTCTCTGAGTGTTTTGACTGCACCTCACGATTTGTTGTGATGCAGAGACTGGACAAGAGTGCCTTGCATTTCCTCCTCCATTACACTGATGAAGAATTAAACAAGACAAGGGCACAGGGTACACCCCTGATCTAACATTCCCGCCAGTTTTTTATCCATCTAGTAGATGTAATATCCCAACCTGAATACAAGGATGCTGTGGTGGCCTGTACCAAAGCCTTTCTGAAGTCTTTCATTGAAAGTTTTTGGGTAAACAAGACAGATATTACATACGATGGAAGGTCCCTTTGTGAGTTACTAATTACGTAAGAGAGAACAAACAAAAGTAAAGAGAGAGTAAGCTCTTCTAGAGAGACCACTGACAGATTCCCATAGATAGCTGGGTTGCTCATTCCCTTTTCTAGATCATGAGAGGTGACTAAATTGCTAATGATACTAAATTGAAAGTATTACTGTCATGGTTTAACCCAAGCTGGCAATACAATCACAACAGCCGCTCACTCATCCCACCCCAATAGAGGAGTGAATCAGAAGGGAGAAACTTTGAGATAAACACAGTTTAATAAAATAACAAAATACTAACACACTACTCGTAAATATATCTATATATCTAGATACAGAGAGATATATAGATATCCAGATATATAGATATATAAAAATAATAGAATATAAAAGATACTCAATGCAGTTCCTCATTAACTCTCTCCACACCAAGTAGCCAGTCCCAGGAAACAGCACCTGCAGCTGATCCCAGAGACAAAAAAAAGAGGAAAAAGGCAGAAAGGCCCAGAGGTCTCTGCAATACAGCATGATGGCAAAAGGCTGAACTAATGAAAGTCCCAAACAGAACTCCATCAAACAGGTCTCTGAGAACAAAAAGAATATGAGAGAGACACCGGAAGACCCCAACTCTCCCTAAATATGAAGTATGACACCAATGGGATGGAATACTCTTCTTGATCAGTCTGGATGTCAGTCAAGCTCCACTCCTTCCGTGCCCCTCTTCCTCAATGCCTCACATCTGTGGGCAGAGCGCTCAGAATGTCCTTGGCTTTCAGACCACAGTAAATAAAAACATTAACTCTGTCCTGGAGTGTTTACCTTCTTGTTCTCAAAGTAAGTCCAAATAGTGACTGTGCTAGCTATGAAAAAAATAACTCATTTTCAGTCAAACCAGCACAATTACAGAAAACAATCAATTAGGAAGAACTGCACAGGACTGTCCAAGACTGAATGACTGGACAATAAATAGCAATAGTTCACCTGCATCTTGAATATTGTGAGCAGCTCTGGTTCATAGAATCATAGAATGTCCTGAGTTGGAAGGGACCCACAAGGATCACTGAGTTCAACTCCTGTCCCTGCACAGGACCACCCCAAAATTCACACCAATGTTCATCTTCATTAAAAGGCTACAGCAGAATTGGAAAGGAAAAGAAGGACAACAGAAAAAAACAGAGACAAAGAAGGCCCCCCTCGTAGGGAACAAGGACGGATGCCAGAACTTTTTGGTTCAGAAAAGACAGGGCTGAGGGGGTGAATGAGAAAAGCCTCTATAATCCTGGGTAGCACAGGCAGGGTGAATTAGAACAAACAGAGAGCAGATGAAGTGAGCAAGCAGCAAGTTCCATGCAGACAAAAGGAAGGGACTCTTCGTGCATCACTGAGCTGTTGAAGTCCTTGTGAAATGATCCTCCAGTTGCTAAACATATACATGATTTCAGGTGCGAAAAATGCACTGAGATTACTAAAGAAACACACAGAAGCAGAATATTTCTGAAAGGTCCCTGAGGCTGGTACTGTGCTAAAAATGTGCACTTGCCTTGTTCAGATCTTACTTTCTGATTATTTGGTTTCGGCAACTGTTAAGGGCGGGAAAGTCAGATCCAAGACGTCAGTTCTTAATTTTTCATGTTGACTTCTCACAATACTCAATTCAAAAATAACCACACCAAAGGTAACCATGGGTGTCTAGTTCTGTTTGAAAGACCTTTGGGTAATCCTGCCTGGACTCCAGGAGGAGTCTCATATAGGTCCTGTATCCTATCTGCTAAGCTGAAAATGCAAAAAGTAGGGTTGTCTCAAATGGCATTAGGCACCTAAGTGAAAGTAACTGAATTGAGCCCCCATTCCTAGAACACAGTGAAACAAGAGAAAAAATGCCATATAATGAGTTTAATACAGGGGAAAACTACATAGTTTTCATGGAAAACCATTGTTTTCACAGAGCACACCTAAATCAGAGAAAATTTATTATACCAGAGCTTGCTATGGAAACAACATGTATTTTTACTTCATACTGTGGATATACAGAATGGACTTAGTGCATAGCCAAAAGAACCCTGTAACCCCTCAGTAGCTGCGAGTTACATGAGATTTAAGCAGTGAACTATGAAAAGCTGCAAAGGCTCAAACCCAAATCTTATTAAGCAAATGAACGAAAGCCACATGAGGAGTCAAATTGTGTGACATGTACATGAAAAAACAAAGAAAGTAACTTTGATACTGGTAAGCATGTTGACTTCAGGGTTATGGCAGTGATAAATTGATCTATTGTGAACAAGCAGACAGAACAATTTCTATAGAAGTAAATTCAGACTTCTGTCCCTCCTTTTTTACAGTGTCTGACTGGGAATTTAAATATAATTTTGGAAAGATCCCACACAGTTATACTGTTTACTAGAGTAATAATTTAGAATTACTTTTATACAAGCGATGGTGCTTAAACAAAACAAGAACATCTGTAACATCCAATAATACTGGGGAAAAAAAGTATTTCAAAATTGTGCTTAATTTCTTCAGTTATTTTGCTAAATTTCTGTAGCTTAAAAATAACCACTTAAGACTTACCCTCTGTCATTTTGTTAAAAACAATTGTTTTTTCCCTCTTGTATTTAGTTATTGAATATAGCCAGCATATAGAAGCTGATCTATGTTCTACTAACAAATGCTAGGTGTTGCAAGTACACAAAAAGGAAGCAAAAAAGATTCCCAGAAACTCCACACCCAAAGAATTTCACAAGTGGCCAGCTAAATACTCAGAATTATTGACAGGAAGTCATGAAGTGTGGCCAGAGCACACACTGAATGAAGGAAAACCGTCTTCTTCAGAAGGGTTGGTGCTCAGGAGTTACAAGGCAGAACACCATTAGTCTGTCACATTAGACAAACACATGAACTGGAACAATTGCAGATTATTAAGCTCTATTTGAGCTGGTGGATGTGAACTGAGTTCTTTCTGCATAACATAGCTTTCTGTTCAATATTTTATTTTTGTGTTCCAGTGTAATTAAAATTTGAGACACATGTTGCAGGATGATATATATAATTTTAAAATAAAAGAAAATCAAATTAGGACTAGATACCTTGAAACTAAGGTCCAAAACAAGAAATCTGCTGCAAAAAGGAATGTAAGTAATATTCATAGCACTTAAAATTCTACTTTTACATTGCACATTCAGGGTAAATAAAGTTATATGTACATAGAGTACAAATAACAAACTGATTATACCATGTTACCGAGAATACAGATTTAAATTGATAGCTGGAATGCCAAAGGCTTCCTTGGAACTGAAGCTTTGCTTGACTATTTACAGGAAGATTTTTTTATACTAAAAATAATAATTCTCTGAGCACGAAGGTAATTGAGCACATGTAACGTACTTATACAACAGATCTAGAAAACCAGACTCCTCATCGTTTCTCTTTAAAACTCTAACAGCATTACAAAGCTTCTGCCAGAGACAGCCCATATCCAGTACAAAGGAAGCAGCTGTGTTCAGTGAGCAAGAAAACAGTTCTGCCTGCAGTCAGTGAACCTGTGGCCTCTTGAGCAAGACTGTAAGAAAGGTGCATCAGGATCAACAGTGGTGCACAATCCACTGCCTGCTCTGTATTATCCTACACATACACTCATCAAATCTGCCAAACAATAGACAATGGTCAGCTAGGTCCAAATTGCTGGTCAGAAAATAAAAGACCACTCCATTAACAGAGCTTTGAATTATTCCATTTCTTATGGAATTCTCCTCCTGACCACATGTCAGACAACTCAATATAAGAAAAACAAAACAAAACAAAAACACACACACAAAACAAAAACAAAAACAAAAAAACACCCCAAAAAAGAGAGAGGTGATACTGCAATGATTTACACAGCTATGGAATTGGTACTGGATGAGTTCTCTCTTCTGGAACTAAATTTCTCACTCATGAACAGTTTGAAGTATGAAAACAGGTACCTCCAAAGATGATGCATAACAAAGATGAGTACATGCAAGGAAGCCTTGTTATAAAGCTAAGCTTTACAAAAGCTTATGTAAATGTTTTGTGATGCATTTACAGAATATGCAGTATTATTATTTTCCTTAATTGAATGCCATTTGTAATGCACCACCACAGTGTGATGCTTCAAAACTTCACTTTCCATTTTTTTGGTGACTTCATTAAGAAAAAGAGAAAACAGAAACCAGTCCTTTTACCATGTTTATTTTTTGCTTATTGGCACTGGCAGTGCTTCCTTATCCTTTACAACTACAAGCCTTGAGATCAACTGGTTGGGCAGACTACGTTCAATAGAAAAGAGAATATCAGCAAAGCACACATAGAAATTGGTATAATTGAAAAAAGATGAGTGATTTTGGAATGTCGTCTCTAATACTGACTTCCGAAACCAACACAAAGTAGTTACCTTAGAAAATATAAATACTACATTGTACTGAAAATGTACAAAAGTCTTCTAAAGAAAGATTCTTCCCCAGATATCAGATTTTACTGTAAAACTTATTACACACTTTTAAATGGTGAATTGCCTGTTTCTGTGAGCTGACAAAGCACCACTCAAGTTTAGAAAACCTTCATATACATATTTTTTAAAAAGCCCTGTGTTAGTAAATGTGCACCTGTTTATAGCAGCAATTTTTCCTGTCCAGAAAAGTTCTCTTTGGTGCAGAATTAAGGTTTGTACAAACATTGTCTGAACTCCAAACATTTTTATGCACAATTTTTAAAATGTGCATTATATTTATTAGCACATGATAATCCAGAAAACATTGGTGTTTGCAGCCATAAGAATAAAGCTCGTGTCCAACATCAATAACAGCAAGCAGATCTGAGGGAAACATGTCAGGAAATCAGTGCTATTAGAGATGAAGAAAAAAAATACATAACTTACTTGAAAAGAACTAACTAATATGTAATTAGCAAAGATCACAAGAGTAGCTAATCAAGTCTAGATGTCAACAGTTAGAATCTAATGTTTTATCAGATATTAAGACAAAAACATTTTTGGACAGAAATCCATATCCTTCTGAATACTGAAATTGTACTTCAAAAACCTAAAGGAAGTGCTTACGAAGTCAATTTTAGGTGAAAATCCATCAGTCCAGAGATTGTAGGAGGACTGTCAAGTCCACCTGGGAAGTCTGTCAAATCTGCTTAGAAACCATAAGCCAAATAAACCATTTACTGAAATAACGTAGTACTTAACTACTGCCGTGAGGTGACTTTCACTTCATGTGGTCAATAGATTGTCACAAGACAAAGAGAAGTAATGCAATTACAACTGACAGCAGCCAGTCATTCTGAAAGTGGTTAATGACACCAGGCAGAGAGCGGGACTGATTAGGGCAATAAACACTGGAAGATTTCCACCAGAACTGACACACAGAGACCCAGCAAAGTGCCCTCCTGCTGAAGACAGAGCTGAAGTGGGATGCTGTTGAGGAAATCAGCATCTAGAAACAATTTCTAGACTGTTCACCAAGAGACTCATAGGCAAATCTGAGAAGGAATGGGAAGCTATAGAGGATGATCTTGGCACATTGGCTCATGTCCTTTCCATGCAAAGGATCCACACATATTCAAGTTGGAGAAAACCATGGAAGAACACTCTGTCCCTCCAACAGTGAACTAGATCCATTTCCACAAAAGCTTTGGGATTTGCTTTGATTCCAAAATGTTCATTACGCTAAGTATTTTCTTAGGGAAATGTTTAGTTGTGGTGTGTTCGGTGGACATCCACCATTAACATTCACTATCCAGTGAAAACCTCATTTACCTTTACTAAAAGCATGCTAGTTTTCATGCATTCCTCTTCAAGGAATGTTTAATCTCTAAGCATCTTCTCAATGAAAATAATTAACAACTGCAAAGCCTAGTGTTTTGATTAAACATTTTCAAAACACTTCGCACTTTTACACAGTTGTGAGGAAGATCTGGTAAAATATAGCACATAACATGGGGTGTTTCAAAAAGATGGACCCAGTTTGAAACCACTGCCCTTTGAAATTGGGTCCATCTTTTTGAATCACTTTGTAATGCTATTTCAGCTATCTATAGGAAAACACTTCTGGCTTGTTTAGTGCAATGCTAGTATTTCCATTTTCTCCATCACTAAGACTGATATAAAGAAATCATTTTTTTTCCCCCATGCTCTTTCACACCCTGGGAATATAGATGAGTCATATAATCTGTGCAAAATTCCATTTTCCAAGGTACCTTGTACATACATTACCAGTAAAGAAGTTTGCCTTTTTTGTTTTTTAATTAGCACAAATTTATACCTCTGTCCTATAGCTGGAATGGAATGAGATTCACTGATTATTTTACACTTTACAAGAATAATTTCCTCTTTTTAGAAAGGCCTCTCTATTATTACTTCATGATTGGTTGGTTGGTTTCTTCTTCCCCCTTTTTTCATACAAACACATTCCTTTCTGCTTTTGATCTTTAACCAGCAATTCCTTGTTCCACAGCAATCCCATGTTATGCCTGTTACGAGCCTGTGTTCGTGAACTGCAGTCATATTTTTAGTTGCTAATGATTTAGCGGTACCAATGTCAACAGGTAATTTGCTTTATTAAGGAGTCCAGTACCAGCTTGTAGGCTAATAATCCCTTCTTAGCTGCACGATGCCCTTTTATGATCTGACAGCCCTGGCTGTGCCTTACCCTCATATCTGATAAATTTTCATCCTCAACTAAAATTACACAAACATTTAAAGTACAGAGTTGTCCTTAACACAAAAAGTTAATCTGGTTTGTTCTAATTAGTCATTTTTCGGATGCTTCACAGCCATTTGGGACTCAACCCAGAGAACAAGGGAGATCCTCAAAGGCTTTCAGCAAAGACTTCCTTCTAAGTTTTTCCCCCTTGGGGATGTCCCAGCCTATTTAGACCTTCACCACAGCAAGTTCAACTACACTGTTCCAAGTCCCTGTAAGTGTACGGAGTTGGGGCTGCCATTTAGATCTGCTTCACAGCATCACTATAATCTGTCATTTGCTTTCCATTTCAACAAATGAGAGCTCATACATAGACCTGCCTATCACATCTTCCATTTTCCACATCTGATACTTACCTTTCTCATCCTCCTATATTTATTTCAGAATACTTCTGAAGCATGGAGGACAAGCAACCCCTTTCTAAATGGCTTGTTACTTCATTATGCCTATCTTACATTCACAGTTGTTGATTACCTTATTCAAAGGCCCACCTACATTTGCCTTTCCACAGAATTCTCCTCATTGTTTTCACTTGAGCAGTTAATGCCTCTCCCTTCACCATTGTACCTTCTCCTGCATCATCTCTGTTTATGCATAAGCTCATCTAACATCTGTAAGATCACCTAACATCCATAAGTCAATTCAAATCAAGTGACAGCAAGACATAAAAATGATTTCCAAAAAAAGATTTACATATTTTGTACTTATCCCAAGAAATAAGTTTCAGCATGATTAAAATTAATTCAGAGAGCCTGTCTCATTTTTCTCCTATGAAACTCAAAGGCAAGCATCATACTGTTCATTCGGTTCAGAATGGCGCAAGCAAAGTTACAAAATCATGTCTGGTTCGACTTTAATAATTTTTTCTAAAATATTTCACTGATGTCATAATACTACGATGGTTCTTTGCCTGCGGGTGGCTTTAAAATTTCTCTGGCACTACTCTCTTATTCTTCGTCTATGAGTGAACAAGAGAATATATGCTACTCATGTTTAATATAATTATACTTTTAATGGCTAACAGTTTGCTATATTCCCTTAGCATAAACTTTATCCATGATCTGTGTTTCAAGAAAAACAGAGATAGAGTCCTACTCATCTTAATATCCACTTCAGCATTGCTTATAGGTGCAAGCGTAGACAAACATTTCAGGAAGGTAAAAACACATTAAAAACCAGCTTTAAAATCGATGAGTTATATGGCTTTTGGTACTATCCCTGATATATAAAGGGCAATGTCTCACATACAACGGACAGCAATGCTCCCTTTCACAGACATATGCAAAATGGGAGAGGGGAGGGGAAAAGAAAAAACAATCTTTCTTTAGACATAATCTCAATAGAAGTAGAATAAATCAGAGATTTTACTTTCATTTTCTGCTCTATGCAACTCCAAGTCTCCTTACTGCCCTTGCCCAGACTCCAATGAACATTATGTTTTGATTTCTGCATAATTTCTTATTTCTATGCAAATTCTAAAATAATCAGATACATAATTGGGTTCTCTGATGTACAAGATGTTCTCTTTCCAGCAGAAACCCCAAAATTTGCTTCACTAAGCTAGTTTGAATAAATTTGTATTTCAGCTTTTACAAAACTGTCTATGAATTTATTCCATGAGATTAGAAATCCTGTACTCAGTACATAACAGCCTATGCCAGTTCTGCTAGAGGATAAAAATCTTATGAAATTATAGGTAAAAGATAAAATGTTAGCACATGATAAGGGTACCTACAGAACTGCTTTCTTAGTGATGCGAATTCAAGACCGTGCTCAAGTAATTTGAACTGCATGATGGGTATGCAACCTTCTCTTCTGTTTTCATTTTGCATTTCTGCTTACTAAATCTGCTGATAAGGAAGAGGAGCTGACAGTATTTCCTTCTCTCTTTCTTAATTCCCCTGCTCTGCTCCTGCCCCCAGCCTGTACCTGTTGCGATGGGGTGGCCACCACGCCAGCAGAAGCTGATGGTGCAGAGCTGAGATGATGCGCTCTGGGCACACATTCTCATTCAGAACAGAAAAGGTACCTCTTAACCTCCATTTTCAAGGGTGGCTTAGACTGTTGATTTAATGCGTGTTTACAAAAAAGGCTTTCCAATGCTGTAACTCAAAGCAGAACAAGACAGGTGTCTAACAAGCTGAAGTACGTTGGCATGAAGGGAATTACTTGAGCCCTGTACTGGTTAAGCTTTTACATCTACGTGGTCATGGTGAGGATCACCTCCACACAACACAAGGTTCTGACACTTCAAGCAGATATACTAATAATTTTCTTAAGTGAATATGAAACAGAGCTTACACTAGGCACTGTTTTTTACTATTCACATGCAGAATAAACTTTACTGCAGTTTTTCTGTAACAGAAAAATATTCCTGAATACTCCTGCCCTAAGATCAAAAGAAGCCACGGATAATCCAGTACTCACACAGAATAGATGTCAAGTGAAAACGTGGTGGGGGGGCAGGGAGCAGAGGAAAAAAAATAGATTGGTCATGTCTTTTGCATTCAAATTAAGCAAATGATGAACCCAAAACTTAAACATGAATTAGCACGTCTCTTTTCTACAGATCAAAAATATACCTTAAGGTCTTGCACAGAATTCTAACAAACAAATATCATCAGATTTTAGTATATCTTAAGAATAGTTTGGTTTACGTAAATTTCTGCACCAAGGTGAGGAGAGAGACAGTTACAAATGCTGGACAAAATTCATCCTTACCACAAGATTAGCCAAACCGGGTTCATAAAGCTGTCTGTCACTTGCTCACTACACAAACAGGCAAGACCTAGTCACATTTTCTGCAGAGTAATTTGCAACAACAGAAACATTTACCCTAGCAACCAAAACAAAACATCCCCCATCAGGTTTCCTTCCTCATGAAAACAATTTTTAGGCTCTGTACAGCTGTACCACTTGGTAACGTCTGCCATCAGAGCCCTTACAAGGTACACGTTTTATAGGCTGTTAAAATACAGTTATGCATTGGACTTCATGGACAGTGTTACATAGGCATCTTTTTCCAGTAACATTAAAATGTTAGTGGACGTACTAAAAGTTTACCTCCAGTTTATCTTATCTTTGTCCAATTTATCTTCTTTTGATAGGATCAGCTAGAAGAAACTAATTTCTATGCTGACATAAAATAGAAGAAAGAGTGGTATAGATGTTCCAGGAAGATGGCTATCAGCATTGAAGAGGAGGGAAAACACACCTGTAAACTAAATGATGTGAGTAATGGAAGGTATTGCTAGCAACAGTTTTTAAACTGCCTCTATGTAGATAAGTCAATGAGGACCCTAACAGATATGGCTACTTTGCATCAATTTCTGACTGACAATATAAAAAGAGTAGTACTCTGTGACAGAAGATGTTAAGTTAAAATTGTCAGTTCTCAAGAGAAAACACCAGATTTACAACTGCACTACCAAAGGCAGAAGAACAGAATTCAAAATCTTGAACTGGAAGCATTTATAGAAGGGCACATTCACACACATCCCTTTCGAAAGGGGAAAATAAAGAGGGAGAAAAAAAAAAAGAAAAAAAAAAGGAAAAAATATCAAGATATTAAGAGTAACATTCTTTACGTTTCATGTATTCTATTGGTTTAAATGTCATCATGTCTCTTTCAAGCTTGCACAAAAAAATAGCTCTTGCAAGACATGCACTTCAATGAAAAATAAATGGAGGCATCTTAGCAAACTGCCTCTCAAATATAGTTCTCTTGAATGAGAACTAGGATTTCAACTTTTCACCTAGCATGTATTTACAGAATATGAAAACATAAACAAACTGGGCAGATGCAGTTTGTTCTGTCTCCCTTTAGACAGGATACAGTGGCATAAAGCAGTGAATCAAAACACACTTTTTCCCTGGCTGTGCCACCTAAGCTGCCATTTACAGTATGCACATGCAGTACTAATAAGATAAAAGAATCACACATGCATCATTAATTCATTAAAGCATCATTGTAAAAAAAAAAAAAAAAAAAAAAAAAGGTGGAAAATGGAGAGAAAGTGTTCCAAAGAAATTTATGATCCCAGCCTGATTAGAATTTGGCAGTGATTTCATCTCCCAATTCTACTTCAGTTATACAGTAAATCTGCAGTATTCTAACCAACTCAGTCAGTCTCACAACAAATAGACATTCCTCTTTGTACTTCCACAGCGTTCTGAGTAACTTTGAGGGGAAAAAAAAAAAAATTGTAAGTTGGGGTACCTACTGTTAACAACTTTTTGGGTAGAAAAAGAAAATCTCAAAACAGTCTTTTCTTCTGTTCTGACCAGAGGGAAAAGCTCTCAGCTATATAAATGCTGTTACAGCAGGAGTCTAGTGTGAAGCCCAGCATGACCACCATCCACGATGTGCAATGGGCTTCACTTAATGTTCTGGCTTCACTTGGCTTTCTATTATTTTCTTACATTACTCTGTCTGCTACCATTCATTCTTCAACTATCAAAATCTGGGGTTACATTCAGCAATACTACCAGGATGGTTTGCTAAGAGGAAGAGATTTTATTATGACTGAGAGCATAATGTTCTGACCCCATTTCAATCTTCCATCAGCAAAAATACTTCACATAATCAGATTTCATTCTGATCATGGCCATAGCTATGCTGCTTAGTATCATCAATAAATTAGAAGCAAGTCCTTGGCTTATATACTTTAAAAAATATAGTATACTATTAAGCATTTGTTTTCTCTTTCCAGGCTTTTATTTTAACAATATAAATGTAAAAATTAAATCAGTGTTGCAGTTCTTTACAAATATTTACTTACTTAATATAATTATTTTTTTTAAAAAAAAGATCTCCCACTGATATTACTCCAATTAAAAAATATAAAATATTTTAATTTCAAAAAAAAATGTATATTTAAATTAAATGTGACTGAAGATTTGGTAGCTATACTTATTTTAAAGAGGAAACTAAAATCGGTAGAATTGATCAGCATATTTGAATTACTATTGGAGGAAAAAAAAAAAACATTGTCAAAAATCATCATGTATGCAAAATTTGTCAAACATAGTTATAATGAACACCTCCCCACATGGAGAAAGTCTGAGAAAGTTGGTGTGGTTCAGCCTGGAGAAGAGAAGGTTCTGGGAAAAATTTATTGCAACCTTTCAGTACATAAAGAGGACTTATAAGAAAGAGGGAGAGAGACTTTTTTACGAGAGCCTGTAGCGACAGGGAAGGGGCAACAGTTTTAAACTGAAAGGCGGTAGATTTGGATTGGCCAGAAGGAAGAAACTTTTCTCTGTGAGGGTGGTGAGGCACTGGAGCGGGTTGCCCAGAGAAGCTGTAGATGCCCCATCCCTGGCAGTGTTCAAGGCCAGGCTGGATGGGGCTTTGAGCAAGTTGGTCTAGTGGTAGGTGTCCTTGCCCATGGCAGAGGGGTTGGACTAGATGATATTTAAGGTTCCTTCCAACCCAAGCTGGTTAATGATTCTATGGCAACTTGACCCTTTTCCTTCTCTGAGCTATGACCTTGGCAGTACAAGAAACCCAGATTATGGATTTGCAGCTTTTCATAGGGGCTGTTATTTTTCTTAATTTTGTATTACATGCATATATATGCATGTGTGTATGAATTAATGTATAAACACATACACACTCTCAAGTGCAGACTAATTCTGACAACCTTATTAGTTTTGACTTTAGCTCGTCAACCTTTGGCTCTGAGAGCCCTTTAAGAGTCTTGCCCCCCTTGAGTCTTGCCTCCATTTTCCTAGAGTTCCAGAGGGTAAAAAAAAAAAAAAAATATATATATATATATTAAAAAAGTGACAAAATCCAGAACCTACAACAATTTCTAGGTTGGATCTAACCCTTTAGGTAGCAGATGAGCACTCCATGCTTTCTCACCTCTAGTAATTCTTTCTTCCTTAAAACTGGAAAATAAACAGTCCAATACTTTAGAAATAGACACTTTCTGAAACTCACTCATTCCTGCTGTTGTGTTTTAGTTGAGCCAAGGTATGGAAAGAAGGCAGCTGTTCCTGCTCTTCTTGGCATCTATGTAGCAGATGCGTAAGATTTTCATCACCTTACCAAGCTAACGATTGATGGTGATGGCTGTCTGCCACCTCTCATTATTTGGTCTTTCCTGTACTCCGATGGAAGTACTGTATATTCTGAATAAGCTGAATCTAGAATGCAGTCTTTTAGGACTAGCTACAACTATCTTGAACCAAATGCAAAAGTTCCCTTTAGGAAAAGTACCATTCTTTTCCCAGTCTGGAAACAGGCAGGCCTCCATGAAAAAAACTGCTGAATGCTTTAAATGCACATTACATATATTCTTACATATATATGTATATAACGTTAAATTAACAGCTAAAATACAGGATGCAAGTTGATCATGCTCAATAATATTTCAATATCTTAAAAAAAGAAGAAAGTTCTCACAACTAGTTTTGTCACCGGTGCTCTTCAAAGTAAACTCAGTAGTAAACTTATAGATCAACTTCATGCAAAGGTAGCAGGTGTAAAAAAGTCTTACAGCAGATGAGTTTCTCTCTAAAAACACATTTTCCCCAAATAAAAATGTGTAGAGGTCCTCACAATACAAGAGTTACAGAAATTTGTACCTCAATTCCAAAATGAGTAAGGAGCCTCACTTCTACTTCTGTCTAAAGGCCAAACTTTTGGCTCCAACAAGATTTTCCCATTTAAGGCATGCTGAAAATATTCTGTATTGCAGATGTGTTTCTAAGCTTGCCACTACTATACTCAAAAGTCCTTTACTTTTCTCATAGCTTTAATACTACACAAGCCATTCTGATTGTTGATTTATCCTACACTACTTCTTTCAAGAGAGGTGACAGTATGGGGGGCAGGGTCGACCATAAAGCTATGGATGTTGTATTTCTAACATCTATGTCATTCAGACTTCTGTTGTGATTCTGCAAATGATATCCAGCACAAATGAACTGCATATTATATAGACCTTACTCACAATCAGGTAATTTTCGTACTGTTTTGTCTTCATTTTCATTATTACTTCTTAATTTCTTTTATATATCAATAAGTTTAAGGCCATTTTAACACAGGTTCTAAAATTAATACTGGGTATGGATATATATTGAAGCACTTCATTGCAAATTATTCCAAGCACACATTAATGACGTGGAAAAGCAAAGGTTGTTCAAATATATTCTTTGTTTGGTGACTAAAAAGTGAATGATCAATAAAAAGAAAGACATGACCTTGACCACAAAAAATCCACATTGTAACACTAAATCAACAGTCATTCAATCCAGCTTACATACATTCATTTATTCTAAATCATGCCAGCATAATTTTATGATGTTACTTTTTTGGTATCTTCCTCTACAGTTGCTCAGTAGAATGACAGTAAATGTTATAGCAGCCCTGCCAAACTAAACACTGAGGTTATACACTAGACCATGACTTAGAGGAAAAGAAACACAACAAATTATGGTTTCAAAGGTATAAGCAAGGGGAACAAAAGCAAGGCATGGAGTTTTCGAAAACAGAGTCTAAGGTCAGGAGGGCCAGGAGCTGCTAGGAGTGCCTTGATGAGGGCTGTTCTGTCAAGCAATTTTGAGGAGCAAAGAAAAGCAGACAAGACAGAGCAACTTGCTCTTGCTTGTCTGAGGCAAATCTCAAAGCAAGAAAATTCACATTGTACCTGCTGTTTCTTACAAGGCCTAGGGCTCTTCTTACCAGCTAGAAAATACACTGCAAGGTGGCTTCCCAGTTTCTGTGGGAGCGAATCTTGTAGGCTCTGCAGAATGAAAAACCCTTCGCCTCTCAACAGAACTAATATCTTCTGCTGAGGATGTAACACTTTAACCTACATAAGACCGACCCAGCTCCACACTGAAGCTCTGATCATCGACAGAGAGAAGTTTGCAAGTTTTCCCAAAAGAAGGATAAGGCACTGTAGAACAACAATGAAAAAAATTTGCAAGCCAATCTGAGCTGAACATAGGGTAAAGTTCAGGTACCTAATTCAAATGTGTCCTGTTTACTGAAAGAGCACAACAATGACAACAATCTTTGATTTTTTTTTTTTTTTTATCTTAATGTCAAGGAATTCTAGTTCTGCTTATCATGCACTATTCACAGCCTCCTTAACTACAGGAGTGCCAGGTATGTTGTTTTGTTAATCTAAATTTTATCTGTTCCTTAATAAATAACTCAGGTGCTATTCAGGAAGATAACATTTCTATGACAAATGAAGAAATAACATTTAAAGTTAACTTAGCAAAGTGGTTATCACTGCCAAATAGACTACTAGTTTTGTTGCTAAAGAGGGTATTTAAGGAGAAGTAGTCCACACTTGTATCCACATATTGACATTTAATATTTACATTTAGAAGTGTTTTATAAAAACATTTTGAATATAGTTAAAATGCAGCCAAATTTACAATAAAAAGCATTGCCCAAGTATAATGATAGCTTCTATGTAATGCTTTTATACTTTACATTTTTTGCTCTGCTCACTAAAGCCAAATCTGTCTCCTCTACTTTGGGAAGGAAGACAGTAAGTGAAAAATCAAGCATAACTCCATCTTTGGCAAGTACTCTTTGAGGGCCCTGAACCTCACAGCACTTATGATTGATAAGGAAGTCTGACAGACGTTTGTTGTTTGGAGTGATAAAATGTTGACAGGAAAAATGAATTTGTTCAGTCTAGATCTATACATATTTTTTTTAAATGACAAAATGTGAAAAGACTGCATGATATCTGTATATGTGGGATGATTTTTTTTTTCTTTTTTTGTTTGGTTGGTTTTTTTAGTACACACAAAAGTCAGTGAAGTGCGACTTCTGATGTTCAAGCTTAGGACTTTGTTGTAAAAACTGTATCATGCTATCTATAAGATGGTATGCGTGGGAGGTAAAAATGCAATGCATGTTTTATGTTGTGCTGCTGCTCTGTGACAGCCAACAATACATGTTCTATGTGAAATACCCAGTGCTGTGCAGTCAATACAATTGCAAATTGCCTGGATGCCATGTCTTTTAAAAGACCAACTGTCTACCTGTCTCTAACCCAACCACACAAAATGTTTGGCAGTTCCAAGCATTGCATTTTCTGCAGCCAGGAGAGGCGAATTCTTGGCAGATGATACATATCTCTGGGATTTGCTACTGACAGGAATGAAATCAAGAGCAAACTTGGCAATAATCAGAATGGATTACAAGACTTCTCTTCACTGGGTTTTCTTCTGACTACAGGCCATGACATCCTGCAGCTACATTCACTGGCCAGATGCTCTTCATGTCCTGAGATTTCAAGCTTCGGGCAATGTGGGCAGTTCCTTGATTTTCTCTTTTAATAGGGAGCATTAACACCTCAAATTGATACTACTGTGAGGTATACGCAAATGGTGTGGTAATTGTAATTTTCTAAACATATCAAATGCACGTCCCCTCATTAAATTATTAACTCTTATGAAATATTTCCCAAAGATGCAATTACCTACTTACAGTTTACACCATAAATTGAAAAGAGTTAGAAGCATGACCACTTTCAGAAAAGTAGTTTGCCTAAACTAAATTTTGCCTCCAAGGAAAGTTTTTTTTTGTAAGATTACAATGCCACTGCAAAAACAAACAAACAAACAAACGAACAAAAACCCACCCTGCCAAACCACACCAAAGACAAAACCAGCTCAACTAGGTGCTAAACTAGTTTTGTCTTTTTCTTGTTTTGAATAAGCCAAAACGATTGAAGCAGTTATTTGTTACTTTTGTTTAAAAGGAGACATTTAAAAAATGGGCTCGGTGTACCTTTCAAAACTTAATTTTATATAGCAATATCATTCAACAAAAGCTCATGGAAATCAACCATATACTGTACCTTGTCAATCACAATTCTTTTGAAACACAGATCAATTATGCAGCAAACGAGGGTCCTGTACAGTAATCCATACATACACCATTTTTACATAGAGGCCTAGAAAACTTTCAATGGTCTTCCTTGAAACTGTATGAAGGCCTCTGAAAACACTTAAATGAACTAATATGAAATAAAGCTGTTCTGCAAGGAAGATAATCCTTGCCTAAAAATGTCTTATAACATGGACAGGGCCATACAGGTATTTAAGTCACACTATGAAGAAAGCTTTTTTCTGCGCTTAACTCAAATTTATCGGATTATGAAATTACCAGAAATAATCCAATAATTTTTTTCGACCAAGACTGTAAGTTCTGTACCACTGTTATTTCAGAGAGTACTTTGTAATGCACATTAATTAAAAACTGTCATCACAGAGATTCACATGTCACAAGCTATCAGCTTTTAATCAAACCTCTGACCTTAACTGCCAGTGGTGCACCATGCACCATTGTTCTGTGTCCTCCCAGCTCAGTTGCCAGTAGAGGATGTCATGGTTTATAGAAGACACATACTTTTACAATAGGGAAGTCTTTTGCTACATTGACACTGCATTTCAAGCATGACTCTGAACCTACATACATATCCAAATTCTCCCATCATGTATGTATTGTCAACACAAGGCTGCACTGCACAGAGATATGAATGGGCACTCCTGGGTCTAGGACCACATAATTTCAGTCCATATTCTTTAATCTTGAGGGGAAAAAGAGAAATTAACCTTTCTGAATAACCATCATCTTAACATGATTACCCTTACTGCAAAAATAAGCACCTTCCACACTCATGAAAAACAAATTTATTGGATCAATATGCATGCCAACTGAGGCCTGACATTTGGTTTTGAAAAATGTCTCATACTCTAATGACATTTATCTGGCAGCATCATTATCTATAGTAGCATCTTTATTGAGTAGAAATCATTATATTGCTACAACTTTCTATTTCACTGGTCAACATTTTAATGAAAGAAAACTAGCCATCACGAAACGTACATCTTATTTTATATCCTTGCAACATGTTTATTAAGTGGCCATTTTAATTTAGATAGATATAAGAATGCAATAGCTAAAATGGCATCAGAACTTAGCTGAGAGATCCCTCAAAGGAAAAAGAATGGGAGAAGAGATGTTATGTCAGCCAGAAGCAGATTCTTCTGGTTTTGTAAGACTCTGATTTACGGAACTGTCTGTAATAGAGAACAGTGCAGAAAACAGCTAGTGTGCACTACCTGGGAACTCATTAGTAAACCCACCCCAAAGTTTAACTTCTGCAGGGTCTTTTCCCTTTGACATGTGCTTATTATTATCACCAATGCCTCCTTCTCAGTTCCACATACACTAATAAAACCTGAATCCAGTTCGAACAGTAGCAGAGATGGAATTAATCTAAAATGTTTTTTTCCTGTTCTTGGAAAACTGTCTCTTGTCTCAATTCTTGCCTTTGGTATTAGTAGTTCCTCAATTTCAAACAAAAAAAAAGCTATTAAAAACTCTATGGGAGTAACATTTCTTTTACTTGGGCAAAGTATAAATGGGCACATTCACCACATCATCTAGAAAGACAATGAGCATGAGAACAGCATCTTACTCACTGTTCAGAAAGTATTTTCATTTGTTCTTGCAATGAGTTTCAGGACTTCGCAAGATTTTGTGATTACTTAGCTATACACTTAATTACAATGGCTGAGTATGGAAAGTACATTACTGTAACACAGCTTTGAAGAAAAAAATAGAAGACTGATTCCACTCTCCACTCCCACCACCCCTCCAAAAAAATTGTTCAAGATCTCCGAGAATTGCCTACCTGATATATGTGGTGAAGCCAAGAACTCAAAAAAATCCCAATTAAATGTCAAGACAAAAAGTAGAATAAAAAAAAAAACAATAAACCAAAACCAATAAACAGATTATTAGTTCCATTAAGAAAAGCTTGTATTATTTAATACTCTCCAATGAAAACAGCAAATATTTTCTGTTCTTTTTGCTGGTCTTGGAGCAAGCATCCACCTAATTGATGCATTAAAAGCACTATTGTTGAAGGCACCAATAGACTTCACCATTTCATCTTCCTCATTTAATTACAAAACAATAAGGTGTAATATCACAGATTTACAGAACACAATCTACAATTACTGTTTTTTTTCTTTTAGCATTATGATGTGCACTTAGACTGCATCTGCAATGAGATGTCATTATAATACATACAAAAGAGTAGGACGACTAAAATTTACTCAAAGAGGAATAACAGGTTCATATATAAAAACAAACGAGAAATATATCAGAAACTAAGCAACTCAGGAATACACCTTAGTGATCAGACTTTGACTTAAGTATCAAATCGTGATTAAGTGTTTTTTTCTTTGGGGCCTCTTTCAAGCCACGTTAGTTTTTACTTTTTACATTTTTAAAATAGATTGAATTTATTACAGGAACAAAAGAAAAAAGAAAATTGGAAAAACTACTGAAAGAAATCAAAGGTAACTGCTGCCAGATTTCAAATGAGCGTTTTTAGGAAGTCTGTGAAGGGGAGGGAAAGAGCTCGGCAGGTAGACAAAGGCCATTTTCCCCTCCAGCTTTCAAATGAGCAATAAACTAAAAGCTATTCACTTCCATCTCTCACTTAACATAGCCACAGTCAAAGCAATGATTTCTTTGCTCAGATGAAGTGCCCCTTAAGCATGCCCTAGATTTGCAATGAATTCAGTGTGATTTTAGCTATGCAGCTTCCAGTGAATTAAATGGAAAATGCCAGACAAAAAGACCAAGCATTTTTGTATAGAACTTCTTGAAATGATCGCTACACTCACAAGTAAGGTTTTGGAAACCTTACGGCATCTTTTCTTTCCCGTTCATACCACCAGGAAATTATAACACATGACATTTTAATTTAAGCACATGCATATAAAGAATTACGGTAACTGTACTTTGTAATACAACACACCCATTTAGATGATTAAATAAGATGGGATACTTCCATTCACTAGCCGATTAGTTTGTTCAGTTTATTACGTGATATTGGACTTGAAACAAAAACAGCATCCCCCTTTTATATTTAATTATATAGAAATATAAAATAAAAATAAAGTATACATTTGTATATTTGCAGTATGGCACTTGTTTCTTGCATAGATCCCAAGGGACCAGTTTTCAAATCGAGCTTGCACAGCTAACATCATATTGAGGAAATGCTTCTGTATTAGTTTCTTTTATCTGTTTATGTTTTTGGAAACTGGCATTGTGATTACTTCAGCAAAAATATGGAAGTTTTAAATAAATGTAAAGGAAGAAGAAACAGGGTTTGGGTGCATTGTTTTTGTGTTTTGTTTTTTTTATTTTTTTTTTTTTTTAATAACATGTATAGGCAAAGATTTGAAATAAATAATAACATCCATTTAGTGCTGTTCAGCTAAAACTGCAGAGGATTTAGTCAGTTGAGAAGCACCAATGCAATCAATCAAAATACATACATGAATGAGGGCAGTATAATCAGTCAGATAAAGTAGATCCTTTTTATAATTTTTACAATTTTTTATACTTCTGTATAAAGCCAAATACTAAATTTTAATATTTCATACTTGAAGAAATATTCACATTAAATAATACATTTATTTTTGGAGCAAATGTATCAGTGGAATACAATTGATAACAAGTCCTCGTTTACTGCTGAAGTGCTAGGAAATTTTAAACTTCTCATCAGTAGCTTATCTTTTACAAATTTGCCCAGCAGAAATGGAAATACTTCAAGACAGGGAACAAAACCTTAGCCATAGAATAGTTTTTCATAATTATTACGTGTACTTATTTGTCCAATCTTATTCTATCTGGTTTTTATTAAGAGAATTTGACTGAAAACAACTACAGAAGAAATCAACAGGAAATGAAACAATAGAAAATCAAGATACAACACGTCTGGAGGTTAGCACTTCAGCCTTGCTGGCACGGCTATTACTCTTCTCTTTGAATTTCCGATGGTAGAAAATCCTAAGTGAATTTTACACCTAATGTAAAAGAAGGAAGCAATGAGAATGTTACTTTCATCTGTTAGAAGATGAAACTATGTAATGAGTAATATTTCTTCTTTTTCATTGCTTCAGGTTTGTGGTTATAATACACAGTTTGACCCTGGAAATAGTAGCAAAAGTAAAAATGCAGTCACTAAGACAGAAAATGGATGGGGAAGCATATGTATTCACCACACAAGAGGGTTTTAAGTTTCAAAAAATCTGCACATATATATGAAAATACACCCTACATATCACATACATATTTATATGCATATATATAAAATATGTGTGCATATTTACTTTAAAATCCTCACTACATAGTAATCCATATTCTGTGACCCCTACATGACATAGACTCACAGGAGTCCTTTGTTGCACACTGCTTCTTTCTGTGGAGCAGACAAATTCAAATAGATATATATTAATAAGTAAAAAGACTATCAGGAGTCTTCCTCACTTACGGATCAGTGAGTTGTCGTCTCATCTGAGCAAGTTCAAGTTAAGACTACAGTGATTTGGGAAACTGCAGTATTGGCATCCCAGACCGTGCAGGTGCCTTGACAAGTAGCGGTTTGCTCTTGAGAAGCTGCAAGACCACATGTGAATTCCTCAGTAAGAAATGCAGGTCTCTAGGAAAACAGCTGAGAGGTAATGGTTATTGAAGCCTGTATCCCTCCTCGAATTAACACACTAGCAGGTTTACTTTCTTCTTGCATCTCCTTTCAGGATAAAAGACTATGAAAACCTTAGAGATACTGGTCTCAAAAATAAGAGCTGTGCAAGTTTTCAAAAGGCATTCAGGGCACAGGTTCACTGCTAGAACCAAAAGGTGGAGAGAATACTGCAAGTGTGTTTTTCTCAGCACAGCAATGGAAAATAAATGGCTTTCAGTAGCAAAATATCAGCGAATTAGAGAGTTAAGACCCATGTCTGTGAAGTCTTTCTCTTGTGGTATGCTTTTTCTTCAGATGCTAAACCCATCTGGATGAATAAATTACATGTTCTTGGGAAGAAACTTTTCAGACAACAGAGATCTGGCATTCCAGGCTTTCATAGTATGGATATCCTACAGTAGAGTGGGTCACTGTAAGTTTCCACCTCATTCTCTAATCATACCGTAGCCCAGTTTTCAGCCTGCAGCCTGGACTTGATGTTTCTTCCTAGAGAGCACTGAAGCTGATGAAATCTCTTCCTAAAGGGACCAGCTCAAGCGAAATGAAATGGAAGCCTAAGAGCTCACCCTTCACCCGCATTAATAACTCCCTACAGTCAGTCTTTGTGAATCTGCTTCATGCAGAATACTGAATCCAAAGGAGGCTGAATTCTGAAAAACACAGGAGTCCAAAATATTTTTTGCACTTTTTAAACTTCACAGATTTCTACTTTTCGCACATTTTCCGACTGGAACAAGAGCCCTGTGGCTCCATCCAGGAACCACAATGCAGCTTGGATTTGAAACACAGCTGAGGTCTGCTCAAAACATGGGTGATGCTCCCAAGGCAGCAGAGCACATTCTGTGCGCAAGTCATTGCTGGGGAGAGTTAAATTGTTGCATTCAGTGTTTCATATCACCTGATCAGGTTTTACTGTATAAGTAACGACTGCATATCCTATTCTTTAGAGTGAATAATAAAGAGCAGTAAGATGCTGCTTAAATAGAGCCAGTTTGTCAATTCAGAAAGCAGACAAGGAAAATGCCAAGACAACAAAGAAAAATGAAGGGGAACAAAAGAAGATGCAGTTCTTTGAGTCATCTCTTCCTAAAGCACAGTGCTGAGGCAAATGTTAGAAAAAGTGTTTGGGGTTTTTTTGGTTGTTTTTATTTTTTAAATCAATGTAGGGTTTATCACAGCCACACTTGGATTTGAACCGCTAGCTCTGCCTTGGTCCCTGGCTCAATTTAATGGTGCTGGAAACTAACAAGGCCAATTGCTTAGACCCCAGATTACCCAAGACATAAAAGAAATGCCTCAAAACAAGAGCTCTGCAGATAGCACTAGCGGTGAGCAGAAGCAGATGAAAGCTCTTTTATCCCCCCTAGGAACAGGGAAAAAACTGGCCAGGGAAGAGGCATAATGGTGAGACTGCCTAGCAAAGATAACACACTGTGCTCTCTCTCTGGAGAAAAACAAACCAAACCAAAGAAACAAACCTACGCACTTCCAGGACATATCCTCTGCCCTCTACCTCTCAGATGATTCAAGTCAGCTGGAAAAGTAATTTCAGACGAAATTAAGGAGGCAGCTTTAACTTTAGTTCCTTCTTAAATTTCACAGGCAATTTGAAATATATGAACTTTAGGGCAAAATGCCTGCTTAGTGCCCACCTTGCCAGTACCTCCTAGCACTTGTAGTTTTCCATTACTGTTACTCTTCCAAAAAACCTCACGATGTTGGAGCAGAGCTCTTGCTCTCGTGAGTGTTGTGAAAACCTACTGGACACCATTTAGTCATCCCGGCACACAAGCATATGCTGCAAATTTTAAAACACTGTGTAATTAAAAAGATCACTTTAAAACACTCACATATGGTGCTGCAGATTCACTTTGAAGAAAAAGCCAACAGTTTTCAACTGCTTGCGTTTAAACATCCTCCCAACATCACGTTTTCTCCTTTTCTTCCTTTAAAAGATGCACACCCACAACCATACAATTCTCTAAAGTGTCTTTAGCCCTCTGTTTGTGGATGAAAGCCTGAAAATATAAACTTAATTATGTTTAAAAAAAAGAAAAAGAACCCAAAACAAAACACAATACCACATAAAGCCAAATGTGTTATTTGAGTATTTCAGGATAATAACAAAATTTTAGCAACAAAAGAGAGCATCTTGAAACCTCATTATTGCCTAATTTTCCCAAATGCCATGTTCCATCTAGCTGTACTTCAGTCACAACATGTATGACATTTCCAAGCTATCAAGTAAAGTATTTAAGCAGTTTTCCCCACATTCAAAAATATTTTGTTGTTTTCAGACCCCAAAAATGCTTAAGGGGAGATACGTCACTCGACTGGTTGCAGGTTTGGAGGGGAGGTGGTTGTAGTGGTTTTTTGTTTCTTTGTTTGTTTGTTTGTTATTTTTGCCTGTCTGTTTTAAGTTTGGAAAGCTCCTCTAGAACACGACAAGCATTTTTATGAAGGGTTCAATAGAAACCAGTGTCCTTAACAATTAAATAAACTGGAATATAAAATTACATTATGGTTTATAACCAGAATTTAAAGTCCTGCTGAAGGAACTCTTGACATCCTTTTCTCATCTGCCTAGTTTCTTAATGACACCTTAATGAAGCTTAGAGATAGGACTCATTCAATTCAATTAGAACTAACATCGCTTGAAAGGGAATTTGATTAAGAATAAGGAAAGTTGTATGACTGGGACTACAGAGACCTGGATCCTATCACTTCCCTTCTTAATTCACCTTGCTTAAATAAGTTTTTCTCCTCTCCATTTCCCTATCTGTAAACTTGGGAATTAAGGAATTAAAGACAAGGAAGAAAAAGAGATACTGACCTCTGTCACAAAGTGTCTGAATGAGAAAAATATACATTTTTCTTTTTTTTTTAAATGATAAATCCACAGACACTTTAGATAGCATAGGACAGAAGGGATTTTAGATACATCAGTTTGCACACCCAACTATTTCTATATGCATTAATATATGAATATTTAAATCAATGTTAGTAACAAACATAATGAAAGGTTGAATTTACTTCAGAATAAGTCTAAAGTCAGTTTAAGTTTTAAAGAAGGTGCCCTTATTTTGAGCAAGTTCTGGGCTGCAACCTGCAGTATGTATACTAGTCAAATGCAACTTCTTCCCTTTGTAAAGATTTTTTTGGTTTTTTTTCAATATGAAATAGTTGGGGTTTGTTTTAAATGGAAGTGCACGTGGAAGTTTTCGGAACCTGGAGAAGAGAAAACAACTGGCTTTCTATATTCTTTTCAGTGGACAAACTGAAGTCTTCTGAAAATAGTGCTTTGTTTACAATGACAACATTAAAAATTGAAAGAAAAAACAGATAGATAAATGCAATAAGACAAATCAACTTCACTACCATGTAAAAAAAAAATCCTCTAATTGGAAAGTAAGCTGCATTAAAATAGGCAGCAAACTATTCTACTGAAGTCATGTAGTGAGAAGGTCCAAATCCTCACTTTTTTTTTTGTTGTTGTTGTTGTGTTTTTTTTGTTGTTGTTGGGTTTTTTTGTTTGTTTTTTTAATTTAAAAATAAAGATTATGGGGAGGTTTTAAATAACAAATATCATAAACAATCTTAAGTTTTTTAAAATACGTGCATTCTTCATTTTTATATAATTATGCTTAATGAAGAAGGCAAAATAGGCTAGAGTGTTAAACCTAATCATCAAAAACACTATAGTGCTGAAAATTATGATCCTCTAGACAATGCATTCTGCTGGCCTTGTTCTATACAACAACCATAGATTTTGATTCAGATGTGCTTTTAGCAGAAACCTAAGCTTTGCGCCACATGAAATCTGACAATCAAAGTTTGTTTTTAAGCTCTAGAAATCTCATCAGTTGTTTAAACACACTAATTTGAATATCATATTTTAAAATAGCATTTCACTGTCTGGTAAGATCCAGCCAGTCCACTGAAATATTCATAGTACTGAATGATGGTATAGGGAAAATACTTACATTCCTGTGTAACCTCATCTAGGTGTTCCTGTTCCGGCGGGGGATTGGACTAGATGATTTTTCAGGGTCCCTTCCGATCCCTAACATTCTGTGATTCTGTGATTAGCAAGTCTTATAAACTATATTATGTAACTTTATTTAGTCACTGGTTCAAAACTCATGTCTGAATGTATACAATGTATCTTTGCCACCAATTCACATGAAAAAGCCCGATTCATTTAAGGGGAGACATTACACAGGCAATTCTGAGCTTTGTGTCATAAGAATTACAATAGAAGAGTATTGTAATTTTAAACTTAAAAGCCTTTACACTTACTCTTTAAGGTCACCTTCACAAAAATAGCACAATGGACTTGGTTCAATCCATATCATTTTCCTGTTAAGACTCTGAATTGATTCCATAATCATATAAAAACAAGCTCAATACACAATTAGAGTTAACTGTTGCCCTTGCCACCGAAATGCACAAAGCAATTTGTGAAGAAAAAGAAAAAATAATTTTTCTTTACTGAGGTTCACTGCTTAAAAAGGTATTTTCCACAGTAAGTGACATTTCTCAGCTCAGTTCTGAGAACTAATCAGATTTGTTTCAAGAAAATGTCAAACCATTGCCCCAGGCAATGTTCTGAAAATTAAACTTACATTGCATTCAATTCAAAAGGAATGAATTACTTTTTTTCTAATGAATGCTTTTCAGTACATTAAAAATGAGCATATTTGCCATTTAATATAAATATGCTTTCAATTACAATCAGCTTTATTGTCTTGAATATCTTCAATGTGATAAGCGGTAACTTTGATTCTAATGTTCCATACAACAGGCGAACAACAAACGTACTTCTGATATTGTTACATTTAAAAAAAAAAATTTGTCTTTTACTTGACAGACAGTTTGCCTGAAGTTATTTTCGTATTAATGTATATCTTTTCTGGAAATTCTGCACTGCACTTCTGAGGGACAAAACCATGTATTTTCAAGTTCACTAAATGAGGTAGAGACCTCAAGCAGCAATATTTTGGAGCAGATACAGCAAACCAAAAAGATTTTTGACTTTACCCTTAGAAAACAACGTGGTTGTAACTGTGGTGAAAGAGGCCCTTACATTATCCAAACAGAATCAAACTGATTCCTCTACCATCTCACATCACCATGAAATAAGCTAGATAAACATGGTCTAGATAAACAAGAAAAAAACAAATATAAAATTGTACAGAAAACAATATTGAGAATAATTGTCAATGGAGACTATCATAACAGAAGGATAATCTGAGTGCAGTTACAGAATCACAGAGTGGTTGGGGTTCGAAGGGACCTGTGGAGATCATCTAGTCCAACCCATCTGCTAAAGCAAGTTCACCCAAAGCAGATTGCACGGGAATGTGTCCAGGTGAGTTTTTAATGTCTCCAGATCTGCTATTACTCCCAAGACACAGCTGATTCACTGTGGTTATTAAAATTGCAGCTTGTGTGAGTGCAAGCACAACAGAAATGTAGTTATAATCCAACACAGTGTGGGGAGAAAAGGAGGGACAGGACCAGATACCATACAGACATCTGCCGAATTCCAGCTTGAGAGAACTAATTACACAATAACAAACAAGCAACAGCAGAAGAGGCTGGAGCCCTGTATAGAAAGGTCAAGTGGCTACCAGGTGAACCTGTTTCATATTTATATGGTTGTGAAAATGCCATGCTGATGTGCAGGGACAGAACATCACTTGAGTGGCTACCTCACTTGCCTCTCAGCGTTGTAAACTGTCAACTAGGAATGTGAACTTTGCCAATGGACTCACCCTGTTCTCCACTTCAGCAGATCAGGATGAAGGTCCACTAGTGGGAAACACATGCTATGCACCCCTCCAGTAACTAGCCTGAGATACTTATTCTGCCTAGTAACTCTGAATCCTCCCGTCTCCAGTTGCATCACAAACAGACACACCCAGTTCCACCCACCTGAGCCCCACTGTCTCTCTGGCAGTTGTCCTGGACCTTCTGGTCACTTCAGCAGCCGACTCCTTTCAGGTGCTCAGCACACACATGCCTGGATCCCAAGGCACTTAACCTACTTGTGGGCTAGAGCACCTTGGAATGCCCTTCCCTTGCAACCCATCATGTGACACATACCCCCAAGCCATGACCCCACACACACACACTCAAGGGGTGCTCCAGAGAGCTGCTCCCATTGACTCACAGTGATAGGAGACACCCCTAGGCCATGGGGCTTGTGGGACAGCCCTGGGATGGGCTAAGGCAGAGGATCCTTTCTCTGAAAGGCTGGGGTTCCCTAGTTGCCATCATGCCTCTCTGTTCCTTCGTGCTTGTGGAGATATCTCTTATCATACAACTTCACATTTTTAAAGGCAGATTCATCAGATTTAAAAGTGTAAGCAATTCATATGAAAAAGTGAAGCACAGAATAACAAAGAAATAACCTAAAAACATTGAGATAAATAACATATAAATCATTCGGTTAGAAACATAGGAGTATAGAAAACCGAGAATTTAGAGACAAAACCCACTAACTCATACCTTGAAAGATATTTTATAGTCTTGTAATTCACTAGTATGTTGTATTCAACTTCTAGAACCAATTAAGTGTTAAAAAAAAACAGTTGTACTTTATTCTGTATTTAACAATTTATAAATATCTCATCTACTGTTTCTTCCAGCATGTTAGTCTACTGATCTAGGACCAAAATACTATTTTCAAGGCTTCAAGTTCAGATTTTCCAGGTACCAAAGGTATTTCATCCCTGCCTCCAGTTCCTAGCCCACTCCATTCCAGACTAAGGTGTTGGTTGTTCTCATGCACTTGGTTTCTGTCTAGGCTTCTTGTTTGATTTTTAATTAATTATTTATTTATTTATTTATTTATTTATTTATTTATTTATTTTTAAGAAAAAAAAAGAAAGAGAGAGGAGACTTCTGAGAACCATGATAACTACATAGAAAGATTCAGCTTTTAGAACAAATGTAAGCACCTTTTTTTTTTTTTTCAGACCAGTGACATTTTAACTCTTTTTAATATGCAATGGAAAGCTCTCAAACATCGAAGATTTTCTCATCTGATCAATGAAAGCATTTTGTTCAAAACACAAAATTTAAGATATTGTTTTCTCTTCTCTTGTGGAAGACAGCATGTTAGAGAGCATACCAGACATTTTTAACCAACAGACAAGACAGCTCATTACCTTGAGAAGCTAAGTGTAACACACAGTTGTTAAAGTATCTTAGCCTACTTGGTTTATCTCACTGTTTCAGGTAGCAAAATATTCTGAAAAGCCTCTGACAAGTATATATTTTGCTAGAAATATGAAGGCCCTTAAGAAGTACGGACAGCCTAATACTAAGTGGCAAAAGTGAAGCTTGAGAGAACACTCAGACTAGATGTCAAGATGTCTATAGCACATTTTATTTATTCTTTAAGAACTTCTATGGTGGTTTGATCTATTCAGAAATACAAACCAGTCTGTTGGCAAACACAAAAGTGCCTTTACATTCACAAAGCATACAAGCACAAGAGTTACAGGATGGAGCAAGTCAAGGGGCTATGTACCACCCCATGCATAGTAGCGGCTGGTATCTCCCATATCATTGAGAGACAAGAAAACAGGACAGCTCTTTCGGGTTATGGGGTTTTATTCCAATGTCACCCCTTCTACATACAAAATTCTCACAGTGTCCCCAAGAGCTGTCGTGGGATGGGGGGAGTGGGAGAAATCAAAGCGTCCTTTTTCCCTCTTTTGATATTCAGCAGACCAGGGCTACCACAAACACTATACTAAGAGCAGTAACAACTGCACTAAAAATAAGGTGACAGTGACTGACAAAGTGAAAACTCGTAACCAAACCCCTTGGAACTCTTCATTGCCTGTGCAGATGGCCTTAGACATTTAAATAAAAGAATGTGAAAATCATTTGTTTTAAAGAACTCTTAGGCATATTGCTGTTCTTGCCAGGGGAAATTAAGTAAAGTTTTACATTATTCTAAATATTCTATAGCCTAGGCTCCAACTGCTCTCCTGTCTACAAGAGAAATGCTTAGTGTTAGACTGGATGGTTAATAAAAGCAAACTGTGAACATCACACACGAGCAAAACTAAATGAGAATTGCTGAAAACAGTATTTAAAGATCTCAGAAAGTAACTCTATGCATATCAAGTAAACAGTGAGTTAATTGATTTTCCAGGCTTTTCCTCCTCCCTTGGTTTTCTGGACAGCATTCTGCTGCAAGCTCTTTGAGCTCAGTGCATCTCTTCTTAATATCTAGTAAACTATCACTTTCCTCAAGATATATCTCAATTCCTATGTGTGTACCACACACACTTTTCCACCAGAGGACTGCAAAAACACACTTTGATCTCTGACCAACTAACCCATATTTCCATAAACTGGCAATCAATAATCTCCCTACGTTTGCCCAATGAACAGTAACATTTTGGGGCCACCAAACTTTGCTAACCTCAGAAGGCAACTGAAAAAATTGTAACACTTAGGGATTAAATGTTTCCTGCACTAAGCTCTACAACCTGTTTCTTCCTCTTTCCCATGTTATTCTTTCTTGTGTTCTACTCTCACTTCAGCTATATCGTTGTAGAAGGTACAACAGATTAAAAGGGAGTTGCATGTCAATACAGTTACTTCATTTTCAGTAGCAGCAGATGACCTCATCAGAATTTCAGACAATCAAAGGCTAAATGAGGTTGGAAGAGGCCTCAGAAAGTCATCCAAGTCAACCTCCTGCTCAAAGTGGGGTCAGCTATGAAGTCAGACCAGGCTGATCAGGGCTTTATCCATCTGGGTCTTGAAAACTCCCAGGGGTGGAGGCTGCCCAACCTGTCTGGACAACCCCACCTACTGCTTGGCTGTTTTCACTGTTGTTTTCTTTTTCATCAGAAATAAAGTTTTCTAGACTGTGTAAATGATACTGGATTCATTATTTGTGGTGAAAATTGTATGATGATAGTTATTCTTCTTGAACAAGAAAGTGAATCTATAAGTTTTCCATATAAAAGTTCTTCGGAGTGATTTATTTTAGTGGATTTCAAAGAGTATTTGCTTTAACCTTTGGTATTTAAGCTACTCATGCTTTGGTGAACAAAAACAATGCCAGGTTCAGAATCTCTCGTTGAAAAAAATAATCTGTCACTATCACAGGCTGGTTTTAAGGGAAGTTTTAAAAATTCCAAATGTAAGGGAAGTTAGAAAACATAGATACATTTTAATAATGCTTTACCATATATATTTCACTGTGCTAGCTACCATCATACAAATGAGCCTGAAAAGCAGTGTTTAATGCACAACTCACCCAGGACCTCCAACAGCAACCTAAACCAACTAAAGGCTGGAAAGTAATCAGGAAAAAACTGAAACAACTACAGCAGCAGTGGAAACATTTGGAAAACATCCGTTTAAAAAGTTGTGTCTCACATTTGGAACCATCTGGACTGATAAAATCCAATAGCAAAAATCTCTTACCGGAGAAAGGAAACACTGCAAAATTATGCATTCAGTTTGATAAGAGGACAGCCTGTTAACCAATACAGGCCTGTTACTCCATGAGTTACCTGAATGCTTCACTGCTGTCAGCCATATACCAAAACAAAATCATATGTCTCAAACAGGATCTGAATAATCCAAAATGCAGTAGCTCATCTACTTTGCTAAAAACTACATCACTCCAGTGGCTATCTACTAAATTGTGTACATAAATGAAGAATTAAGCAAACAAAAATTAAGAACATACATACCTAAAGTGCTAAATCCTCCCTTTTTTTGAAAAAAAGTTTTTCAGTAGGTTAACTACTACAACTAGTAAAAAGTACAAATCTGAAAGTATTAGATCATTTAGTTTGAGTAATTTTTCAGAAGAACAAACAAAACAAAACACTTGTCCACAAAATAGAAGAATAAACCTTTAAAAAAATCCCATCAGTACGAAAAAGTTTTTTTTACTGCATTTATTACCCTCTTCTTTGATTTTTTTTCTATTACAGCAATGTTAAACATCACTTTCAGGCTGTGGTAATGATCTACTCACATTAACTAATTGCTGAGAATATTTCTGCCACCATAAGAAAAAAAGTCAGTAAATGACCAAGAACTGAAAAACCTTACATATTAATCAGGAAAACAAAAAGTTACCTTAATATAATCTTTCTGCTGTGAACGTTTGTCAAAATGAGGGTTTCTTTGACTTTAGAAGGTTGTTCAGGAAAGCTACAATACATCCAGAAATATTATTGAAAACTGATGACTTGGAATGAAAATATAACTATCTGACAAACTACAAATGTTCTGAAGAAAAACAAAAAATAATAATAAAAAAAATATCATTATTTGAAATTATATAATGCATCCAGTTGTGAATAGGTATAGGCTCTGATCTGTGGAAATAGATTGTCCTTCAGAATTATACAATGACTATGTCATCTGTTTCATTTATAACTACATAAAAGGGCTTTTTTTTTTTTGGGGGGGGGGGAAGGAAGGAAAAAAAAAGAAGCAATTCAGGATACAGATTGGGACCCTTGGTCAAAACTCTTACAGTTTAAATTATCAGATTAACACCCAGAATTTTATTTCAGTTATTTCAGTGTTGTCTAGTATTTGAATGTCCTCGAGAATACTGATACATGAATTTTTTTAAACAATTTTATTATACTTAGACCTCAATCCTTTACAAAGAGTGGATTACTTTCTAAACTTAGAAAATGTGAAATGCATAACTTCTATTTGTGTAGCAGTCCCAGTTTACAAATGGAACATGAGACAAATCACAGGTGTTATCACTTTTACTAAAAACTGTATTGATTATAACCTTACAGATGTAAGCAGTTCAATATGTACAGGACTAAGCTATATTAAAGGCAAAGGGAAGTGTGCCAGATTTACAGAAGGACTTATGTACCTAAAATTACTAGCATGGGAATGATGATGTATAACCTCTATCTACCCAAAGACAGGACAGATAGTGTCATGTATTCCCATAGTAAAGTTAGCCTGCCTTCACACCCTGAGATAATCCTGAACCTAGATCTAAATCCCTACCTGCAATTGTAATGCAAAGCAATCTCAGGGTGGCATACCAATTCTATATAATAGATCAGTCAATAAAACAAAAAATAGCTGTACAAGTTAGTATGTGCAAGTTAAAATGCCACTTGGAATTTTTCCATGAATAGCAGATTTAATTTTATTGTGCAAGTGAAATTACTGAAAACTGTTCTTAAGATACTAAGTAGGCTGAATAAAAAGAATAGCCCCTGTAAATGCGCTATTGATAAAATAATTCAGAGTAATTATATGTCTATCAAGATAACATTTTATATTAAATAAGGAACAGAGAACAGAAGACAATTTTCCCTGACTGAAAGCAGTAGTAACGTTAGTGTTCTTTAAGGGCACATACTTTCAAGTCCATTGAAATGTTATGAAAATCGATCTAGAAAGACACGATAGTACACACTAAATGGATATAAAACTGCCAGGTATATACAGATGTGAAATTTTCTGTTTAATGGGAAAGAACACAGATAACACCTATGAACTGAAATGACAGTGAAAAGACAGTTAATAAACCCAATGTCAAACATATGGTAAATGTGATACGTTCTGATACCCATAGTACACAGAAGACGCACTGAGAGCCACAGGAACACTTCAAGACTGAAAAAAAAGCCTTTTTAAATCCATTATCACTAGCCCAGTAGGTTACAGAAAATCTTTATCTCCATAAATACACAGGAACAGATAAACAAGATAGAAATACTATCTGTACCTGCTAGATTAAGAGGTGGACCACAAAAACAGCTAGATTGATACTCTGAATCCATTTCAAGCTTTTAACAAAGAGGCTGATCATCCACACCAGCAGTTTAAACGGGATGTTTATTCACCAGTAGACATCTTACTTTAAAAATCTAACAGTGTCTGCATTAGATGTTTTCTGAATGGTTCAAGGATAGACAGCTGTGTGAACTGGGTTGAGCTCCCTGTTTCCTGAAACTGTCTCCCGCAAAAGATTTTTCTGTAACAATTTTCTTACCCTATTGTTGCACTTAAAAAAAAAAAAAAGAAAAAAAAGAAAAAAAAAAAGAGACTTAAAAAAAGATAAATAAGAAAAAAGAAGGGAAAAAAAAATCTAGGTTAAAGAATGTCCCAGACTTTCTCAGACTTTCTGCTTCATTTACAGATTTTTAGAATAATTTCCAGTCTGGAAAAAAAAAAAAAAAAAAAAAAACAACAAAATGAGGACAAAGTGAGGCTTATGCTCAAAGCTACAAGAATCTGGGTGTCTGCAGTGCCCTTAGAGAAATTAGAACATAAGTATCCAACTCTTCTTGAGGAGGACTCTCAAGTCTTGGGCAAAATAAATGCATCTCAGTAGAGGATAACACTATTACTCAAGCTCCAGTTATTTTTTCCCCCAAGACATATAAAATCATTTTTAGTTTAATAAAAAACATAGTAAACAAAGATCCCTCTTTTGTAGTGAGCATAAATATCAGATTTATTAAATTTCAGATTATTTTGGTTATGGTTTAGTAATAAAACTGAAAATATCATTTCACATAACTTTAAAAAAATCAACACGAGAAAATAAAGTTAAATGATTACATTTAAGCCTACTTTATTCTGTCTCTACATGTGCAATATGCTGTGCAACCCCATGAAGGCACAGTCTTGAAGGAGATCTGAACTGCTGATTAGATGAGATTAAAGATAAATAAGAGGCTAAAATGTAGGCATTTTGGAGGTTTTTGGTTTAGGGGTTTTCTTGTTGATGCTTTTGAGCTTTTTTGGTTGGTTTTTAAAGGAGACATACATCATATAGGCTAATCTGCACTTGTTTCATCCTTATGTACTACTTCAATGAACAGAACAACCCATTACCCTAAGAACAAATATTTGATGATTATTTACCCATATAAACATACCTTAAAATAATTTATGCACCATAGAAAGTAGTTATGGCAAAGCATTATATTCTATCATCAAACAGAAGGAAACTTGTGGATCCAGTATTGGGTCTATTTGAAGCAGGAATCCCTGATTCATTGCAGGTGTTTCAGATATTTACTGATTTAGAATGCACTCTTTGAACAATAATGCAATTCACATTTTATTTCTTCTGAGATATAACAGTAATCTGCTCTGTTTAACTGGATTCAAGTTCAGTAAGTGCAATAACAAACAAGCAATGTCTGTCTTGGAGAGATGAGGGAAAAAACATTGATTGGTTGGTTAAGGAAAAACCGGTACCCAACAATATTTTTGTTTCTTTCAACTATGAACCCTAAGTAAAATAATCTGCAAGGTGACAGGTAATATCCCAAGGAATTCTCTGAAGTAGAAATAATTATGTTTATCTTGTACCTGTTGAGTCATGGGCCCTCCTGAACATTTGGAACAGATCCCATCCAGATCAAGATATTTGTGCTTGTGGTCTAGTCTTTTCCTTAATTTTAACAAGTGGAAAAGTCCTAAGTCATCCCCACCAACATTTAACTGTTGCCATGTTGTCAGAGCATGGGTAGATGACTGAAACCATTGCATGAGTCACCTGGATCTTTCACAAACTGCTCAACACGCTAAATAAATAAATAAATAACTCCCAATAGTCCATGTGCTTCTCCAGTGATCTCACTCTAGCAGGGCTGTGACAACATTCAAAAATCAGGTTTTCCTGCTCCCCTTCCCCCACTCTTTATCTCAACCCAGACTCTCTGCTGGGCGAACGCTGACATCACTTATTTTCCGTTGATAATCTTTATATTTTTTCCCCTGTAAATACCAGCTAATTACAACTGTTGGGTTTTCCTATTCTCTTAAGTGTGAGGTAAGGAGAAAAAAGTTCCAGACACCTAGTTCTGACGCTTATTGCACTCCGTATCATATTTTCATTGCTAATGTTACACTTTCATTTTTCACATTCAGTGCACCTAGTCTTAAAAAAGGAAACAAAAGAACCCATGGTCCCACTATTTGGAATAAAGACCATCTTGTTTTATAGATCATTATGCTACTGACACAGTGAACCCACAGATGATACTACCTAAAATACATATCCAACACATGTCTGTACATACTTAAAACAATTTAGAATGAGTAATTTTTCTAACTTAAAATTCCTCTGTGTCTTTACAGTTGAAAAGAACTATTGGTTTCAACTGATAGGAGAAGAAGAGATGGGAGGAAAACAGACAAAAACAACCTCCTTTCCTATGAATGTTTGAGAACATCATCCTGGAATTAAAACTAGACTAAGCATGAATAATATTAATCCCACTATTACAAACAGTTATGGAGCACTGATTCAAGACGTGCAATACAACATTTTACTCTCATAAAGAGGTGTCTGATCTGGCATTCATTTTATTGGAACTTGTCAGAAGTGGGGATGGGGAGAAAAGTTTTGAAACTAAGTCCATAGTGCAATAGGAAAAGAAATAAGAAGGGAAGAGAACTGTACAAGATAATGTTCACTATATCAACAGCCTACACTTTGAATTTGAATCTTTCTCACATAAAAGTAAAGTCTACAAAGTTTTATTTTTAATACAGATTAATTTCTGTCATCTTGTAATTATCATCCAAGCTGCCTTTATGCTTTCATGTTCCTTGAATTGACATCAGATAGAAAAAAAGTATGAAATTATCCCCATCATCCCCATCCTCAGTTCTTTTAACATCCTTTGCTCCCTCTTTCAATAAGAGTTCTGAAAACATTGAAGCATTGTTCTGAAAACAGTCATATGGAAAGATTTGCAAAGTCATCCTTCTAAAAATGGAGTCCCTATTCCTTTTTTCAGAGCTAGAATGCCTTAAATACTGCATTGTCTAACATCCTATTCTTTCCCTTTTGTTACTCATTACTGATTTGACTGATATTGCAACATCTCATCCCCCATGCTCTTGATTTGTTTGATGTGGTCCCTCGTTTTCACAAAGGAAATCGTATTTTTGTTCCATCATGATAATACCACAATAGTACAGTTTTCTTCTGATACGATGATGTGATAATTTTAATAACAAAGATCTGAAATCACAGATTTTAGGAAAATTAATAAAGAAGTAGTCATGCCACTTATTCACAGAATCATTGAATGGTTTAGGTTGGAAGGGACCTTAAAGATCATCTAGTTCCAACTGCCCTGCCATGGGCAGTTACACCTTCCACTCGACCAGCCCCATCCAACCTGACCTTGAACACTTCCAGGGATGGGGCATCCACAACTTCTCTGGGCAGCCTGTTCCAGTACCTGGTCACCCTCACAGTAAAAATATACCTTCTGATATTCAGAGAGAACCTGATATGTTTCAGTTAGTTTCCATTGCCTCTGGGGCTGTCACTGGCTTCATCTTTGTATCCTCCTTTCAGGTATTTATACATTGATAAGATCCTCCCTGAGCCTTCCCTTCTCCAGGCTGAACAGTCCCAGCTCCCTCAGCTTTTCCTTCTAGGAGGAGTGTTTCAGTCCCTTCATCATGTTGTGGCCTTTCACCAGACTCTCTCCAGTATGTCTATGGAGCTCTTGTACAGGGGAGCCCAGAACTGGACACAGCACTCCAGGTTTGGCCTCACCAGTGCTGGGCAGAGATGAAGGATCACCTCCCCTAACCTGCTGGTAACACTCCTCCTAAAGCAGCCCTGGATACCATTCACTGCCTTTGCATCACAGGCACATTGCTGGCTCATATTCAACTTGGTCTCTACCAGAATGCCAGAACCTTTGCTGCAAAGCTGCTTTCCAGCTGGATGACCCACAGCACATTCTGGTGCCTGCGGTCACCTTTCCCATTTCTGGGTTATGTAGCTAGGAGGCATTTGTATTGTCACACGACTGCCTTTCAAAACATGACACAAGTTAACTGGAGGGCTTCTCAGTCAATAACTGTGGAGTGATGAAACCAAGCTTACGTTCATTGTATTTGCTTAACTTCTTATAGTTCAGTGGGTCCTGCTTCATTTTCCCCTAATAAACAGGTTGTCTATAGGCACGCAAACTTGGTAGCCCTGCCTATGCATTCCTCATTGGTTTGTATCTGTTTTTCCTTGCCATTGCTGCTTTCTTTCTAAGTACTTACATCCTTTAAACTGCATTCATGCTGACATGTAAGGTAACATAAAACTGGAAGAATTTTTCTAGACCAGAAGCTAGAGAGGGAAATGTTGCTACTATGAAGCAGGATGTAGAAAAATAGACATGCCACTAAACCCACAAACACAATCTGTGGAGAATGCATCGGTGTTCAAAGCAGACTAGCTTTCCACTTCCCCAAAAGAACTTGCAGGATTTGTCACAACAGATCACATTGCTGTGCTGTGAAATGTGGCATGCAGCCTCCAGCACCGGCCAATACCTGATGCTACACAGAAAAGTGAGTAGAAGCATATTGCACCTGGTTAATCTCGAGAGATTTGCTCTTTAATGGCTAAGCAGAGCAGAAAAGAAATGCACTGAAGTTCCTCTTGGGCTATGTAAGTCATTTTGCTTATGTTTAAATTTAGCAATACAGACACCTCCAGGTGACACTGCATTAAATGCAGTCAATTAGAATTAGCTTCTTATACTTAGTTGATAGAGGTAATTGAGATAAATGTTCAAGTAGCTACAAATAATATAGACATGTCTCCCATAAAAGCTAACAGTTACTGATGTGACATCCCTAGTCACTAAATGAACAGGAAATGCTAAATGATCGGTTTATTTTTTTTTTCCATAAGCAAGAGAAAGGGTCCATACCACAGGCACACAGGACCACTAAAATGGTTATCTAGGCTTGTATGAAATTACTGTCCTTAACAGTAAGGAGGCTAGTCTCCTTCTGAAACTCAGGAATATCCCCAAGGACTGGAGTACAACAAATATCACCACCACCAAAATAATCATTAAGGTTTATGGCATCTAGTTCTGCAAAATATTTCTCGCTAGTTTATCATTGTTCCCCCCTTTCCCCACATCCCCACCTTGCTTCCAGTCCTTCTTATGTCCTGGTTCTGGTTCTCCCAGAGAAAACGCACAAGAGATAAATTTCCACAGAAAGTATCATGTCTTGTATCCTGAAATAATACTCAGGCACTGATAAGAAACAATGAGGACAGAAAAGTCACATTTTTGTAGTGAATGGGTACAACAACTATCTTTGACAACACGATATGAAAGTCACTTATTCAACCCAACACAAACATAATGATTTCACAGAAAAAAATGAGAACCCTTCAAAAATTACTTCTTATGACTAAATTATGCCACATTCAGTTCACATTTTTCTCTAGTTATCTGATTTGCTTTACAGATTGATGATGGTCTTCATGCCCAAGCCTCCACATTCTACAGGATAAACCTTTTCAGCCTACTCATCAATCTGTCACATTTCTCATGTTTTATGACCCTCTTCGATTTAGTCAGACTACTTTTGTTGGCAGAGCAGGTTACAGTGCAATTGGATTTCTCACCATTTGAGATAAACAAGATGGACTTCACCCTTCCTTTTTCAATTCTTTCAAGTAGTTTTTATACAGATATGATACTGTATATGGTCTTGGAAGGCTGGGGATTTTTTATAAGACTAATTTTGGTGATTTTTAAATGGGAAAAGATTGAATTTGAAATCAGAAGGAAACAATTAAGATCTAACACATTTTCAGGTCACTCTCACAAAGCGTTACTATTTGCCTTTCACTATATAGAAATCCATCATGGACCACTTCAGCTTACCAACTAAGATCCTTAGACACATGAAAAAAAAAATTCAAAGGTCTTCTAACTCTAATAACTGACTTCAGTTTTCTGAAATTGGGATCAGAAGAGACTACTAGCAAAGAAAAGACTGAGGATGCCTACTAGCTTAGGGCAAAGTAATGGCAGATAGTATGTGTCCAAACAAAGAGAGATTACTATTTGGCATTGGGGGTTCTATTCTCATTGCTGCTAACATTTACTTAGTTGTCAAACTGCTGCCTACTTTTTCCATCGTGTTTCTGAAAAAGCCATGTATTGTTGGAATATTAGTCATGTAGTAAACACACATTGTCCAACACTTTCAGATGTTTGTAATCAACAGGGAACCTGATATCCAGCCTACTACAAAAACAAGAGCTATTTCCATTTCGGCACTTCTCCCTTTCTATCTCTGCTGCTTATTTTGTTTACAGAAGTTCTCATTTGTTAATGCTTTTATCTACTAAATGTTGTACTAAGAGATAACAAGCTACTTGACTGCACAGAGAAAAACTGAAGAAGTTGCCAGCAACCTCTCACTCGTCTCTCCAATATGGTAAATTTGAAAGGAGGATGGCCCTTAGCACAGTCAGAACATTTTTAATAACCTGGAAAATATTTAGCTAGGCCATAAATGTGAATTCATTTTTATTTTAACCTTCAAGTAAAAACTTGAAAAGTTTTACATTCAGTACATCTAGTGAAATGTGAATTACATGTAAAAATTAAGCCAAACTAGGTTGGAAAATACAATGCAATAGATAAAAGCCAAGCCTCACATCTTCACAAAAATAATACACACTGTATTCTTCACCTTGAAGAACTCGATATGAGCAACGATAACTAGCCTTTCCAAGTTGATGTCCACTCAACTTAATTTGAATGTGTTTCAATGTACAAGACTAGAAACTCAGTAGAATAGCCTAAATGTCTAAATACCTACCTGTATCTGCAATTTTTTTTTTTCCTGATACAAATTGGAGAACCATAGGGTATCTCAAACTGGAAGGGAGTGATAAGCATCTTAGACATCTAAGAGCAAAGTTGAATATCCTGCTCCTCACTGGACTGTCTAACACTAAACCATATGACTAAGAGGATCATCCAGATGCTTCTTGAACTCTGACAGGCTCGGTGCTGTGACCACTTCCTTGAGGAGCCTGTTCCAGTGACTGACCACCCTCCCAGTGAAGAACCTTTTCCTAATGTTCAATCAATATTGTGTCCAGTTCTGGGCCCCTCAGTTCAAGAAGGACAGGGAACTGCTGGAGAGAGTCCAGCACAGAGCAACAAAGATGATTAAGGGAATGGAGCATCTCTCTTATGAGGAAAGGCTGAGGGAGCTGGGGCTCTTTAGCTTGGAGAAGAGGAGCCTGAGGGATGACCTTATTCATGTTTGCAAATATATAAAGGGTGAGAGTCACAAGGATGGAGCCAGGCTCTTCTCGGTGACAACCAACAGTAAGACAAGGGGAAATGGGTTCAAAATGGAACACAAGAGGCTCCACTTCAATTTGAGAAGAAACAACTTCTTAGTGAGGGTAACAGAACACTGGAACAGGCTGCCCAGGGGAGTTGTGGAGTCTGCTACTCTGAAGACATTCAAGATGTCCCTGGACACATTCCTGTGTAGCCTCATCTAAGTGTTCCTGCTCTGGCAGGGGGATTGGACTAGATGATCTCTTGAGGTCCCTTCCAATCCCTAACATTCTGTGATTCGGTGTGATTCTGTGATCTGAGCTTCCTTTGATGCAGCTCAGATATTATAACCTGATATGAGAAGACAAATTCTTATGCCTGTATAAAATCAACAAGCCTGGTCTAAAAGCTCAGCCCTGGGTCATCAGGTAGAAATGTACAGACTTCATCTGTCAGCAGTCTATAAAAAAAAATACAGTTCTTATACTGACAGTTAAAAACTCCAAAACACTAATGTTTCAATATGGTGCTCAACATGGCTTAGTCTGTCTTCAACAGGATCAGGAAAATTACTGCTGTACACTGCTGAATTTGCCCTTCCGTTACATTTCTCCTGAACCCCCAAAAAAGAACCACTTCAACATTTCTAGCAAACTCCAGTCCCTGCCATCTGTTTTCCTTTATGGCCATCTCCACCTCCTTACACTGCTGTTGTCAGTTTGGCTGTCAGCATAGATCACATCAGATACCCTAGAAACGGGTGCATTCAAAAAGGACGAAAAAAAAAATATATCAACCCAACACATTACAAGGTGGGATACTAAAAGGAAAGGACTGTATTATCTGACCTATCTTCTAGGAAACAGAATCCTGAGGGTAAACATTCAAAAATGGCCTCTGGAGATGTAGTGATTCAGATCTCAAGTAACCCTTGTTTGGAAGTGCAAAGGGATCACATTTTTCTGTGTGTCACTTGATCTCAAGTAGGTTTAGCACTGATAACCAGATGGGAAGCCGTAGCCACCTATATTGCCTCTGCAGTGGAAAGCCACCGAAGTAGAGGACATTTGAAAAGAAGTTCACTTTCCAGATTAAAGTTACTGGAGCCTTGAAGCTAATTTCTTTAACACTTTGAAGGTGGTGGAGAGAAACAAACCCAGGCAGCAATGTTGTTTACAGACTTGACTCCAGTAGCCAGGTTTCATTAAGCTGTTACCCTGCTTTTTCAGAGCAAACCTGTACTAGTTTCAGTGGGACTATGCTATTTATACATTAAGAACGCAGCACAGATAAGACAGCACTAAATTTTGTAGCAAAGTGTAATTCATCATGACACATTCCAAGAAAAATATAGAAACACAAAATCCAGTGAAAAAAACCCACGTTGCATTTCTTAACTACCCCTGAAGGCAGAAAAAGAAAAAACTGCTCACAGTTATACAGAAGAAGATGAGAAGATAAATTTTTTATATATCATTTATTTTCTACATTCTGCTGAACTACATATTTAAAATCATATAGACTCCTACACAGCTTTCAGGAATTTTATTTACTTTCTAGTTGCGTGATTAGTCATATTCATTTCTTTGTATATAAAGACAAAGTATACCGACAGAGATCCAAAAAAAAAAAAAAAAATTGGTCTCCATCATAACAGTTCCTGCCATCAGAAGAAATGAGTATGACATACTCAAGCAGCTCTGCAACTGCACAGCTATCAAGGAACTGTCACTACCACATAAGCAGCAGGAGCTGCAAGGCCGCTCTAAACTGAGCCAAGGACTGAAGAGGTCCACGATATAGATGAGTAACAAAACAACACTGTTGTTTCTGTATTGCTCCTCATCACCCTTCAGGAGTTCTCAATCTTGGAGGCACTCGCCTTCAGGGTAAGTGGCAGCCAGCCTTCCTCTCAGGTGGTGAAAATAACTATGGGGTGTGTTTTGAGTGAATGGGATTCAACATCGTGCATGGGCAGTGCCTCACACAACTGCTTCTCAATTTTGCTACCTAGTTCAAACTGTCAGTCTTGACCTTCTCCTTTCACCTCCAAGCTCCCACCCCACTTCATTCCTCTTGCATCTTTTTCCATTAATAACATTTTCCATGGCAGTGTTATTCAGCAATTCAATAGCTCCTTAAAAAGCTCATTTAGGATTAAATACCCCTTCTGTCAAATGTTATATAACTTTTCCTATTTAAAGATAGTATCTTTGCAAAGTAATTTATGATTTCAGATTATCAATGCTTCAAAATAATGTCTTCATCACCAAATTCCATACTCATGAGTTTTCTTCATCTCCTTAATAAACTTTCTACAGATAACCTGGAGTTCTCCTCTGGATGGTAGTAGAAAAGAATCCATCTTACTCATCTTATATCCACTGCCCGATGTAACTTTTCAGAGGTGGGCCCCACATCAGTACTGATGGCACTAAAACATTTGAAATTTGACTGCAGAGGGTCTGACAACAGTGCTGCTATTCACAGACGAGAGTCCAGTGACCAATCTGTAACAGGGAAAACGTAAGCATTTTTATTATTCTTTTTGGGTAAACAAAACTCAAATTGCTCAACTGACATCTCTGTGAAAGCATGCATGAATAGGTCAATGCTCTGCCATCAGCTTCCACACTAACCTCAGTTGAATGTCTTGCTAAATACACATCACAGTAGCAGACCATACGCATCGAGTTCTTTACCCCAAACCAAATCCTGTTTCACTACCATGGCACATATGGAGAATTCCTAAAACAAATCAGAGAGCATTCACACTAATGTCTCTTAGCTGCAGTTATTTCCACCAGCTGACAGAATGCATGGAAACAACAAACTTCCCCCACTGTAGCAGCAGTTACATAGGGAGAGTTGCCAGTTTGCCAGCATAACTCATTCTGCAAAGGAACACAAAATTAGATTTCAGTCTACAGTAGACTGGTCAGCAATGTTCTACTGCTACACTCACATCACAAAGATGTTTCGATTTAGGCATATCATTAGGAGCCTTTTTAGCTCAAAAATCACAATGTAGACCTTAGAAATAGGTGTCAATAGTTACAGCCAAGCCCCTTAGAACTCTATAGTAAAGAGAACCATCTTCTTCTAAAGGTCGCAGTACATGCGTCTTGTCCAATGTCTCTCTGTAAAAGCCTTTTCAGTGGAGCTAACAGGCTGACCCTTGTGATACAAATATGTAAAGTAACCCATCTGCTCTCTAAGACGTCTCAAGGAAGGTTGAGAAGAACTACTAATTTCAAAAAGCTCTCCCTGAAAGGAAGGTCATGCCTAGGGCTAAGTGGTATCTTCTGATATATATGCTCAAACTTAATAGTGTCTTTCACAAATGTTTGTGCTGCAAGCCTACACTGGAATATTTTGAGTTTGTTTCATGCCAAAAATAAATTACTGTTTCTACTCTTCTGAAAAAATAAATGAACAAACAATTACATACGGAATATCTGTTGTACCAGAAATATATTTGTTCCTGCCTTCTCTGTCTCTTCCTTATAGGATCAGAGTACGGACTTCTGAAACTCATAGAGGTGCTTTGGTCGCTGTGGGGTTTGGGGTGGGGGAGTGTGTTTGTTTATTCGTTGTTCTTCCTTTTAACTGAAACATTTAAACCCCAACCCCTCTGTCTTCCCCCAATACTATCCGTTACCTTAATCAGTTCTAGGTTTTAACCTCTGAAAAAAAGCAATAATTTCTGTCTTCTACTAATGACCCTAAATTTTTCTTTCCTTGACTAAGTGACTGGTTGCAAATACACATTCCATAGCTACAATCATATATCCAGCCAAAAAACTCCCAAGACACAGCATTTTTTTTTTTTTTTTCTTTTTTAACTTGATGTTTACAAGCTTTACAAAGGTATGGTGTTAGAACAGATTGACTGGAAGGATGCAGAACCCTTGGAAGATTTAGGGCAATGTCAGTTTTTCAAGATTCTTGACAAAGAAGGGGGAAAATAGACTTGATTTTGTCTGCGTGCTACATAAGGCCATTTTTACATACCCTGGGGGTGGGGAATAGATATAAGGAATTTTTAAGATCCTCAAGATTTTAATTTTGAGATTTAAAGAACATTTAAGGTTTTCTCACTCAGTCTTTTCTGTTTGTTTAAACAGATTTATCTAAACTGAAAATCTGTTGAGTGCTAGTTAGCTAAGGTAATTATTCTATCTGCATAAAGTAATGCAAATACTCCTTAGGTAAGTCTAATTTGGAACATAAACTTGAAAGTTATTAATTTACAAATTTACTGGCTAATTTGTGGTTAAATGGTGAACCAATTAAATAAAGATCCTATATCCTCTTTTTAAAGACCAGTACTTCCAAGTGAGAATGATAAAGCGATCTGGGATGGGAGCTAATTAGCTTTAGCATTTTAATAATGCTTTGGTTACTACCAAAGGAGAAAGTCCAGCTGTTTCCTTGGTCAGAAAATAGGTCAGAAATCTATAGGCCATATGTATTAAATGTCTGCTGTAACACATTTGAGCTTTTTACACTTTAATACCTGCAAAGCTGGGAAAAAATACCCAGGTAGTGGCTGTCAAACCTGTTGTCTAGTCCAAATAAACAGTTGAAGCGAGTCAAACTCCAGGTAAGGATTTCTGCACTTAAGCTTCAGCTACACATAAATCTGTCTAACATATAGAAGACATGGCCTGAGCTTGCACTGGTCACTCACAACTAACAAATCCATAGCTGCTGCAACATGTGCCTGGAGCACCACTCAGCTAAGCAAGCCTTCAGGAGATCTCGCTGTTGGTTGGTACATTTAACTGGTAGCCAAGCTATTATTGAGACAGGCTTAAATAATCTACTTCTCTACTTTCTGACTGTATCAACACACACTGTGATGTCCTGAGCTGCAGAGAAAAAAATGCCACGGAAAGCCATGTCACTGCTGTGCTCACCAAGTGACACATCAATAGAAGCGATGGTGCGCTATCAACAAAATGCTGCATTTCCTTGAGAAATGCCACATCAACTCAGAATTGAGTCCACCTCAGAACTGAGCATAATTTTCAAATGGATTTGTAAAGGCTGCTCAAATAGATTAAAAATGGTGACACCACTTTATAGGTCTCAAGGCTGGAACAATATAGACCAGTCTGATCACTATTTGTAAGCTCAAAAGCCCCCTAGATGGCCCTGGACTTACAGCTGAGAAAGATAACCCTTGTCCCAAAGATATAACATGGTCACTCACTTTAAAACTCTGAAAATAAGATAGTTTTGCAGGGAGGACAGAAGCGTAGGAGCAATAGCAGCACAAGCACCTTGTTATACAAGGATTAGTGATTATGCAACATTGAGCAGTGCTTATGTTAATCAGCCACTGCATGAGGCAGATCTGCAGCAACATACCATGACACCTCTCAATCTCTCATTTTCACAGGCTTGTTGAAAGGGAGAGGGGGAATATTTTCAGCTGTGCCCTTTCCAAATAAAATCTGAAAATGAACAGAATATAGCTGATACAGACACTTCCGCAGACTTTTTAAAGACAGCTTACATAAGAGTTAGAAGAGAAAAACTGCTTCAGGTATTTCAATGAGATACAGAGACTGAAAGAAAGATGGCTATAATATTATGTGGGGGAATCAACACAGTCTGCTTAGAACAACGTTTATTTAAGTCATGTTTAATTAAGGACACTTGTCTCATTTTCATACTTCAGCTGGGTAGACTTGCCCCCACCTCCTGGAAAAGACTGGGTGGGGAGAAGGAAGCTTTAACACAAGGTTCAAAAATTTCTTAAAGCAGATTATTCTAACAATTCAGAGCTCTGAACTACTGAATCAAGTTTGCTACACACAGTTGACAGCCATTTGAAAGAAAAAAAAAAATCTGTTAATGCTTAAATTACATTTGGTTAGGAAAAATAAACTTGGATCCATATTTGATTCTACTGCCTTTAAAAAGAAAGAATAAAGTTCTTCATATATTTCTCTCACAAAAGAAATATTAGTCGATATTAAGACATAGCACAAAGAAACCCACAAGATTTTTCCTCCATCACATCGTACAGAGCTGCAATTAAAGACTTATTTAAGCAAAAGATCTGATTAATGGGTTGTTACTCTCTATAAAATCCATTTCAGCTCAGGAAGCCCTGATTAAGTTCCAATTTATAAGACTGGAAAGAGGCCAAAGTAGGAAATCGGTATAACTCCTTAACAACATAGATTTTATTTATTTATTTTTTTAAGAGAACAATTCTGAAACAGATTACAAAACTTTCTAATGAAAATCAATGGCATTTTAAAGTTAGATGCTTAAAGCGCAGTTGAAGATTTAAAATGCCCAAAATAGCAACATGTGCTTTAGCCTTTGATTTTCTCTTGTGTGCCCAAGTTGGCCTGGTCGATTCATAAGCTTAAGGCACAAAAAAAGACTTTGGAACTGCTACTACCTGACCTAGGCTAACAAATGGTCTTCCTAAACCTGCATGTGGAATGCTAGGTAACATCTCCTGACAGACTGTCCATCGCTGATGTGAAGTCCCCTTTTCTTTGCATCTGCCTGTGGCATCCTCTCCTCGAGCATGCCTTCTCCTCAGCTTGCATGGTGCTTGTGCTGTGCCCCACCATGCCCATCCTCTTCACAGCTGCAGCTCATGGGCAGCTCCACAACTCTGGCCCCAGGGCTTCACCAGGGAATGCTTTAAATAGTCACAGGTCTGCTTCATATTGGTAAGGGTCAGGAGGGGGGCAGGAGGACTGTCCTATAGCTGGACAGTAACTCTGCAATGGCCTATTTTCTATAGTTGAGCAGGAACTTCCCTTGATACAGCTGAATGCTGACTCTGCCATGATGCGCTTTAACCATATTGTGATAAAGGTCTAAGTAACACTAGCAGCCCTTGTGAGCCATTTAGAAAAGAGTGGCTGAACAGTCTGCAAACATATAACAACAGCCCCAAATAGTCCTGAGACTGAGGGGGAGGAAAGCTTCCCCCTCACACAGCAAGTGCCATACCACCCTCAGAGAAGAGCCAAGGATGCCAACACTCCCCTGGCCCAATGTCCTTGAGGAAGACTAACACCACTGATCTCAGGACCCAGGGGGATGTTGCACCCTTAGGCATGACACAAAACAGATCAATGCAAGGATGTTTCTGAATAACAACTTTAAACATATTGTTAATGAGTTTTTTTGAGTCGAAGACAACCTGGTATTATTAGTCCAATTAAAACAACTCTTCTTAATTAGACTCCTACAACTTCAATTAGACGGACAATAAATTCTTGTCTTCACACATTAGGTGTGCTTCTTTGACCTACAAATTCCATGAGCTGTATTGCAACACTATAACTGTGATTGGATAGATTCTGATTTTGGTATTCATGAAGACCTCACAGCCCTGTTACTTTCCCAAGGATGCTGCCCTCTCCTGCTCTCCCTTCACAGTGGCAGAGTAACTGGCACAGTAGCATCGCTGTCCCCTCCCTGTACCTCCTCTCTTGCTGGCCAGAAAAACCAACCACCACCAAACAAAACTTTACCAGTGAAAGAAGGGATGCACACTGCATTGACACACTCCAATGTAATACAGGGCTACAGTGTGTGTAAAAACTATTGATGCTTTCATGCATTCACTGCACTAAAAACGTGTGTGTACCTGCTCTGGATAAAAATCCTCAATTCATAACACGAATCTTCATAATTAATAAATAAATACTGAAATGCATACCAAATACTAAAAACACACTGAAAATTAACTTTCAGGAGTTGTCTTTATCCCAATATCGGGATTTTTATGCACAGCGCAGTATCTGACAGCCTTTGAAGTTCCCTTCAGAGAATTACAAATTTAAGAGATTAAGTAACTGTATGTTAGCTCAGGAAGACTAATTCCTTCCTCTATTGTGGAAATCAGTAACAGTGTATCAGCCTGCCACATAAGTAGTTTTTTACCTATTGAATCTTCCATCTGCAGAAACAATTAATATTTTTGACATTTACATCACAGATTGAACCTAAATTAACAAAGTGACCCTTCCCCGTATGAACTAATAATTTTATTTTTATTCATTAAGTTCTTAATGAATAAAAATATATATCTGTTATTTTATACATGATGCATGTATCCATTATGGAACAATGCCTCTGAAGTTGAATTTATTTCTGCTTATTTGATCTGTTCATCCACACACACTTGAACTACTCTGGCCTTAACTACAAGCAGAAAATGGGAGTAACAAATATTAACACTCTAGGTTTTCCTTAATCTCCTAAATACTTGTCCAAATACACTATCAAGAGAGTTTTAAATTTTTCCTAGTAAAAGTATTTTTTCTGATTAATTGCGGAGGGCTGTTCTGCAAAACAAGTACAATCTCAGATAATTTACACTACTAAGTTACCAAGAAGAAAGTTCATTTTTCAGCTGTGAAAGACAAATTCATTGTTTGTTTGTTTGTTTTTAATTCCCAATTCTATACATGGCAGCAACACAGGCAAGTTCAAAATTAGTATTTGTTATGGGAAATATTTTGCACAGCATCAAGTATCACCCCAAAAACCAAGTCACTTAACAGAAATTTTAGAATTAATCTAAATTTTAATGTCCTTTAACCCATCAGAGAATTGCCCCCTTACACACTTCCAGTTCTTATTATTCATAACTGGAAATGTATCCATCAATTTCACTCCCTGTGACAGAAGGCCCACTCTGAGAATAGAGAGTTCTTCCAAATTCACTGAACTGACTATCAATACCCTTCAACCAAATCATACCAATGCTAGAGAGTACACCACATGAAATTCCATGCTCCCCAGATAATGATTTCTATATCCATAAAATAACATAAGTAGTGGCTTATGAAAGAAGTGACAAATTAAATCCTGAAGCACTTTCAAAATAAAGACCACGAGCATCCCTACACTACATTCAAATAAGCAGAACAATTCCCAGGAAAGACAGAGGCAGCAGAAAGAGCTGGAGAAGGAACTCCAACAAGAACATGAAAGCTTGCAGTAGCACTGACAGTACCTGAGCACCTTCTTCACTAAAAGGAGTGGAACAGAAAGGAAACAGGAGGAACAAGATGCAGCCAACAGACTCCTAGAAGTAGGTCAAGTGTTCCACCCCCGGCACTTCTCACTTCACACCTTCTGCTTTTTTCCCCCAGCATCTTCCCAAGCACAGCTTGTTAGCAGGACACAACACCTTGTTCTTCATGGGCAAGTCAAATTTCCAGCTGAGATTTGTCCATCCAAGTTCTCTCTTTTGTTAAATAAGTGCATTTGGACAAGGAAGACTTTATTCACAGTACGAGCGTGACTCATAAGAAACAACACAAGTACTATCAATTTTAAACAGTATAGTGATTTGTCATACATAAGTTGAAGAAATTGCAGTACTGCTTCCCTCCTCCCCAAACTTCTTAGACAACAGTACTTAAAATGTATAGTTTCTACCCATTTAATTTATAAGATTTCCCTTCCTTACCTGTTGCAACTGATTAAAAAGCCTACACCAGAGAACAAGAAAACAATATTAAGATAATTGTATACTATTGCATATAACAAAACTAATGGAAGCCTAGGCTACTGATATTTCTATTTAAATACATTAAGGAGCAATGAGTAATCTTTTCATTAGACATCATTTGAGGCAGACTGGTAACTCCTTGTTTTATTTCAAGATGACACCATGAATACAAATTATCATTTTTTTAACATAAATCCATCACTACAATGTGGATCTAGCATCCCTTTTAATGCCATTGCTGCAAAACCAGCTACAGGACACAAGTCTCTGTGTCACCTGTCTCCATGGCTGCTCTTACTCCCTAAATTGCTAGGAGAGAGCAGTAGGGACAACATGCTTTTGATAATATTCTCAGTAAAACTGTTGAAGAGAACAACATAAAAATGATGATGACTGTTGTCTCCTGACCATGCTGCTGAATCTCTCAGGAGAATGGGCAAGCTCTGGAATTTAGGGACTATTTGCATTTCAATGTTCCTTCGTTTTTTTTTTTTTTTTTATTTCTGGAAATAGATGTGCACAACAAATTCATAGACTTAATGAAAGAGTATCATGAAAAATGATGAGACTTTAAGAAGCTGCGAACTTCAGCAAAGTTTGTTTTTCTCTTCTCACCCCCCATTCTGTATGTTTCTTAATCCCAGCTGTAACAAGGTAAAAATACACCCAGGCAAAAATTACAAGAGATGCTACAGTGAACACCTTAATTTCCACAAGGAAGGTGGTCTTTAAAAAAAACAACATTTCACAAAACAGAGTAAAGAGTGAAAAAACCCTGATCCCACTGAAAATCAAGTAGAAAACATAATGAGGTCTGCAGTGTATTACAGCTTCATCCTGCCCAAACTGCTTCAATAGATGTCTTCCCTTTGGGCATGCAGTTAAGGATGGTATTCCAGAACTCCTTGACTGCTCTGAAACCCGAATCTCTTCGCTAGCAGGTTTTGCTTCAATTGTTTATTCAGATTTTTTCTTCTTTACAACAGGAAAAGAAGTAGATATTTAAACAAAACAGCAAAAGAAAGAAATTACGCATTTTTATCTTGGTAATGAGTTGCAATGATATCTTATTAAAAACATAAACTGAATGTATGCATACAAAAATCATGTATTGATATAGAAGATAAGCCATCACTTTTCCTACAGAGAAGTAAACACATCTATCTAAAACTTTGGAACTCACATTCCATACAATACAGTCTTGACCACAAAGCTGAGCAATTTCAGTATTCTGTATCTGTTTTCAGAATAGGTAAACATGGAGAAGTACAATCTGTTTACTTCTCATGACAGATCAACTTATTGTTTCTTAGTCTTGATGTTCCTCCATGCATGAAAGTAGCATTTACAAACACAATTCTAAAACCAGATTATTATCCCCTTAGCTCTCTATTTCTTTACCTTAGCGTGTGCCAACTCCTACCCTCACCTGAAGCACATATTATGAGCCAGAAGACATGTACCAAACACCGCCCTAATGGTGCATCTCTGCACAGGCAGATCTGCATGCACATCTCTTCTGGAGAAGAGTATTTCCCAGAACCAAGGAACACAGAAGAGTGGGAAGCTCCTAGGGCATTTTTCCCCAAAATTTTCTCCACCATTTAGAATAACATGGGGCCATCACACATATTTACATTTTCTCGAAAGTGTAACTTACTCTAGGTTGAGGGAAAAGGAAAGCATTCAGGAAACTCAATTTTGTTTGACTGAAATATTTGATAATTAATAGTTTGGGTTTTTTTTATTTTCCTCATGTGTTTCATTAATAGCAATATCCCTCTTGTTCACCAAATAAAATAACATAGGTTACTAAATTAAATGGAAATTTCTCACAAACGCTCAATCCGCCAGTTCTACAGCACTGTTTTTTCTCTACAATTATATTTCACAGAGAAAATGCTTTGTTTTACTGTTTAATTTCTATTATAGTGGCAATAGGGAAATATTAATTATATATTCACATTTCAGCTATGAAATTAATGCTCTTCCATTATTTCACAGACAAATGCTCTCTTTTCCAGGCAGAGAAAACCCTTTTGAACTGTTTTACAAACTAGTATTACTAGAACAAATGGATCTGCAATGGCTTTAAAAGAAGAAAAGCAACAGTTCCACCATCATTGTGCAGCTTTCCTTGAGTGCTAAAAAGTTTGAGTCAGGGAGGGAAAGAGGGGGGAAGAAAGATGATAGAGGGGGGAAGAAAGATAGAGGGGGGAAGAAAGATAGAGGGGGGAAGAAAGATAGAGGGGGGAAGAAAGATAGAGGGGGGAAGACCACCACTGTAATTCCTAGAAAATTCCTGAAATTAAGTATCTTTTTCTGAAAGGTGCAACTCTTTTTAATTATATAATCTCATCCCCTTGCTTATTGTCTCATCACGCCATCTGTCAAACAGACTAAGAAAACCTGCTAAACCACAAGAACACTTTTTGTCACACCTGTGCAGTACCTGGCAGCTCAGACTAGCAGTTTCTGATTTAAAGCACAAGTCCCACAGCAGTATATGTCACATACATAAAAACGCAAGACATAAGGAAATACCTCCTGATGATCATCCAGGTATTAGAAACAACAGAAGAACAGAAGCAATTGCTGATGAAAGAACAATAATTTTGCCAAATGTTTAGGAAGAGAAAGTAGACAACAAGGAGAAGTGAATTAGGTTCTGAATATGAATTTCCAAGATTTTTCTCTATAATATTATTTAAAAGTCTGTTCCTGCAAGTCTTTCTCATGCCAGCAGCCCCACTGATTCTTTTTGACGTCTCAGTCAATTAAAACAATTCCTCAAACTTGTTTTAACACAATAGGAAACAACTAAACATCAGAAAAAAAAAAAAAAGGAAACACCAATAGACACAAAGATAGGAAAAGGGAAGCTCATATGCAAATTACAGGTAAGTGAAATGAACTAATAAATGTAACCACCTAGCTATTATTTCTCGATATTAGAAATCAAACATTCTCGTGTGGTATAGCTAGCGAGCTATGCTGATGCTTAGTAATGGTTAGCCCTATCAGTACGTATCTTATCACTGCAACGGAAAAGTCGCCATCAAGATCAAGAAAAAATTACAGAAAAAAAATTTCCAGTTTCTCTATTCGGACAGGTTGAGGACTGTGCAGTCTTGAAGTATTCTTCTAACAATGTTTCTGCAATAGCCTCTATAAGTCACTGTTTTCAGTCATATTTGACATCAAGAAGGAAGATGAAAAATAAACTGAAGCCCTGACACAACAGCAGCTTCCATACAAGGGCAACCACGACTATTCCCATGTTCACAGCTTTGAAGCATCAGAAAGTTACAGAATAAGATACAGCCACGTTTAGCAACAAATATTTTTTTTTTTTCAATAACTTTTATCCTAAACTGCATTTGAAGGGACAAAAAAAGTGAAAGAATGTGACCTAGGAAGGATGTTCAACCCGCGCCACTGTAATTCGCAAATCTTTTAGGGTTCCTTTTTCCAAAATACCACTAAACACACCCAGCCATGGGTAGAAGTTCCAATTGAGGTGAGTGAGTAGCACACAGGGTCCTCATTTCCTTGTGACTGACATGTCCACTATGTTACAAAAATCAAACCCACAACACCAAAGCACTTCAAAAAAATCTCATCTTCGCCCTGCACAAAATCTCAGAGAACGAGTCCTAGGCATACAATTATAATTGTAGATACAGGTAAAATGGATACAACCCCTCAGGTGCAAGTATTACAACCATCTTAAATTAGTTTTGAACACAAGTGGATTTTCTCAGAGTCTTCTAGCAACTAATTTCTAAATGCAAAACAAAAACTATTTAATATGTGTCCCAGTACTTACTATGTATCTTCTTTCATTGACACCCTTCCAGACATTGGTGCTAAAAAAAAGTCACAGGCTTCCAAAATGAAAGTTTTCTTCCCGCATAATTTTGACTTCGGCTATGTTATTGAAACTTGTCACATTTTTGACAATCAGTACATACAGAATTATGATGCTGACTTACTAACATCTTCCATAAGCAATTGCTTCACTGTGCCTTTACCCACATTCTAGAGCATGATTTGTGTTATTTAGGGCTAATTTAACATAATTTATTAGACACTGACAACACAACCACATCTGCTTCAGTTAGAAGTCATCTTCCTATGCACAGCAACATCATATTTGATCCTCACTAAAAAATGACAGTGAAGACATTTTAGTGGCAAATACATTCAAATGTCTCCTGTTGTCTAAATCAACCTGTTCACGTACCAGCAACACTCAAGAGTTTGGTAGCTATTTTGCCATTTAGCACATGTTCATAATATGAACTGGTTCATAAGAATTAGTCACTAAGCAGATCTTCATTTGGCATTAGTTGTCTGCCATAAGCATCTCATCAACTCCACCACTGAAACTATGTCATTATCCCCAGAAATATTTTAAAACAAGCATTTGATTATTCAACAGGAACATACTTTGTTTGTGAAAGGTGACATTGTTCAGAACACTTCATTTTCTTTCTCCAAATGGTTTCAAACTATTCCCACGAATTCTCATTACACCATTTCAGTCTATTTATTTAATCTTTAGTTTGTGTTTCATTTTTTTTGTTTGATTTTTGTGGGTTTGGTTTGTGTTTTCAGATTTGTTATTGGTTTTGTTGGTATGTTGGTTTTTGCTGTTTGCTTGGTTGTTGTTTTTTTTTTTGTTTTTTTTTTTTTTGGGGGGGCAGGGGATTTCCTTGTTAATAAAAGCAATTCTAATTAATGCATACAAATAAAAAAATACAATCTGATTTGAACCACATGACATTACATGTGGATGTTATGGACCACCAAGAATGATTTTGTGCACAGAAATTGACACTAAACCAGAAAACTATATATCCTATGGAGACCTCCAATACAGAGATAGATAAAAGTCATCTAAAGCCTTTAGCACGTTTTCTATACAATGCAGTTGCATAAAGGATGCTAAAATTAGAAATGAGTGTACTGTTTGCTGGTTCATTATTCACAGTCGAATATAAACCTCTGAGCTTACAGCTTTGGGAAACAGTACGTTTGTTATTTTTCTGTTGTTGTTGTTGATAAAAGCTAGTACAATATACCTTATACATTTCAACACTTCATTCCACTGCAAGTGTTTTCAAGCAGAAAGCACAAAGTGAACATAATGGAATAATTGTATTTAGATGCTCTCATGTATATATAAGAATCAAATTTTGTTAGTTCTGAACCTCTGCAATTCGCTAATAGTAATAATCCTTTGTCATTGACTAGATTTATGCTTTTTTAAATGGATTATTAACTATGTAAGACCAAAACCAGCTAAACAATGGAGTTGTCACGGAGGCACCCCGAGGCTTAAGGGACAACAGGGTCCAAAACAACTTTTATTAAACACGTGAGAAACAGTGTTTTAGCACTCCAAAAGTGACTTAAATACAGGTTCGGATATCAGTTGAGGAAATTATGAAGGGGCAGCAACTAATACAACAGGCAGTCCACAGAGTGCATGCACATGGCTTCACCCAAAATAATGCGGAACCATCTCTGAGTCCGGAAGGAATATACACTTGCCTGAACACGGCGAGGGATTGTTTTTAAAGAGATACACGTACTCGTAGTGAGTACGAAAAGTTAGTACAGTCGCGATTCTGTGAGGGTAAATTTATTATACACTCGCAATCCTGCGAGGGTTAATTTACTTACACGTGCAAATGTGCACAGAATATTACACGTGCTTATGTGGAAGCACGGGAGGAAAATACACTCACGATTGTGGGAGGAAATAATTTAAAGTACACGTGCAAATGTGCATGGAAGTGCACGTGCTTGTATTAAGCACAGAAAGTACACATGCAAATGTGCACAGAAAGTTACACGTGCTTATGTGGAAGCAGGGGAGGAAAATGCACTCGTGATTCTGCGAGGATTAATTTTACACGTGCATATGTGCACGGAAAGTATAGATATGCTTGCAATTCTGTGAGGAATTTTACTCACACACGTGGCGGCAAGGCAAGTGGAGTCTCCATCCCGGGGAGGGGGGGCTCTCGGCGGCAGCATCTCGCTCGTGCTCCGAGAGACCCGCGACAATGGGCGGAGTCTCAACAAGAATTCCATTTTTATACTGGCTGATCAGACCTGACTGTAGGCATTCCAGAAGCTTCTCTGCACCCCCACACTGGCTGTGTGGTGCCCCTGAAGCCTCCAAACATCCCCCACACTGGCCGCAGGTGCCCAGAAGCTCACTGGCGCCTCGGCACTCCCTTCTCCTAATGGCCCTGGCCAGGGTGCTCTGGGGCCAAACAAAAGAAGCTGTTAGCCTCAAGCAGCAGAGAGGAAGATGTGCCTACTCCTTCCATACTGAAGGAGGGGGAGGAGGGAAGAGAGGGGGGGTTTGCATCCTGCCACAGAGTGTACTTGCTTACTTGCACAAGGTCTTTGGTTTTACAGTCCACACACATAGGCACCTGTTTCTTCCAAGTGTTACCTCTTGTTTGAAATACAATGAAACGTTTTTTGTCACGTCATGTAAAGACAGCACTAATTTCAGCTCAGCTTTGAGGAGAGTTCAAGACTTCTATATTTATCTGTCAGCAATGCCAATACTGACATCTGGAAATCCTTTAAAGTATATTTTTTAGGGATAGCATTCTTGATAAGACTTCCAGGCTTTCTGAAACATGGTCTCTTGAGTGTTTAAGTAGATGAAGACCACCAAGCAAAGTAAAGCTATCAGTTAAATAGTAGACATATATGCACACACTTTCTCGCTTTTCCATATGTAGATCAATGCAAAGGGTGTAGCATGTGGGAGACAACCATCTTCCAGTCAAAGGCATAATATGGTGACTCCTAGCATTTGCTTTAGCACTGAAGGGAAGATCAGAACCATGTGCCAAACATCAACAAAGAGCATGCCAAACACAGCCTATCTTCACTTGGAAAACTACTTATGGAATGTAGTCCCCATTTCAAGTTTTCATTTTATTAAAAAAAAATGTTCCTGGCAGGTGTAGTCAGGCCCTTAGTTCACTGTCACGGTCCTCTGCATCCCACCCACATGCTTTCCAAAGGTGGCTGCTGGCTGCTATACCTACAGAGGAGATTTAACACACATCAAATCAGAAGTGGAAAAAAAGTGCATAAAGCTCTGGAAGTTCATTAGTGTTTCTGGAATTCTGCTCTTACATCTTATGCAGTCATCACATATTTGCTATTAACATAAACTTATTCAAATATGAAGAAGCTGTTACAGCAGTTCTCTATCTACAATTCTTGAAACATGTTGCGATGATTAAAAATGCCACACACATTGAGGAAAAGTTACAGTGAATAAATTCATTACAATACCCTCATACCCTATGCACACTTGCAGTATTCAAAGCACATTATGTTGAATTACATCCCCTTGATTCCGTACCGGATATTTCTATGGATTATTAAATACTGCCACCAACCACATTGGGTAAAAGTTTGCTGATTTAAAAAAGCTCACTGTCTTGGCATTTGGACTTCAGTTGCCCACTCAGACTGTCCAGTAAAAGACTGCATCTTGAATTCTGAATGTTATTGAATGTGATTAAGCAATGAATACTTTGTATGCAGACATTCACTCCTGTTTGATGTGTTCTCCAAAGGATAAAGTAGTTCAAATGTAATTTTTTGCAGTCTGAAACAAAGTTTCTTTCTGACCTTATTACATCAAAGTATCATAAAGCTACTGAGCTAAATACTTCTACATATATGATATGCCTATTGACATCTTCAAAAGACTTTGCTTTTTCATTTTTCTTAACCAGAGAAAAATAAGCTTACAACAGGATGCAAATTCTGTGGAAAAGGTCCAGTGATAAAATACCTTGTGGTTTTTGGTTTTGGGTTTTTTTGGTTGGTTGGTTGGTTGTGTTTTTCCCCCCCAGAAAGAACACTGAACTATCGTTGTAAATCTCAAGAACAGCAGCAAGGTAGAAACTGCCTCTGTGCCCTCTTCCAGTAAAACTGTCCTTTTGATTTCATGTCTTTATGATCACTCCAAGCTCTCAGATTATCAGTATTGATCAATCATCAATCAGTTGTCAGAGAGTGACAGCATGTAATTTTAAGGTTTCCAAGTTTGGCAAATTCTGACCAAATACAACTCATATTGAGGTAACGCACTATTCCTTGAACCACGACATGGGAGTTTTAATAGTCAGGTAGAGTGTCTTCTCCTATCTCCAGTACTTGTCAAAACCAGACATTTTCTCTCATATATTCTTCCCAAGTCTACAGTAAAATCCTGTTTAACGGCTCTTAATTTTTTTCTTCCATTATTTTTTCCTTTTTTCCTTTTCTTTTTTTAACACATGAGGATTATTTATGTATTCATTTTTAAATTGAAAGCTGCAGTCAGCAGTCCTGCTCAACTACCTTCACAGAGAATCACAGAATGGTTGTGGTTGCGAAGGGACCTCTGGAGATCATCTAGTCCAACCCACCTGCTAAAGCAGATGGCACGGGAACGTGTCCAGGTGGGTCTTGGAGAAGGAGACTCCACAACCTCTCTGGGCAGCCTGTTCCAGTGCTCTGACACCCTCAAAGTAAAGAAGTTTCTCCTCATATTCAGATGTAGCTTTCTATGCTTCAGTCTATGCCCAATTGCTCCTCATCCTACTGCTGGGCACCACTGAAAGGAGTCTGGTCCTATTCTCTTGACATCCACCCTTGAGATATTGATAAACATGGATGAGATCCCCTCTCAACCTTCTCTTCTCCAGGCTGAACAGACGCAGCTCTCTGTCTTTCTTCATTAGCAGAGAACCATTTTTTTCAGCCTGTTTCTTGGTTATTACATTTTGTGACCATATTTGCTTGCTAGTGAAAGAGAGACAAGACCTCCCAGTTAATATCCTACATGATCCCTGGGATTTGTCTTGCACTCATTCAGCGATCCTTTCTCTAGGCTGTAGACCCCAACCACCCACTGCCCCTTCACAGGGAAGCTGTCCCATATGCTGATAATTTCCATTTTCTGTACTTTTGTCATCACCGCCATACTTTTGGATCACTTCATAATTCTAGTCATCAGCGGGAGAAGTCTCTCAGAAACTTGAAATGTGTCCTCTTGGAAACTATTTGTTGTCTTTTTCTTGATCGGGTTGAAGGAAGTAGGCTTGTCTTCTATAAACCGTGATCTTTGACAGTAAATGTTTTGCTTCCTGGGATCTTCCTTGGTTCATAGAATCATTGTATAAACGATGTTCAAAAGGACTTAGGTGGTTGTCTACTCCAAACCGCAAAAAGCAGAGTCAACTCTGAATTCCAATCAGGTTGCTCAGCGTTTTTGTCAGGCAGGAACTGAAAATCTTGAGGACAGAGATTCCACAGTCTCATTAGGCAACCTCTTCCAACAGTTAATTATCCTCACAGTGAATGAGTGTTTCTTCTTAAGTCTGAGGCTGTTATCTTGATTTACCTATACTGTTTCTAATCTTCTGTCATTAGGGTCTCCTTTTCCCTTGAAACATCTTCTCCAGGCTGAACAAGCTCCATTCCTTCAGTTTCTTCTTGAAGGACACCTGCTTCAGACTTCATCTGTTTTGGTGGTCCTTCAATGAATATATTCCAGTCAAGCAACATCCGTCTTGGACTGGGCTGGTAGGAGAAAAGGAGGTGGTGTCCAAACCTCAACAAGATATTCCAGATATGCTCTGATGAGTGCTGACAAAAAGAGAAATTAAAACTCTTCCACCACTGAACTAACATAGCCCAGGATGCTGTCAGCTTTCACGGTTGCCAGGGAACACTGCAAGACCCTATTTTAGCCCACTGAGCTTGAAACAAGCTTGCTCATCTTTTGTCCATCTCTGATGAGAAGTTTGACATGGTTTTGTGGAGAGAGGCTGCACTTTTCTTGCATGTTTGTAACACTGTCCGTGACTAGCCTTTCTAGGTATTGCCATGAAATCAATTGCTATAGCAAAAAATGCTGCTCATCTTTACAGGTTAACAATATTTAAATACAGCAGGAAAACATGTAAGTCATTTTCTCAGTTCAGCTTCCATAACCACACCAGAAGCAGTGGAGAACAGCTCAACCTGATGATTAGAGACAGAGGGAGAAATCACAGGCATAAAATTTAAATAAATAAATAAACCCTGCCTCATCCCAGAGCAGCCCTCCTTGTTCTTTGTACAGTGATGGAGGAGTAATTCTACTGTTCATGAGACTGAGGAAAATGAGATTGTAAAAATTCGATTCTGGCTCTGACAGGTATTTGATTGGGGAGATTATAGGCTCTAAAATGTTTGGAATAGAGATTGTACTTGAGCATTGCCCATGTTTAGGGAATACATTTGCCAGACAGACAGTAAACAGTGCAGAAAAGGAAAATCACAGCTAAATAGAATAATAATTTAAACAGCAGAGATGCTTGTCTTAAATTTTGTCAAAAATGCAATTGCTCACTGTAGTCTGACACGTTAGAGGCTAGGTTCTTTTGCTTGAACTGTTCTTGACAGATTTCAATGTTAATTGGTCTGGGGAAGATGCCAGACAACACAAAACATTTGCCGCAAAACAAATGTGAAGGAAATACGGCTCAGCGTGGGGAGTCTCACAATTCACTTACGACTGCAGAGAACAAGCACCATTCTCTAGAGGGGAGCTGAAGAAAAAATCATTTTAAGAAGTGGCAAGTAACAAGCAACTCTGCCACAGGATTTACTTCCTGTACATTAAGCACCAATAAAACATTAATTTCACTGTAGTAAAAATGCTGACTATCAACTCCAGTAAGATATCAGCAGAAACAAAAGGAATAGCAGTCAGCAGGATCTTTTCTATACACAAATCACCACTTATGGCTAGCAAAAAAAACCTAACAAACAAACAAACAAAACCCTCAAGATGACAAAAGCAATGTAAACCGAGTTACGAAGGAGTCCCTCCGAGAAAAGGCAGCAAAGGTCATCTCATCCCACACACTCACTTAAAGCACTCATCCCAATTCCTCATTCCCCACACCATGGCTGCAAACATTAAGCTAGAATGACTGAACTATAGACCATCAGCTTTTGTGCTGGGATCTAGCAATGTCATCGTACTTTGACACATTCAACAGACCTAGAGTAACAACAGTATTCTTGACCAAGTCAGGGCCACCAGTTCTGAAGGAAAAGACCTTTGAACAACATCACCATACAGCACAGCTCATGTTCACTGTGAAGCCAGTGGCATTTTAGACCCCTGAGGGCACGCAAGACAAGCATGTTTCATACTCAGCAAAAGGACTCAGCATCACAATATGAAATGGAGGGTGGGAATTTGAATCACTGAGTGTTCTGGATGCCTAATTCTCCTTCATTTTCTTTAGAACTCTGTGCACTTGTCTATTTAACAGACTCGCAAACTGATGAAAGGCTGAAAAACTATCTTTAAGTAAAGCTGTACAGACATGGAGGTCTTTCTGTCTGGATGGAGAGTTGCCTCCCAGATCTGTTAAGGACACATGAGCCTGTGCAATCTGCTGCGCATTCTCTATGTAATGCAAAGTTTTCATTTCACACAGTCTTTACATTTACTCTTCTGTCTGCTCCTGAAGACCACCAAGAATACACTCTTTTCCTTCAAAATAAAGGGGTAAAAATACTTCCATAGCCATAACAGGTGGGGGGGGGGGGTGAGGAAAGAATGTCTGTCTTCATGTTGTACTACTCTGTACTTTTGAGTAGCAGCTAAGCTGAATCTGTTTCTCCAATGATGAATCAGTACATCAACATTAGGAGGATTCTGTCCAAAAAGAGAAACTCATTTGTACCATGTGCAGGAGTGTGGAGAAAAAATTAGCCCAAGTGATTTAACCCTTCAGAAAAAAAAGCAGTAAAAGACAAAATATCATCCTTCTCTTTAAGAACAGCAAATAAGCCACAAAGCCTATCATTTACATAATAAATCAGATTTCTCCAAACACAAAGGCTCAAATGGTAACACAACCCACTGTTTATCAGACAAAAGAAACAGAGATGATATATAAGGAACAAGAATATTCTAACAGCAGTTTATTTCTTTTAAATGCAACTTAGCACCTACATATAAACAAGGAAGTTCTTCCATACGTCTAAAAACAAACAAAACCAAACAAAAATCAAACAAACCACCCTTGAAGTCTAAATTTTCCAGTATAAAGAGCTTAAGGTAATAAATTGCTGAATTATCTGTGTATACAATTCTTATGTTTCTTTGAAAGCTAAAATAAATCATTAAAAAGCTACTCATTTTGTATCCACTGAATATATTCTTATTTTTTAATATCACATTATTTTTAAACCATTAGAGTAAATTTAAACATAACTTCTATTTTTTAACTGAAGTGTTATACATAGAACCTTTGGCATCATACCACCTGTGTTTAAAAAAATGCTTATTTAGGAAATTGTACTGATGACTCTTTGAAGCCTGTTACAGACATTCTTTTGTAATTTATTCTTTATATAGTACCAATTAAGCGTTAATACTTGCCTTTATAATGAAATTGGCTCTAAGCATTATAAGATGATCATCTTCATCATGGGAAAAAAGCTTAAAATACAGCTTACTTCATGAAACTGCTACTAACAGGCTATTATGAACTACCACAAATTCATTAATACTATTAATTCCCCCTACCCCTCAACACAACAGCGCAGAGACACACAGACATATTGTATTAAATAACATATTCCTCTCTGGTCACTCAAGTGAGACTGAAGAACTGAGCTTGCTGACATGTTGCCAAGATTGCAAATGTCTTACAAAATCATACTACAAAAACATAGAGCAGTTTTTCTGGAATTACCTCGCAGACAGCTGCTACAGACAGGTCACTCTGACCAGGTTGGGAATTCGATCCATTGGCCACAACATTCTTAATGTTCTGGTTTGCATACAAGCCATGAAAAAACAGTCATTCTTTGTACAGGAGTACCTCTGAACTACACACATACTACATCTGTTTACTCCACCCTAAATTTCAGCACTCACCAAAAAGAGAAACGTTTTTTTAACAGCCTCAGTGAGGCAACAGCAGACTCCCAATCACTTGGCACTCACGTAGTTGAAGGAGATATTTGGCTTCTGAGACAGAAGAGCTCCTGGTATGTCCCTTACACAGGGCAAATCAATGTTTCGCCAAGCATTGATTTTGGTTGTGGGTTTTGTTGTTGTTTTGGGGTGGTGGTGTTTTCATTGTTCATTTGGTTGGTTGTGGAGCTTTTTGTTTGTTGCTTTTGGTTTGCGTTTTTTTGTTTGGTTTTGGGTTTGTTTTTTTGTTGTTGTTTTTGTTGTTTGTTTTTTTTTTTTTCTTGTGGGGTGTGGGTGCAGTTTTTCTTTGTTTTTAAACTTCTAAGTTGTTCAAGTAGGGACATAACAGAGCTGTAGTAACCACTTCTCTATCTCCGCTAGTGCTGAGAGGTCCATGCATTTAAATCCTGTTATTTAGGATATGACCATGCCTGCATAAATCTCTTGTGCCTTGATCTCTCAGATTCCATGCCTTGGATAGAGGTTCAGTAATTGATCAGTGGGGAATTCAAGAGCAGAGTAAGTTTCAAACAACACCTCACAAAAAATATTACTGTAATAGGACTATTTTATAGGATATATTTTTGATAGGGCTCTAAAATTTCTTCAGCACTAGGCAAGTACAGTATTTAATGAACCTTGTTGATATACTACACGTTCAGCATCTCAGTAATTGGGACACACTGCCCAGTTAAGAACCAGTTCCAAGCCCCATTGAAGCCAGGCTCAATGACTCTAATTAGTCTGCATGAAATAGGTCAGCAATGTTTCAGTAGCATGAAAGTTACACTGCCTGCTTCAAGTAACATGTATCACTCATAGTGACAGCAGTGCCTTTCCACTCAAAGTTATCACATCATTTTTAAATCTAAGAATTTTGTAGAATTAAGACTTTGATAAATTACATTTCATCAATTATTTCAAAACAGCCACATAGAGGCATTAGAATAAGAGGAGTCTTAGCATTTGCTGTTTATCTTAGACAGTGAAAGGAAGAGATAATTGACTTTTTTCTTTTAATACCAACTGTGTCTAAGGCAATTTACAAACATTTAATTTGATTTAAAATGCAATGACCTCAAATTTGCCAGATTTCTAGTGTGAGAAAAAAAAATATTAAAGCAAAAAGGTTTGAGAGATTATTATAATAGAGCCCATGACATTCATAGCATTAAAAGATCCCAAACAGAGCTCAACATTTTGCAACATGGCATTAAAGCACAAATGGAAAAAATCTGATACCATGTAGTATTAGAGACACTACTATAGCTTTCCACCTCTGTAAGCATAGCAGATATTTAGAGTTTCATAATACTGCTTAACAGAACAGGTAGTCTACAAGAAAGGTAAAACACTAAGAAAGAAACTGAAGAGTTTCACATAAACAATGAGAACAATTCAACTCCCACAGCCACTTGGTATACACAAGTTCAGGAGCCAAGAGCCCAGCAGAGGAAAAAAGACTCCAGATCCAGAAAACACCATTATCAAGGCAGTATCTGTACAAAACACAGCTATTGCTCAGTCTTCAGCAGTAATTCCCCACAGAGTACAAAAAAAAGAATATGTGGAAGAATCACAAGCAAGATTTAAAAATATCAACGCATATGTTCATAAACACGTGCCATGAAGAGGTAGGATTTATACATTCTGAACATCAAAAAGATAAGATTTAAGTAGTATTTGACATACAAATCTACCCCAATTAAAAAGGTCAAAGCTGTTCTTTTCTGGTCAAAGCAAGGCCAAGTGCTGCATTCCTATTTGTGGAGAAATATTATCCAAAATCACAATGATTGTCAACAATTCGATGTATCAAGTCTTAAAAGTTATGCCTCTAGCAAAAGTAACCACAATAAAGAAAACAAGAATTATTAGTTAAACTAGATTAATTAAATACAAGACTTAACACATTGTCTGCCATGCCAAGTAGACAGCTGAAGTCTGGCTGCACAGGATGTTTTCCATGAGATTTGAAAGGCATTTTGCATATAATTTGTTAAGCATCACCACACAGTAATCCATTTTTCCCATCTTCAGGTTTTCCTCAGTCTCATTCAGTGCAGAGCACAAGACATTCACTTAAGGAAAGGTTTCCCCATTCTGTATTGAATACAGCTCCACATTCTCCTCGGCACTTACTTCACCACCTAAGGCCATTTGTGTCCACCGCACCTCCTCTCAGATAAAATAATGTTATACCATCTATACAGACTGGGACCTTAAAGTTAGTCAAGTTTAGTTGCATTAAATGAACCACAGTCCAAAGGCGTACACTCTTCAGGAGAAGCGAGCAGAACTGACAAACTCTGGAGTCAGTAACTTCAAAAACTAAGTTCTATATAATATACAGCAGTTTTCCAAAGGAAAATAAAATACTTGTACAAGCATCTACTTGAACAATGTTTTTTTTCTACCTAACGTACAAAGTTTCTCAACTGCTGAAAATTAAAAAGCTTTTAATTTTGCTTTCAAAGTAAAAGCTTGATTTTTTTTCCAAACCTGCAAGGAAGTGAGACATTGTTACTGTTAAAATGTGGGGAAAAAACAATATTTCACCTGTAGCTGTGGGTGATAAAGCATAAACCAATATTATTTCAATATCATATGCATGTTTAATGCTTCTTTCTATTGACAGCCATATTTTATAATTATTTTATGGCCATATTTTATAGTTATTTCTATACTTATTTCAAGACTAGCTTGTGAACTTATAATTTCTGCTATGTAAGCATTTCAGGAGAAAAACTGCTCACAAAGCAACACAGATGCCTTCTTCTTTGTACCAGTATCCTAGTCACTAGTTCGGCTCTTCATTATCAAACTCATTTATTAAACATACTCATATTACAGAAATATCAAGTTTTTCAGATACAAAAACATGAAAAAGCTTAGTATCTTTATCCTGCAATAGAGTATATGAAGAAAATCAGAAACAGGATTCATAAACAACAAAATCTTTCCCTTAAATTCTTCTGGAAATGTTTTTGCAGCAATTATATTAAAAGAATATTCCAGTCCTCTGAGGTGCAAAATATTGATTTATGCTAAAGAACATTCACTTTTCCATGGGAGATACTGAAGATGCAGGAAGTGACGAAACAGAATCCAAATTTTTCATCATGCAAAAAAGAGCAAGGAGGGATACTGGTCCTATTCAACTAGGAGAGACAAGTATGTCAACAGTGTGGTCATCAACGAAAGGTACTTAATCAATGGGATTAGGCTTTTCTGATATATTTCCAAATAAATGTATTTCGGCCTTTACGAAGAAACAGACTGGTAATTCTGTGCCATCCCTGAATGTCAGCAGCAGATTGGCCAGTCTCCTAGAAAAGCTTTCAGTGAATCACAAGTCAAAAAAAAAGACAAACCAAGAAACAGTAGTAAATGAAATCAATACTGAGGGTATTGGTTTGTTTCCAGGGTACAGTTTTAAATATGATCTCATTTATTAATACTCCTATAGGTTTGCCAGAGCTCACTAGCACTTCATTCATTTATTTAAAGTTAGTTTAACGCTGCAGCGTGAGCCCTCTTAATATAGGAACAACTGGCAGGAAACCAGCTGAACAGTAAACATTTCTGTTCAAATATCAACTCAGCACTAGCTCTGCTTTGTCTCCCCCCATCCTCCTTCAGGACCTAACAGAAATAACACACAGCTTCTTTCAAAATCCTGGTATAATAATAATTATACTAATAAAGTAACTTTCTTGAATGCTGTAGAAAATGGTATTTTTAAAGAATTTAAATAAAATATGATGTTAATTTGTGGCAAGAAAATAGGAATACCTGAAAGAATAAACAATGAAAGTATATAAAAGCTTCAGCTTCATGAGATTGCCAATGTGTTAATTGTTCATTTACCTTGTAATCTTCACATCTTCATAATAAACATATTATTGGATGGATCATCCGTAGTATCTTTCAGACAAATGAATTTGTTCAGCATCATTAGGAAGTACATCCAATATAATCACTTTAAAAGATGCCTCTCCTACTTAAGAAAATTTCAAGTCTACACCCCTGCAGCTAAAAGAACAGATGCCTAGACTCAGACTAATAAATGATCAGTTTACTGCTGGTGAAAATACATTTAATGCTTTTAGGGAATTATCTGGAATCAAATTTTCAAGTTAATTTCCTTACATCAAATCAGTATTAATTGATGTAAGCAACAGAAAATCTTTCCACTGCCTATTTGCTTCAGTAAATTCTACTCATCCAGACTGATGTATGATGCCAAACAATATTCAGCCTAGGTACAGCAAGGCTTACAGAGGCATCCCAGTGGATCAACTTTTCTAATTCTAACAATGTATTACAGAGTCCAGTTTCTCAGATTTCATCACTACACCAACATGTACATCCAGAGTGCACACTTCAGTAGTCTTTGGGAACAGTGCATATACCACACTTAGCTGCAGAATAGAAAGTATAATTCCTCACACTAGGGTTTTAAGCCTTTACAGCCACTTAAGCGAAAAAAAAGAATCATGGCATTGTCACAACCCTTGCACAGACCTATGAAACTCCTGCTATCACATGTCCACAGTATAAACAACCAACTGCACCTTGTTTTGGCAGGACAAAGAACCTTCGCATGTGCTGGAGTATGTAGAGAAGAGAACCTGATGAGAGCCCAAGTTGAAGAACAACTGAAGAAAAATAAAGACCTCTCAGAGCCCAACAGTGAGCAGTGACAGCAGATTCTCCACATGTGAAAAGTAACTTGCTTTACAGAGAGTAAGTACCATGGAAGGGGATGTAAATCGAACCACTGATTATTTTTTTTCCCTATTAATTCACCTTATCCATAGCAGGAGATGGAAAAAATAGAGCAAGAAATTAATTGTTACATACTCAGCAGACTACAGATGACTGTGAAATATGCAATACTGCTTATCATTTACCTCCAGCTTTAATTTTTAAAGCAGCATGTAGCTATTCAAACAAAAATAGAGGCCTGTAAATCTGACAAGCTTTTTTTCAAAACATACAAGAAATATATAGCAAAACCTTTTCCTTTTTTCATTTTAAACAAAACCATGAACAACTTTTGTTATTGCTTTGACCTGATATGTACTGCATAAGGGTCTCTTTTTGGAACACACACTCCAGTCAGACCCCCTACCTCCTCTACGCCACCCAAGCCCACCAAGCAGCACCACCCACACTAACAACACTCCAGGACCAAAGCACTGAAGAAGCAAACATCATCTTGCAACTGAGTTTTTCCATTTATGGCTTTTTGGTGGTGGTGGTTTTTTTAAAGTGTTTTTCTAGTACTTAACTGCTCACAGATGGGATATTTGCAGAGAATGTTTACAACTCCCCACAGAGACCCCATAAGACTCTCATAAGCTCTAGTTATGACAGGAGAAATGCACACAATGGTTCACTGGTGAGCAGATGCTGATTGCTGTCTGTATGTAGGAAATGTTGCTGCATTATCACAGTGTTACTGCAGCAAAACTGACAGGAAAATAAGTTGATTTGGTTTTAAAACAAAGCTGGCTTCATTCACACACTCAATTTCATCGCCAAATATTTAGCAACATCAAAACACACAGCTCTGAGCAGCCTGCCCAGCAGTGAAGCTGCAGGATCAGAGCATCGCTTGCATCTAAACAGTCCTCCCCTCGCCCCAATGATTTGGACGCCAAGGGACTCCCAGGATGAGTCGTCCTCCTGCTGCTGGGATGGCAGCCACAGTCACCTCTGGGTGGGCATTTTGCAGCCTTCAGGAGCTGCCAGTGATCAGTCTTTTCTATCCTGAGGGTCATGAGGGCTTAATCACCATCCTCAGGAGAAGCTGCATGTAGACCTGTTCATTCCCATAGCCCCTTTCCTGCAATTTGTTCCTTCTGGTGCTTCCACACCCATACGTTCCTAACCAGATCACCTTTAAGAGTGCTACTGCAATCCTCTACACATGCGATAGGAGTGATCAGACACCACTGATTATTCCAGGTACCTCTCAGTCCATGGTTAGTACAGGAGGATATCTTCTGAAAAATAAAATGCATTTTGGTTTAGTGTGCAACAAATAGCCTTTTACAGAATTTTCTTCCTAATCCCTTAGTACTTAGCAGACACCCTAAAGTATAAGAACATATTTTCTATTTTAATCCCCATATAAGGGAACACTTGCTTGTACTTAGACTATTTAGCGCCTCGTAATCTTTTTGCCCTCCAAATCTAATTTTTCACACAAGTTTATCACCAGTTACTTATGCCTCATATAAATAAGTTAATCAGCCTTTTTCATAAGAGGAGATAGGACTTAACAACATTTTAATGTCCATTATTTTGTACCAGAAAGATATCAGCCAGGCACAAGAGAACAGGGACTTCCACGATCTCATGCACACAAAGCTGACTCCTACTGCATTCGCTGCTTGCAGCCTACTTGTTTTGCTGCTTTTGCTTCTCATTTTACATTAGGGGAGTAGAGTACCAAATGTAGGACAGTGCATTACACTGGAAGAAGCAGAAGCTTTATATTAAAAGCTTTATCACCATCTGCAAATTTACAGTTCCTAACTATGTAGGTATTTTGGTTTGCTTGATTCTTTTCCAAGCATTCCTTGATATAATTCAAAATCATCCTTCCAGCTGAACTGGTTTCTTGTGCAGCTAGCTGATGCATTTATTCATTAGCTTTAGGGAAGCCCTGGGCACAATGACAGTGTGAATAATATACAAAGTAAAGCCCAATATGTTCAAGAAATACCATAGTTTATTAAGTAAAGTAAATAGGTTTGGGGGATGGGTTTGTGGGTTGTTCCCCTTTAAGAAGTTTTACAATCTTGATAGACAGGATAAGCAAGCTCCTTATTTTTCCCCAAATGTGTGTTTATTTAGCCATAAATCACCTAAAATATTCACGGCATGTTCTATTCAAACACTCCCATAAGACTGCATACACTTCTATTAGTTTAGATTTAGACAAACTACCCAAATTTTAGTTTTAAAATATATTCATTCTCTGTATTCTTCAATAATTTTGCTCATAAGTCATAAAAAGGAGAGGAGGTCACAGAAATCCCATCAAAAGATAATTGGAAGCAACAGTCTGAATTCCTTAGTCTTACAACTTTGAATTTAATACAATAAAACATAAGCAGTAACAAGTAGTCCTATCAAGGTTAAACACCTACATTTTTCAGCTAAGTATCTTTTATGTGTAGCATGGCTTACCCTCTACACTAGATAAGAATAATCCTGACCTATACCACCTTCTCTATGCCCTCCTCTGCTTCATAAAGAACAGTTTATCTAATATTTTTCATCAAAGTCCATGTTGTATGGTCATTCCAGTAGTACTCATTTCTTGAGTTCAGGGGTAGGGTTTTTTCAGGGGGTGGGAGAATGGCTTTCTAGTGTAATACCATTTAACGCTTTTGTAAAGGAAGAAGAAGAAAAAAAAAAAAAGAAAAAAAGAAAAAGAAAAAGAGCTGTCAGTTTCATCTTCTCACTAATGCTTAAAAAAACCCATTTTGTGTTCAGGTCATAACATACCAACTAATTCACAAGATTTCATATTTGCATTATGACTTACATTCACAGTAAAATTACTCTTAACCTTACTTTAGTCATGATTGTATAAATTTCAATTTAAGAAGGGTGCATAATGGTTATAAGTACATGGCAAAAAGTTAAGAGTAAATCTGAGTCTTGATGACCCCTGTATCACAGTGTTCCACAGATTTATTTCCCATGAGATCTCAATGGACATGGAAATAATTTGCAAATAAGTCATACTTATTCCGAAGGTTACAATGGAAACAACACGTAATCAGTTCACATACTAGCCGGTGAGGCTGGACATTGAATCAGCCATTTCAAAATATACTTTACTATTTTATGTTAGTTTTTAAACATCTGAACATTATATGACCATCTCAATATGCAGACCATCTTTTTCTCATAAAGCATAATGAAATTTTTTCTGATTTTTTTTAAACATTTCCAGAATAAATAGCTACAACCACAACTAAACTTAAGTGCCTGAGATCATTAGGCAGTATATGCACTGTCACTCCTCTGTTAGCTCTCTCTTTTACTTGAACAATGAAAGATCATTTACAGCCACTCTTTACTTACTCTAAATTGGTACAGTAAAAAGAAATGGACAGTTGCAAACAGACAAAAAAGAAGAGGGAAAGACAGACAAAACATTGGACAAATTGTGAAGAATGCAGCAATGAAAGAAAAACAAAATAAAACACACACTACCCCCCCAAAAAAAAAAACACACACACCCACACCCACACACACAAACCACCTGTAAGAACAAAATTAAATATATCACCTTTTACAGTAGATTAAAAACGTTGTTCCTTATTTAGCCTCCCAATATCTTGTTTGAGCTAATTTAACACTACTAGTAAACATTTAGTAATGATCTACCAGTCGTTACTACCCTATTGTGAAGATCTTATGACAAACAGTATTTCTTCCAAGATTGTAAAAACCTTCCCCAAAATCAGATGGGACTGCACAGTTTGCTGCCACAACAGCTAAGACAAACAATATGGGCCTCTCCTGGCCAGGACACAGTTGAACAAAAAGTTACAGAGTCCAGCTCCTTTTATTCTTGTCTTACATCTATCACTTACATTTTTAAACCAAGGAAGTGTCTTTCCTCCCAATAAAACATGATGCTTTCTTAATGTAAAACTCATCCAGTCTTCTCTGAGGACCTCCTGAGAAAGGTCTAGGGAGATGTATATCAAAGCTCAGGTCCCCTCAGAACTGTATGGTCAACACAGTCACATTTCTTTAACTCCACGTGTTTTCCCTTACTATTTTCATCCTACATGCACAAACAGCGAGACAAATGCATCTGGGTTTACTGTAGGTAGCAGCATACTCACAGAAAATGTGATTTACCTCAGTTGTACCAGAATTGTAGGTTTACACATGGAGATGACTTCCACCATCAGCAAGAGCCTGGTGCGCCCTAGTCAGCAAGATGCTTCCATCTCACACTCAGTCACCACTTGCGGTGGAACAGGACATGCAAGGGGAAAGCCAGACACAGAGCCAGAGTACTTCCAAACCTTGGCAGTAATCTAATACACCAGATAGGTAACTCACAGATGAGACCACCAGCTCAGAGGAAAGCTCGCTTTGTCATGTCTTGAACAGAGCACAGACCACTGGGAGTTACTGGGGAAGGAAGACAAAAGGCACATTCTCTTCATTTAAAACACACGGCTATTTTTTTTGCAATGAGATAAAAAAAAAAAATACAAAGAATCCAGTTTACACCATAAACTTCTATCCTTCGACACCACTTAAAAAAAAAAAATTCCTAATAAGAACACCTTTCATACTGACAGGCAAATACACTTCAACCAGAAGGCCCAGCAAAGAGCCTGCACTTCACAGAAGGCCTGGTAAAGCCTGCAAATTATTAGCAAGTTCAGATTCATATGATCCATAGACTTTCTGCTGAACATAGAAAAAAGGTATATTTCACACCTACAGCAGAAACTCAAGCTCCTCACATCAGCAAAAAGCCCAGCAAAACACAGAAACACAGAGCCACCCTTCGCTTGCTGACTCCAGCTAAGGTGCCTGACTGTATTGATGGACCATGTAATAGGTTTGCTGCTTGGATGAATATTCATCCTTAACAGGACTTTGCTTCACATTCTGAAAAAGTTTCCAAAAATACCATAAGAAGCACAGTTCCTCTGCTTGGCCAAAAACTGTGCTTGAACACTAAAGTAAGGTTTAATTTTTAGAATGGGGGAAAATCTGGATCTCAGTGAAATGTCGTATTGAAAAGAGAAGCACAGAACAGAACGGTGTATCAAACTAATTTTTTCCCCATGTTAAAAATAATATAATAAATAAAATGCAATGCCTCCACTATTGAAACAAGATGTTTCATTTAACTTAACTTTTCTGTGTATCAAAATTCCAGAATCTCCACATGTCAAAAAGTTAGCCCCTAAAACAAATTCCTATTCCTTTTCAGCACTTATGACACTTAAGCTTACTAGATTATAAGTTAATATCTGGTAAAAATAATTTCAATTTATAAAAGGTTGAAGGTTGAAAATGAGTGAATTTATTTAAACATATACTTCAAAATTTATATTGACATTTGAGCATCGGTTTACTCTGTGCACACCAAAATTGCTTGGCTCTGTCACCCGAACACCTGAGAAATCACACACTTCTAAATAACAGCAAGCAGATGGAGTAATTTCTGTTTTCCAAAAGTTAGCTGCAGTAGCTTATTAAAGTTATGTAGTAGTGCAACTTCATGTTCTTCCTCAAGCTTCAAGATAAATATGACATTAAGTTAAAGGACACATTTTAATTTAACATTTAGGAGCTAATTTTGACTAATTTAAACTGACTTCTGAACAGTGTCTGAACTGGATGCAAATGACAAATAGTTGGCGTTTATCTGCAAGTGTTGTTCCTGCATTATAGACACACGCATCTGAGACTAAAAAAAAGTACACTCCATCTATTCATAAAGTGGAAACAGCTGTAATGACAACTGATTTTTGGCAACTTCAGTCCCTATCTACTTGTAGGTACCAGAAGCAGCCTCAATCACATATGAAAACTAATTAACAAACCAATATACTACGCCATAACAAATACAAATGCCAGCTTCATCAGTGAGAACAAATATGGAACTCTTACACTGCATTTCCACAGCAGTTTTGAAAGCACTTTATGGAAGGAGATAAACAGATCTGTCTGTACATCTCAGATCCACACATGGACCTTTCACCCCATCTACCACAATGCAATATTAGTTTTGTTGCAAAGGCAGATAATCTGGGCTCTGGACATTAGACTGTGGCATTAAAACAAGAGCATCACAGTTCAGCAGATCTCACAGTATTGAAAAAAAGATTCTGTCTTTATGCAGTGCTGCAGAATGGGAGATTAATGCATTTTCTTCCACGACTTCACGCCAAGCAAAGAATTCTATGCTTTCATGACAGGAGAACTCCCTGTGATTGGGTCCCCAGAACGAGGACAGGAAGAGTGAAGTAACATAAAAGCAGCATTACCAGTACAAAGTAGATCACAGTGGGAAACAATTATTTTCATGCAACTGTCTTGCCCTCTGCAGTTCAGGTACTTGAGAAGAACTGCATTGAATGCATCCTGGTTGATGAGGGATAGAAAACTAAATATCTTCTTCAGAGGGTTTGAAACAGACCAGATCTTGAAATATCTGAAAATGATAATTTTTTGGTCAGTCAGCACAGAACACTTCAAAAGTACATTAAAAATTAGTAAGCCACTGCAGAGTGAGCCATTTTACTGAGACTTTTTCTTTAACACCCTCGTTCCCCCTGAGGAGGAAAATATACTGCAAGAAAAAGCCATGAGATGACGTCATGGACGCAACATGTCTTAAAACCTTAGAAAGAGTGTGGGAAGCTGGAAAAGGAAGACCTTTTCTAAAACAGCAGCAGCGGTTCTTGTGTTCTCATACAGAAGGGACCACATCGTGCTGCCTGGGGTGGAGAAGCAATAGCTGGAGTTTCTAAGACGAGAGGAAAAACCGTTGCACCCTTTTCTCAGTAACAGACTCAAGAAGGACAGCAACTACTTTTCCTTTCCTGTGGGCCAGCAACAGCATACATACCCTCACTATTTAAAAAAAGCAGCATCCGTAAGAATGTTTAAATTACGCAAATGTGTCTCATTTGCAGGACTAGGTTCTTCTTCACTCAAGCCCTAGTCAGTTTGGGAGTTATCACTAGCACCACCATCACAAAGAGTCATTCTCCCAGTAGGCATCAGACAGAACACTTAAACTGATCAGACTACACAGCACAAAAAGGTTCCTACATTTATATTTTACTTTCCTAATTATCAAGGGGTAGAGCCTCCCAAAGCAAGCCAAGCAGCCTGATAGCTTTCCTGTGCCAAATTATTCCTAATAATAATAATAAATTCTACTACATCATATAATAGTAAACTTAAGCTTCCTTGTGCTAAGTGCTGTAATGCTGTCCCAAGTCAGCAGATGGAAAACTGAATTAATCTCCACTGTTACACAAGGGCTTGTTAAACCGCAGCAGAGCTAAAACAAAAAGACCGTGTTATTATCACTCAGTGCTGCCACTGAGAGCCCAGTGGGAAGCCACGACACCTCAGATGAACCACACTTATTTCACAGCGTTGCTGTTGGCAAGATCCTGTGAAGAGCATCCGAAACAAGCGGTGCAGTTATTCATGAGCTAAATGGTTGCCAGAAATGCCACGTAGAGGACAAAGGGATAGCGGAGGAAATTTGCACCTTTATTTTCCTCTGACAGAACTAGTAGGTGGAAGAGACAGATCTGTTACTCTCCATCCTGATGTCTGCAGGTTTTGGCCAAACTGGGAAATGGCTTCTGCTCTCACATACTCTGTAAAATTGGGCTTGAAAACACAGAAAAGCCCTCTCACTGCCAGGAGAGAGAAAAAAGAGCTAAGGATTTCTCCTGCACTTCCATAGATCAATACATATATCCTCTAAATGCCAAAAAACAGAAGCAGCATAAAATATAGCAAAGTCCTTTCATGGGAGACAACCTTCCAGCACACACATAGTGAAGAGACTTTCTATAACAATGACCTACACAGATATTAAACTAGCAGGTGTTTAGCATACATCTGGGAGACAGACAAAGCACTATTAATCTCAAAGAAAAATAATGCAGCGTGATAGTGTGACATCTGGCCACGCACAATAAAAACACTGTAAAACATTTATTCTTCCCTATTTGCTAAGTAACCAATGAATCTCTTAATTATCCACATCAAAATCAGGTTAAAAAATGACAAAAACATTTGAAACATCTGGGAAAGACAGTATTTTATGCGTAGTGATAAAGAATGTTAGTGCTTTTGGACATGATTCTGTCCATGTTTATCAAGTTTCCCCCTTGAAGTCAATGGGTATCTATGCATAGGAGAGAGCACATTTTTATAAGGAGGATTCTAAAAGCGAAAATAAAGTTCCATCAACGTCATTTCAAATCATATTTGAATCTGGCTTTGTTCTTTTGTTCTCCTTTTGAGCGTTTCTGTAGCCTTTTTGTGAATTATTTGCCTGTTATGAATCCATTGATGGTCTTAGCATGTCTTAAAAAAAAAAATAATCATAAGATGTGATGACTCTTTGCAACTGCACACAGCAAGTACCTATGTGGAATTAGGCATCTTTGGGCACTAAGAACATAAGCATTAATTATTCTGAAGACAGAAGCAGTTTTTCTTAGACTAAGCTAGAAAAACCAAACCCCACACAACAAATATCCCCAAACTCTCACCCTATAAAAGCTAAAATCCTGTCCTAACATAGTCTGAACTCTACTAATAGCCAAATACGTTATACTAATGGGTGTTTATTCAGAACTAACAATTGGGTTATTTAAACAGCCTTGAACAGAATTCAAATTATTTTACAGTGTCTACTGTGCCCCATGCTGAACTTTCTGTTATACTTCTGAATGTTGGCAAAAATACTGCTAATGCTTGCCATTAGTCAATATATTTCACCAGTTAAAACAAACAAAACACAAAACCAACAAAACCACAAAACAAACAAACAAAAAAATCCCACCAACTCTCACTCTCAGAGGATATTTTTGGAAGATGGATAATTTATTTGTATGAAATTGTTAGACATATCATTTCACTCTGAGGTAGAGCTATTCTTATAACACTAGCAGTTTATTACTAAGTCTACTATTTCAAGTTAAGAGTGAATTTCATAGATTTACCATAAGGAAGGATGCAGAAAGCAAACTGTCAGCAAACTGGCCTGAATCTTGTCCTGATTACTTCAGCTTGGAGATGTTTCAAGACCACTTACATAATGCTCTTTTATTTCACCTGACATCGCAATTGCTCTTTCAAGCATGACTTTTATAAATCAAGAAAGCATCTTCAGTTCTCCTTTCTGAAAGCCTTATCTTCAACACAGCAGTTTTTCCCCCCACGGCGACAGTTCTAGACCCAGATCATGGTGCAAAGGCTGGTCCTTGCACCTCTCAGAGGATTCAACTCATCCAGACCACACAGCCCAAGAGCAGCATAAAAACCACATCTCTCTTAACAAAGCCCAAACTGGCTCAAGGAAAGCTACACATCATTTAAGTGATTTTATTACTTATCTGCTGATAAAGAGAGAAGCTTTGATGCTTTAGCCAAAGCCCTCAGAAAATAGTGCAAGAGGTAACAGAAAGAAGAAGAGCCTGACATTTTGACTAGCAGGTAGCTCAGGGTCCACCAGCACAGAACCTTTCAGCAAACAGTGCAAATTACTTCTAGATTTGAGACTTAACTTCTGCCTGGAGCAAGCAGAAGGAGACTGCAGGACCGCAGTCATAGTTTCTTCAAAAAACCCTGAAACAAATATTTGGGTGCATATGTTACTATTCCCTGTCAGGTGTTGTTTCCCCCAACCCGCCCCGCCAAAATTAAAAAAAAAAAAAAAAAAAAAATCCACTGACAAAGAGTCTATTTTAAGAGGTCAAGAGACTGGTAATCCAAATAGAATGATTACAGGACCATGTTACCATCCCCTGATTAAAGAAAGGATCCTATGGAAAAAAGCACTTGAGTAACTAAAATAGAACTGAAGGCAATGCCACATCTCCCCAGGCAAATATGAAGCACTCATGCACTGGAACACTGTTTGCAGCATGGAAGATTAAGTCCAGAGTGAGAATCAACTCAGAACTTTATTCTCATGATAAACAGCCCAATGCACTTTTTAAAACCCCAGAAGCAGTACTGCCTTCAAGCCAGGCTTCTAATTAGCTAAACATAATTGAAATATGCAACTGTTAAAACACCAAATATAAAAATAAGTACAAGAATTATTTTCTACTTGCACATGCACTTCTCTCTTAATTAGTTACAAGATGCTCTCTTTCTGAACACCTAGTTACATGACTGTAATTGAAGGAAAGATACTGAAGTCTCATTATTATCTGATCCATAGCAATTTGTAAGTGTAAAATGTTAAAAAACAGGTAAAAAAGTGACAGTTTTGGTCACTACGCTCTCAGGAAAATTACCTTGTTCTAAACTATGTACCATCATATAACAATTTTTTTCTGCATCATTTAAAGGTGTTTAGTTTACATCCATCATTACCCTTTAGAGAAAATATAATCACCAATTACCATTATATTTTGGGGGAAACCAGGTTTGAAAAGACTAAAGCATGCTCTCTTGGAATGAACTTGACACAGACTCTGAAAGGGCCCGCAAATTTCCTATATTTAGGAAGCAATATAACGCAACACGATAAGTGACAAAGTTATGTTGTTAGACAAGTTCCCCCTTATTCACAATGGGTACTATAGTTTCCCAATAAACATTTCTAACCACTGAATTTTTACTGAATTTCCCACAAATATTTCCTTTGACAAGGAATCTAACGAAGTGAATCACAACAAGCTATCTTGTCAAAGGAAACATTTGTGGGAAATTAGTAAAATTAAAATATATCCACCTTAAGTGTGATAAGACACTGTAGACTGTGTATATATTTTATTATATGACCTTATTGTCATATTACTAATTAAATAATATATTATGAAATAAAATAATAATAAATTTAAATCAGCATAAACTGAATTCACTACTACAGTCATAAATCAAGGTCTTCGATTTCCATCCCAATGTCAAAACAAACAAACAAGCCAACCACAAAAGTCTCACAAGTATTTCTTACACACATACCAATTAGCATTTATAGTTCCAGGACATTCTTTGCTACCTTGGAGACTTAGATTGTTCTTCCTCATATGCAGACAGATATCATCATGTGTTGGAAGCATCAGGTGCTTAAATACCCCCCTCCCTGCCAATAAGAAAGTAACAAGACTCACTCTTGACAAACAACAAAATAATCACAGCTGGATATAAATAATGGGAAATGGGCTAGAAGGTAAATACAAAATATTACCTATTTAACCAGCACTACCAAAAGTAGAACACCAGGATATAAGGATTTAACACTAGACCGATATGAGAGAAACTCATGATAAAGAGAGAGCTATCACTTTGCTAAAAAATCAATCTCTATGTATCAAAAGTGATACAAATTATCCTAAGTATATTTCTCTATCCTCAAGAAATAAAAATTCAGTGGTATACTAGATGAGAAACATCAAGGCTTGGAAAAGAAACCTTAAGACCCAAGAAAAAAGGTTTAACTTGTAGGTGTCTAGGTTGTTAAAATCAAAAACTACTTACTAGTCTGTAACAGCTGGATTCTATAACAGTTGGCTGAAGTTTTTAACTGCGATTTTAGGAAGTGATCTTTATTTCCAAGTAATGGATTTGGAGAACAAAGTAGAAATAACAATCCTTTCCCAACCCCCCTCCCCCCCTTCAAAGCATAAACAAACACTCTCTTGCTCTTCATAGCATGGTTACAACATTTAGAATTAATAAAGATTAATTAGCACACCTGAGAAGCCTAAATAAAGTTTCAGAAGTGTCAGTCAGATATCAAGTCATAGCTGCAGAACAAACACACTCTTAAAATGCAAAACCAAGTAACACCATGCTTCAAAACTGTTGAAACCTGTGTTCTACACAGTTGTCCAAGCCCATACTGTACTGATGTACGGAAGAGCTTAAGCCTCATAACACCAGTTTATATTATTATTAGGAAACTAAGTGGCATGTATCATTTTAAATATTTGGATATTTAGGCATTGCCAAGTACCAAAATACTTACTAAGCCTGTACTGACTGTATAGTCAGATTTAGGAACAAGTTTTGAAGTTACAATGAAAAGAAAGCATAATGTAGCATACTCTTTATGCTAGGGTACAGAGGTGATTGCACCAGTACCTGAAGAGAAAGGCATCATTTTAAGGCTACCTCACTGAAGTAGTTGAATTCTTTTAGAAAGTCATCACAAACATTTATTACAAATAATAATTTGACACCAACCACTGTGTTCATATGTTCCTCAGTCTAATTTGGTGACATCATACACACACTATAAAGAAATTAATCTCTGTAGCCTAGTGAACAAATGCAGTCGAGATAAAACTAACTTCAATAAATCTTGCTACCAGTTACACTTCTTCAGTTTTTTGGTGGGTTTTTTTTGTTTTGTTTTGTTGTTGGTGGTGTTGTTTTCCTAAAAAAAAAATAATCTCTTACTACATTCATTATGCAATGAGTCAACTAGCCAAAATTTGGAACAAACATTTATGACCATTAGTATTCTGAGACAGATCTAAAAACAAACAGATAAACAAAAGACCAAACAAGGATATCATCAAAAGCATACTTCCAGTAACTTTTACTGTATATTAGCAAGGATCCTATTTAAACCAAAACCTCCCTTATACTCTTAAGAAGTAGATAGAAGTAAAAACCTAGAAGCAACCACAAAATGAAATTCAAGGCTATGATTTGCCTTTTGGTGCTAGTTCTGAGGAATATTTAGACAGCAAGATGGAATGCCAACACTTCATAAATTTCAGATGGAGAAAGAACCCAGTCCTTAAGGCTACACATGAGATTTTGTTTGTGATTTAAATTTGATAAAATTCTTACATTCTAGCATCATGAAATGAAATAAATAAAACAAACCACACACAAAAAAAAGCAAAAAAAACACCAAACCAACCAAACAGAAAACCCACAGACACATAAGGTTTACTGTACCTGTTCTCCTGGAATCAATCTACTGGTAATATAATACTATCTGTAATGTAAAAAAGTGGTATTACCACGGGTAATGTAAGTAGAAATAAATGACCTTCAAGTGTTTTTTTCCAAAGGAAGCACAAAATATACAAACAGTACACTAAACAGTAGAGGACAACTGAAAACAATTTAAATAATAACCTCTGAAATGCACTAGTTCAGTAATGAAGTGATTAGTAAGGGCAGAAAATACTATCATCTGACCAGATATCCACAGTAGAATAGTTTACCAATCTGACTATTTAGATAGTTTAAATACATAAGTAGCCTTTGATAAATACATTAAGACTACTCTCATTTTATAGTTTTATTTTCATGAGAAAATATAACTAGTAATAAAAGTCTAAACTAATTTCTAAAATAAATTTCTTTAATATTAGCCTCCAACTCTCATTGTTTTATTTGTTACAAAATAAAAAAGCCCTCCAGCAGAAATCACTTCTCTGTGAGGTACTAGCAGACCTCAATTAATTTACTCCCTTTAGCTGGCAAAAGACGATAGCTTAAGCTCCTCTATCATCTTCTACAGGTGTGTTTTCTAGATAATGATTCACTCCAGTAAGACCCTTCTCAACATACTTGCAGTGTCTCAGCTGATTGGGTAAGGATCCTTAAACTCAATATTTGAGATAATTCAACTAATTTTTAACCTAATGCCTACCATGTGATTTTGTCTGGGACAGGTTCACCCCTCTAAATCGTATACTGATCTCAGTGCAGATAAGGTTTTGAAGCAGATCATCTTCAGTGCCATCAGCACGTGCAAGACAACCAGGTGATCAGGTCCAGTCAGAAACTTTGACACAATTTCCCACAGTATCCTCCTGGAGAGGCTGGCAGCTCGTGGCTTAGATGGGCATACTCTTTCCTGAGTAAAGAACTGACTGGATAGCCGGGCACAAAGAGTTGTGGTGAATGGAGTCAAATCCAGTTGGCAGCTGATCACAAGTGGTGTTGCCCAGGGCTCAGTATTGGGGCCAGCTGTGTTTAATCAATGACCTGGATGAGTGGATTGAGTGCACCCTTAGTAAGTTTGCAGATGACACCAAGTTAGGTGGGAGTGTTCATATACTCAGGGGTAGGAAGGCTCTGTAGAGGGATTTGGAGTAGTTGTACTGATGGGTCAAGGACAACTGTATGAGGTTCAAGAAAGGTTCTGCATCTGGGTCACAACAGCTCCGGGCAGCACTACAGACTCTGGGAAGAGTGGCTGGAAAGCTGCCTGACAGAAAAGGACCTGGGGTGTTGGTTGACAGATAGCTGAATATGAGCCAGCAGTGTGGCCAAAAAGGCCAACAGCATCCTGGCTTGTATCAGGAATAGTGTGTCCAGTGTACTCAGTGCTGGTGAAGATGCACCTTGAATGCTGTGCTCAGTTTTAGGCCCCTCACTACAGGAAAGATATTGAGGTGCTGGAGAGAGTTCAGAGAAGGGCAACGAAGCTGGTGAGGGGCTTGGAGCACAAGTCTGATAAGGAGCAGCTGAGGGATCTGGGACTGCTTAGCCTGGAGAAAAGGAAGCTGAGGGGAGATCTTTTGTTCTTTACAATTATTTGAAAGGTGGTTGTAACAAAGTGGGTGTTGGTCTGTTTTCCCAAGTAATAAGTGATAGGATGAGAAGAAATGGCCTCAAGTTGCACCAGAGGAGGTTTAGGTTGGATATTAGGAAAAATTTCTTCACCGAAAGGGTTGTCAGCATTGGAACAGGCAGCCCAGGGAAGTGGTTGAGTCACCATCCCTGGAGCTATTCAAAATACATGTCAACGTCTTGCCTAGGGACATGGTTTAGTGGTGGACTTGGCAGTGCTAGGTTAGTGGTTGGACTCGATGATTCTAGGATACAAAAATACCCAAACAATCATATCTTATAGCAGAAGCATCCAAATACCTAAAAACTCCTAAGAACCTTCTTTCACAATTTTTAATCTGTGTTGATGAGTTCAACTTTCATATACCACCTTCTTTTTAAAAACACACATCATTATTGTCTGCAACCACTTTAAGTCTGTTGAGGTTCTGTGCAAGGCTGCAGTTGAGAATAATTCCTAGGAATATTTTGAACTAAAATACGTGAACCTACCCAGGTATTTTTGGCACACCTATACAGAGAGAGACATGAAACAAAGTCAATTTCACGTCTCTAACAAGGTGCAGCAGGAGTAATTACTAGCCTACTGCTTCTGATAGTCTTCTTCACCACTAGCTGCAGCTGACTGACTGTGACACTGCTTGATACATTTTGTCATGTTGTACATGCTTAACTGCTATTAAATAACGTTTCTCAAAAAAAATATGGTCTATTCTCTCTTAAAATGTGGTTGCATGTCAAGAAATCAATTAGGAATAACTATTCAAAGAACCTGTTCCTGGAGCTTCTACCATGTACCTGTCTCCACTAATGAATACCTCCCTTTCTTCCTTTTTGTTGTTTTGTTTTCTGTTTTTTGTGTGGGGGTTTTGTTGTATTTTTGTTTGCTTTTTGGGTTAGTTTCAGTTAGGGTTTTTTGAGGTTTTTTGTTCTACAATGCAGTGTGTGCCTAGAGCTAGCTGGGGCTTTTGAAAACCTAGCAACAGTGAAGGGCACAATGCTTGGTAAAATTAAGAGTTCCAAAGGAATGGGAAAAATCTATAATTTGTAGACACCTGGACCCTGCTGTTATAGGAAGCCTTGGTCAAAGAAACAGCATTTATCCTAGTGTACGCTCTGTGTGACATTAGAAACATCACTTATTTTTCCACTTGGAGAAATTACGAATACAGATTAATCATACAGTTAGTGCCTACTATTAAAAAAAAAAAAAAAAAAAAAAAAAAAAATCATCACAGAGTAGAAAGGCTTCAGAAACAAAATTAAAGAGGTAGGCATTTTTAAGGCACCTGAATTACTGAGAGCAGGAAAACCTTCCAGGAACTGAACTTTGACCTGCACTTCTGACAGTAGACTTAATGACTTCTTTAACCAAAACCAGTTTTTTGGCACCCTCTAGAGGTTTTGCTCCCACCGATAAATAATTCAGAAGATGGATAATTAGCATTCTCATAAAATTTGGAAGAGCTTACAGCCCAGAACTCAAGCCTGTAACCAGTGCAGAATGGTACAAAAAGGTTTATGAGAGAATGAAAACCCAACACATTAGAGGATCAATTCTGGCTTCATTCTGTGTGATCAGATTGCTCATCTTATTCAATTAGCCCAGGACATCTGAGTCTGCAGGAACAAAACCTAGAAAAACGTATGACAACTAATACTCCCCCATTAAAAAACAGAGGAATTAAGTAGAAATCTAGTTTCCACCACATAACTCTGGAGCTTTATAAAATTTAATGTTTCACTTAGTTTACAAGATAATAAACCAAACCTGAAGACAACTAGCAAAATAATAGATCACCCATCTATGCAACACTGTTAAACAATATTCCAAACCTTTAATGTCACATAGTTTTTTAATAAAGTGAAATTTAAATTTTATTCATGTTGTCTAAATAAAAGCAGTATCAATCATCTAATACTCCCTTCCCACCAAACCATGTCCATACAAAATAAGAAGAGAAAAGGACTTTCTATTACAAAACCACCTTCTGACTTTTTTATCAAGTTGGTGTCAGAAAGCAATGTCCTATATTACATAATGAAGAACACCTTGTTCAGATCTCAGTAAATCATGCTCTCCAGGTCTAACACAAATGTGCTTAAACATTAAGCATTAATTTTCTGCTATCATCACCCCATAAAGCTGAAAATACAGAGTATTTCAAGCAGTTGTGCAGATTTAAGCAACTTCATCAAAACAAAGCAGAAAACAATAGCTCATTTGAGATGCTTCATTATGAAGAAAAAAAAAAAATCTACAATCTGAATATTAAAGAAGCATTTCCTATCATCAGTGGTATCACAGAAATGTAAATTCCAGCTCTGAAGTGTTTATTTTTAGGACAGGTTGAAAATACAAGCCATTAATCCACAGCTTTCCAGCTCAGAGACCACTTGTCTTTTGCTGCAAACATGTCTCCTTGGTTTTGTTGAGAAAGCAAATGGAATAAAAACATCAAACAGGGTGTCCAGGGCATCCCAAGAGCAACAGAAAAAAAGAGAGCACACTACATGTACTTCTCCAGTTCCAGTATCAGAGTAATTTGAGATGTATACATCACTTCATTCAAAGTAGACTGCCATATCAGCGTCTCATGAAATGAAATGAAGACCAATTGCTAACACAATCATACCACATCTGCTTCAGAGAAAACTGTAATGAGACTCTTGAAATATCCTGACAATGGCTCCTCTGAGATGCAGCTCTAGCTACTATGAATTTTGAATTTCAGGAGACTAGCTCTGGAATGTAGAAGAGCTAGTACCAGGCAAGGTTGAATTGTGCTACACAGACAAGCCCACTGCAGACAGATAGGCCCTACTAGAAACCACACAAAGCTTTGAGCTCCTTTACATCCTGTTAAGTCTAAGTTTTCAGGCAGCATCAGAACACTCATTTGCCATCTGCCTGCCTAGAAACTTGTCCTGCATGCTGGACAAGCCACAGTAACCAATGCAACTGACATCCTTGGGATGATAAGCACATCCAATGCTCAATCTGAAGACCAAACACAGCCTCTCATTTGCAGAGATACCATTTGCCTACTGTGTGAAAAGTGTCAGTGAGCACATGTAGCCAAGATTCTTCCCTGGTCCCAAAGAGCTTCCATTCCCAGTGTAAAGCCTTGTTGCTCATTTGACATTAAGTAACAGTTAAACAGACACTACAGCACACTAATAACTGAATTTCTTCAAGACAATGCAGGTGCCAAAGCAGAAGTGAAAAACAGTTGTGAATTATCTAGAAATGCAGCAGAACCATGCACAGGTTTCCAGGTGTGACCTCATCAGCGCTGCATAGAAGGTAAGAGTCACTTTCCTCCACCTCATGGTGATGCTTTTCCTAATGCAGCTCGGGAAGATGTTGGGCCTTCTTTGCCATGAGAGCACACTGCTGGCTTGAGAGCACACTGCTGGCTTGTGTTCAACTTGTCCACCAGCAACCCCACATCTATCTCTGCAAAGCTGCTTTCCAGACAGTTGACTCAAGCATGTACTGGTGCAAGAGGTTATTCCAACACAGGTGCAGAAGTTGGCATTCTGCCTCCCTCGAACTTCACAAGGTTCCTGTCAGTTCTTTTCTCCAACCTGTTAACATGTTTCTGAATGATAGCACAATCCTCTGATGTATCAGCCACTCCTCTGAGTTTTGTATCACTTGCGAACTTGCTGAGTGCAACTCTGTCCCATCTCCCAGATCACAAACCAAGATGTTAAACAATGTAGGACAAAATATCTACCACTGGGGTACATTGTTAGTGCCTGGCCTCCAGCTGGACTTCATGCTGCTGACCACAACACTTCGAGCCCAGTAGTTCAGCCAGTTTACAGCCCACATCACTGTCCGTTTATCTAACCCATACTTCAAGAGCTTGTCTATGAGTATGTTATGGGAGATTGTCAGTTGTCCCATAATGTCATGAGAAATGACACTGCTCTCCTTGCATCCACCATAGTCATCTCGCCACAGAAGGCTATTGAGCTGGTAACGCATGTCTTCTTCTCCATAAATTTATGCTGCCTACTCTTATCACCTTGTTGTCACTCGTATGTTCGGAAATTATTTCCAGGAGGATTTGCTCCGTCACCTTCCCAGGGACTGAGGTGAGGCTGACTGGCCTGTAGTTTCCCAGATCATACTTCTTGAATGTAGGAATGATGTTTGCTTTCCTCCAGTCTTCAGGAATCTCCTTGATCACCATGACTTTTCAAAAATATTTATTAGATACTTTAACTCTCCTACAACTAGCACAAAAGTAGAATTTTTAATGTAGGTGATGGACAGGTGCCATGATAAAGTGGATCAGTATAAACTCCTCCAGTGAGCAAATACACTGCTATTAATATTTACAAGCCAATTCTGAAGCCTAAGTCACCTACTTATTAGCATTTAATCAGACACATTCTTGCACCTGTAACAGAGCCCACACTGGAATAAAAGCCATACTGAAACCTTCCTGAGATAATTTGATAGTCACAGATCAACAATGAGATACCACAGAATTTCATGTTACGACAGACAAGAAGAGTGAGTTCTAGTTCTCCATCACACCAACAGCCTGTGCCCTAACTCAGCAAAAAGCAGTATCCAAAACAAGCCAGCTAGTACCTGAAAACACAGGTGATGAAGCTGAAAGCAGAGCTCATGAGAGCAGGAGACAGTGATGTCACGGAAAGGTGCTCAACTGTGGAACAGTTCTATTGGAAAATGACAAAGAAAAAAAAAAAACCACACACACACCAAAAAAAAAAAAAAAGAGAAAGAAAAAAGATTCAAAGTCTAACCATCCTCTGAGCACACACACAAAACAAATCTCTACTACGGATAAAGGAGATTTTGTACTCTGCTATATCCACACATACCAGTAAACAAACTTATTTTCTAGAAACTATAATTTTTAAACCCGAATTTCTCTTTAGATTGTACCTGTAGGAAATACCATTGTCATTCACATTATAGTTATGCTTTTGAGGTCCAAGTGGTTTGTTAACTACACAAGTCTTGCTGATTGTAATCTGACAACCTAGAGGAACAATGGATGAGAAAAACAGAGACATGTTTTGAGCAGCTCCTAGAATGGAAATGTATAAAAATCTAAGGCATAATCACTGTAGGTACATGTATTTATCAGAGGGAAGATGTTCTAAAACTCTCTGTACGTTTCGATAGACCATACTATCAAGGTTGATTACGAGTATATAAATGGATCAGAGTTGTGAAAACTAGATTTCTCCAGTAAATTAATTTTCCTCAGCAAACTCCTTTTTTTAAAGTAGTATTTTAACTGAAATAACAGCTACAAAAGCTACAACTAATGTTTCACTTAATTTCTTAAGTTTACCAAATTTTATTTTTTCAAATTAATATTGCATTAGATCTATTTCTGATTGTGTATTATATTACTACCTGCAAATTATTACAGACCAATAAATATGATCCATAACATGGCCAAAAAAGTCATTATACATTCTTGCCACTGAAGTCATTACCTATATTTGCTGAAATATTTTACTTCATTTTAAACAAATGAAGTGATAAAGGCAACTTCTACATAATATATAAAATGCAAAGAAAAGTCTATGTTTACATTCTCATCACTGAGTCAAAGCCTTGGGTGCTCAGCCACTTTGACCCCTTCTCCTTTTGGTTTCTTTTTGTTTCTTTTTTGTTTGTTTGTTTCTCCTTACACAATATCAAGAAAAATAATGTCAGAAAAGACCACTTCTGAGAAATCACCTTAAAAGCTCTGAGATATTTTTAAGACAAACCAGAATTAGAATAGTATTCAATGTTTTGTGAAAGTGAGAGGAAATTGCTCATTGTCCAAATATTCTAGGGCTTACCTATGCTAATCATTTTGCTGAAAGAATCTTTAATTACTTCAATATCAACTTGATCTCTATTTGAAGAAAACACCCTATGGATATAAGAAATTCAAACATTTGTCCCTCAACTTCCTGCTCTAAGACTGTTTGCTTCTTCCTGCTAGAAACAAGAAAGGAAAGGATTGGAAAGAAATTATTACTGGTATCACAACAAGGCTTGAACAGAAGCTGCCTGTCCTGTTCCTTTTCTCAGTACGTGACGAAACAACAGCAACAGACCCTTGCTCACAAGTGAGTTTAATACCATTCCCTACACACTCTGTGTTAATACGGTAGTATTAATGCTGTAGGAAGGGATCAGCAGCAGAGTATTCACTGATACTTTGTACAGCTTCATTCTTCTTGCAAAAGCAAGTCCTGGTTTTGTTCTTTCAGCTTGTCATGGAGAAGGGACATAGTACAGTTTACCATTTTCTGGTCTTCTTTTACCCCTCCAAATCACTCTATTATATTTATTTTCATTTTTTTAAAGAAGTGACAAAAGCTCAGTAATGACGTTTTCTGCTTTGGAAAAAAACATCTTGCAGCACATAAAACATGCTGTTACCTCCTTGGAAAATGTCACATGTAGTCAAGCAAAAGCTTTATGTCACCCATACAACGAGAGACAAATATTTGCCTACGTGACATGGGAAGGGCTATATGTTCTCGGAGGGAGAGTACATAAGCAACTAGGATCTTATATCCATGCCTGCACATGACCTGTTTTCAACCTCTCTAGACTTATTTTCCCTTCAGTGGTTGTGTTAGCTAGGTTTTTGAACTTTTCAGCACATGGACCATCTGTGATTATGTTCGGGATAGCACCAGCTCAACAGGGTTGTAATTCAAGTTCAGTTGTCGAAACACTGGTGTAGTACAAAATAAAGAGCCACCACTATGTTCGATTGCTTAGATGACTGATAACGTAGTATTACGGTCTGCTACTCCATCTGCATTCTTGCATATGGTCTTCCACAGCACATGATTTTCTAAACATTCCCTGAGAGGGGGTTGCTTATATGCCATTCTGCAGAGGCAGAGAGTACTGAAGCACAGTCCTGACTGTGGTTCTTGTGTTCGCTATTGTATGTAAAAGGTCACAGATTAACTCAGAGGTGTTGAGCTCTCTCTATGTATTTGAAGGTGGGAAACACTGGGCTATTTACAACTAGCTTCAAGGTCCTGTTGTAACTTAGGTCTGAGGTCCAGTTTTGTAAGAAAATTAGCCTACCGAAATTCAGTACCAATATGAAGTGAATACACTTCCACTCAAACATTGACAAGTTTGGTTTTGATTAAACAGAATAATAAGAAAGTTTGAAAAGAGAGTTGCAAACAAGATGACTGAAGGACTTTGCTGGGACTTCCAGCACAAGTTAGCCTGCTTCTAGAGATAGCAGCTCCAGGACCTTGACAACACTTCTTTGCATCATGAAATTATTTCAGCTATACAGTAGTATCATCAACTGTAGAGGGATGCAATATGTAACACATGCAGACTTGTTAACAAATGATAGCATTCACATCCTATCAGAGAGCAGGACCGACCCCAGATGTTTAAAATATGTTTTGTTTTTTGTTTTTTTTTTTTTTTAAGGCCACAGAAACTTCATTTTTTTAACATATTTAAGCCATTAATAAAAAGTAATCAGAAGAGAGGAAGCCTGCCAGACAAAAATAAATGAGAGGCAGCACTGCTTTATATGTCTGGTTTGGGTGATATTTGAATGTCATATTTAGATATTATTAAAAACTCTGCATATATCTTCAGACTTCAAAAGTTTTGGATGTATAAATCCTCAGATCTTAAACTGCAAGTCTCTTTTTATTCTTTTCTTCTACATGTATATGAAAAAGGTGAAGATTAAAACATCAGAACACTACACGATGTTCTATAAATTCATTCAGCAGGGTAAGTCACCTTTTTGAAGAAGCTCTAAAATGATTCATGTGCAAAGAAGAAAAAGCTTTGTGCTGGCCTTCCTTTTTTCAACTGTTTCTGTGAAATGCAGATGTATAGCTGTGCTTCAGAAATATACTTTCTATCTAAAACCTGGTATTGTGAAACAAATCGCAAGTCTCTAAACCTTTCACATAAAACTACCATAAGTTGCACACTGAATCGAATGGAATACAAAACTAAAATTATTTTAGCTATCCTCAAACTCCATTCAAATAGTAGAGGATTTATCACAGCGATGTTGCCTCCTGTAGCTGTTCCAAAACGAACCATACAGTTCAACTCATATCACTCCAACGGGCAAGGTTTTTGATGAATTACCCAGGCAGTCTGAGGTACTGATTCTCCCTCCGAATGGGAGCAGCCCATACCATACTTCTGTTTGGACATTTCTGCCTCTATGTATGTTCCCCTACCTTGATAAAGACCCTGAAGTATATCTGTCTCTTGTATACCATCTCCTTAATTTAGTTGTACTGTAACTGTTATTAAGTGCTGTAGTCTTGTTTCACTTTAAGAAAACAAATATTTTTGCTTTTAAAAAAATAAAGAAGTTCATCTAACCTGAGTTTCAGGTTGCTACCACACTTCCAAGCAATAAGAAAAAAAAAAAAAAAAAAAAATCATAGAGTTTAAATTCTCTCTCATTTTTATTTTACAAGTTCTATTCAAATCACAATATTCCACATATTAAAAAAAGTGCATTCAACAAGCATAGGGAAGGATGGGTATTTCTAAATGTGTTCTCAGTATCCAAAGCTTGTACTTGTATCGTCAGATTAATAGAAAAAGTTGAACCTAGGGTCCAATAGCTTACTTCAGACCTGAAGACCAAATCACATCATTAAAATGTCAAACAAACTCATTAACCCGATTTTCAGTGCAAACAACAATATAGCTTCTTTGTAGGGTGACAGCATCCTAATGTGTACAACACATTTTCCACCACCTGGTTTTGTTGGATAGGTAGATAAGCATGAAAAAAAGTCTGAAATTGAAAGGAGCATAAAGTAATATCACCTTGAATGTGTACAGGGGAGGAAAACTGACACCTATTTTTCTAGAGACAAAGTTCAAGAGACTATGTATAGGAAGGATTCACCTGGGTCCTTACAGTCTACTGTGTAGGACTAACACATTTCAGAAAGTGAATAAACAGGTATAACAGGGAAATAGTTTTAATTTTCTAGCCTCAAGAGCATTCATTACTCTCTTCCTTCCCATTCTCCCTCTGATTTCAGTTTTAGGAACTGTCTTATCTCTCCAGTTGTCCCATTTCTCCTGGCCAACTCACCTTTTTTGTACCAATCACTCGTTCTGTGTTGTTAAGCAAAAACATGACTATATTGCATACCACTACAAATCAGACACTCCTAAGTAAAACCATGTGACAAAAAAAAAAAAACAAACAACCTCTTAATTTTTGGCCACTTGCCAATATTATGTAGTTATTAAATCCGAAGAAGAACCAAAATATCATCTTTGAATAAAGATTTATTAGAAAAATATTTGAAACCCATGGATATTTAAATGTTATTAAGAGAATACTAAGCCCTTCAAAAATCAGAGTCCTTGTTTCTTTATTACAGTGCTGGTATTTTACTGGAGGCATGCTACATAGGTTATAAATTAGTGAATTTCAAAACAGCAGAAGGGGATGAAACAATTGTTTCATTCCCAAGAATGCATATTTCTATAAAGTTAGCTACTCATTTTAGAGATTATATTACTTCCTAGAGAGCAATACCATTTATTGACAAACATACTCCAGCATCTGGTAAACAAACCTTATACTTCCAGAACTATACTGTTCTACAGATCAGGAAGGCTACATCTGTAAAATAAGTCAGCTAAACAAACTAGTGTTCTGATTTTGTCCTTCTCTTTCCCATTCCTCCATCATTTTTACCCCACCTGGAACTCGTATCTTTATCAAATCTGGAAAATAATCATTTAACACAGTATGGTAAAACTTCTGAGTTCTAAAGTATAAAAATCATAAACTACTACTGAGATTGCTCATCTTGCCTGTGTTATGATAACACTGAAGTACTTGTAACTGTATTTAAAAAAAAAAACCAACCAAATGAACAAAATAACCTGTGTCACGACAAACACTAGAGTGTAGAATTATTGAAGAGTCAAGTGAAGGAAAGTTGAATAAAGAGAAAAAAAAAAAATTACTAAGGTACATCTTGCAAAGCAAAGGTCTACCATTGAGTCAGTCAGATTCCTGTTACCAAATTCAACAAGAGTACCATTAGGTTTTATTTTTGACACTGGTGCAACTAATTCTATACTTATAGCATACAAGTAGAACGTATGCATGCATGCATTTCTTATGTTAAAAATGTGTTTTGGTTGTATCTGTGCAAGATGTCCTGTTAGAACTGATATACTTCTGTAAACAAAATACTCCTGAAAATGTATTTCTAAAAGTATTTACTAGAAATCATCAGGCTGGCTCAACCACCTATTTCTAAATGATGAATTGGCACCTTTCCTATCATGGACCATACAGTAATTCTGCCTTCCAGTCTGTTGCCCTGTCCCCACCTTCCTCCCCCAGCCTTTTCCAGTTTGCTATTAACAGTATCTCAGATCTGGTGCTCTGCTTGGGACACTAGACACATAGTAAAAAAAAAAAAAAAAAAGAAGTCAATTTCTATTGCAGAGTCTGTGGCACCTTGCCAAACATTGTTTCTCCAAGTCTGTTCCATCAATAGATCACCAGCAATCTGTTATTTGGAGACCTGGAATATTGTCATCACCAGTGATCAAAAGCCAAGTAGTTCCTCTGGTGGATATTTTTAGAGGGGAGACTGTGCTGAGAAAGTCTGAGACAGAGCGATCCATCAGCAACGTCAGCCTGAAGACTCCAGTGGGAAGAGCAATGTTGGAGAGGAAAACCCTGTTCCACCTTGCCAGCCAATTCTGCTTTGAGTAAATATATATAGGGATTTCACAGACAAACTGAAAAATCAGGTTCTTTGAAGTGGCTCTGCTCAGCACATTTTTCAATGATATGACACCAGCAGGTTCAGGCAGTCAGAGATGTCAGATCTCAAATACCCAAGATGTCCCATAGTCCTAAAAGTAGGTCAAGTTTATGTGGCACTTAACTGTCATTAAGTGTCAGGTATAGCATATTCCTCAATTACTGAAGTTGCACTTGTCTAATTAAAAACAAAACAGAACAAAAACATCAAACAAAAAAACAAATCTTATTTTGGAAATTGAACAATTGAACTAAATTGTTTTACTTAACCTAACTGCAAAGTTTTAGCCATTCTAAGCTAAATCGAAGGCATAAAACATGATCAAAGTCTAGAATTTTGTTTTTACCACTCAAAACTAGATGTTTTGTCTGCTCAGTTTAAGTCTTTTTATACTAATACACATGAAATAGCAGAAATATTTACTACTCACTACCAAATCTCACATTCCTTCAAACATACTGGGGGAGGGGAAGGAGGAAGACAGCAGCATCTTTACATGCACTGTACCTCCTAGACTCAGAGATAGAAAAGTAAGGATTACAAAGCTGATTAATCTTGGCTACTTTTAATTAAAATGTATTTATAGAGCAGGAACATCTAAGACAATTGACCATAACTCAACAATAAAATGGCAAAGAAGAGATGTAAAGATTAAGTTTTACACCATACCTTTGCATTTCATTCACATAAAGTAATTGCTGCACAGAACTATGCTACACAAGGTGACACAGAGTATGAGGAAACATTTTTTTTCTTTCTGACATAAGGAGTATTATCCATCCTTTGGGTACTCATTATGACAGTCAGCATTGAGAATTACATGCATAGGACCACACTGCAAAACACTTGGAGGCTAATGAACTTCCCTAATTTGACCAAAATTGCATGCTTTTGAGTTTGTTTTTATTGAGTTTGTTTTTATTACCTGAGAGTAACAATTGCTTAACAGAAGAGTGCATTACACTTCTCAGATATACTATGGCTTCTGTTCAATGTTCCCATTTATATGAAAAAGATTTCTTGGTATCCTGACTCTTTTTCTAAGATCAGTTCTTACAACTTGTGATTCTAAATTTACCCTTTGATTAGACATGCATGTTTCTAATTAAGCTCAACCTGTCCATCCTTCTTTGAAGAGATTAAAGTCAGAGTCCTCCAAGACCCTTGGCGTTTTGTGCAATACTTTACTTGTTCCTGGTAAAGACAATAGAAGTCGATGGAAAGTAAGTGCTACAAGCTGCCAGGCTTCACAGAAACACCTTCAACCAAAATTACATGCTTGTGAACCTATAAAATTTTGAAGGGACTATCATATTTACACAGGAGAAAGAGGAAAAGGTGTTGCATATCTCATATGCATTCAACTATAGGATATTTTATGTCATCAGTAAAATAAAAGCATGTGTAGTATTTATTCCTTAATGAGGTCTGTGCCAGATTACAAATTCTATTTTTCCCAGAGGGAACCAAACTTTACCTTCTGAAAATCATATAGACATAGCTCAGAGGCATTTGGGAATTAACTTGGTGATCCCTAAGCAGGGCTTCTAACCCTGTTGCTTAGAATCCTTCTGCTGGGCATTAAAGCTATGAACATGGTTCTATGATAGAAATAAAGAAAAGAGAAGCCAACTGCCTTCCTTTCCTTAATATGTAACGATAATTTTGAGAATGCATTATGCCTTCCATATTGTTGACACTAATAAAGAAAAGATGTCCTATCCCATTTTCTCTACCACCAGATGACATACAATAGCACTGCAGTGGAAATCCACATATAAAGTCACATTATTCTTGTAACTCAAGCTTCAAAACCATTTGCAGGAAGAATAGCAAGAGTTATGCAGTTCATCAATTACTGTCAACCTCCTTCATTAAAGCACAAAATTCTTTAAAATATCCAAAGCTTTTTTGTTCTATTCTTTGCATTTCTAAACACACTAGGTCAGATGAGGTTAGGCACTGAACCGAAGGCTCAGGTTACCATCAAGTGGTGGTCGAGGACACAGGTAATTCACCAGAAAAATTCAGGTGTCAAATAAAAAATTTAGAAAAAAAAGAGTTTTGATTAAATTTGTCACAATGTTCATAGACTGACCCAGATTTTGATTTGTAAGAATTCACTAGGTTATCCACTCTGTGTTTAGAATCTACACTATTTAGGAGCCAAATTGTCACTTTCTGTGAGACTTCAGTTTCCAGATGGCACAGAATCTCACTTTCAGAGGTATCACGCCATTCAGAAATCTGATGATGCCATTAGGCATGTTTAAAATTGGTCCTGAAGTTGAGCTGTTGTAAGAAATATAAGTGAGAAAGACATAGTGTCGAGAATGCCTTCAGGTATCTGCTTATTTAAAGAACTCAATTTCTCTAAAAATTCTAGTGTACAACACAACAACAAGGGTTGCCCAGGCAGACTTTCCATGCCTAACCTTGAGCCATTTCCATTGTTGAAAACTTTTAAGGTGTTGCTTCCTTTGATAACCATTCTCTGACTCGGCCTTCTGCCTTTTTGCTGAACATGAAATTCTATATACAATGCCACACCATTCTTCATGCCAAAAAATGAGTGTGGAACAGCTTCTGTTTTCCCATATGCCAGACAGGTAAAGCAACAGTCAACCTCCTGGCAAGAAGAATGATTATTTTTAAACAAGCAGATTTGACTGAGAGTACAACAACCTGCTTTCAAAGAAACCTGATTACCACTCAGACAAGTACATTAGGAGAAAATATTAGAATGCCAGGTCTTGTTTCATATAAACACGTATGTCATCTTCAGAGAAGTTAGAGTCTTCACTCAGATAATTTTAAAATAATGTAAATGTTTAAAACAAAAACAAACACAAAAACCCTCCACACCAGTAGATCAGCCCACCTACCAGAAACACACTCATGAGTTTCAGCATTTTCGTAGAAAACTATAAACAAAATCAGTAAGGTCCACATTTTCTCTTCTTTTCAACATTCAGTGCATATTTTCTTGCTTTTCAGGTATCCGGTTTCAAAAATTGTATTCTCTTTGGAAGTAGGAATTAAAATGCAATATGTTTTTTGAAATTCACTGTCTGGAGTCTTGAGCTACCCGCGAGACCCTTGCCAGTCACACTTCCAAGCTGCTTGCTGGTTGTGATGGAACACATGCCTTCACAGGATGCAGATTACAAGTTCTAGTAATCCTAGTGGTGCTAAAAGGTACAGCAATTTTCTACCACCACATTGAATCTTATTTCTAATTATTTTCCCCAAAATCTTAGTAATTTATAAGAAATTAATCTGATATAAATGAATATGTAAGAGTTAAGTCTCATCCAGTGGGTTTAAAACCAGTAAGAGCCCCATCGGAATACCCTTTTACACTACCTGCCTAATTTCATTCGTCTCACTTCAAAAATTCAGTCTTAGAGGGATACTTTGGCATTATTTAATTCAATTATAATTGACTGTGTTAGGGCAGAAGAATGTAATATGGCTGAAAAAAGAATCCATTTACTTTACACTAAACAGTCAAATTTAAGTTTTACTGTCAGTGTCCAGAAATAATTTTCTTGACCAAAAGCAAAGTGTTGCACTGTGAAGATTTTCGGGAGATGAAGAAATCAATTGCAAACTTTGCAAGAAAAAAAAAAAAAAGGGGGAAGGGAGGGGGAGGAAAACATAGAAAAAACTCAGCATATTTGTGACTCTCAAAATGAATGAAAACAAGTGGAAAATCATGAAGCATAATAAAATGTAACATCAAACACGGTAGGTCTGAGAAGTACTAAGTTTAAAAGTTTCATTAGAAGTCTGTTGTTTGGGTTTTTTGTGCGTTTTGGTTGGTTGGGGTTTTGTTGGTTTTTTTTGTTATGGTGGTGGTTTGTTTTTTTTCTTTCCCCAGAAACTTCAATAAAATAGTCGGTGGCCAAAAGGACAAAGTAATACATACTCTTACATGCTTTATGTCTCTTGAAGTTATTGCTTATTACTATAATTGAATTTTGTTAAGTAAAACAAGCAGATTAAGAGCCAGAAGGATGCACAAGAAGTTGGTATGCCAAGAGCAAGTTAAGCAAATATTAAATACTTACTGTCATAGATAATGAGACATTCTCCTGTTACTTAGATTTACACTAAACTGGCAACTAATACAAGAAAAATAATATCTATTAAGATGGCTATCAGTTTACAGATAAACCAATACCATATTTCCTTTTCAACTTTATCTTACTTAAATTTTGTCCGGCATACTGCCAGAGAATTTGGTCAGGCAATATGCTTTTACAACCCATTCATGACATCCCAAGGGGACATTAACACATCCCAAGCGGACAGAAGAAATTGTTTCAGCATGCCATGCTGCATTCAGACTTCTTTCCAAGTGAGCCTAACTACAGAAGAGCCATCAAGCAAAGGGTCATATGGTTCTACAGTGCACGAGCAAAGGATTGGATACCTGTCCTGCATGGACTTCCTACTGACATAAGAGGAATAGCCTTTCCCATCAGTTGCAAAAAAAAAGTTCTGCTGGTGTAATGACTGTTGTTTAAAAGCCAAGGTGTTTTAGTCCTATTTGAGAGTCATTCTATTATTTAAAAAATAAATGCACCATATTTAAAACTGTTGCCTCCATTAAGGGTTATGATGTTATGTTGTTATGTTATGTTATATGTTATATTATGAATAAGTAGACCACTAAGTGTAATATTGTGCAGTTAAGTAAAAATACAAAACTCACCCTGTAATAAGATCTTACTGAGACCTTCAAAGGAGAGAAACAATTTAATTTTTGTCAAACCTCAGCTGTAACTTGAAATATCAAACTCTTTGTGACTTATAAGTCCAATCAATAAGCATCAAAACCACAGGTCCTTATTTAAGTAAAAAGTACTGTAATAATGTGTTTTCCTTATCTTGTTGATACTCCTGAAAACAATTGCTTCTAGGAATTGTTGAAATGTATGTTTGAAATCCTAACAAAGACATGCTGAAATTTCCACAAGCGATAGGCTCTCAAAATCATATTGCACTGAACCATGGAATAGAAAGCGTATCTGAAATTCAGTGAAAACTTTAAACACTCATGAGTTCTGCTGATTCTGTTATCTGTTCCATTTACATGCCGATCTACACCCTTACCTAAAAATGCATTTCTTAAAACCCTTAAAATAAGCTGCTCTGGCATTTCCTCTGGAGCATAAGTTGAATTTACATGTGTCTTGAGAAACAAATACTTAACACCAAACCACAGCCATTAAATTGATACCATCTATCTGCAAAAGTAAATTATGCAAATTACAATTATGCAAACATTTTTTTTTTTTAGTTGCTATTTCTATTTTGTGCAGCTGTCTGTCAGAGTTCATTATGTGAGGACAAAATTATTTTAGTAGCATTATTAAAAAAAAAAAACAAAACAACATAGCAGAAGTCACAAGCTTGTGTCACTGATTAGTTATTTATTGCTTTTAGTGTATATAAAGGCACCTGAAAAACAGGACTTGAGCACTGTAGCTGGAGTTCCCCCCCAAAAGCATCTTTGTGGCAATCCGCAAAAAGTCATGCAACTGGCATTCAGAAATAAATACTGTGCTTCCTGCCAGCAGCTTTGAGGGGTATTTCCTTTGATACATATACACAGCACAGCCCACTACTCCTTTTTTTTCAAGCCTCTCTTACATAATAGACTGCAAAAACCATCTCTGACGGTTTGATGATGTGATCAAGATGCGATCTCCTATTTCGGTACTACAACATTCAACATAATCACGTTCAACACAGTCCCGAGCCATTAATCACCTTCTTACTAATGAGGATTATCTATCACAAGTTCTCTGCAGCTTCACAGGATGAAGACTGATAGTCATTCAAGGCTCCCAAAGGATAAAGTCATTCACAGACTGAAAAGAGACAGCTTCACCAACTTGGCTCAGAATTAGTCTTACAAGGGAATTTGATCATCATAGAATGTCTGAGTTTTGCCTCTCTATCACAGTCTTCCTTGGTGGTTTGGGTTTAGGATTGGGGCTCCTCCCCTGATAACCTGTGTGAAGGTAAATAGGCTCACAAAAGCCCTAAACCCATTTGAGTCTCAGAGGCCCACAAGTTAGATATACAGCAGCTTTCTCTGGAGACATATACCTAACTTCCTCATGTTGTGCCATTTATACGCTGACCAACTAACGAGGCTGTTTGAAAAATATCAACCCAGCCTACATAAGTTAGATAATCAGTTCATTTTTTATGACAAGATTATGACATCCTTAAATACACAACAACAAAGATATTTTTCCCTGTCTTGATTTTTCAAAAACCCACAACAGGCTTACATAAATTCAGTATAATTCTGGATAATCCTCTTGTTATCTTGAGGTGCGTAAGTTTTGACATACCCTATGGAGAGGTTTGCTGTGAACCACAGCTCAGGTCAACTCACTGTTTTCACTTTACATACAGACTACCTATACAGATAGTGAAAAAAAAAAAAAAAAATATCTGCAATGTTAAGTTTTTATTTTATCTTCTTATTCCCAATAGAAAAGGCACATATGTTTTAAGTGGTACAAATATCACTTACTACAGCAGATAAAGTTAACAGCTGAGTGTTTAATAAAGGATCTATTCATTTCCAAATATTTTCTGCGAGTTTTGGGTATTTTTCTATAATCATAGGGTTAATCATAATACCCTGATTCTGAACAAAGCACACCCTAACCCTTAAACTGTGAGAAAGAAAATGTCTCTGAACAAGATGCTGTATTCCAGTCTTTCATGTATTCATTCCTCCAGCCTCC